>NC_086381.1:33025204-34225204 GCF_036588685.1 Mytilus trossulus
AGGCGCACTATCAGTTGGTGCTTACCCCTGCAATGGAAAATTACCAAGTGTGCATACCAAAATTTCTCCTTACTTAGACTGGATTAAAGACAAAATTAATACAAAAAATAACAAGAATCAAAAGGACAAGAAAAAGAATAATAATAATAAGGGAAATTCAGAGGGAAAGAGGAAGGGAAAGTCAGAGGGAAAGAGAAAGGGAAAGAAAAACCAAAACAAATAACAATAAAGTTAAATAAAGAATATAAGTAATTCATTATGTTGCTGTTGACTTGTTTCAAGAAGTAAATTAAAGAATGAGGTGGCATCATTTAAATTAAAAATACGATCACACAATACTGTGGAGAAGTCTCTACTTAGTTTTGAACGTATTTATTAACACTATTCAACTTTATATATATGATTAAAATTTTATTTTTCATGTCTATGATTATTTCTGTTTTGTTAGCCACTGCCTAAATGATTTGTAAGAGTAAAAAAAAGTCATAAATCAACAGAATAATTTATATCTAGTTCACATTTAGAGGACGATTATGATATATGATTTAAAATGGAAACTGGAAAGGTTTCAAAGAGACAATAACCCGACAAAAGAGCAGAAAACAGCCACCAATAGGTCTTCAACACACCGATAAAATATAGCACCCGTAGGCGTGCATCAACTGGCCTCTTAACAAAATTTTGTACTTGTTCAATTATAATGGACGTCATACTAAATTCATCATCCGAAAAGAGGGACGAAAGATACCAGAGGAACATTCCAACTCATAAATTGAAAATAAACTGACAATGCCATGGCTACAAATGAAAAAAGACACACATACAAGTAATAGTACACAAGTAATAACATAGAGAACTAATGACTGTCCAACACATACCCAACCAAAAACGTTGGGTGTTCTCAGGTCCTCCGGAAGGGTAATAAGATCCTGCTCCACATGTGGCACCCGTCGTGTTGCTCATGTTAATGCCAACCCGGTACACAACGTGCGCGTTTCGACTTCATTTGCCTCATCAGTGACTCTCAGATCAAAATAGTTATAACGCCAAACAAGTACAAAAATGAAGAGCATTGAGAACCGAAAATTTTCAAAAGTTGTGCCAAATACGGCTATGGTTCTCTATGCCTAGGATGAGAAAATCATTAGTATTTCGAAAATCTCCTATAAGAAGACCATATAATTGATATTCATGTGAACATCGAAGTGCTTGCTACTGGACTGAAGGTGTCCTTTGGAACGAAATGTCAACTAGCTGTGGCATCAACCCAGTAGTGTAAATATTTTTCAAAAGTAACAGTATAATAATTTAGTACACCAGACGTGTGTTTCATCTACACAAAAAAATAAAATTTTGACGATCGTGCGGATCGCAGTATAGTCTTAGTATGGTCATGTTGAAGTCTTAATTATCACGATGAGCGTGGTCAACTTTGAACATGTTCAAAACAGTCGTGGTGTGGTCCTGTCAAAATCAGGTCGTAGTAGTAGCGTAGTGGGAGCGCAGTAAGTTCATGGTAAGATCACAAAGGTCGCTGTACGATCGTAGCGACTGCGTTGCGAAAGCGCGATTATATTCGAGAGACTGTGCTACGATCTCACTACGACCATCAAGCTATTACCGCGACTGAATCATGCTTCCACTACGACTATATTACGTTTATACCACGCTGTTCAAGACCAAAGTACGATTTTAGTACACCCATGCCGTCCTCATCACACTGTTTTTACGACCTGACTTCGTTCATACTTCGACCATCATGCTCACCGTCAATGAAATATAAATAAAATTGAGAATGGAAATGGGGAATGTGTCAAAGAGACAACAACCCGACCAAATAAAAAATAACAGCAGAAGGTCACCAACAGGTCTTCAATGTAGCGAGAAATCCCGCACCCGGAGGCGTCCTTCAGCTGGCCCCTAAACAAATATATACTAGTTCAGTGATAATGAACGCCATACTAATTTCCAAATTGTACACAAGAAACTAATATAAAAATAATACAAGACTAACAAAGGCCAAAATATATATAGCTTTTCTTTGTCTGTTTTTGGACCTCTTGTCCTTAATCTCCAAAGGCTCAACTATGCTAGACACATCTGTGTCATCTCTACTATCGTTCACTTAAGCATCGTCATTTGCTCTTGATGAACCAGCAATAAAGTGTGATTCAGGTTGGATTGGTCGGTCCGAAATATATCTACTGGATCATGCATCGTTACTATCATATCTCACTCTGCCTCTTACTCTAACCCTACCACCACGCCCACAAATTCTGGTAGTTTTGGTTGCATGACTGCGTTGTTTTCAAGAAACAATGAGAAATAGAAGGAATGATACAGTATTCATATAGAGCACGATGTTGACGTTATTGCTTGAAGCGCAGTAATATCTCAGTATGAACGTGGTATGATCGTAGTATGGTCGTGGTAAGAGCGTGCCATAATCGCAGTAGAAGCGAGGTAGGATCGTGTTGCAATCGGATAACTTGTGATATTGTCGTAGTGAGGATGGATGAGCGTAGAAAGATCGGGATAATCGAAGTGAGGTCGCAGAATAAGCGTGGTTAGAACTTGGTTTAATCTTAGAGGGGTCGCTAGGGGCATAATTAGGACGTAGTAGCGAGGTAAAAGAAACAAAGATTAATATTTTAATGCCGCTCATACTGCGATCTCACCACGATCTGAATTCATTTTAGATCGCGGTGAGCATGGTGCGATCGTGGTCTGTACCCCCTAAAATGTTAACTTAAGCCTTTCACTACTCATTCGTCTTATTTATTTCTACTAGCTTTTTACTCAGTGTGTCAACCTTATATTTGAACCGAAACATTTGATAGATGACGTAAACAGCTAAACCATTTTTCACTGCTAAATAAATTTCGAAGTACCACACGTTTTTATTAGAAATATTTGTCGCTTCAAAATTATCTTTATCTATTATCGTTTTCATAAATGCAACGATAGTTACCTTTTTCATTTATAAGCAAAATTTAAGATTAGTCATCAACTGACGATTTTACTGTATTACCTGTATCAGTATCTTATTTTACGGAAGTTTTTGCTGTTTCTCTCTATCTTCAATTGTTTTCCCCCAAAAGAAAATTAAAATAGTATTCATCGTCAATGAAGATGATTGACAGTTTCAGCAATGCTACTTATTTGTATTCCATGTTTTCACAGTCATACAGTTTCTCTCTGTATATTACAACTAATGTGAAAGTCAAAATGCTAAATTTGGGGAGGTGTTAAAAAAGGACAATAACTCTTATAGGATGTCGACTTACGTTTTTGGTTAAAATGACTAATTTGAAGATCTGCTCGTGTTATTACAATTCTCCACTACCTGCTTCTTTTAAGAAAGAATTTCAAAACTGATGATGAATAACAAAAATGTACGTTGCCGAAGAGAAGTAACTTCTGATAGGATCGTATTGCTAATTCATATTATCAAACTTGTCTATAGATCTTATTGTGTTTCAATCGATTCCAATCGTCACTGAGTAATAATAGCAATTATTACAAGTCAACTTTCTATTCTTTTGAAAGCGTAGGAAAATCTCTGTATATAAACCTGCATTGTTATTGAACTTTATACTTGAGGTTGCAATGGGGAATAACCAACTGTAAAAGATTCGCGGAAGATACCAGTGGTATAGTCAATCTATAGATCTAAAATAAACTGACAAAGTCAACACACCATGGGTATTTTCTGATTGTTATATTCTGTCTAACAATGTATTTACGAAATTAAATAAAAGTACACTAAACATCGGAAATAAACTCTTTCATACTAAAACTAGTGTGCTCTCCTCCTATATTTTATGGCGGTATGATAGTTAACAGTAAAATCCTTACGGACAAGGTTGTGCTTGATTATCATATGGAGATTATCTCTCAATCAGTTTAATTCGGGTCTGGAGCTGATATGTCAGTAACTGCTTGTAGTCCTTTATTTGTGAATGTATCATTGTCATTTTGGTAAGTTTATTTTGTTACAAATTTTGCCATCAGAGTCGGATATCTTTAAAGCTTAGATTTACTGTGTGTATTGTTGTGTGTTTCTTTATTCTGCATAGACTAGATTTATAGGGGGAGGAATGATATGTCACAAAAAAATGTTTATCCCCGTCGCATGTTTGCGCCTGTCCATGATCATGTGACTCTGGCTTTTGTTAGTCTTGTTTGTTTTCTTATTTTAGTTCATTTATATGTTTTGGAGTTTAGTGTGACGTTCATTTTCACTGATCATTTACACATTTTAATTTCGGGGTCAGCTTAGACCCACATCCGGTTGTGAGATTTTTTCGCTGCGTTGAATACCATTGGTGGCTTTCGGCTGTTATATGCTCTTTGGTCGGGTTGTTGTCGCTTTGACATATTCCCCATTTCTAAATCTTTAGAAAAACATAAAATTTTAGTGGCATGCTAATCATAAATACATTTGGAGATGTGGTACGACTACAATGAGGTGACTTTCCACATATCTTTATTAACATCATATGTATTATTTCTTTTTCATATTTATAAACATGTCTTAATGAAGAGGCAATAATTGCAATTTTGTAGGGGAAATATATACAAACACAACAAGCAAGGCAATACAAATTTTGACATACATGCATTTATAAATTATCTCTGAACTATTTTAATCAGTAATTGGATATCAAAATACGTTTATTACATTGTACAATAAACTGATAACCAAAACAAAAATTGGAATATAAATTAACAGGCAACTTTTAAATGGCTAACATTATCAATAGACTGAAGTCACGGGAGGAAAATAATTTAAACCATGTAGGCAATAAGTTTTAAAACGAGTAGACGGCTCAGTATTTAATAAAGTGAAACCAGATAGCAAACAAAAAGCGAAAATCAAATCTGTGTTCTTATTTGAAATACGGTAAAAAAAAACTAGCATCCTTAAAATGTATTCTAACTTAGATTTATCAGTCATAGTTGAGTCATTTGCATGTAAGTGTATGAAAGAATTCGGTGGCCTGAGTAGTTTAAAGTATAACGAAATAGCAAAATATCAAGTTTCAAAAGTTTGGAATAAAGTGAAATGAGATATGACAACAACAAAAAAATAAGTTATTTCGCAATAACAGAATAACAGATAATTGCAATTTATGAAGCCCAGCAGATTGAATAATGACATGGAATGATTGTTCTTTTTTTATAGTCTAAATACAATTTGAATACCGTATTCTATTACAGTTACAAGAACATGTTATAAAGTTTAAAGATAGGAACAACGACCTTGACAGGTTAATATTTTGAATTTGTATCCAAGTATAATTTTGAGATATTCATAATTTAATTACGCCGAAAGTAAAAACATTGTATAAGTACAAAAATTGGAACATTGTCCTTCTTTCCAAGGTTCTAGAGTTTTAAAATCTCACCGACGCAATCCATAATACATTATTTGTTTCATGCAAAAAATGGAGCTATGCCTCTTGTGATTAAAGACTCAATATACATAAAATCTTTTCTCTTTGGACACAAAAATACAGACAAATTAACTAAATGCATTTTGCCAGTAAATTTACATCATTATTTTACATAATATTTCTATAATAATATTCTGTGTGACATCTTGTGTGTAGGAAATTACACCAGGAAAAACAGTTATAATTAACAGTTAAAAACTATAAATTTACATTAACTGAAACATTAGAGTACAAACATGTAATTCACGGGTTAACGAACGTGTACAATGATGAATATTTGTTTAATTGCAAGAAAATTTAACCGTAGATGCAGTTTAGTAAGATAACTGTTAAAAAAAACAAAGTTGGTCATTTCTTTGGTAATATATAACAAGTATTCCCGAAGAGTGTATCCGAATGTACTTTCGTAACGATAGATCGACAACAATAAGTTGACCTTTACTACGAGTCATCATTAACATATTTTGAGATTTGTGATTTGCACTATGTAAATAAAAGTTTCCAAACCTTTCATTCATATTACTATTTTTCAATTTTTTCAGAATTCACATTTTTAGTACCATCTAACTTCTGATCTAAACTGATCTTGACAATGTTATATACACTAAGCAATTGAACATGCAATATCAACGGTTGTTAAGATAAACAATTTATATATGATATATTAACGGATTTGAAAAGCGTAAAAGAGAAATTGGAATATGACCATATAATTATTTGATAAAACTTTAGGCCGCTGAGTGTTACTTTTCTATAAATTAATACTCATCAAATAATCTGCAAATGAACCCCACATGTGTTTTCAGCATTGTTAAAGTATTTCAATGTTGTTGTTTACAAGCACACGTGTGTGTCGACTAGGCTTTAGGGATTAACTTTGTTATACCGAAGGTTACAAAACTAAAGGTCGTTACCGGTCTTGACAAATGCTTTCCCGTCATATAAAGTATTTTTATTTCATCTTTATAATAAACTACCAATTGATAACATTTTTGAAGAAAGAATAGCAATAAAGGGAAAACACAAAATCAAGCGAATTACGTCAGATGCAAGACCCGATACCAAGATATTAAAAACTAGAGGCTGTACAGAGCCTGTGTCGCTCACATTGGTCTATGTGAATAGTGAACAAAGGAAGCAGTTGGATTCATGACACAACTGTGTTTTGGTGATGGTGATGTGTTTGTACATCTTACTTTACTAAACAGTCTTGCTGCTTACAATTATCTCTATCTTTAATGAACTTGGCCAAGTAGTTTCAGTGGAAATGTGGAAATAACAATTTTCGAAATCAAAAAATTGTTAAAAATTGACTATAAAGGACAATAATCCTTAGTAGGTAAATTGACCATTTCGGTCATGTTGACCTATTTGTAAATCTTACATTGCTGAACATTATTGCTGTGTACAGTTTATCTTTATCTATAATAATATTCAAGATAATAACCAAAAACAGCAAAATTTCCTTAAAATTACCGATTCAGGAGCAGCAACCTAACAACTGGTTGTCCGATTCATCTGAAAATTTCAGGGCAGATAGATCTGATAAACAATTGTACACATGTCAGATTTGCTCTGAATGCTTCGGTTTTTGAGTAATACGCCAAAAACTGCATTTTACCCCTATGTTCTATTTTTAGCCCTTGTGACCATCTTAGTTGGTTGCCCGGGTCACGCCACACATTTTTTAATCGTGATACCTTAATGATGAGTGTGTCGAAGTTTGGTTCAATTTGGCCCAGTAGTTTCAGAGGAGAAGATTTTTGTACAAGTTTACGACGACGACGACGGACGCCTAGTGATGGGAAACAAAACACCTGGAGCTATAAATAAAATAAATGCAAGACAATTGATTATACATAATTTTAAAACTTTATTGTTTTTCTCATTTGGAAATCCAGTATTTCACAATTTAGAAATAATTAACAATTTCACTTTAGGTCATATACTGTACCATGACAGTTATCAACATCAATATAACAGCTATTTAAGCAATTACATTTGTTATTAAAGTGTATAGGAGTTTCTTTTTTTATAGGTAACAGTTTTGAAAAGTTATGTGATGTTGTATAATACGTGAATATCACAACATTAACACTACTTTAATCAAACAATATAAACGGAATTTGATATAAACACAAATAATAATAGCGTTTGATGGATTTCGTTTGTTTTGAATCCTTTATAGAAAAGCCATCAAAACCATTCATTAGCTACTGATATCTGTCTTTGTGATTTTTTCGAGTGATATCTTACCAAGGTCGAATACAAACTAATTTTACTTTAAAAAATAAACAAAGGGGCCTATAAATTAATCATTTTGATTATATATATATGTTGAAAAACTTTAAAAATAATAATGAGTAGCAGTAGAAATTTACTATTCTGGGTTTCTGTTCTCAAACCTGCATATAAGGTAAATAAAGGCAACAGTAGAATACCGTTGTTCATTTGTCGTAATAAATCGATTCAGCGACATTAAATCTAAACCCGAGGGGACACATATCAACTATTACAGGAAAGCATCTGAACATTAGAAACACTGAACTGCAACAAAAACAAGCGCCAAAAAATATAGACACGGATGTTTTTTTTTAAAGCTAAAACTATATTGATATAGCAGTATGTCTTGAACATTTTTATATATTTCAACTTAAAGATGAAATTATTGTATTTTTAAGAGTAAGATTATATTATTTTGAATGCATAAGTTAATTTATGTATCCTTATGTAAATATATAATTAACTGCGAAAATGCTTACCTATTGTATTTTTCTTGACATACAAGATGTCGCATTTAGTTTATAATATTTCATATACAAATATTTCAAAAATATACATGTTCAAATTCTAAAAAGTGTTTTAATATACATGTTATTGCAAACGTGACTTTTGCAGCAGATAATAAATAATTATCTAAATTATTATAAAATAAAAACTACTTCATTGTTAAGTAATAATCGACCAAACAATTGAGCATTTTTGATGCCTTAATATTGTAAAAGATGGACAATCTATTTAATCGTGGCTCATGTATAGTAATCACGATTAAAATGTCAGTGCGATTCATAGAAAGCATAATAAAAAGAATGCATTTAAGCATACTGATGCAAAGCTTCAAGTGGGGTTTAATAAGGACCATATCAAATCTAGGCTTATTTTCTGGCTGTCATGTTATATATTTTTTTAAGTGAAAACGCTCCTACTACCATATATCCATTATTGATTTTAGTTTCCAATGGAAAAAGAAATAGTTAGCCCGAGACTGCAATATCATGTGCATGCAAAACTTGATTTTTTAATAATATATTTCTGGTATTTTGACATAGATTTTACAACCCCTGGTTCGGTTCAATTATTTGTCAAAAAGGTTATCACTATCCCAGTTAGCCGACTTTTTTGTGTTGCCATAAAACAAATTCAAATGCTCTGTACTTTATCTATTCATTAGAAGTTGAATTATTACTTGCATACCCTAACGTTTATATATGTATTCGTAATGATACCTGTTATTAACAGTAAGTTCATTTGTTTCTCGCACGATAAATTTTTCAGAATTCTTGTCCCGATGCATGTTTAGACCAGTAGTTATTTTCAATATTGACTTTTTCGTTTTAATTCACATATATGTTTATCGATAATATATTGAACGTCTAGAACAAGAACGTCTTCTCCCTAAATCTTTGTTCGGCATTTGGCACTTCTCGTTATCCTAAACATTATTACTAAAGTCTACATAGTTTATGATATTTGTAAAGAATAGATATATTATTTGAATCCATATTAGATTTTTTCTATATTTTCTTTCTTTCAAATGACTGTTTTCAATTTGGATTGTTATACAACATAATGTTATGTAAACTAGTTTCAAGTATGTCGGTTTGTTAACAAATATGGGTATTAAGCAAACCCAATATTACACTTCCCGTTGCTATAATATCTTTTTTGTTTCTTTGCTGTTGATATCACCGAATGCTACCTCAGTTTAGTTTATAATATCATGGTTGATGCAAGCAGTGAAACAGGAACACCCCACCATGTCGGAGTACCAGAGTTTATCCCTGTTATATGGTTGGTTTCTGCTAACTCATGTTTTTGTTATATACTGATTTAATGCGGAAACCTTTTCGTTTTGTTTATTGGTATTGGTCTGTTTGTTTTCCTTTAACTGGTGGATTGTTCCTTTTTGTATTGCTGCTTCATTAACTCACATAAGTGTTACCTTAAAGATATATTTATTCTAGTTTTCGTAACCAATGTCAATTGGTAAATTGTTATCGACGTGCTGACATTTTATGTTCAAAACAAGATGTAACAGCTTCAACAACATACCACGCACTACGTAGATGTATCATGTGTATAGATGTTTATAAACCTGGCTGTTCAGATCATTTCATCATAACAGAAGAGGGTGATATAACGACGACCATTTCAATTCAGGTTTGTTGATTTATAATTATTGTATTCTTTTATTCAAAAAAAAAAGTCGTCTTAAACGTTGTTGTTTTTCTATTTTACAATTATATTATATAAAGACAGATGTTTTGACTGCTTTGATTAACAAGAACATTTAAGATTTATCTAATTTTAGTTGTTGGATTTAATATTTTATAAACAAATTTTCCTACAGATTACACAGAAGACTGCAACAAATATAGGCAACTAATATATACTAGTTCCTATGTGGGGTTATTTTCCTTTTAAAACAACTGGTCTTTCTTTTGAAGAATTAACCCGGAGGATACCAAGTTTCAGTTAAATTTGCTTCAAGGCATAACATAATGACCTGACTGTGTAATTATATACAAACTCAAATTAAGTTAAAACATTTAATTCGTTTGATATATTGCATGCACTGATGTGGATGAGAAACAATCAATCATCTCATGTTCATGTATCACAATGTTGTGCTCTGATCGTGTCAGTTCTTAATTCATTACGTCTATAAATACAGATACTTTTTATTTGATACAATGATGAATTGATTAAATATTTACAGCCACGTTCTTAATGATAAGGGAGTGGGGGCTGATATACTATTTAATGCTATCTAAGTTCTCTGTTTATGTAAATGTATTGCCGTTCCGAAGTGCTTTTCTGCGCTAAAATTGTCAAGAAAATATAAACGAAGAAAACACATAGCATCCCCCTTTCATAAACTAAGTTGCTAAGATGAGACAACGTGGCTTGTACTTTATATACACCGGAATAATTTGTGTGTGTCTTGCTATCTTGTTATTACAGTCATACTGAACTGAACACTAATTGATAAATCTAGATTAATTGATGAGTTTTATTTCATATTACAAATAAGCTATAGAGCATATTTAGTCAGAAATAATATCCGCCTTCGGAATGATCGGTGAAACAGTATAGAAATCCTGCGATGAATGAATGTTTTTGGCCATATATCAGTCAGACAATGTATATCAAAAGGTTTGTCTTGTCGTATTACACACCAGGGGGTTTCAGAAGTATCCATAGAAGTATTTTGTATGATCGGCCTTTCATTAAATCAATCCTTGCGCCCCACGGTGTGTTAAACGACAAGGAAAACCTTAAAATATGCATTTTCTGAAACAAATTAAAAGCCGTGTTAAGTTTTATGTAAAATTTTAAGCTTTCATAATTCAAAAACATATGTAACATATAACATATGTGTTCCAAATTAAACTAGAATATAAATTCATTTCTTAGTTATAAGAGAGAAGACGTTATTAAAGTCAAAATATATTTTATTGGCGAAGTAAGATCATGGCTTCTGTCGGTTACCAACCCACAAACAAAGGGTCTTTGGGCAACCGTAAATAAAATGCAAATAAAATAGATAAATAAAATTTAAAATTCAAATAAAAACTAAAATGAAATGAACATTTTGAAATAATGGGGTGCTGAATTGAACCCTGGCAACAGATGTCCAAAATCAACATGAGAAATTTCGTTTGAGGTGAAAATAAAGATAACATGGATTAATGTTCTAAATGAAATAATAATACAGTGATAAATCAAGTTCATCGGTACTGGTGCAGCCTATAAAGTCCGCCACTAAACAAGTTCAAAAACACTCATTTCACAAAGAATGTTTTGGAACTTGTTACCGCCAACCAGTACCATACATTGAGAGTCGATATAACAGATAACTCTGATTGTTATATTGTGTAATAACAAGAATCTGACCGTAGTAACTACTAGCTAACAGATTCCCGAAGCCAATAACCTACTTCGCCGTTTGATAGACAATAAATAGATGAAAATAGATAATAGCATAAATTAAAATTGTAACTTGTATAAAATTAGATAGCTTTCAAATCTGACAAATAACAATTCCATCTCACTGTAGTTTGGTTCAAAAAAGAACAGGGATTGTGATTTTATGCTCTGTGTGAGAATATGCAAAATTTTAAGTCAAACGTGATTTTCAGAATTATAAAAAAATATGATAAAATGATAAAACAGCAACCATAAGTATGCATCTTTCAAAATGTCTTTTCCGTGCATTTTGAAGATTTGAAATCTCGCTGTTGAACAGTTGGAATTCATTTATAGAGGGTTACTTCTCAGCGCAAGGAAGCTTTTGGATCAAGAGTCCCAAATGTTGAAGTTGAAGTCAATCGTAAATTTTACGAACGCCATCACGAGTTTGTTTACCGTTATGGAATTATCGTTTTACAAATAATATCGGATATGTTCCTACCGTTGTAACTGCAATCCACTACCTTTTCTAAAATGTAACATACCGAGTTAGACTATTTTCCGGATTTGTTATAACATGAGCAATACGCAGATGCAACAAGTGGAGCAGGATATGCTTTCCCTTCCGGAGCACCTGATATCACCCCGAGATTTTGTTGGGGTTCATAATGATTATTCATTAGTTTTCTATGTTGTGTCGTGTGTTCTATTGTTTGTCTGTTTGTCTTTTTCATTTTTTGCCGTGACGTTGTCTTCTTTTTTTCGATTTATGAGTTTGACTGTTTTGAATATTCATTTTTCCTGCTAAACAAACATTTTTTGTGGGAGTTGTTATAGAAATAACACCTTTGGACACCTATTGACAATATACCTGGTAAATTGAAATTATATTAACATGGTTAAGAAATTATAAGAAATATCATGATAAAAAGTTTGATTGACAGCTTGATGACACAATATTAAGGGTGCATTAGTCATCAAATACATGTTATTGTTAATGTATTTTTAAATTTAATTTTTTTTCAATTTCAGACGTGTGTTTGTTTCGAAATATAAAAATGTATCTAGTATTCCTTGTCAACATATTTGTCGGTAGGTTAATATTGTGGTTATATATGAATTCAAACGAGTATAGTTTACATATTTTCAAGGACAAATGAACCTTTAGTTGATAAGGCAGAGATAAATTTATATGAGGGAATCAAATCAATTCGTAAGGAAGCGAACCATCGATAGAATTAACGTCAAATAGGATGCAGAAATCACAAAATTTAATTATTTTAGTCCAAACATCATCGGAAAAGTGCAAGAATTAATTATTGAGAGATGCTTAATTTTAATTAAAAAACATAGCCGTATTTGACACAACCTTTTTCAACTTTTGATCCTCAGTGCTGTACTTTTTTTCACTTTCGATCTTTTATATATGGGCGTCACTGGTGAGTCTTGTGTGGACGAGGCGCGTTTTTGGCGTATTGAATTTTAAACCTGATGCTTTTTGTTATCTATTAATCATGTGTTTCTTTGTCTAATATGTTCTCCTATTTATTTGTATTGTAGTCCTGTAATATTATGTTGTCATTTCAATATTATATATTGAACATAACCATTAAAGTGCGAGGTTTGGCATGCCACAAAATCAGGTTCAACCCACTATTTTTTCCTTTAAAAATGTCCTGTACCAAGTCAAGAAGATGGCCATTGTTATATTATAGTTCGTTTCTGTGTTTGTTACAATTTAACGTTGCGTCATTTGTTTTCTCTTTTTTTAGTTTAAATTCACATTGCGATAAGACGTGTCACGGTACTTGTTTATCCCAAATTTATGTATTTGGTTTTTATGTTATGTTTGTTTTTCGTGGGATTTGGTCTGATGCTTGGTCCGTTTCTATGTGTGTTACATTTCAGTGTTGTGTCGTTGTTCTCCTCTTATATTTAATGCGTTTCCCTCGGTTTTGGTTTGTTACCCCGATTTTGTTTTTTGTCCATAAATTTATGATTTTTTAAATTGCGGTATACTACTGTTGCCTTTATTAGACATTTCCAATGCGTAATTCAATACTATTCAGACCATTCGCTTGCAGTCAGTCTAGTAGAGGAATAACGTAAATGATATTCATATTATTTCAACTTATGCTATCGGGGAATTAATGCTTAAACTAATATATTGTAATAATTATGATAATGATGATATATAAAACAACATTATTATGTGTTTGTAGTGTTTTACATGACTTCTGTAAGTATATCAATATATTTCCAATATTTGAAGATACTAATCTAATTTCGACGGTAATAAGCACTGTACCTTATCAATGAGCATCAATGTATTCGATATGATCAAGTGTTTTATTTAATGATTTGTGTTTAAGCCACTTTCAATCCTCCTATTAGATAATTTGTGACGGTTAGTTACAATTGATCAAGAAAAACTGAATGTCCGATGAAAAATTCCGACCGTCGGCAAAAAAACTGACAATTCATATTGGAGTCGAGCACATCTGGCGATATTCAACACCTCAGTGTCGATGTGTAAGTTATATTGTAAATTTAATAAGCAAACCACTCGGTCAACAATCCCCCTGTTGTTATCCACTATCTTTTATAAATTAAGTTTCTTTTAACATATAAAATATACGGTTTATGAGATGTTGAATTATTTGATGTATTTCGGGTTTCATAAAAGATACATAACGAAATTAATTTGATATCATGATATAGGTTTCTTCGGCTGCAAGTGTCAAAATAATTAATGGTGACGATGCCAACATAGAAGATCATCCATGGATGGTTTCTGTTCAAATAAGATCAAGTGGAGTTAATTTTTCCCATGAATGTGGAGGCGCAATAATTGACAAAAGTTGGGTTATCACAGCCGCACATTGTAATCCGATTCTATACAAGTGAGTTTTCTTTTTTACTTATCAAATATAACTTTGCATTTAAATGCAACGTGTTCCATATGTCAATCGGTAAAAGTTATGTATAAGTAAACATTTTCTTCAATTTTATATCACACTAAAAACTCACATATGAATTTTTATTCTTCATAAATACCGTTCGATTTAGTGATTTGATACTGACGTTTTTTTTAAGCTAAACAACAATTACCTTTACTTATTTATTTTATAATTTCAATTGTATTTTCCTTCACCTTTAAGAAATTGTTTTGACATTTTTGACTCGGTGATGTAATTGTTAAATTGCAATTAAACCGTATTTACTAGGTGAACTAATGATGATAGTTGGATTGCTGAAAAATGATAACTTTCTTCAAATGTAGTTTTAAAATATTAATTGCACTATCGCTGTAATGAAATTGTCTTTATTTTGTATTCGCATTATGAAAGTTAACCTGGAAATTTTATCTTTATTTTGTTATCTGATTATGGATCACTGCTGACTTATATACCACTAAGTTATAAGTAAGATTCGGTATTGAGTGAAATTTTCACCATGATAGAATTAATGTTTAGGTTGATATACTTTTATTACATGTCTTCTAATATATGTCATTGCTTTTTCTTGTGCTTGAACACTATCAAAATAGATATAAAAAGCTGTTTTGACAACTAAGTTGTCTTTTTAATAATACTCCTTTTTCATTTAAGGGTGAAGGATATTCGAATTGCAGCTGGAAGCTCGTTTCTGAGTCAGATGACAGAAATCATACCACTGAAACAGTATTATATTGTATGCAATTTATATTTGAGCTTTTTATTTTGTCATTTGACTACTGACTTTTACTGATTTTCTTATACATGACTGCAATTATTTGATGTTATTGGTACATTCTTCAAGTTTAAATATCTAAAGATTTCCCGTACCTTGACGGTGGATGATTTCAACACTTGAATTTAAGTCAGTTATTTATATATGATGTTATCGGTTAGCTTTTTTAGAATTTATATTAGTATTCAAATATTTTACTTGAATGTACGTTGGTTCAACTTCGTGTATATGTGACGATGTTTTCGCGCTGACCACACAACCGGTTTTATTATTTACAGATATGATTTGATAATAGTTATAGGGATATATAAACTTCATAAATTTATTTGGTGCAATTTTGTTTAAGATTGAATACATATACATGTCGAATTTTTTTTGTGACCTCAAAGAATTCCAGAATATTTTATATAACAAAATCTGCTTTCCATTATTTTAATACAATGTTTTGCCCGATAAACCAGAAACATCTTAATGTCAGAGAAAAATTGATAGAGGACTCAACACTGTACAGTTTAAACAATGTTTACCGAAGACGGTTTTTTTAACTTGTGTAGTTGTTAACATGTGAATTGCATAAACTGATTAACTGATTTTTATTGAATATTTTTAAAGCACGAAAACTATGATACAAGTGAAAATTTTCTCCAAAATGACCTAATGCTACTGGAGCTTCAGAAACCGCTTAAATTCGGGTCTACTATAAACAAAATCGACCTGGACACAAATGTAGGCCATAATTATACAGGAGAAGTGTGCACAATAACAGGATGGGGAGACACAGATGTCAATTTGGGTATGTTTTTTTTTCCCAAGATTGAACCTTGAACAAAAAGAGCGAAAATCGAGAAATTGACATTCAAACCCTGGTTGTTCAAACGGACAATACTGGGAAAAAAAGAGTCAAAGTATGATAGATAAATATAGAAATTGTATACACATAATCATTGAGAGTCATGTCTAGATGATTGAATATTTCATCCTTTTCTCCATTTGTTCTATATATGTAGGCTGAAAATTAAATTTTCATTTATTTCTGTGTTTTTAGTGAATTGTAAGCACTATTTGTTGTACAATGATATTCCTAAATGAACACCATAAACAGATATGACTTATAGAAATGAAAAGGCTAATTATTGTTATCTGCTGCGTTCTTATCAGAATAATTATCTATCAAATTGTGACATTGTACAGTCAAATATGCCAAAACTTAGTAATCATTTTTAGGAATGAACAAATTTTTGTGTTTTAGATTTATTTTTCGTAAATTGTACGTTGACTATAAATTCAATATAATAGTTATAAAGATATTACAGAGACAAAAAAAGGCGTTATGGTATTATTTAGAAAGAATATAATTGTGAAAAGGTATTTATATTTGTCTAATGTGTCTTCATGTACACTTATCTTAGAGTTACAAGAAAAGTTCTTTCTGAGATTCACATTCACTTGTATAATAAGACTCTCAAACAAGTCAGTATATGTATTTTATTTTATTTTAAAAAAAGTATCATTTCCTTTGTTATTGGTCAATAATTCTTTAATGATTTGCATGTGTGGGAATATGTTGATATGATTGGTCAAGATGACTTCCGGTAGTTGATCTTGACGTTGGTCATTTTTCGATAGACGACGTTGACCGAACTTATTTTCGTTACCAATGTAAATACGATGGAGGCGATAATAACAACGACGTATTTTCATTGCAAGTTAATTGTTAAATAAAATAATATAGAAAACATTCGTTAGAATGATAATAAGAGTTTTTGCAGCTTATTTTTTTATCAGATAGCAAATTTCATTGAGTACTTATTTTTGCGTTAACCAACAATTATATTCATGCGCTTGGCCTATTCCGTGACATACATATTTCATTTACGGATGATAGAGGTAACGATTGTGGAAAAATGTATTCCATATCTTCAATTTGAAGGTATTAAAAGTATTAAACGCCTTTTTATAGGAATCTATTGGTGTATACAATTGACCAAGTCACTCACAAACATAGCATAAAAGTCCTGTGGACTTATATTGGTTTGTAGGTGAACTGGTCGAGTTTTTACACCAATTAATTTAATCCTATACTGAATCGTACTCAAAATTTAGGACAGTATTTCATATAACTTAGTATATCCTCATAAAACCCAGTCAAACCGGGGTTTTCCCAGTAATTCCCACTTGAATGAGCAATGCTCACTAAACCCTTGTCATTGCCAACCCTGACACTATCTACCATTGTTAAGATGGTGGACAGTAAACAATCATAGGCCACTCTAAGATCTTAAGCAATGAAAACTAACAATTCGTTTTAGTCAGCTATAAAGCGTCCCGACATGAAATGTGAAACAGTTCATAAAGCAAAGTAAACGTTTAATTTTCATCAATTTAATTTCATGAAAATAGTGGTATTATAGAACATACTGTGAAAAATTCGAACACACAATAACTAAATTTTACAACCATTACAACTTCATCTGATTTTAGGAGGTAATCTCCCTGATCGTCTTAAAGTACAGTTTATGCCTGCTGTTACTACTGAATACTGTAGAAGTAATTGGACTTCGGTTTGGAAGTTGCCGTTATTTCCAGAGGCCTATTGGAACAAATTAATTTGTCTTCAAGACGGGGATAAGGATTCTTGTAAGGTAAGTACATTTCATTTGACGCAAACCTTACATTTCTTGTGGTTAACGCAAACTTGCAAACCTTACATGTGGGCACATTTCATAATTGTATGAATTATACTGTACAACGTCATTCGCTTCACAAACGCTTTCAAAGTTAGCTAACGTTTCATTGCAGATGCCCAACTATATATATCAAATATATATGACTATTATATATTCTGAATGTTCACAGCCATGTTTCACCATCACAAACAATGATAGATCTGTAAACTTGCTTTCCGCTCAAATTGTTTTTTCTTCCATCGCCGGGACTCTGACCTATGTTCTTGGAATAACTTGACACCAAATCGACTGCACTGTAACCTGCGCTTGACAACACGACCACCTGGGCTCTACAAAAATAGAGCTTTTGCTGGCCGTGGGTTTCCTTTCCACGTCAGTTTTAATCTAGCGGCGTACTGCAGTACATGATATATAAGGCATGAAGTTGTTATTGTTACAGATCAGCTAAATTATCTATAGTAAAGGATCCTGCAAATTAATGTAAGATACAGTCACAGAAAATAATTATATTTATAAGTACGTCTGAGTCAGTGATAACTCTACAACAGATGTATCCATCGGATCGCCATCAATGACGGTAATACATGGCTGTGTACATAATGTATATACAACTCGTCTAAACATCAACCCAACAATGTTAGATCAGTAAATTTGCTTTCTCAAATTTTTGGTTCTTCCCTCGCCGGGATTCGAACCCATGCTACTGTGATATCGTGACACCAAATCGCCTGCACTGCTGCCGTCCCGCTAGACCACACGACCACCTGGGGTGTAACAGTAACAACTTCATGCCTTATATATCATGTACTGTAGTACGCCGCTAGATTAAAACTGACGTGGAAAGGTAACACACGGCCAGCGAAAGCTCTATTTTTGTAGAGCCCAGGTGGTCGTGTGGTCTAGCGGGACGGAAGCATATATGTGAAAATATAATTCGTCATTTTGATTTTCTTTTAGAAAGTGTTTTTTGTGTATTTATACACCTCAATCAAAACATGTGTTTTGCATACAAACAAATAAAACTGCAGTTGTTATCCAACGCATTCCGTTTGTGCTTGTGTGATGTTTGCCTCTATAATCCGTTCATCCTATTTCGAATTCAAAAAAAATCAAGAGTCTATTCTCATTTGAGTTAAATTGTATGTTCTTTGAAATACCGTTTCATTTCCTAACATCACGGAAAACAAACTAATTGTGAAAATCCAGATAAGATTGTTTGCACCTAATGTCTGCGGTTTACTATTTTTTCTGCAAGTGTATTGTTTTTGTTTGATATTAAATAAATAATAAGGTATAGTATGTGGTATGATTGCCGATTAGACCACTCTACATAAAAGACCAAATGACTCAATTATTAATAACTATAGGTCAACGTTCACTTTTTTTACATAAATAAGGCCTTAGTTTTCTCGTTGACTTGTGTTACACTGTACTTTGGGAGCCTTTTATAGCTGACTATGAGGTATGGGCTTTGCTTATGGTAGAAGACCGTACAGTGACCTATACTTGTTAATTTCTATTTCATTTTGGTCTCAGGTGGAGAGTTGTCTCATTGGCAATCATATCACATCTTCTTCTTTTTATATTACTCATCAGATTGATACAAATAGAAATACATTTACATCTAACAAAAACAAAGAGAATCAAGAGTCTATTCTCATTTGAGTTAAATTGTATGTTCTTTGAAATACCGTTTCAACATTAAAAATAATTTCATCTACTTATAACTATATATTTATTTAAGTATTACCTAGGAAAATGTTATATTATAGCAAAATATAAGAAATAAGGAGAAAAAGCCCTCCAAAAAAAAAATATATGCACTTAGTATGGCTTATTCTGTCAACTGAATATTCATGGTACAGTCCTATTTCAAGACAATTTTCTCATAAAATGTGATTTGGAGACTCAATCCACTCAGAATATCTCATTTTTTGTATTACTTCACTTAAATAGCAAGAAATTTTAACACATGAGATTACTCACAAGGCCATAGGTGCATGTACAGCTTCCCATATTAGGTGTAAAACTACCATTGATTTTCCCCTATTAGTCTTTGTTAAATTTGCACTTTTCAAAAAATTGTGCAGAATTTATCTTTGTTTCAAATAAAAAAAATACTTGGCATGAGTAAAGTTTTATCCTGTCCAGTTCTATAGAAAAAATTTCACATAACATTTCATTGCATATAAGAAAATAACCATCATTGGAAGTTAACCAATCAAATTTCTCCCCTTATTCTATCTGTGTACAAGGTTTAGTCACCATGTAACCTCAAGATTACAAAATTTTCTATAGAAATCACAAATAAAAAATAATGGTGTTTTGAAATACCAAAGACATATGCTTATGACACAGAAATAGTTTTACTGCAATAAAATGTAGGATTAGTTACCTACAACGGTCAAATTCAAGGGAATATTTTTTTATACCTACTTTCGTATGCAATCGGATGTGACTTACCATGATTTGGTGGTATTACACCTACAAACCACTCAGAGTCTGAATTGACCAGTTTTTGAGCTCGACCAGTAAAATCGAGCACATATTTTACTCGACTAATCTCGACATTGTCTCGAATGTACTTAACTGTACGACTTTACTTGATTAGTCTGAAATAGTCTTGACCAAGGCTCGACCTGTCTCGACCTGTCTTGACTAGTCTCGACTCAGTCTCAACCAGTCTTGACCTTCAAATTTAGTGTAAATTATCCCATCTAACTAGATTAAATATTGATCTTACAAAATTCAAGCTTATTAGGTAGTTTGATCAATGGCTATGGAATGACAGAATTTAATATTACAATAGGTAAAATAAAAAGTATTATATAAATTCAGATAGGCATCTTTAATTTTTTTAATAACTTTTTCAAATCAACTTTGATTCTCATCAAGATATGCAGCTATCTTAGCTCAAGCTTACTGGATCCCATTTCATTTAATTTTTTGTTGTATTGCTGTAAAATTTAAGAATTAAAGTCATCTTGGTAAAAAAAGCTAGGATTTGCAATTTGGACATAATAAAGATATTATAGTGTAAATTATCCCATCTAACTAGATTAAATATTGATCTTACAAAATTCAAGCTTATTAGGTAGTTTGATCAATGGCTATGGAATGACAGAATTTAATTTTACAATAGGTAAAATAAAAAGTATTATATAAATTCAGATAGGCATCTTTAATTTTTTTAATAACTTTTTCAAATCAACTTTGATTCTCATCAAGATATGCAGCTATCTAAGCTCAAGCTTACTGGATCCCATTTCATTTAATTTTTTGTTGTATTGCTGTAAAATTTAAGAATTAAAGTCATCTTGGTAAAAAAAAGCTAGGATTTGCAATTTGGACATAATAAAGATAGTACACTTAATTTATTTAATAACTTTTTCAAATCAACTTCGATTTTCATCAAACTATGCAGCTATCTTAGATATAAATCAAGCTCACTGAATCCCATTTCATTTACTTTTTTGTTGTTTTGCTGTAAAATTTCAGAATTAAAGTCTTCTTGGTAAAAAAAAAAGCTAGGATTTGCAATTCGGACAAAATAGGGATAGTACACTTTAACATTTTTAATAACTTTTTCAAATCAACTTGGATTTTAATCAAACTATGCAGGTAAGTTAGATATATACCAAGCTTACTGAATCCTATTTCATTTACTCTTTCGTTGTTTTGCTGTAAAATTTAAGAATTAAAGTCATCTTGGTAAAAAAAGATAGGATTTGCAATTCGGACAAACTAGGGATAGTACACTTTAATATTTATAATAACTTTTTCAAATCAACTTGGATTTTCATCAAACTATGCAGGTAAGTTAGATATATATCAAGCTTACTGAATCCGATTTCGTTTACTCTTTCGTTGTTTTGCTGTAAAATTTAAGAATTAAAGTCATCTTGGTAAAAAAAGATAGGATTTGCAATTCGGTCAAAATAGAGATAGTACACTTTAATTTATTTAATTACTTTTTCAAATCAACTTGGATTTTCATCAAACTATGCAGCTATTTTAGTTATATATCAATTTGACTGAATCCCATTTCATTTACTTTTTTGTTGTATTGCTGTAAAATTTAAGAATTAAAGTCATCTTTGTAAAAAAAAGCTAGGATTTTCATTTCGGACAAAATAGAGATAGTACACTTTAGATTTTGTAATAACTTTTTCAAATCAACTTGGATTTTCATCAAACTATGCAGCTATCTTTGATATATAATAAGCTGACTGAATCCCAGGTCATTTTGTTTTTTATTGTATTGCTGTCAAATTTAAGAATTAAAGTTATCTTGGTAAAAAAAAAAGCTAGGATTTGCAGTTGTGACAAAATAGAGATAGTACACTTTAATTTTTTTAATAACTTTTTCAAATCAACTTGGATTTTTATTCAAACTATATAGCTACCTTGTTAATGTATTAATCTTACTGATTCCCAGGTTGTAATTTAGTTTTGTGTATTGCTGTCAAATTAAAGAATTAAAGTAATCTAGGTAAACAAGCTCGGATTTGCAGTTTTGACAAAATAGAGATAGTACACTTTAAACTCTTAAATAACTTTTTCAAATCAACTTGGATTTTAATCAAACTATATAGCTACCTTGTTGATGTATTAATCTTACTGAATCCCAGGTTGTTATTAATGTTTGTGTTTTGCTGTCAAATTAAAGAATTAAAGAAATCTAGGTAAACAAGCTCGGATTTGCAGTTTTGACAAAATAGAGATAGTACATTTTGAACTTTTAATAACTTTTTCAAATCAACTTGGATTTTATTCAAACTATATAGCTACCTTGTTGATGTATTAATCTTACTGAATACCAGGTTGTTATAGTTTGTTGTATTGCTGTCAAATTTAAGAATTTAATTAATCTAGTTTAAAAAGCTATGATATATGAAATATATCTTTCCTCATAATTTTGGAAAAGTATATATAAATTAGTTATATAATTTCTTTTAATGTTTTGTGCCTTTTGATAAATATATATATAAATATATCAAAAAGTGATGAAACATTAAAGAAATTAAAAATTATTAAAAAAATCTTAAATCAAAATAGCTTTTCTGATATGTGGTGATTTATAAAGCAATACCTTCTGCTTGGAGCAAACTTATTAAAAAGATCACATCTTCCAGAGAGTTTTAAATTCTAAATAACATTTATTCAAAGTTGCAACATCCTGTTTAATCTAAATCGCAAGGCTTTTTAATTCACTAGATAAGTAATACACGAGTTTAAGACAAGTAGGGCTTTCTTTTTACCTGTAAAACTCACGTGTACTGATGTAATTAAATCATATATAGTGCCATGTCATTTAATTGACAAAAAATATTTTAAGATTTGATTATAATAAACTTTTACTCTAACTTTGGAACACATTTCTTTTTTTAAAAAAGGTCATCAAGGATTGTTATTGTTATTATTGCATAACATTGGACAATTATATTTATATTTTTGAGAACCTTTTATAATGTTTGAATACCCTTATCTTTGACCTAATTTATATGTTTTGTAAACTGTAGCTGGGACAGTCTTATCCTAGCTTTCAAGCTGTAAACTTGTGAATAAATTCGTATATATACTTTATACGGTCTTGCGTTTAAAGCAGCCAAAGTGTCAATTATAGACCTACAGACTTTAATGTATCACGTGCCGAGGTTCACGGAATGATGCTGGATTCACAGGGTTATATATTCATCAAATTTATGACAAATGTGATACCTTTTCAAATAATTTCCCAAGAAACTATTCAATGTATTTTAAAATTTATAATGCAAACAATACTCACTGCATTTATTCATAGTAAATAAAAAAAAATTATACTCTGACATCTAATTACAGCGCTTCACAGTTGATTTCCCACTCACGCATTGCTAACACATATGGCCAAACTTAAGCCACGAATTTGTAGTCCGTTGTAGAATTGTTGCAGTAAAATGAAATTTAAAACGGATTGGATATGAACTATGTGAAGAAGATTGTCTTACAAGGCAAACGGTAACTGCAAGACATTTAACTTACCGGATACTTCTTGTCGTCTAGCGGTAAAATTTCATGCATAATCAAGACTTCACAATATTATTATACATTGTGATTGATACACTACACATGTTTAAAACGTTGTTTTGTGTGTAACTGAAAATAAAAGCATGGAGTACTTTCTCATCAAAATGGAACACACATAACTGTGTGGGTGACAGTCATTTGAAGACATAAACAGTGAAACCTGGCTAAACCGAATCCTGTATAAAACGAAAACCTGGTCTTAAGCACCGTCATATCAAATTGTATGTACTGTGAACCTGATAAACCCGAACATCGATCAAAACCGAACACAATATTATGTCCAAAAGAGGTTCGCGGTTTTAACAAGTTTCAATGTACATCGTACCGACACTATTATGGCTTCTTACAAATCAAATGTTTGCGCTGATCGTATCAACCAATACATTAATCTTAATTTGTATGACAAGTGTTGCCGTCCGATAAAATTGAAATTAAAACTGTATCATATGTTTTTACCTAGATTACTTTAATTTTTAATTTAAATACTGACAGCAAAGCAAAAAAAAAATGACCTGGGATTCAGTAAGCGTATTATATATCTGAAATAGCTGCATAGTTTGATGAAAATCCAAGTTGATTTGAAAAAGTTATTAAATAAAATAAAGTGGGCTATTTCTATTTTGTCCAAATTGCAAATCCTACCATTTTTTTACCAAGATGACTTTAATTCTTAACCTTTACAGCAATACAACAAAAAAGTAAATAAATGAAATGGGATTCAGTAAGCTTATTATATATCTAAAATAGCTGCATAGTTTGATGAAAATCCAAGTTGATATGAAAAAGTTATTAAAAAATTAAAGTGTGCTATCTCTTTTTTGTCCAAACTGCAAATCCTAGCTTTTTTTTCCAAGATGACTTTAATTCTTAATCTTTACAGTAATACAACAAAAAAGTAAATGAAATGGGATTCAGTAAAATTGATATATATCTAAGATAGCTGCATAGTTTGATGAAAATCCAAGTTGATTTATAAAAGTTATGAAAAAAATAAAGATGCCTATCTGAATTTATATAAAAAAATATGTTTACCTATTGTAAAATTAAATTCTTTCATTTCACAGCAATAATTCAAACTACCTAATAAGCTTGAATTATGTAAGATCAATATTTAATTTAGATAGATGGGCTAATTTACACCAGTCAAAACTAAATTTAAAGGTCATGACTAGTCGAGACTGGTTGAGACTGAGTCACGACTAGTCGAGATAGGTCGAGACTAGTCAAGACAGGTCGAGACTAGTTAAGACAGGTCGAGACTAGTCAAGACAGGTCGAGACAGGTCGAGCCTTGGTCAATATTAAAAAGAAGATTTGGTAGGATTGCCAATGAGACAACTATCCACAAGACCATTTAAGTAAAGTTGAGACCTAGTCGAGTACACTTAAGTACAGTTAAGTACAGTCGAGACAATGTCGAGACTAGGCGAGTAAAATGTGTGCTCGATTTTACTGGTCGAGCACAAAAACTGGTCAATTCAAACTCTGAGCAGTTTGTAGAATAGACTAAGTGTTCAAGAACATCGGTTGATTACCTGCGTTTCATTAAAAAATACTTTTCACTATTTTGGTCTTTGGGTTGTGTGTGCTGTTTTCATTCCTTTCTCACATAAACTCACGCACAAATATCAACAAGAAATTAATATATTGGGTCATGCTTAACCACAAGTCTAGAACATTGAGCATTATAAGATCAGTGATTTAAATAACATTCTTTGGAAGATAACTTTTCAATTGAAAAAGCTATTGATGATGTACTTGTCATTTAGTTTACTTAGCCGTCGATTAAAGTTAGAGTTGCGACTGGTTTAATACCCAATAATTTAAGATTGTGTCTATGTTTACTTTCATTTTTTTATTTTAAATTATGTTTGTTCATTCAGGGTGATAGTGGTGGACCCGTAGTATGCAGTAATAAACTTGTAGGCGCACTATCATTTGGTAGTAACCCTTGCGATGGAATTAATCCAAGTGTGTATACCAGAATTTCTGCTTTCTTGGACTGGATTAAAGACAAAATGAATACAAAAAATAACAAGAATCAGAAGGATAAGAAAGAGAAGAAAAATAACAAGGGAAAGTCAGACGGAAAGAGAAAGTCAGAGGGAAAACTAAAGTCAGGAGAAAAGGGAAAGGGAAAGAAAAACTCAAATAAATAACATTAAAGTTTAGAAAAAATATAAGTAATGCATTGTGTTGTTGTTGACTTGTTTCAAGAGTAAATAAAGGAATGGGGTGTCACCACCAAAATTATGATTACGAACAGACAAAACTGTGGAGAAATCTCGACTTAGTTTTGAACGTATTTATGAAAACTATTTAACTTTATTAATATATTATATGGTTGAAAATTATTTTTCAAGTCTATTGATAATATCCTAAATGATTTCTAAAGGTCAAAACAAAGACATTAATAAAATGAATAATTGATTGAAATCGGTTTCTTATTTAGAGGACAATAATGATATATAAATTAAAATGGAAACCTGGAAGGTGTCAAAAGACAATAACCCCCCAAAGAGCAGAAAACAGCCACCAATAGGTCTTCAAAACACGGATAAAATATAGTTACCTCTGGCGTACATCATCGGGCCCCTGAACAAAAATTTGTACTTGTTCGGACGTTTTCAACCGACCCGTATTGTCAATTTCTAGATGAAACTCAAGATATGAGGCAGACTTACATGTTGCTGTTGTATCCTTTATCTCTATGTTGCACCTTGTAAATACAACTGATTATTAAAACACGCCTCTTTTGGGGAGAACTTGAATATTCATGGAAAATTCATTTTGTTTACATAACGGTTCCAAGTTGTGCTCTCTGTGTTCCAACTCGACGGGACATAACTTGGGAATGTTACAAGTTTATATGCATATATATATATATACCACTCGTCAAAACATAAACCTAACAATGTTAGATCTGTAAATTTGCTGTTGCAAGTTTTCTATTCATCCCACGCCGGGATTCAAACCCATGATTTCGTGATACCAAAGCGCAAACACTGAAGCCGGGACGTCCCGCTAGACCACACGACCACCTGGGATTCATAAAAGTGAAGCTTTCGGTGGCCGGGTTTTACTTTTCCACGTCAGTTTTAATCTAAATAATTTTCAATTGTGCAGATATATATATTCATAAATAATAAGTAAAATAAGTAACAAGTTAACACTTAAATTTCAATCGATTTCATCCTTCCATTGAGACTCTTCATGATAACTGATATGTCGTCGTTATGAGCGTTAAGGAGGTTTGTGACGTTCCTGCATTTTTCGTTATTAAAAGATCTCTAGATTCAATTTTGATCGGAACGTTGTGTTGAAATAACGTTCCATCTCCTTTGGATAGGCTTCATATTTGTTTAGGGGCCAGCTGAAGGATGCCTTCGGGTGCGGGAATTTCTCGCTACATTGAAGACCTGATGGTGACCTTCTGCTGTTGTTTTTTTTCTACGGTCGGGTTGTTGTTTCTTTGACACATTTCCCATTTCCATTCTCAATTTTATTCATTCCGTCTACATTTAAAAATTGGTATTATTTGAAAATGTGTTTACCACAAGTGTTAAGATGGACACTAATTGGCGAGTTTCTGTATTGTGGATGTTTTATTTGTTCTTTATGAAGATTTTATATCTTTACCACAAACACCGTATCTTGAATCTCCGCAAGGGTGCATGGGGAATAAAAATATGGTCACTTGGTATTCTCCCGCCAGGCAGTAAAACGCTTGCCGAAGTGGTAGTGGAGTGACAAATTAGGAAAAGTCGCTTAGTTAAGGAGTTTAATGCACCGAAATACCTCACGGCTGAAAATGCACATGAAGATAGAGTTAACATTATACTTTCATTTTAGCCCTGTCGTAAAGTTTTCCCGCGGTGCAGTTTTTTGTAAAATTGCGATAAACTTTAATTCTCCGAATTTTTTCTTTTTCATTTTCAAAAACGGAAACGTGTAATTCTAATTCCCGAATGAAGATATCAAGACAAAAGTTGTGATCAGATGAAAGAGTAATGTATCATCTTTAATTTGATATCAAACTTTTTTATCATATGAACATATAAAGTAATCGAATTGGACGATTTTCAAATGTATATGTCATTTTTTACAATGTTACCGTCTGACAAAGTATATAACAATTCTTATTTATGTCATTAGTGGTACATTTTCACAAAAAACTGTATAATAATCAATATGCAAGAAGTTTTAAATGCCTAACATTTCGAAAAAGCATGCAAATTAAGTTTATGGGCCGTTTTATAATACTTATCATTTAGCAGTTTTACTATTTGATTGTCACCTCGTTAAGTCTTCTTGCTTTCCCTTTTCCTATTTTCCCCTGACTTATGATTTGCTGTTTTTCCCCAGAAAATAAAACTGTGTATTTTCTTTATTTTCATCTATAGTAAGACATATTAATACCATTGCCATGTCAATTTTTGACTGAGTATACAGATTTTATGTGTTAGTGTTTTTTAGTTGTTTTATTTCTTGATGATTTTGTTGAATAAACTAATTTTAAACCACATTGGTACATCCCCGAAATAACCCGGAAAATAATGGACACAAGTCCTGTTAAGTTTGCTCACTCAGTTCCATAAAGGAGTAGGCTTAAATGTAATTGGGAATTATGTGTTATTTGCCAAATATCTACTGGTGAAAATTTGTCAAATGCAACAGAAAAGGGGGAAGACTACTCTTTTAGACGCAATAAATGTCAGACATGGTATTGTTTATCGCCGCATTTATGATAAATTTGAGTCAACGAAAAATGATTCCATTAGAACAAATAAAATATCATAGGTCGTGTTTTGAAGCCTAAACAAGTAAAAAAAAACTTGGAATCATGAAACCAGTTTTGTTAATAATTCCATACATCAAGAAGATCAGACCCTACATGATGCGGCAAAAATTTTGAGAAGCAGTTTTTAATCCTTCAAAATTTCGGCTGAATTTTATCCATCTCCTTCGGAAGTTTCTATCCCTACGGCTTTACAATTCATACCTACCTCTTTGATAAACTTTCTTGCCAGATTAATAGATGATAACTATTTTCATATGGAGACTGATTTCAATTCACTCTCAGGTGATACAGTACGGAAATGTATTGCTTTAGTCGAGTGTGTGATATCTCTGCATAAAATAATAGTTCACTCCTTTTAGTTTATCAAAATAGTAATAAAACATTTTACTTTTTTACACTTTACACAAGTATTCTTCTTACAAACTAAATGACAAGTTGAAACAGTTGGTATTGGTATTGCTTTGTTTCATAAAAATGAATGGCCAACAAAGATACTAGTACATTGTCAATAGGGAGGGATAAATCCAACTTTTTAAGAATAATACTGATGCAAACAAAACAAAATTCTCTGAAACTGACATACTTGATACGTTTGGAGAAAATGTTTTAAAACAGGCTGTCGGCATTCTAATTGGAACCAATTATACCCTCTTCCTGCCGACTTGTTTTTTTATTATTATGAGGCTGACTTCATACAGGAACTTCTTAGGATGACAACAAAGTTAGCAAAATCCGTTAACTTTACTTTCCGCTATACAGATGATTATCGCTCACTCAATAATTCACAATTTAGTGACTATGTTGAACGCATTTATCCCATCGAACTAGAGGTTGCATTTCTGTAAATATTGACAATGCAATTTCCGATAAGAACTCCTTTTACGGCTCAAACTGTACCTCTTTTACTTTAAAGTTTAAAAAAAATCTTATCCTAGAATTGAAAAAAAAAGTAAAATCACAAAAATACTGAATTTGGAGGAAAATCAATTCGGAAAGTCCATATATCAGGGGTATCCCGGAGGATATTCCGTGGAACACACAAATCAAATGCTACAGTTTTTCGTGCAGCAAAAGAGGACCTTGGTAACTTGGGCGACGTCCCAGCGGGTTCATTTGCACCACACTTTTTTCAAAGGTCGAAATATAGGACTTTTCGGCATATTTCTAACGCTTGTATGCCCTGAATTTCTGAAACTAACAATAATTTTCTTCACTACCCCTACCTCGAATGAAATGTTACCACATACCTCAATGTAAACAATATGTACATGTAAATGTACTGGTAACATTCCCAAGTTATGTCCCTTCGAGATGGAACACAGAGAGCATATATAGGAACCAGTATGTACACAATATTAATTTTCTATGAATATTCAAGATCTTCCCAAAAGAGGTTTGTTTTGAAAAACAGCTGAATTTACAACGTGCAACCTAGAGATAAAGGATAAAACAGCAACATTTAAGTATGCCTCATATCTTGAGTTTCAGTAGAGGGTTAGTTGAAAACAAAATTTTACGATATACGAGATGATTTCACCTTCCCAATTGCAGCGCCTGCATACGAAGTATATATTTCCTAATTGATAAGTTATTCCTGGGCTGGTATTTCCTATCGTGATAGAAAGTTGCTGCTCACAAGGAAGCAATCAAATAAAGAGTTTCAAATGAAGACGTTGACATCCTTCGTAAATTTTACGATCACCATATCGAGTTGGTTGACCGTTATGAAATAACCGTTTCACAGATTATATCGGATATGTTTTACGTCGTAATTACCATCCCCTTACTTTTCACGAATGTGACCTACCGAATTAGACTATTTACCGGGTTTGTAATAACATGAGCAACACGACGGGTTTCACATAAGGAGCAGAATCTGCTAAGCTTTCCGGAGCACCTGACAACACCCCAAGTTTTTGGCCGGGTTTGTGTAAGTCAGTCCTTAGTTTTCCATGTTGTTACTTGTGTACTATTATTTGTATGTTTGTCTTTTTTCAATTTTAGCCATGACGATTAATGAGTTTGACTGTTCCTCTTGTATTCTTCGTCCCTCTTTTAGGTTGGTGATTTTAGTATGACGTCCGAACAAGTACATTTTTTTTGTTTAGGGGCCAGGTGATGCACGTCCGGGGGTGCTATATTTTATCGGTGTTTTGAAGACCTGTTGGTAAAATTGAAAATGGAAATGGGGAATGGGTCAAAGAGACAACAACCCGACAATAGGAAAACCAACAGCAGAAGGTCAAGCATATATTCATTATTGAGAATTGACCTGTATATAAGCATTTTATTGATGTATAGTGTCATTTTGGTATCTGTCCCAGTTCTGTCCTTTCTGATTTTGCCTTGCTTGTCATTTCATACACAAAGTAGTAGCTTTCATAAAAAGCTGCAGTTGTAGCTTTCATTAAAAGCTGCACTATTTGTTGTCTTGCGTCACACATAAAAGCTATGAATTGGGATTTATCTGCCTTAAGATATTATTCAGTGCCTATCTTATCTCTTGGTCACAATATTTTGCAATTTGAGACATTAAACTGTGAATTTAGAATCAATTAAACACATATCAGTGAAATGGCAGGATTTGAGAACAACAAGGACAAGAACATTGAAATGGCAGAAACTTGGAGATAACGAGAAACCCACAGCTGAAGACGCTTTAACAGATGACAGCTCAGAAATGACTTTTAATCAATTGTACCAAGAATATTAAACAGAAAGAAAATCAAACGCTAAAAGAACAGCTGAGATTTACCACAATATAAAACGGAGCGAAGCGCGAATATATAAAATATGTGTAGGTCTCATTACGTTTCACGCTGAACAGAAAGAGGCAATACATATCAATAACAAACAGGTGAAAGCAATATCTCAGCAACTTCAGCTGTCTGAAGACAGGATAGACCACACGGCTAGTAATAATTGCTTGGCGGAATTGATGGTCAGACCAGTAAGATATTTAATGTTGTGGTGAGACGAATGGACTAGCTGACAACAACTGAGGAAGGAGACACAGTTCTATTTCAAAGTGCAATTGAACAGCAGGGTACCTTCTAACAACTGGCATCTGTTGTGAATGAATCAGTGGACAATCGAAATAAAGAAGTTAATATTTTTGCAATGGACACATCATCTAAGCCAAAATTTGAACTTAGGCAGTACAACGCAAGTTTACCAAAAGTACACATCAAAATCCATGACGTGGGTCTTTCCACAATTGTAGTTCGCATGAACCATAAACCGCGCCAACTCTGTTGAAGGTGTCTTTACCTTAAGTCAAAAGTCCTATGTCAGGGCCCTTGGCCATGCATGAGACAGTTCAAATTATTCAACAACAATCTCCATTTAAGAACATACTATAAACCTCTAGTACTAATCAATGATACCAGCAAAAGGCTTATGTGTCTTCTTACGCACACTAACCATCTACTATGAGTAAATAATATTTGGTTTAGATCAGCACACCATTACAGAAACAATTAGCAGCAAATGGATCCTATCAAGTTTCTCTAATGTTGAATGCAGTGCCTACTTACGGTATCATCCCCGTCGGGTCAATGGCAAATCCCACATTTATCACTCCAATTATGACAACCTCGTCCGCTACTGGAGCTCTAATATGCTTCCCATAACATCAAGTTTGCTCCATTGACAAATCCAGGGAAGGGCAGAGGAAAGAAAAAGAGTGTGACAACACCTCTTCTTCAGACTCTTCACTGGAGAGACAATATACCATGTGGCAAAAATCTTGGTGCAAGGGACCGGAGCCGAAGCCCACAGCTGCCAAAAATTTAAAAACTCAATTGAAGAGGATCCATCTCTTGGGAGGCGCTCATTTACCAATTTGAACGAACTTCCGGTAGATGAAAATGGGAAATCAGGGAAAATGTGTGTAGGCCACAGATTGCCAAGCCGATGTTGGCTTTGAGTACGCCTGCATGGTAAACACAGATGATGATTCCAAGGCCTTAAAAAAGCATTCATTTGAAGCAGCGCTTTAGCAAGGAAGACGATCAAACCAGATTGGAACCAAAACATTCCCTCGAGGATGAAAAGACAAAGATTCTTCAAGGCAAGTAAAAGAGAGGAACCCAGAACATTCAACAAGGCAATAACACAATTGAAAACCTCAAAAGCAAACCAGATGCCGATATATGGATAAAAAAGTGCCAATTATTACAATCGACCACCGATAAAGAAAATATGAGCATTCCTTTGAATTATGAGTTGCATAACCTCACACAAATTGTCACAAAACTAGCTGATGTTAAGCTTTCAACTAATCAGCATAACTTTGGATTTGCCGATCAATATAATCTTGGTTCTTCTGATAAAAAAATCATGGAAGATCACCAGTTCAATGGAAGATCACCTGATCAATATAAACGTGGAAGATCTTTTGAGCAATACAGTCGCGGTAAATCGGCAGATAGAAGTACACCCAAGCTTAATGCCTTTCGATCAGCAACACCCCCACTAATCTAGAGATCATATAGTCCCTAAAGACAACGGTTAGCATCTCCACGGACAAACTCCAGAAATTCCGAATATTTCAGACAACGGTCATCTTCACCAGAATACGGGGCAAATCAAAGTGTAACCTCAACAATGGAGCAAAGGGTCGGGCCAGTAGGACATCTCAGATTCCTAAGTCTATTGGCCATGAAACATCATCTTATCACAAAATTGAACAGAGGCCCACTGCCTCGTCCAATATTGTCATCAGACGAATAATTTGAAAGAGTTTAGTAGTACGAGGTACTACACATGACCAGAATGTGAACATGATTGTTGACACTGCTGCAATGATAACATTAGTAAATGAGAAATTAATTCCGGTAGAAAATGGAGATTTGGAGAACTCTCGACATTAATAGAGTAAACATACAATGGGATGTGTATAAAGAGCCATTAACAGACGATGTTATACTTAGGCTAGTTATCTTGGACACACTGATCGCAGTGATAAACCTGAGTACTCCCACAATTACCATTTTTAACATTAACAATAAAGAGATAAATGCGACATTTGTTAATAGTGGAAACGAGATTTTAACTCAGCTAGTTTGTTTGATAAAACGAACCATCACAGTTCCGCCAAATTCAAACATGACTGTTACCATTAAAACTAATAAAACTGCTGACCAGGAGTGCATTTAAGGACCATGCTTGCAAATTGGTTACGCACGTAGTTGGAAAGGATATAGTTGCCCCTTAACCATTTTAAATGACGGAAATCGTCTAATCCGCCTGACGAAAGGTACACCTATTGTTACATAGAATAATTTGACGATGTACGGCAGATGCAAACGCAATAAGTGACGTAAGAAGTGGCATTGAAGAGACACGAGACAAGGTGCCCTCGGCACTGCCTCAAATTCAGATGAGTTACCTTCTATTCCACCACATTTAACCGACCTATATAAACGTCAATCGACTCGTTTCAACCTATTTCATTCCAACCATTAAAACTGAAAACGTTTAAAGAACAACTACAATAACATATAACATTATGATATTGATTAACATTTTGAATTTCACTATTTGTTTTTGTATATGCAGCTATATTTGCAACTTATGTGTTATAGAAATACCCAAATTATTTGTTTTATACTTTAGAATTAATTGATAACAAATTCAAGAACATAAAGTCCATTTTTAAAGAATCATTACTTTAATTTCCGAAATTATATAGAATACTTTTAGGACAATCTTGAATTTTCTACCGTTTTTCCGCCATCTTGAAAATGGCAGCCATATTGGATTTTTCAGAGTGGGTCCAAAGCTGAAATCAAAGGGTATATAACCAAGAACTACTATGCAAAGTTTCATGCTTTCCTCATCAAGTGAGCAATTCTGTTCTATATCTGCACCAATCGGCCGGACTAGATGATAAAATTTAAAAAAATGTTTGTGATATCCAAAACCCTGGTGTAATAACTTTTCAGTAAAACATAAATTTCTCTCGTTAAATCTAAAACATTGTTACATACACGAGCAAACGTGGCTGTTTTCTGCTCTTTGTCGGGTTATTGTCTCTTTGACACCTTCCAGGTTCCCATTTTAATTTATATATCATAACCGTCCTCTATATGTGAAACAGATATCAATTATCCTGTTAATTTATGACTTTGTTTTTACTATTACAAATCACTTAGGCAGTGGTTAACAAAACTGAAATTATCTATAGACTTGACAAATAAAATTTCAACCATATATATATATATTAATAAAGTTAAATAACGTTAATAAATACGTTCAAAACTAAGTCGAGACTTCTCCACAGTTTTGGATGATCGTGTATCATTTTTAATTGAGACAACCATACCACCTTAAAGGAAAACCTGCACATAGTGTTTTTTTTCAGAAATTATATCCAGCATTTAAACTATATATTCCGCTTAATATCTACAAAAAAGAGGGACGAAAGATACCAGATGGACAGTCAATTCATAGATCTTAAAACTAAAAAAAAAATTACAACGCCATGGTTATAAAGAAAAAAAGAAGGCTATCAAGTGCTCCGGAAGGATAAGCAGATCCTCTCCCACATGTGGCACCTGTCGTATTGCACATGTTATTACAAACCCCGAAATTAAGCTAACTCGGTAGGTCACATTTGTGAAAAGGTAAAGGAAGTGTAGTTACAACATGAGAAACAAAGCCGATATCGTCGTTGAAACGGTTAATAACGACCATCCAACTTATTTTGGCATCCGTAAAATTGACGAAGGGACGATTTCAAACATTTTGGACTTTTAGTTTACTATCGTCCTCGCGAACAGCAACCCTCTATACAGTAAATCATGATAAGGAAACCAAGCCAGAGAATATCCTTAACTTATAAGTACTATTACAATTTGTAAAAGTCTTTATCAATTCTCAATTATGATTAGGCACCAATCCAGTGTTGACAAACAATGAAGTCTTCAATGGGAAGATAAAGATCATCCAACGAAGAGGCGTCCAACTATTTTACATCAACATGTACTTAATTGTATACCAAAAAATACTGTAAACCCTATGTCATGCTCTTTTTAATTTTCTAATGTTTGTTACATTTTTTAAATAAGAGATTTATAAAAACGAATAAGTTTGGAAATATTCACAATAATTTATTTAGGGATTGAAATAATTTTCATCACATCGTGGCAAACCGCAATAGTTATGTTGGTAATAGTATTCAATCATTTATATTTCTCTTTATAAAAAATCTCGGTTTAGACGTTCCATTAGTGCAATCCAAAACAGTATGTTTTAATATTATTTTCACACTTTAGTTTTTATCTTTTTATGTCATAGAAAAAAATAAAAAAAATTACAAACGCATCAAAAACTGTTTCATTTACTAATTTTAGTTTTTGTTTCTCTTATTTCTTTTATCTTTCTTGTCTTTCTTGTCCTTTTTGCCGTTCTTGCCTTTGTTTTCTGATCGACCTTTCTTGTTCATTGTATTTCTAATCCAGTCTATGTAAGCAGACACTTTCGAATAAACAGATGGTACATGTCCATCGCAATAATTACCATGTGACACTATGTCCATTAGCTTAACCGTTTTTTTATCATCTTCGCTAAAAACTAGAGGTCCACCACTATCTCCCTAAATATAACAAAAAAGTTATATCAAACACATGAGATAGTTATTCTATAAAAACTGTCGCATTCGTTAGCAGATTGATGAACATGATGCCATCCTGTACACTTTGTAGTTCTTAGTTTGAAAGATATTTGGAGTCTTACTTTTCAAAATCAATATTATAATGAATATGAATTATCAGACAGATATATCAAACGTTTTTAACAGATACAGGCTATATTACTACCAGAATCTAAGACAAACGAGACGAGTTTGGTTTTGAAATCATAAATTAACTTCACTTTAGTAAAGTAACTTTACCAATATCTTAGTATAACATTGATGAGCCAATGTTGTTTATCGTCTTTATTACTGTGAGTGTGTTATTTTTAGTTGTCCTTGTACAACTTTATTCTTTGCTCAATGTTAGGGAAATACTTAAATCGTGTCTCGGTGCTTAAACATCCCGACATTTTGTTATAATGGTATTGTTAATTATGTAATTATGTGGTTCATTTTTGTTTATAACTTTGTCTAACGATTGTATATATGTCTTTTGTGTACCCAATCCCACCGCCCACCATCCACTTTTCCTCCATGATTGTCACACATACTCCACATGCATCTTTTCCTTTTTCTCCCTGAGCACAAATTTTTGTTGTGTTGTCTTCATGAACACTAAGAAAACACTCTTTATGAATAATGTTGACAATGTATAATTATAGAACTTGAAGGTGATCAGGGTTGGTTTCTCCTGAAAACAAAATAATTTTATTCGTATTGAAGAATTAAAAACTATGCTATGTCGATTATGTGCTTTATGAGCATTAATTACATCCATGCTACTTTGAAATTTTCAAAATGACGTAACTCTTTTATGTTGGCAGAATCAAGTACCGTAAAACATTGCAATTTATTCTATTCATAAAAACAGTTAAAACTGTGACTTTTTAAGGTTAGAATAATAAAAAAAATAATTAAAGCCAATGTGAAATTTGAAATACATCCCAAACAACATCTTGTCTTAGAAGAATAACGTTTCAGGCACATGGCGCTATATTTATATATAATTTTCAGTTTCAAATTTGTATTTCATCCTTAAATCATAACATTTTTATGTGGTGTTTTGAAGACAGTTATTGTTCCCTTTCATCATGAATGATATGGATATGTTCAAATATTCTTATCCAATATTCAGACATTTGTTTATTTAATATAGCGCAAATGAGTTTTTGGTGAGACTCGTGTTGTTGGGTCTTTAAATTTCTTGTGTTCTATTATTTGTCTGTTTGTCTTTACCTTTCTAAACAATTGCGTTGTCAGTTTATTATCGATATATATGTTCGAAAATGTTTGAGAATGTCTCTCTGGTAACATTGCGAGATCACCGAATGAAATTATGGGTGTTGCACCCCATCACATTAGGACCACGGTTATGCAAAAAATTTGTAAGTCGTAGCTGTATTGCGGTATTCATATTCATACCGTACTATGAAACGAAAAGTGTCCCATGTAGAAAAAGATCCGGCAAATTTCCAAGAGATTCTGAGATCATAAATGATGATTGTTTTGATATTCCCAGTTGTTAAGTCTTCTATGTGTTGATTTGAAAGAATTTTGTAGTTTTTAGTTTTTGTCTTATTGTTTCGGTTCCCTTATTTATATTTACACTTTTGTGTACATATATTCCAATCTTATTTCGTGGTATCTTCTCAAGTGTAAGAGTGCAAAGAATTCAGGAAAGAACATTGATTGTACTACTATAACAAATAGTATTCTCAGGACGAACAAATTTTGTGTTAGATTTTATTTAGTATTACGAAGGGGATATTACACAGGCAAATTTCACTCATATCAATTTCACGTGAATTTAATTTCATGTGAATCTCACGTGAAATTCACATCAATTTACCTCAAACGAGCTTATACGTGAAACTCACGTGAAAACAATTTTTGTGAGTTTCACATAATTCTCATGTGAACCTCATGTGAACTTCACATGAAAATCACGTAAAAATGTTTCATGTGAAATTCACATGAATTTTTTTAAATAGAGTAATTCTAATAACATCTAAATTTTCAAATTTAATTAAAATCATGTAAGTTGTAAAAAAAAAATGTTTTAAATTTCACATGAAATTCATGTGAAAAATTTCACATCAGATTCACGTGAATCTCAATACACGTGGAATTCACATAAATATTTTCACGTGAGTTTCATGTATAAGCTCGATTGAGGTGAATCTCACATGATATTTTTCATGTGAATTTCACGTGAGATTGATGTGAAATTCATGTGAGCAAAATTTGCCTGTGTACAACGGAACTAAAGAAAGTGGAAATGTAAAGAGGAATATCTCATTGACAAAATGTATAACACACAAACGAGTATCTGAGTACTTAAACTATACTCGAGTACTCGGCCTTCCGAGCGAGTACCCGAGTACTCGAGTACTCGTTGTCATCCATACTTTAAAGTGTTTATGGGATGCAAATAAAATCTATTCTCTTCAACATTTCCTTAGACCTTTTCCAAGATGGCATCAATTACAAGACCAACCTACCTTTTGGTATATTTTTAATTATTATCGTAAAGAACACGTTTGAAATACTTGCCACTGGAGGTTAAGCAACCAACAATTAAGAAAATAACTAAACTAATAACTTAAAAAATGAATGCATACTTTCAACTAAACAATGTTAAATGGCATTCGAATAAAACATAGAGGAATTTTTTTAGTTTATTTTATTGTGGTGAATTGATTTTAGAAATAAAACTTTAAATAATTTTCCTTTATCATATTTTTTTAGTTTAAGAATTTACATGTAACCAAACACAATAAAACATGATACAACTTCATACAATATTAAAGAAGTACTATAAATTAAATTAACCGGCTGACCTCAGCATGTCTCAATTATTGTAAACGTTTGATAATTTTAATATTACATCATTGTACTTTAGTAGTTTAATGTATGTCCTTATATTAATACACATAGTAAAAAACAAGAACATGCTTTCTTGTAATGTTTCCCTACAAACAAGATGTCACCTTAGTTTCATACTTTTAAAATATAAAAATATTGAAAATATGTATTGAATAATGTGTCTACGTGATTATTAGATCCAATGTTGAACTATTATACTTTTTTCAAAGTACCTTGCAGGAAAAGACAAACTATATGTATTGGGTTTTTTTTATGAAAACTTTTTGAAAAAAATTATTTGCACACACACCAGCTTACATTTCTGTTTCCGTCTTAATATCTATATATATTTGCGAGTTACTTGATAACTATTTTGCAGTGAAATTAAGAGTTATGTTTGTACTTGTAAATGTCGCGACATTTAATCTTTTGTAAAAATTAATTAGTTTACAGTGTTTGATGATGTGGTACGGCTCCATAGGCAGATAAACAGCTGAGCCACGAGCTACCAAAGGGACAGTCAAACTCACAAATCTAAAACAAACTGACAACGCCATGTCTTATTTTTACCAAAAACAAAACAGATCGTTTGATCATCATAATAAACAACCATATTAAATTTCATAAAATTTTGATAGGTTGTTCTCAAGTAACGGTGCGATACGTGTACGCCAGACAGACAGACGAACAGACGGACGCCTGACATTGGCGAACCATAATATTTCCTGTCAAAATTTAAAAAAAAAAAATTTTAACAAATAGACTTAGATGTGAACAGTTACAGGTCATCGTATGGCATTTAAACAATGAGAATATGAACACAGTTTACTAAACAGATAAACAGCATGTGTGTGACAAAACAATTAAAACCATTCTAAACAGAACAACAATAAACAGAATAAAAGTACAACAATTACCAAAAACAGATAGGTTGGACAGCAACGATCGACAATCTCTGTTGATATGGGTAGTTGCCTTGGACTGGCACATTTGCCATTGCGGAACACCTCCTAGTTTAGAAAGAGGTGTAATGACACAACATAAAACAAATTGTTTACATCAGATGGCAAATAGTTTACTTATATAATTTATAATATAAAAGACAAAACATATCAATCTGGGAGTACTTGCATTTACTGTAAGCGAGTTAGAGATTTATTTCCAATGCACATCTGAATAATTGAATGTTAAAAAAATTGTTTATATATGAAATTGAACGAATCGTATTCAATTGAAATGTATAATATAAATAATCGGATATACAATTAAATCAACTACAATGTTACCCTGATCGACCATCTAACTTGTTATATACAATCAGGTGAGCAATTGAACAGGCAACCTCAAGGTGTTCATAAATAGTGTTCATAAATAATTCTTGCATTGATTTGGAAAAGGTTTGTAAATGTATGGGCCTATTGTGTAATTTTTGATTTTATAAAAATGGATAATTACCACGTGAATCACTGTTTACATTTACTCGGAAGAAATTGTTCCGAGTATTCTCTATTTTGATTGGTTAATTTGTTACCTGGATACAGGACGCTCTTATATATTTCTTTGTTTCGGGATTCGCGGTACATTTGAAAATTTTCATTGAAATTATGTCAGACTCAATTGCAAATATGTGAAGCTTGAGAATGCTGATGTGTTTGCGTTTCGGGGGGCTTCCATAGGAGAAATAACCTATCAGCTTAACAAGAACAAGGGGAGTATTTATGAAGGTTATAAATGTTTAATAATTCATTGTGGTTCCAATGATATTCATATTTTATCTATTGATCAGTTTAAGTCTGCTTATTGTAATTTGATTTCAACTGCTAAGTTGTTGTTTCCTTCTATGGTTATTGCTATGTCTGGTATTCTTCCTCGTCCTGTAGATTTTGAGGAAACAGGTCAAAAAATTAAGGCAGTTAATATGGCTTTGTTAAATTTATGTTTGAGTTATAATGTAGAGTTCATTCATTCGTATAGATATTTTTTGAAATGTGGAAAGCCAAAGGTGGAGTTATTTGCATATAAAGATGGTGGTTTGCACCTGAATTGTGAAGGTACAAGGCAGTTAGGGGTATATTTTAAAAGACGGGTTGCTCATTTGATTTAGATATGGTAACTTGTCATTTGAGATGATTTTCTCAGATGGAGTTAAAGGATTAGTAGTGGTTGAATTTTATGTTTCTGCCATACTTCCTTTTGTTTCTTTTAGTTTATGGTTGATATTATTTCTTCCATACTAAAATTTGGATATTTTGTATTTTATTTTCCTTAATATGTAAGGGTTGTATTTGTTTGTTGGGTTATGATGTAGTAATGTTTATTTATATATTATGTACTAATAATTTTTATTTTATATTGCAGGTAAGGGACTCTTTTCAGTGAGTATTGTTCGCACTGTGGGGTGATGTTTCTTTTCATATGAGATATGGTTTCTTGTATGGAGAAAAGTTTATGTTCAGGGTTGATATTGTTTCTTCCTTGCTTGCTTTATTTATTTAGTTTGTGCTGGATATTATTTCTTGCATGCTAGATTAACAAGCTTAAATTGTGTATTGTTTATATGTTAGTTTAAATTAATTTGCTTCATTCTTTGTGCAACACAGTTGTTTGTTTATTTTTTGGCGGCCGTTGGCTTGGCGGCTAGCTCATGTGTTTATTCGACTGTTTGGACTAATATATTGAACATTTCTAATGGCTAGACGCTATATTTAACATTAACTTTACTTGTTATATGTGACTGTCAGTGGTATAGTCGAGTGTTTGTCCTGTGCTGTGAAATATATTTATTTGTCTTGTGTATATATATATATTGTGCCGTAATAAAATTGAGTAACTTTGAGTTCTTTTGTGAGAAGCCTGGTAATTGTGTAATTTTTGATTTTATAAAAATGGATAATTACCACGTGAATCACTGTTTACATTTACTCGGAAGAAATTGTTCCGAGTATTCTCTATTTTGATTGGTTAATTTGTTACCTGGATACAGGACGCTCTTATATATTTCTTTGTTTCGGGATTCGCGGTACATTTGAAAATTTTCATTGAAATTATTTACCCACCCACCCGCCGCATACAACTGTGTTAGTTATTAATTTTATTGTATTTTATGTGCTTATATATAAGATGTGCTTATGTATACTGTGGCTAGCTCATGTGTTTATTCGACTGTTTGGACTAATATATTGAACATTTCTAATGGCTAGACGCTATATTTAACATTAACTTTACTTGTTATATGTGACTGTCAGTGGTATAGTCGAGTGTTTGTCCTGTGCTGTGAAATATATTTATTTGTCTTGTGTATATATATATATTGTGCCGTAATAAAATTGAGTAACTTTGAGTTCTTTTGTGAGAAGCCTGGTAATTGTCTACGATTTAAAAAAAATCATAACCTATAGTGAATGTCCTATTCAATAAATGTTTGGCTTGGCTTATGAAAACTCGAAAGGAAGCTCATGTCAAAAGATATAAACAATTCATAATAAATGTATTTCAAGTTTGGTGTAAGCGTTCTTGCATTATTGTATGAAAACTAGAAAATCCCATTTTTTTAATGAATAAAACCTTATAACTCGGAATATAAAATCAATGCAAAAACAAAAGGGAGCTCATATCATCAATAGATATGAACAATTCACCAAAAGTTTTATGCAAATTGGTTAAAGCATTTTTCAGATGATGCCCGACATGTTGACAACAGACGGATAGACGGACAACGGTATACCATAATACGTTCCGTATACGGGGGTATAAAAATGTATGTCTTTAACAAGTGGTTATTTTCAATCGTATATATAGAGAATAATACATGGCAAAATCCGTATCATATGTCGTATCATCCCGAGACATCAATATCAGCCCAAGGGCCTTTAGGCCCGAGGGATGATATTGGTTGAGGGTGATACGGCATGTGATATGGATTTTGCCATGTATTGTACGTTTTATCATATGTTTCAACAGAAGAGTATTATATGAACTGTTTTCTGATCCATAGCACTGGGTTACCTTCAGTTCTGTCTTGTTTCAAAGGCCTAAAAAGAACTGCTCAATTACTAATCCGAAGCACCTGGGTTACCTTACAATTTGCGTGCTGTTATTTTAAAAATATTTTTGTTTATTTTTGTATTTTTTATAGTTGTATTTAGTGTGCCAAAAAATATGAAAACCTGACGTTCGTGACGTCACATACAATATGAAAACGACGTTCGTGACGTCACATACCAAACAATGACGTCATCACAAAAAAAAATTTGTGTAAAATTTTTCTTAAGCAAAAAAACCCCCTAAAGTGAGGTTATGGGTGCGATAAAGGGTATGCGATAAAGGGTAGGGGTGTGATTATTGGTATGCGATAAAGGGTGCGCATCAAAGTTGCGCGATATGAATTAAACAGCAGGCTATTTATCACATATGCAAAACTACTGAATTTACTACTAAACATATGATAATATTTAATATATGTAAATCGTACAGTGGTTGAATATGTCAATAATGATAAGTTGATAAAACTTATACCCCTAAGTATATTTTGGTTTTATTAGAATAAATATTCATCAAAGAGCCTCCAACTGAACCAAATATGAGTCTTCGGCATAAGAATAGTATTCAATATTGTTGTTTACAGGTCCATATTTTATGTCGATTCGGCACTAGTTTTTACTTTGTTGTAATGAAGGTTACAATATATAAGGTCGTGTCTGGCCTTGACAAGTGTAGCCGTATATGCATTCCCGTCATATTATGATTTTTTCACTTTCTTTTGACTTTATATCATTCTGAAAGAGAAGATAAAAATAAAGGTAAACATTTAATCAAGACAACAAATATAGATTTGACGTTTTTGCAAGCTCGAACTGTATTTATACTTTATGATCAGCATGTCTCAATGAGTTTAATCATTTTAACATAAATATGAAATAATTATACTTTCAAGAGTAAAAATACATCATTTTCTTTTTATGAGTTAGTGTTTGTATAGGAAAAAATGCACTTCTGGCATAACAAAATTTCAAACTTGTTGCCTTTTGTTAGATATTATTCGTTTGTTTCTTTGTCAATTGTGTTCTCCTATTTATTTATATTGTAGTCCTGTAATGTTGTGTTGTCATTTTAATGTTATATTTTACATGGCCATAAAAGAGGGAGGTTTGGCATGCCACAAAACGAGGTTCAACCCACCATTTTTTCCTTTAAAAAATTCCCTGTACCAAGTCAGGAATGATGCCATTGTGATATTATAGTTCTTTTCTGTTTGTTACATTTTAACGTTGTGTTTCCGTTGTGTCGTTTGTTTTCTCTTATTTTTGAGTGTCAATTCACATTACTATAAGACGTGTCACGGTACTTATCTATCTTAAATTCATGTATTTGGCTTTGCTGTTATATTTGTTATTTTCATATGATTTTGTCTAATGCTTAGTCCGTTTCTGTGTAGGTTACATTTTAGTGTTGTGTCGTTGTTCTCTTCTTATATAATATGTGTTTCCCTCAGTTTTAGTTTGTTACCCGATGTTATGGATTTATGTGTTTTGAACAGCAGTATACTACTGTTGCCTTTATCTAATATGAAATTTTGTTCTCTTTTTTTATATAGTTTAGACAAGATTTGAAGCCTGTTTTCCGTATCAGTAACACGAACATGTCATTAAGGCGAAAACGAAGAAAGCAACTGACAGGTTACAAGTTGATGGTTTTTATTTAATTTGGATTTTTTTTTTACTAAGTTTTGGAGGTATTAATTATCTTGTCAAGTCGAAAGTGTCTTTCAATCCGGGATTCTAAACAGTCTAATTTTATACATATCGACGGAAGAAACTAATATGATAATATTCGTTTCGGGTGAATACCTAGAGCTGTGTTAAAATATGACTCATCTTATTTTTTATCGTTGGACACAAAAACACAAAAAAATCAGTTAAATGCATTTTGCCAATAACTTTACATCATTATTTTACATAATTTTTCTATAATCATATTCAATGTGACATCTGGTGTGTAGGAAATTACAGCAGGAAAAATAGTAATGTTTAACAGTTAAAAATAAACATAAATTGAAAAATTAAAGTACAAATATGTAAGCCATGGGTTACATACATTACATGCATTTTGAAAAACGTTTTTGGTATATTTTATTTCTTATTTCAAACAAGTTTTTCCCGATGAGTAGATTCCGAATGTGCTTCAATCGCGATAGATCAACAAAAAATAGTCAATTTTAAAAATAGGTTCTAATTAAAAGCTTAATGATTATACATATACATGTTTAAGAGTCTCATGATTACCTACACAACGTGGAAAGTAGATAGGGATATAGTTTAAAGGTAATAATAAATCATCAGTATTAAACTAGCAATTGCATGTGCCATCTTACTGCTTAAAATATACTTGCATTATTAAGGTGATTTATCTGATATGATTTGTTCAAGAACTTTCTAAATTCAGATTTACAATTTTCTGTGAATAATCAAATCTTGTCCCGGTGCCAAATTTTGAACAATTTTATTTTAGTACCGACAATTTCATTTTGACAGTCAAATCGCCATTCTTTATACATTTCAACTCTCGTCCAAATATCGTTATCCTAATATACAATATAACTGTAATTTCAATAGTTTATGACAATACATGTATGTAGAAGAGAACTATTGTGTGAACCTTTTTTATATTTTATAAACATTGACATTTTTCTTCAGTAACTGATTAGATTTTGGGACATAACCTAATATAATATTATCTCAATCAGTCTCAAATCTGTATTTAGGTTGACAATAACTGTACGAAACATTAACCAAGCACTATGGTCCATTTCCCATCGGCGTTATATCTTCCTCCTTTCTCTGTATATGATATAACCGACCTTATGTCATGATCGATGCCACCAGTTAAACACGAACATTTGAACCTTTAGGAGTACCCTGGCGTATGTTTTGTTTCGTGTAGTTCAATCTTGTGTAATGTAAAAATTGGTTTGAACGTGTTTTTTTCTGTATTGCTTTTTGGATGTTTTTTTTTTTTTTATTAATAACCAAAACGTTTCATATATTTTACCATAAAGTTTTCATTATTTTTGTTTCCATAATTAACCGATGTCAATTGGTAAATTGTTATCGACGTGCTGACAATTATGTTATGTTCGTAGCAAGATGTAACAGCTTCAACTACATACCACGCATTACGTGGATGTATATAAAATTGGCTGCTCAGATTTTAAAAGCATTACAGTAGTGGTAATACAACTTAGAAATTCCAAAACAGGTTTGTCAATTAATCATTTTATATCTTTTTTAAATGGTTTGTCAATTAATGATTTATATCTTTTTTATTTTGAATAAATTCATCTAAAACTATGTCATATTGATCTTATAGATTTATTGCATAAAACAACGTCTATAATGATCGAGAAAATGGAAGATTTATTAGTATTTAAGCAGTAAGCCATAAGACTACTATCAAAAATTAATAGAAAATCAAAATAACCTATGGACAGTTAATATTGTGAATAAAAAACTAATATTAATTTGATACTAAAATATTTCTGAGAGACTTAAATTTGTTATGTAAGATATCAAAAACTTGCAAAAATATATCCACTTCCAATTTTTAATCTTAAAAACAATTTATAATTTGAGACATAAAAAACGCAAAACATATATTCTGTCAAACATACGTGGACTTCTAATATCGCAGAGTTGAAGGTCGGCCGAAAAACCTACGGCATATAGCATATGTACTGTTGTGTGGTTCGAGGGGTTACACATTAGAAATAAAACAACACTATTAAATAAAATCGATGTATTTGAAATAATTTGTGATTGTATTCTCTCTTGGAAAATTTTTCTCTTAAGTTTTTTTTATTTTTTTTCGTTTTTCATAATAAATTTTGCTTTAATTGATAAATGATTGTTTATCCAATTATCATCAAATTTATAATCTCCGGCAATAAAATCTTATAGACACATAATCAAAATAAATCAATTAATATCTTGAAGATATATAATCGCGATAACATCGAATTAGACACAGAGGATACAATAGATAAAATTAAGTCTGCCTCATATCTTGACTGACATTTAAAATTTACTATTTTGCCTATCATGATGAGTTTTACTGTCCCTTTGGTATCTGTCGCTCCTCTTTCAAAGTCAATCTAAAATATTGTGAACATGTCTGGTTGATTAACTATCATTATCGATATTTTGAGAAACTTTCATTTGTTCTTATTCACATTAGAGATAAATGAAAGTAAAGGCGCACGTGTCCGTTGTTAAAGAAATTAACAACGATGTCATAGGTAAAACTGAGATGAACAGATTAAACAGAGCTCAAACAAGAAAATCAATCTGATTGAGAAGGCCAACGATCATCTTTAAATTTTTATTACAAACCACAAAATGAAGGCAAGCTGTAAAAATATGTGAACTTTTCACTAGATTAGATCCTGGATATAAATCACTATGAATTAGAATTTGTACTGAGACGACAACTATCTAAGGATGCCTATTTGCAGCACAGTATTTTCAGCTAATTTTTAATTTCTCATATTGTGTGGATCTCAAAACTATTGAGTGAGATATCTGTCATATTGAAATGTTGTCTTAACGCGACATTAATCTAAAATTGCTAGATTGGTGGTCGCATGCATTAAAAAGATATCAGAGTCATGTAATAGGTATTGGTCGTTTTATTTTAGATTTCAGAAGAAGTTGAGTTGTTAGGAAACATAAAGATGTATCGAGTTTTCATCGTCAGTATATTTGTCGGTAAGTAAAAATGTTTTATCTATACATAGAAGCGATAATATATTTTCTCTTTTGATGTCTTGTCAATCGATTTGAAAAAGACCACCAAGATGAAACAATTTAACAAATCCGTGAATCGCATGAGTTAAATCGTAACATGACCAAGTGGGTAGAAAGGTTAGCGTCAAAGGGTATTGATGCAAGTCAGAGGTAAATGTATTTCGGTCTTAAACGAATCTAATTTATTTGAAATTTGATCTGAACAACAAAAACGTTCAATTTTGTTCTAAACCTATGCTTTTAAACAATTCAGTACAGAAATGATTATAACAATTGTTGATTATACTAATAAATCTGTCGTAATTTCATTTTCTTTATCAAATGCATGGTTAAGATAATGTTAAGAGAAATATTTTAGTAATTACGATAAAAATATTCATAATATACCTTTTTTGTCAATTTGTAGTGTTCTACACGGTACGTATATGAACATTGTTTTAAGATATTATGACTATTATACAAATTCAACAACAATTAGCATTGTTGCTTTTACATGGTACCTTTGACAACTACTAGCAAGTCGAAATGTTCTAATGTATTGTTAATTTGTTTATTTCTCTAAAACAAATGTTCTGGTATTTTTTTGCAATGTAGTCCTATGATGTAATGCTGTCATTTTAGTGTTATGTGTAACATAGCCATACAAATTGATGTGGTGATCTGCACTTAATGATAAATAAAGCTTATATTTTGATTGAAAGTTAACAAAAAAAACGACACATACTGGCGGAGCTGTACTAATTTCTTGATCACATGGATTCTGGTAGTCGTTTCAGTATTCTCATCACTATCATACATTAGACAATAACCTACACATACATAAGTATTCTCAGTATACTATATAGAAATGTATGAGAATATTTATGATGGCAATATACTCTTTTCGCTATGTTTTAGCTGTAGATATATGAAGATGTGGTATATGCGCCAATGAGACAACTCTCCATTCAAATACCAATTTATAAAAGCAAACCATTTAGATCAACGGCCTTCAACACAGAGCCTTGGCTCACACCAAACAATAAGCTTCAAAGGGCCCCAAAATTACTGCTTATAAACAAAACGCAGTTAAAAACATTCTAAAAAATCCATTGTTTTTGTACAATTAACAAATACTACTAAAACATCGATTAACATTTATATCATGGCAAGGACTAATTACCACTATTATTGATTGAATGAGTCCACGTCGCGCCACCGGGGGATTAAGAATATGCATGTCACTTCCATCAATATAATATCCACGCATCGAGAGAAACCTATTCTATCAACAGATGCATTCAAAATGAGCTTGACTGTCCCTTTGATGTCTTTCGTCCCTCTCTTTGGTTACAAATATACAGGTTTTAATAAAAAAAAAAAAAAAAAAAAATTACGAATTGGTTTCCAAACTGAAATTGAACCTTTTCTGTTTGATATCATGATGTTTATATGGCTTAAAAAATGTTGATTAATTCACAATAATGAGGATTTCTGCTCACACGCTTGTAATGCATTCAAGTATTTGTCACAAAATTATGACTTTTTGACTTTTTGTGTTCTGTTGCGTCGTATTGATTGACCATTTCAACTTTTGTAAGGGTTAGCGTACTAAAGTTTGAGCCTGTATCACTACTGAGATGTAAAAAAAATTCCAGAATGAATTGTATACAAAAAAGCTATTCTGACGCACAAAATTTATAAAATGTAATTGTTTGGTATGAAGTGAATTTTCCTCTATGTATTATCACCCATGTCTCTAAAATATGTCAATATTTTAGACATTTTACATACAAATGTAAGCAGCAATGAAAGAAAAGTATACAAAAAGTGACCATAACACTATAACAAATAGGCGGGATGTATACATACCGTGTCACGCCAAAGATACATGTATAAATACACTTTTTTAATGAACAGATATTACACGTTCTCTTGATTATAAGAGTTGCATAATTGCTATAACAAAAATTGTGTTTACTAACCCATTTTTACTTACGGGTATTCTTTAAAAATAATTTTATTATTGATCTTTTTATGGTGATTAAATACTAATACTTTGGTTATCATTCTAAAAACTTTTTAATCTCGTATTTCTTTATGATGGCCTTTTTTTAGCCAACGAAAATAGTATTTGAATGTGTTTGCACTAGTCATTTTTGGGGCTATCATGGAAGGCTGTTCGGTGTGATTAAAATGCTCAGTGTTGAAGACATACTTTCCCCAATGATGGTTTTCTTTTACAAATTGTAACTTTCATGGAGAGTTGACTCATTTACACTTATACTTCATCTTCTTATATCGAAAAACTAGGTAGTTTCGTAATAACACCTGCTTTATAACTTTAAAGGAACTGTATTAATTTCGTGAGTTGATAATGTAATTGAAAGCTGATACAATCAAACTGTTTATCTGAGTCATCTGGTGATTATTATTGAATTGTTTCGAAATCAAAACTGTCTCAATGTGTCTTTATTGACATTATATTCATATAGCTTTTATGGATTAATCATAATTTTGTGATTTCATTATAACAATTTTATAATCGCATTCACAAAAACGATAGATAATGTGGCATTTCCGATAAATAAAATTTCTTTACTTGACATTTGATAAAGAATATTTAGAATTAATGTTATATCATAATTCAGGCTTTTTCAGCTGGTGCAAGTGTAAAGATTATCAATGGTGACAATGCCAATATAGAAGATCATCCATGGATGGTGTCTCTTCAGTATAGAAATGGTGCAAATTTTACCCACTTTTGTGGTGGAGCAATAATTGACAAAAGCTGGGTTCTGACAGCAGGACATTGTAGTATTTATGGATATAAGTGAGCTTGCTTATTTACAGTTTATAAATTAATTTAAAGATTAATACAGCAAAAACTGTTAACGATGAAATGGACTTGTTTTTATAAGTCTACAATTAGTAATAGTGCAGGGGACTCATAAACTCTCCAGTTGATAACATGCTAATTTTGTTTTTACAATAAATACTATGTATGTGGTGAACTCCGGAAAAAATGTATTTGGGAAATGAAGTTCAATGTTTTTTTTCTGTGTATTTTTTTATTGAATTTCAAGAAATATAATATGATATTGAAAATATATCTATTTTTTAACAACTTCATAGCTTGTCGCATTAGCTTTTTTTGTCTTCTGCATTTAAGATAAATTCTTGAAATATTCAGTGAAAACTTTTAAAATTTCTTTTTGTCTGCTACGGTGATTTGTCTGTGTTATGTTTGACGTCATCAGTCTGCATTTAGCAAGATTTTTTACATTGACCCCCAATTAACATATATATAGAAACATAGCGTTATTAAATGTAAGCATAGAAACAAGAGTATGTATACGTAAAATAAGCCTTAAATGTACGTGATTTTAATATCCGATAAGAATAGTAGAATGCTACACCATATGTAATATTGTATACATTTTGACTGAGTATAAATGAAATAGTAAGTTTGTTGACCAACGGGGTGCAACTATAGTCCAGAAGCTTAACCAAGGGCAATAGTTGTATCCTAGGGGACAATAAACTTACTATACTACAAATATCGAGTCAGTTAGTGTTTTATTATATCGCAAACGACAACAGAAAAAAAATAGCGGTGATTAATAAACTGTTGTAATATATATAGCAGAAATCCAACCATAATGTTAACTTCATTTAAATATTCTGAAACGCTACGTTTTGCACTTGCATCAACCCTAGAGATATTAGATTAAAAGCGACATCGTTACTCCGCGGATCTAAAAACCCTCCCATCCCCTAGCTGAATTGTACATTCCGCGTTATATAATGACGCTTGCGGTCAAATAGTTTCATCGAGGTCCAATAGGTGGAAACTATTGACCGGTCCATTTGTTCAAAGCTTGCAATATTGTCGTTGTTATATTATAGTTCGTTTCTGTGTGTATTACATTTTAACGTTTTGTTTCGGTTGTGTCGTTTGTTTTCTCTTATATTCGAGTGTGAATTCCCATTACCAAAAGACGTGTCACGGTACTTTTCTATCCCAAATTCATGCATTTGGTTTTGATTTTATATTTGTTATTCTCATTGGATGTTGTCTTATGCTTAATCCGTTTCTGTGTGTTACATTTTAATGTTGTGTCATTGTTCTCCTTTAATATTCAATGCGTTTCCCTCAGTTATGTTTGTTAACCAGGTTTTGGGTTTTTTTTTCCATGGATTTACGAGTTTTGAACAGCGGTATACTACTGCTGCCTTTATTTATCATATTTTCGCCAATATACATATGAGTTGCACTACTGTGCATTAAAATCTTCTAAAGTATGTTGGCTATAAGGAATTGTTTACTGTTGCTTATATAGTTAATGATAACCAGACTTTTATCTTTTGGTCTTTTGTCATTTTAGGGTGAAGGATCAGCGAATAGCAGCTGGCAGCTCTTTTTTGAGTCAGATGACAACTACTGTACCTCTGAAAAACTTCTATTTGGTATGTGCTTTCAGTTTTACATATTTTACTACACTACACATATATGTATAGAAATGAGAAAATATTGAAATCAGCCTATTTTTTCGTCTTTCCGTTCCATCCGCCGGTAAAACACGGTAGGTTTTAAAACAACACAAATGAATCATCACAATTCTTATCAACAGAACAGATACCACATATTTGGCAGCTTATGATTTATAACGTTGGAGTGGGTTTTTTTTTAAAACGTCAAACTTATAACTTCTATACTTTGACTAACGGATTGAGACGTTAATTTATCAAAAGAGATTGTTCATTGCCTGCTTTGTCAATAATTTTTTCAATGTATAAAACTGTAAGACATGCATCTAGATTGATGAGAAGTTTTTTTTTTTAGAACTCGTTGTGTATTTGTCGGTGTAGTAGTAGTGGCAATCCAGAGGTTACTTGTCAGTTATTTTACACATAACTACATGGAATCTAACATTTAACACAACTATCCAAACATTTGACAATTTTCTGTTAATAAAATCATTACAAAAAAAAAAATTGAAAGAAACTGGGTCCTACTCTTTAGAATGTTTCGATTTATTAATAAACGTAGAGCAATTTCATGTAATATTGAGTACACAAAGAAGAACTTGACGGCGTCAAAGGATTCAAGAATATCAATCTTTCAAATGACAAAGTTCTGTTTTCACAAATTATGACAACATGCAAGTGCAAATAAAAGACAAAATATTATTAGACCTGTAAAAAAAATATAATATGACTAGCTTACTTGGTGTCTTCCTTATGGATGTACTTAAGTGCGGTGAGGGAAAAAAATAATTTGAAAAAATTAAAATTGATACTATAAGCTGGTAGAACATCGATTAAGGACAAAGATAAGCTAAAAATATTGATTGGTCAGGGACCTCCTTTTCGAGATATTTAAAATTGACTTGGACTTATACCTTATATTTGCACTGATATCATTTGGGTCTCGAATCAAAAGAATGCAAATCAAGAATCTTCTAAAATTTTGGCAAATAACCTTTCATGAGCTATGAAGTCTTAAGCTTATATGAAAATTCAAATGGGAGTTATGGGTCAAAATATTTTACATAGTATTGTATTGAAAAACACCAAGGAGTCTGAACATTTGATACAAATTCCTCAACCTCACCTAAGTACATCATTATGTGTAATATAGAAAACACTTTGAACAAATAGTTTCTGTATAGATATATGTGTATACATGTGAATAACACGCCTGCAAATACTTTTTAATTGAATTTTATTCTTAATGTTTTAGCCGAAAAACTATTCTGGTGTCTTTAATGACATCATGCTACTGCAGCTTCAAAAACCGCTCAAATTCGGATCTACCATCAATAAAATCAACCTTGAAACTGATATAGGCAAAAATTATACAGGAGACATGTGCACAATAACAGGATGGGGTGTTAACGGTGGTATGTTTTATAAAATTGAAATTATCAACTGTGCATGCAAAAAAATGATAATACTTTTGGCTCTCTTTTTTCACCCTCAAATCAAAATTATCTTATATATAACCAAATATAAGTGTATAAAATACAGATATGGCAGTAAGTATTATTTTTTATCAAGGATTGGAACTTGAAAATATCGTTATTTATTGGCAATGATATTGTCCTTAGTTTGAATATCCCATTAGTAACTTTTGCTTGTCTTTTCAAGTCTCAATCTTTGATAAAACCGAATTTCTGCAATATCGGAATTTATATACTTTGTTACTTTGTGTTATAATCTTAATCACTATAAAACATACAAATATGTCAACCAAATCATTTTCAACTAAATCCATTAAACTTATCTTGTAATTTAACAAAAACTGATGAAACCACACGAACTTAAAAAAAAACCGAGAAAAGACTCACAACAGCTTATAAAAGAGGGGCAAAAGATAACAGAGCGACATTCAAACTCGTTAATCGAAAATAACCTGACAACGGCATGGTTAAAAAAGAGAAAGACAAACAGACGAATAAGAGAACACAATAAACACAATAGCATCTTCTGCTATGAATGCTTCATTTGCCATGCGCATTGGCTATCTGCCAGAAACAATTATCATATTTGTTGAATTCGTTTTTGAATAACTGAAAGGTATGTGATTTTAAAATAAAGCTTACAAGAGCATTTGATAAAGAGAAAAGAGCAATATAATATTGACTTCTCCGACCAATAAAATTAACAGCTGTGATTTTGATTATGTTTTATTTGTAATGTCTTTCAAATGGTGTATTACAAATTGGAGCGGAAGAAGAAAGGACGAATGTGACAAATAAGTTTACGAATGACATTAAACCACTTATAATAATCTTTGAATACACATCTTAAAAAGTTTTTCAGAATTTTGAAAGTCCCTGCGATATCTAAATAAGATATGGTTTTATTAAAAAAAAACGATAGCTATTCACAATTGTTATGGCCGTAAACAGTAAAATCGAATGACCTTTAACAATGAGAAACATCAATACTTTATGATCAGCTATAAAACACCCAGACATGAAAAATGCGAAGTAATCAAAACGAGAAAAACAACAAATCTGTTTAAAAAAATCAATAAACTGGAAGATGAATACTATGACAGACATGAACCAATGGGAGTATCTAATATTATTTGATTACAGATGGGAATTCGCCCGATCGTCTGCAAATATTGTCTATGCCTGCAGTCAATAAAACATACTGTGGAACTGCTAATTTCATGCCTGAGACGTTATGGAACAACATACTTTGTCTTCAGGAGATTGGAAAGGATTCATGTACTGTAACTACATTTTATTTGACCCAAAATCTAATATTTGGAAATTTTTCAACTAATATAAATTTAATGATATGTGGTATGAATACCAAAGAGACAAATTATCCACCAGAGTTCAAATGAACTGCATGATGGCAATTATAGGCAATAGTACAGCCTCCAACTATGAGAACATGACATACCGCATGGTCGGCTATAAAAAAAGGCTCCGGCATGAAAAATATGAAATTAGTACATTTTATGATTTTGGTAGACTTTAACAAAAAAGTGTGAAAACTATCGTCCGTCTGGCTTTTTATGAAACAAAATCTATATCGACGTCAAAGCACGTAACCAATTTTGGTATCTTGTTTGATTTTCAATCAAAAAGACTTTTCAATCATTGTTTCAGTTAAGATATAAATGACAAGAATAAAGCAAATCCATAGCATTGAAGAGTAGAAACTATTTGAATGGCCATGCAATGAACTATGTAGATTTCTGATAACAAAACGCAAGTTTAAATCGAAATCCCCTTAGTTGGCCAAAATCATGAACAACTCTTAAATGTAATCTGTTATAAAAGGCTACATCTAATTTGTATGCTTTGTTCTAACAAGTAATTGACGTGCGTTTGCTTTAACTGCATTACAACTGTAATGGTGATAAAGGACATGTTCCATAATTGTTACGACAGAATGTCATAGAATAGTTGCATTCGTGGTTATTTGTACATTTTCAGCTCACCTGGCCCGAAGTGAACCTTTCTCATCACTTTGCGTCCGTCGTCCGGCGTCGTCTGTTAACTTTTACAAAAATCTTCTCCTCTGAAACAACTGGGTTAAATTTAACCAAATTTGGCCAAAATCATCATTGGGCTATCTTGATTAAAAAATGTGTCCGGTGACTAAGCCAACCAACCAAGATGGCCGACATGGCTAACCATGGAACATAGGGGTAAAATGTAGAGTTTTGGTTATATTTGTCTGAAACCAAACAACCTAGAGCAAATCTGACATGGCAGTTAAGTTGTGTATCAGGTCAAGATATATCTGCCCTGAAATTTTCAGATGACTTGGACAACCCGTTGTTGGGTTGGTGCCCCTGAGTTGGTAAATTTAAGGAAATTTTGCTGTTTTGGGTTATTATCTTGAATATTATTATAGATAGAGATAAACTGTAAACAGCAATAATGATCAACAAAGTAAGATTTACAAAAAAATCAAATGACCGAAATGGTCAGTTGACCCCTTTAGGAGTTATTGCCCTTTATAATCAATTTTTAACCATATTTTACAAAAATCTTTTCATCTGAAACTACTGGGCCAAATTAATCCAACTTGGCCACAATTATCTTTGGGGTTTCTTGTTAAAACAATGTTTCTGATGACCCGGAAATCCAACCAAGATGGCTACCATGGCTAAAAAAAGAACATAGGGGTGAAATGCAGTTTTTGGCTTATAACTCAAAACCCAAAGCATTTAGAGCAAATCTGGATGGGGTGTAATTTTTATTAAGGTCAAGATGTATCTGGCATGTAATTTTCAGATGAATCGGACAACCCGTTGTTAGGTTGCTGTCCCTGAATTGGAAATTTAGGGAATTTTTCCGTTTTTTGTTATTATATTGAATAATATTATAGATAGAGATAAACTGTAAACATCAATAATGAACAGCAAAGTAAGACATACAAATAAGTCAAATGACCAAAATGGTCAATTGACCCTCCAAGGTGTTACTGTCCTTTATACTAAGTAGTCAATTTTCAACAATTTTCATAAAATTTGTAAATTTTGCCTAACATTTTCCCCTGAAACTACTGGGATATTGTAGATAGAGATAATTGTGAGCAGCAAGAATGTTCAGTACTAACACATCACCTTCACCAAAACAAAATTTTGCCAAGAATCCATCTGCACCCTTTGTTTGATATTCACATACACGAAGGTGAGCGACACAGGCTCCTTAAAGCCTCTTGTTATTTTACCATGTGGTGTAATATAAAATCAAAACCGGGAACAGATATGTCATGTATTTCCTTATGCAAATACTAACAGCAAAACCAAATTCATTTCGATATCAACACAATACTAAATTAATAGATAATTTGATTTGAAAAAAGGCGGATAAGCTATGTATTACACTAAGGATAAAGAAAACGTGTGAATGCGACTTTTGATATTAGCTATCATTGAAACCAATAACTTTTTTTTATATAAAAAGAAAAACATTTCTCATGATGTTTTTGTTTTTAGTTAATGAAAAAACACGGACAAACAAATCTGTGATTGTGATAATTTTTTTAATTTTTAAGCAGATTTGACAACCTGTTCAGTTGAAGCTAGTCCTAGAAGTACTAATTTACTAACTACTGTGGCTTTGCATACACCCATTTGTTTCCTTCAGAGATTCTTTTATATATACAGGGCGATAGTGGTGGACCTGTGATTTGCAATAACGATAACAAGTTAGCTGGCTTACTATCCTTTGGGCTTGGATGTAATGGACCTACACCAAGTGTTCATACCAAAATTGCTGCTTACTTAGATTGGATCAAAGACACAATGAATACGAAAAATAAGAAGAATACGAAAGATAAGAAAAACAAGAAAAATACGAAAAGCAAAGGAAAAAAGAGCATTAAAAATAACAGAAACAGAAATTAATATGACAATAAAATTAGACATAGAATGTTAGTTATTCAATATGTTGTTGTTGTTTTCTTTCTCTCAGACTTTAAACTCTTAATTCAAAAGGAAAAACCAAAGGATAAGGTTGCAAATTAAAAACACTGAAATTGTTTAAACGATTACCCAATACTGTGAAAAGGTCTGGAACGCCAAAGCTGTCTTATATGGAACTCTCATTATACGTTATCCTGTTTTATTAGAACTTGATGATATTTTATCTTTACATAATGATGTTTTGATATAACCGAATATGGCATAGTCATTACTTAATTAAATTTAAATATTTTATCATGTGGTTTCGTATTGACTTGATATAGTTTTATCATGATTTGATATAGTTTTATCATAACTTGATATGCTTTTATCATTAAACAATGTGGCTTTGTCATTAGTCGATGTGGTTTCATCATTATTTAATGTAGTTGTTTCGATAGGCAATGTGGTTTGAACATTCCTTGATGTGTATGTGACTATGTAGTTGTTTCATTACATGATTTGGTTTTGTTTGTTTCGTAATGATGATTTGCCAGTTCTTTATATGGTTTTAACATTACGTAATGATGTTTCAAATTTGACGATTTGACACTACATGATGTGTTTGTTTTCGTATTTGATGTGGTCCTTTCATTCTTTGATATGGCTATCACATTACGTGGTACAGGTAAAACCACGTGACCATTTCGAAAAAAAACTATTTTTAAACTGATTGCACTTTGTCGTTTGTTTAATGTCCTTTGAATGAGTTTCGCTATCCATTAAGTTCAAGTTCCAATTAAAATTCGACTTTTTGTTCAGAGTTAAAAGTGGAACGGCAGACAAAAATAAGAAAAAAGTACTAAACTGTTAACCACCTATCGGGCATACGGGGAATATTCCTTAACTATTTGGTATTGCCGTTTTTACTTCTTTCTTAATTCTCAAATAGAAGCAGTATTATATGATAATTCGTGAAAGATACCACGGAATTCTCGCCTCGACTGATATTGCTGCTGTCAGTGTATAATCGTGATGTTTACTGTACACTTATTTGTACATATATCGGTAAATACAAATTTAAAAAAGAAAAGTTTTTATCTTGATCTTGTAAAATAACTCCTAAACAAGTTTTGTACTAATTCATCAATTTTTTTCAAATGTATCATACCAAACCAGTCTAATTCAGTATTTTTAATGCAAAAAAACGTATATAGAAATAAGAAAATGTGGTATGATTGCCAATGAGACAACTCTCACCCAAAGATTAACCACATGACGAAAAAGATTTAAACAAATATGTTTGACTGTATAGTCTTCACAAATGAGCAAGATCCATACCACATAGTATGCTATAATACATGTAGGTCCCGAAATGAAAAATTTAAAAACAATTTAAACGAGAAATCTGACAATCTAAATGGACGACGCCACTAACGACAACGAAATATAGGTTTGTTGTGTCTCACTACCGCAACAATAATGGCAAGACAAGAAAAGACAAATAAAGCTAATACTAATAATGACCACTGCCCTTTCCTCGATCTTGATATCTATATCACTAACGGAAAGCTGAATACTAAAATTTATGATAAAAGGGATGATTTTTCATTTCCTATCGTTAATTATCCGTTTTTAGATGGTGACGTTCTCTTGTCACCATCTTACGGTGTTTATATATCTCAACTTGTACGATTCGCTCGTGTTTGTAACAATGTTTTAAATTTTAACGAGAGAAATTTATGTATTACTGAAAAATTATTACACCAGGGTTTTCGATATCACAAACTAGTCAAAACTTTTACTAAATTTTATCATCGGTATAAAGACATCATTCGTAAATATAGCTCAACATGCAGACTTTTTATACGTTCAGGTATTTCACATCCAATTTTTTATGGAAATATTCTTTATAAAGCACAAAGGTGTCAGTATTCACCTCAGAAACTTACAAAACCTTTAAATAGACTGATTAAGAAGGGATATAATTACGATACTGTTGTCAAGTCATTAAAGTTTGCATATTTTGGCGTTAATATTGAGTCACTGATAAGGTCTTTGCGTCGGAACTAAAGACATTTATTCTAAAAACAGTTGTTGGCATGACACGGGTTATGTTCTTCTCATATATGTTATGATGGTATGATACTAAACCCCTAACGGGAAGGATTGTGCCTGATGTTCATATGATGAAATCATAATCTTTCAGTCAGTTTAATTGAAGTCTGGAGCTGGCAAGTCAGTTAACTGCTAGTAGTCTGTTGTTATTTATGTATTATTGTCATTTTGTTTATTTTCTTTGGTTACATCTTCTGACATCAGACTCGGACTTCTCTTGAACTGAATTTTAATGTGCGTATTGTTATGCTTTATTTTTCTACATTGGTTGGAGGTATAGGGGGAGGGTTGAGATCTCACAAACATGTTTAACCCCGCCGCATTTTTGCGCCTGTCCCAAGTCAGGAGCCTCTGGCCTTTGTTAGTCTTGTATTATTTTTATATTAGTTTCTTGTGTATAATTTGGAAATTAGTATGGCGTTCATTATCACTGAACTAGTATATATTTGTTTAGGGGCCAGCTGAAGGACGCCTCCGGGTGCGGGAATTTCTCGCTACATTGAAGACCTGTTGGTGACCTTCTGCTGTTGTTTTTTTATTTGGTCGGGTTGTTGTCTCTTTGACACATTCCCCATTTCCATTCTCAATTTTATTTTAAGTTCTTATGTTGTACTGTTATACCACTGTCCCAGGTTAGGGGGAGGGTTGGGATCCCGCTAAAATGTTTAACCCCGCCACATTATTTATGTATGTGCCTGTCCCAAGTCAGGAGCCTGTAATTCAGTGGTTGTCGTTTGTTTATGTGTTACATATTTGTTTTTCGTTCATTTTTCTTACATAAATAAGGCCGTTAGTTTTCTCGTTTAAATTGTTTTACATTGTTTTATCGGGGCCTTTTATAGCTGATTATGCGGTATGGGCTTTGCTCATTGTTGAAGGACGTACAGTGACCTATAGTTGTTAATGTTTGTGTCATTTTGGTCTTTTGTTGTCTCATTGGCAATTATATCACATCTTCTTTTTTATAAAACAAGACAAGACAAGACAATTTATTTCAACTTAGGCACACGTATGGTGCTACAACAGGATACCAATTATACATTAACAATTACATAATATATGCATATACATTTACAAACAAGACACCAAGGTTCAACACAAAAATCAAAAGACTTGTACTTTGTTGTCGGCATTAAGACACTTAAATCAACTCACACTCGAGTTACAGGGAAATGAGGGAATCAGAATGAGCGACAAACTTCAATTTTATAAAACATGAATTCTCTGATTTGTCTTTAGCCTTTAGCCTGTATAATCATATAATTACATTAGATGTGTGTTTCATTATAATACTTTATTTTGATTGGCTAACGGCACATCACTTGTTATTCCGTAAGCAGTTGCATCACTCAATAAAACTTTTCATTCATGATAGCACGTGGTCCAACAATAAAGTGCACAGGTGAATAATATACAAAATTTATAAAATTCGTGTTTTCATGATCATAGCTAAAAAAATGTTATTATAAGTATTAAATGCTTCTTTTTGTAACTTTATAGGGCTGTAAAAGCGTTGACCGTGCGCACATTTTTAGTATGAAGCGCTTCCGCGCTTCATACAAAATGTACTTCGGTCAACGCTTTTACACCCCAATAAATTTACAAAAAGAAGCATTCAATTCTTAAATAAACATATACGAATATCAATCTTTTAATATTATAAATTGGTACTCAGATATATATCGCACTAATTGAAACAACAATCTTTTTTGGGGATATCTGTTTTATAAGTGACGAAGGATATGTTCCAACTTTCGTACCACAACCCCGTCATCTTTTCCTCTAACGGGAACTACCAATTAAAACCAAATCACTGGGTTTATACTTTCACGAATAACACGACGGCTACCACAACTTGAACAGAATCTGCTTAACCTTCTGGAGCACTCGAGATCATCAGCAATGGATTTTTATTACCCAGTGATACTGATCTTTTCATTTAAGCCTATTTGATGTTTTTTTATACATTTTCTTATGTTTAGGAGATAACTGTATTGTATTTTAAGCTCCGACGGCATCAATTGGGGATTTGATGGTCGCAAATTAAGTTTACTGGCGACGCGTTAGCGGAGACAGTAAACGGGTATTTGCGACCATCAAATCCCCAATTGATGCCGTCGGAGCTTAAAATACAATATTGTTATCTCCATTCTAATGAAACTGTCAGGAAACAACGTTAAAACATGTATTTAAAATCTGTTATATGCCGTCTGCGCTTGCGCGTAAGTCCCATAGCATCAATTGTCAATTGATGCCATGTAAATAAGTGACGTTATCCAATCAAAATGAACGTTACAAACGTTGTTGCATTAGAATGTTCTGTTACAGTCCGAGTTTAGGTTACGGTTTTGTGCTCACATGCATGTTAAACATCGCCACGTGCACTTTCTGTGTGTGCCTGCCAAAGCCACTTGAGAAACACGTGGTTTAATGGTTGTCATTATTTGATGTGTGTCATATTTGTTTTTCATAGATTGACTCTTTTTGAATTTGAACTGTTTCACATTTTCACGTGGTAGCCTTTGTATCCCTATTTTACTATTCGGTGCGTTGAAGGATGAATGGTTGCCTATAAAATAAAATTGAGAATGGAATTGGAGAATGTGTCAAAGAGACAACAACCCGACTATAGAACAGACAACAGCAGAAGGTCACCAATAGGTCCTTACACAAATATATTTACTAGTTCAGTGATAATGAACGCCATACTAAACTCCCAAGTTATACACAAGAAACAAAAATTACAAATAATGCAAGACTAACAAAGGCCAGAGGCTCCTGATTTGGGACAGGCACACAAATGCGGCGGGGTTAAACATGTTTATGAGATCTCTCAACCCTCCCCCTATACATCTAGCCAGTCTGGAAAAGTAAACGCATAACAATACGCACATTAAAATTGAGTTCAAAAGACTTCCGATTCTGATGCCAGAAGATGTAAAAAAAGAAAATAAACAAAATGACAATAATACATAATTAACAAAAGACAACAAGCAGATAACTGACATGCCAGCTCCAGACTTCAATTAAACTGATTGAAAGAGTATGTCTTCATCCAATGAATATCATGCACAATCCCTCCCGTTAGGGGTTTAGCATCATAACATATATGAAAAGAACACAAGCAGTGCCACGCCAACAACCGGCTCCTAAACAAATGCGTTTAGTTCCGATGCAAAGACCCTACAAGCGAACCAACATCAAAGCCACAGCACCGTATACGTAACTATATCTATGATTGTTTACATCCATTCATTACTGTGGCATTTGAATTTAAGTTGATAGTGATCTCATTGGCAATTATCACACATCTGACTTCTTTTTAATATCTATGTTGTGTTTTGTTTACTATAACATTGTTTATGTGTTGTACAAATACCCCTCAGTCCTCTTTTTGTAAGCCCAGACACAAGCCCTTGGTCTTACATAGAAAAAAAAATACGGTGACGAAATCATATTTGATAACTCGAATGCTACCTTTAAACTGAGACTTGAAATCGAACCAGAAACTTAATGCTACAACATCGTTTATTCTAATAATGGCTTCATTTATAACTTAAGTCGGAGACTTAAATGAACGTTTAATTCGAAAAGTAACCAAAACTTTTATTTAAACTCTAACGCGATTGATTGCCACACTCAGCCAAGGCACATGAAACATGGAAATCTATTATCTAAAGATACCACGTTATTTGATAACCACATCAAAGAATAAAAGGACCACATCAAATACTGAAACAAACACATCATGTAGTGTAAAATCGTCATTACATAATGTTAAAACCATATGAAAAATTGGCAAATCATCATTATGACACAACAAAACCACATCATAGATATATGAAGATGTGGTGTGAGTGCCAATGAGACATTCTCCATCCAAATAACAATTTAAAAATTAAACCATTATAGGTTAAAGTACGGCCTTAAACACGGAGCCTTGGCTCACACCGAACAACAAGCTATAAAGGGCCCAAAAATTACTAGTGTAAAACCATTCAAACGAGAAAACCAACGGTCTAATCTATATAAACAAAACGAGAAACGAGAAACACGTATATATAACATAAACAAACGACAACTACTGTACATCAGATTCCTGACTTAGGACAGGTGCAAACATTTGCAGCGGGATTAAACGTTTTAATGGATCCAAACCTTCTCCCTTTTTCTGAAACAATAGTATAACATCACAACATAGAAAAACACACGATAACATATCAATTGGCAGACTTAACTCAATCAAAAAACGTATGATTACACAATGAACGAATAAATTTGATCTGCGATATCTGAATACAAATGCACAGTTAAGGTGTAATACCACCATTGATTTTCCCCTATCAGTCTTTGTTAAATTTGCACTTTTCAAATAATTGTGCAGAATTTATCTTTGTTTCAAATAAGGAAATGTATGTAAACAACTACATAATGTTAGTCACATACACATCAAGTAATGTTAAAACCTTTTTATCTAATGAAATAATCACATTAAATAATGGTGAAACCACATCGAGTAATGACAAAACCATATTATATAATGACAAAACTGTATCAATTCAATACAAAACAATGTCGTGTAATGTCGTGTCATGTCGAAAAGTGATTAAGTAATGACTATTCCATATATCTAATATTACCAAGAAATAATAAAACAACATAACGTTAATCAGAATTCACATAAGACAACTGTGGCGTTCCATAAGAAGGTGCAACTTAGTTTTGAACTAATCTACAAGCAACTTTAGACGTTGCACGCATGGTTTAACATTTGTTTTCGGAACATTTATAAAAGGATATGATTTAAATTGTTTATTTCTCAACAGTTTGATTATCTTTTGTATTAGCATGATTAGTGTCTGAAGACTAGGTCAGTAAATTTAAAACACGCGTTAAGCCCCAGTCACACAAAACCTCGATCGCACCACGCTCACCGCGATCTAGAATAAATTTAGAGGTGAGGTCGTGGTATGAGCGGCATGAAAATGCAAATTTTCGTTGCTTTAACCATGCTACTACGTGCTCGTCCCGCTACGATTATACCACGTTCTTGACGCGCTTATTCTTCTACTTCACTACGCTTATCAAGATCTATCTACGCTCTTCACTTTCTCAATACGACCATATCACAAGTTATCCGATTGCAACACGATCTTACTACGATTATAACACGTTCCTACCACGACTATACTACGTTCATACCGCGATCTTACTAAGTTCTCAGGAATAACGTCAATATTGTGTTTCATATCTATACAGTTTAATTCTTTTTCTGATTAATACGTAGATTTCTCGGAAGCAATTGAAATACAGTCATGCCACCAAAATCTACAATAACACTTGGGCGTGGTGGTAGGGGCAAATGTAGAGACAGAGGGAGTAAAGTAACAAATCCTGATCAAGCAGAGATGTCGACCGACCAATCCAACTTGAATTACAACTTATCGCTGGTCCATAAAGCTCAAATGATGATATTTTAGTGAACGATAGCAGAGATGACACAGATGTGTCAATAGATATAGGAAGATGTGGTATGCGTGCCAATGAGACAACTCTCCATCCAAGTAACAATTTATAAAAAATATTTAAAGTAATCCATTATAGACCAAGGTACGGTTCTCAACACGGAGCCTTGGCTCACACCGAAAATCACGCTATAAAGGGCCCAAAAAATAATGGTGTAAACCCATTACAACAAAAAAAACAACGGTCTAATCTACATAAAAACGAGAAGCATGGATGAGCCGTCAGAGCAAATGAATAATAACATTCAGACAAATAAAATCTAGGGAGCTTTTTATATATTTGATGTGAAAATGACAATGAGAAGGATGGTCGTAGTACTGGTGTGAACGTAGTCGGGTCGTAAGAAGAGCGTGATGAGGACGGCAAGGGCCTTGTTGGACTGCGGTATTAATCAGGTGGCTAATGAATTTCCACTCGACACTCATTATAGATTATTATAGTAATTACATGTATGTTGTTTATACTCAATGTAATAACATGTTGAAATATATATATAGGTGGTCTAGTGGTCTAGCGGGACGGCTGCAGTGCAGGCGATTTGGTGTCACGATATCACAGTAGCATGGGTTCGAATCCCGGCGAGGGAAGAACCAAAAATTTGCGAAAGCAAATTTACAGATCTAACATTGTTGGGTTGATGTTTAGACGAGTTGTATATATATATATATATATATTATATATGATTTTATGATTTGCTGAGTTTGATTGTTTTTTTCGACACCCTTCTATTATCCTTCTTTGGTAACACAATATCAACAATGCCATAGGTCAAGGTTCGACCTTATTCTTGTAATGTAAACCCTATCTTCGCTTATGATATCAAGTGTATAAGGTCAGAAAGGAATAAGTTTGTCTTGCTCGTTATCGGATAACATTGAAAAGATAAAAACAAAATATCAATATCATAGGAAAAACAGGAACGTCCATAAAAAAACTTACAGGAAAAATTACTCCACATTATTAACTAACCATACAACTTGTGAAGTTGTCAAATTTCTCGCGATTAGAAATAATGAAGAGATCAAATCTGTTTTTATACTCAGTTAAACCTTCAGATTGAAAAATGTAATGCATTACTTGTCCAAACTAAAGTTAAAAAGGTGTATTTGTGAATCAAACAAAGTGAGTATTTGTGGATCAAATAAAGTGAGTATTTGTGAATCAAACAAAGTGAGTATTTGTGGATCAAATAAAGTGAATTACTAATGGACGTGTTATAATAAAAAATACTTTTCCGTGAAATTTTAAATACTAGTCAACGCAAAGATAATATTAAAATGTTGCCTTCAGGGTGCTAGAGTCAGCAACCAGAGATCACAAGGTCACACAATAATGAGAGTAAAAGAGTCTATAAAGTATAAGGTTCAATGTCAACTACTAACCGTTTATATAAATCACGTTACATAAATTGAAATCGCAAAATTGTATTAAATTATATTCTTAGTTAATAGTGACGGATATATCTGAATGAAAAAAAGCTTCAGATTTCATAAGAACCAAAAGTAACTATGACGTTCACCGGTAATGTGTCTGTGTAACACTTTTAAAATATTTGATATTAGATCAAACTACGAAAGTACTTTATACTAAACGTGCAGTTTTGATTATTTCGCATTTTGACAGTTTGAGTTTTTAAAATGTTTGATGAAGATGTCAAAAACACAAAAGGGGCGAAAAGAGGGATATCTATAAAGTGCAAGATGGAATAAAAGCAAAACAAAAAACAAAAAGAAAGGAAATAAGTTACTATTACCTAAAAGTCAATGTATAAAATAAAATCAAGGGCAGACAGTTGTAAGCGGTGTAAAATTGGATAACAAAATAATTATTTTCCAAAAGCGGATACTTCATTTTAAAGCAAGAAACACAGCTATTATCATAATCAACAGCACTAAATATATAAAATTATTTTTTGGTTGCAAAATTAATAATTAAAAAAAGATTTTTTTTATAAAAACATATTGGACAACACATAAGATAAAACTATTCTGTAGTAATATTGATATCAGTTCAATGTATTTATACGGAACGAATACTGAAGGTATGGTGTCGCAATGAACGTTGTGTTAGTCACGAATGTGGGAGGTTGAAATCTTATTAACACTGCTTCCCGCTTTACACGCTGAAATTAGGAGTAAGATAAAATGTAAGTAGCTTGGTACTATGATACTGGTATCGTTTACATCCAACTGATTGTGCTGGTCTTCCAAAAGCTGAATGCATTCATACCATATGTAATAGTTGCAGCTATATATTTTGCCTATATGTCCATTTGAAGGTATCGGCATTTTAAAATAGTAATTTTAAATAATCTTTTAATGTCCATATCAACTATAAACATATGATCAATTACGATGGTAATCTTTTTGGGAATCGAACATATGAATGTTGTCACTAATATAAGGTGTGGATCCATGAATTTGAAAATGTTGGGGCCTACATGTTATTAGTCAACGTTATAATCGATGCTTGTAAAAAGGATATGCATTTTTTTATATATGTAGCTCCGTTGTGTGTGGGTTCCTCTCTTAATCCATCTATAAATTTACATAGCGACTTAAAGGATCGGGATATTTTTGTATGAAGGGATAGTTGAGTATTTGTTTAAGCCCATTTTAAGTTATCGTACGACAATCAACTTTATCAAAGTACAAATATGCAGCTACGTCCAGTCAGAATGGGTTGTGCAAAGAAAATGACACGCTCTCTGCATGATGGATTATGCCATTTTGGCCATACACCAGGTGAATTTAAGTAAATCATTTACCTAGGGAACGCTGAATATTTTGAATATTTGAAAGTCAAGTAAATATAAGAACCGAAACCATTGAAGAGGTGTTGGACAAAAGGAAGGTTAAACATATCCGTCTAAGGGCTTCTTTGCACGAGGGAGTTTAAACCTAAATATCTTTGTAATTTGTATATAAACGACCTATTTTAAAAGATTGATTGTTGGTTGCCAGTGATAAATATTTCATACATGTTTAAAACGATAACAAATTAACAATAAATACAACAGGTCCTGCAAGAGTCCGTTCATATTTTATTTTATTATAATGTATTTATTTGCAAAACACTACACATATAATAATGATAGTAAGTAAGTTCGTAGTACATCAGGAAAATCGAGACAAGTACATAAAGTTGATATTTTGAACAGAAAATCTAAATCTGAGGTAGCATGGATTGGGTAGATAAATTTATTACGTGAAAGTCAACTTATAAACTCATTCTATTAGTTAGAGCCAGGGGTTCCAGCAGGCGTACGCTCTTTGCAATATTTATTTTTTTAATAAACAAATTTTCTTTAAGATAATTTATTAATACTACAATATTTACCTGCCCAGATTGCATTTTTTGTTTTGTATATATAATATTTAGTTAATAGTATAATTAGATTTCTTATGTAGTTTTTTCTCTGTTTTTTTTTCTTGTAATACCCCAAATTAGACAATATCTAAATTAAGTGGTAGTTCAATTTGAACTTTTGAATATATCTATTTATTACGTCTTCCCAAACATCAAAAACATTTGGACATGTCAAAAATTTGTGTTCATTAGTTTCATAAGAGTCCAAACACAAAGTGCATTTATTGTTTTGTGATACTTTAATTTTGTAGAGTAACTTATTAGTTGCCAAAATTCTGTGATTAATCCTGTATTGGAGCGACTGTAAATTCTAGTTAGGTAAAATGGCAGTCTGTATATTTTATTTCAAATAATATTATGTCTATTTAGGATTAAGGACCACTTTTCCTGTGATGTAATATTTGTTAATATGAGGAAGGCGCTACCTTAAATGCCAGCTTTATACTAAGACAATGTCCTCTATATAGATTGGTTGTTGGTTGTTTAACGTCTAGTGGCAAATATGTCATGCATGTTCAGAACGAATGTCCTAGGCTACATTAACGATGGGGGATAGGACCTTTATCGGGACTCCGGGATCGGGTGTTTTAGGTCGGGATTTCGGGATTGACTCTTTCGAGATCCGGGAATTCTTTATTCGAATTTCGGGACATCGGGATTTCGTGTTTTTAAGTCCGGGATTGCAGGATTTCGTTTTTTTAAGCCCGGGATTTCGGGGTCAGGACCCCTCCTACCCCCCTCCCTAATTAACGTATTGTTTATGTCTAAAATTTAATTATAAGTTCAGATGGATAATGTTTAGGGAACAAACATTGAACTGGAAAAGGCAGAAGGGTTATAGTATTTTTCCTGAAAAAAATATTCTCTTTCCCAAATTGATGAATAAAAAATCTGGCCTTCCTTTTCCTTAGGGGTCCCAACATTACTGTTGAAAAATGAAGGGTCCCACTATATACATGTGTTTGAATACATTTTGTAATTGATATATTAAATAATATTCTGTTGTATTGATTGTTTATATGTTATAGGCTTAAATATGTCCGTTATATTAAAACTGTTAATATGGTTTTGGCTTGTATAGGTTGTGGGACCCTAAAGTAAATGAAAGCATTATAGCACTCTTTTACTTTAGGGGTCCCAATCAAATAATCTGTATATGGTTTTTGGCTTGTATATAGGTTGTGCGACCCCTTATAATAAGTAAATCAAAGCATTATAGCACTCTTTTACTTAAGGGGTCCCAATCAAATAATCAAATAATCTTTATATGGTTTTTGGCTTGTGTATAGGTTGTGGGACCCCTAAAGTAAATAAAGCATTATAGCACTCTTTTACTTTAGGGTCCAAATCAAATAATCTTTATATGGTTTTTGGCTTATATATAGGTTGTGGGACCCCTAAAGTAAATGAAAGCATTATAGCACTCTTTTACTTTAGGGTCCAAGTCAAATAATCTTTATATGGTTTTTGGCTTGTATATTGGTTGTGGGACCCCTAAAGTAAATGAAAGCATTATAGCACTCTTTTACTCTAGGGTCCAAATCAAATAATCTTTATATGGTTTTTGGCTTGTGTATAGGTTGTGGGACCCCTAAAGTAAATGAAAGCATTATAGCACTCTTTAACTCTAGGGTCCAAATCAAATAATCTTTATATGATTTTTGGCTTGTGTATAGGTTGTGGGACCCCTAAAGTAAATGAAAGCATTATAGCACTCTTTTACTTTAGGGTCCAATTCAAATAATCTTTATATGGTTTTTGGCTTGTATATAGGTTGTGGGACCCCTAAAGTAAAGGAAAGCATTATAGCACTCTTTTACTTTAAGGGTCCAAATGTATTACAAAAAATAAAAAAAGTGAATGTTAGGTCATTTTACTAAAAGCAAATGCATTTTAAAGCACCAAAAAAGATTGGAAAATTAATTAAAAAATTAAATACACTTAAAACAGGTATATAGGGAACTATTTTGTTTTTATATAATAACATACCACAAACCTTTATGGACTGGGACCCCTAAAGTAAAATCCAAATATGTTGGGACCCCTATAGTAAAAGAAGGCCAAAAGTCTGTCAGGCATAGGACAAAAAAAATATTTTGAATCCAGATCTTCACCAAAAATGATTTTATCTTTCAGATATGCAAAATAAATTGAACTTTTATATATCTAAAAACATAAAATCTTCCCAAACCGCACATGTCAGTGTGTACAGTAACACAGAAGTGTTTTTAGGTGGTAATAAGGCCGTATTTGCCAATTTTTTGTGATAAACCTTAATACTAGTGTTACATTTTGACTAAATAATTTTAATTGATAGTACTGAAGGGCTTTGTTAAAAAAAAATCTGACTCGAATAAAAAAAAATAAATTTGTATTTCAGATCATCTTCAGTTTGGGAGTTCTACATCAATTTCATGTACTAATTCAGAGTCAGTTTTATGTCATTTCTTGCATATATTTTTGGTACATGTACATGATGTAGCTTTCTTTTCAAGTTTTTATATGAAAGCAAAATAAAATTGAGAATGGAAATGGGAAATACAAGCATGTCAAAAATTTTCTTTCGAGTAAGAAGATGCACTCAAAATAGGGTGTTTTAAATATTTTATCTATAATTTGTGTATTTTCCTATGATAATGTCAATGTCAGTATCATGATAAAGAAAATATATTTGGTAAGTATATATTCGCAATTGACATGCGCCGCAGTGCGCTGTAAAAGGATCTTCTTTCCCTTAAATTCCAAAAATTGCACATGATTTTTTTTCTCTCACAGAAACATGAATTATTTGGTAAATAAATTCTTATCATTGTTCGAAACTTTCAGTATTTAAATTTAGTTTAGCCTTTTTGAATGTTTCACTGATTGCATGAACATTTTAACAGAAAATGTACAAAATATAAAAAAGAAGATGTGGTATGATTGCCAATGAGACAACTATCCACAAAAGACCAAAATGACACAAACATTAACAACTATAGGTAACCATACATTTTATAAAATTGCATTATCTGCAGAATTATTGATAACTTTCCTCACAATATATTCACAAGGACATAGAACTAATATATTGTCCATGCTATTCTGATCTGAGTTTTTATTCATACATATTGTTATGCGTTTACTTTTCTACATTGGTTAGAGGTATAGGGGGAGGGTTGAGATCTCACAAACATGTTTAACCCCGCCGCATTTTTGCGCCTGTCCCAAGTCAGGAGCCTCTGGCCTTTGTTAGGTTTGTATTATTCTAATTTTAGTTTCTTGTGTACAATTTGGAAATTAGTATGGCGTTCATTATCACTGAACTAGTATATATTTGTTTAGGGAATCAGCTGAAGGACACCTCCGGGTGCGTGAATTTCTCGCTACATTGAAGACCTGTTGGTGACCTTCTGCTGTTGATTTTTTTTTGGTCGGGTTGTTGTCTCTTTGACACATTCCCCATTTCCATTCTCAATTTTATGTATACTGGCATGGCTGGTGCTGTTTCAAGTTGTCTTCTTTTTCTGTTTCTCGAGAAGTATTTGTTTAACCTGCTCAGTCAACATAAAGTGTTACAATTCTTATTTAGACGCAACACATAAATAGTGACCAAAAAGGTACTGCTTTCACATGAGAGAAACTAGAAAAAAAATAAATGTAAACATTATCAATATTTTTGCAGGACTTGCTATCATTTGAAATTAAAGAGATTTGTAGTTAGAAACTTCTGCTGAATAAAAATATCTGGGTTCACCTGATACCTGTTTTCAAATTAGTCCATATTGATGTTTAAAGGATTCAAAATTAAAATATGTGTTTGATTTCAACTGACATAAAAAAAAATTGGTGTTATTTATATGCTCAATATACATCTGCATAATGTGCTCATTTTATTGGAACCCAATTGAACCTTTCCATAGATTCACCTGATAGTTACCTGTCCATTTAAACTTTTTGCAGTTCTATTGTCCCATTGAACAAATACAACAGGTATTGTTCTCTGTATATTTTATAGTCACTCAGACCTTTAAATTTCTTCTAAGAGAAATCTATCACTCATCAATTAATCTACCAGAGTAAAAGGTGATAATAAGATAATTTCACATGGTGAAACAAAACTTGTATTAAAGATTTTTGCAGGTATTTTTTGTTGAATAGGTGCAATTTGGTTACTGAGTACAATTTTGGTACTTTGATGTTATATCATAAGTGGGTATTGCTAAATAGGTTGAAATATGAACCTGATAGTGATATAGTGATAAAGTACTTGGTAGAGTGAAAATGTTTTGAACAGAGATAAACTGATGCATAAAATATGCAGGCGACTGCTGCAGCTTGAATTTTAAAGGATGTAGCCCACATTCTTCCAAGTAACATGCCCTGTATATACCTATCATGGTTTATTCTCATGGGTTATCATAATAACTCCATCTTCCCATAAAATCCAATTTTGGACAAAATTGAAGCATACAATATATACAGTAGTCACAGTGTTCTCCCCAGAAATTGCATTTAGCCTCATGGTAAACAGGGAAATTAGAAATACCATATTGCTTATAAAAATTATAGCATCACATCCATAACATACATGTAATCTATAAGAAAATCACTTTAGATAGCATCAAATTCAAAAATATAGCATCACATTTAATACCCTGATGCTAAAAGGCCCTGGGGAGAACACTGAGTCAGTTCTAAATGTACTACTCAGACTCAAGTCTCCTTTTATGATTTAACTTAGAGAGAAAACAAAACAGTTTCCATTTCCTGGGACTGTATAAGGTGTGACATAATCAATGAATGGAAATTTGAAAAGATGTCTTGAGAGTTTGCCATTTAGGGTACAGAATTAGAAGATTGTGAATTATTTAAATGTTTTAACTTTTGTTAAGTTTTGAATGAGTCTGTGGGCTACCATAGGATCCAGAGGGAGACCCTTTTCTTGAGAAAAAAAATGATGATTATATAGGGAAAAACTGAAGCATGACTGGAGCGCCCCGTCAGCCCCCCCCCCTTTTTATATGAAAAATGCTAGATTCTCCATTGGCTACATGAATAACCGTGATCACATTCAACTGTATAATTATCACTGTTCCTTGGTTTGGGGAATAATGATATGGGGCAGATGAACATAAGGAGTCATGGTCAACCAGTGCACCGGAGTTTACCCCGCATGCCCGGCATGGCCAATTTGTAAAAAGAAATGCGAAATGTATTGCTTGCAGAGTTTTTTTCTGTGTCCATGGCTGGGCGGAACTTTTACGCTAAATTTGTTTTCGTTAACTATGATTTTGTGACTTTTGAATGAAGTACCTGTGATTATTTAGGACATTTGTTTTGACCTCACTGATAATGGAATGTTGAAGCAGACGAAACATGGCGTCAGATGTTGTTGTCATAACTTCGGTAATTTCCGTGGTACAATAAAATTTAAATAAGCTACACAAGTAGCCAAAATTTCTGAATTCTTGTTTTTGCAAACAAATAAAAATTTATGTCGTATTTAACATCGAAATTATTCCGATCCGTCCCGTTTTTTCAAGATCGCGTTAAAACGAGAATTTTGGCAGCCATTAAAAAAAATTAATCGTACGAGATTTAACGAGAGTGACGAAACTTTTCAGATGGGTCGTCTAGCAAGAGTTATCGTTCTTTGTCCCAAAACGATGCTTCTACCATAAGTGCCAGCATAGCTGGCATATTATTTCAATTAGAACATTGTACATGTCTTTTGATCCTTTTGTAGATTTCATAAATATAGGAATAGTGGTTAGTATAATTGGTCCATAAGGCTTTATAAGCTGTTTACATTTACTTTTAAGACTTTTCATAATAAACAGCTGGCATTACTCATTGAAATATAAGAAAGTTGGTATCAATAGTATATGGTTTTTTAAATTCCTGCCTATTCATTAAATGTTTGTCATGTCACTACATGTATCCGTCAATACCAAAATGTCCCGTTTCCTGTTATTTGCTATTTAAAAACAGTGGCGGATTTAGAAAGCCTGATGCAGCTACATATATAATAAATGCATATACTTTTTACAAGCATCCATCCCAACGTTGTCTAAGGGAGCAACCATTTAACGTCACAAGTGGGAGAGGTATGGGTAATTGTCAAAGTTGAAATTTCGTTTTGGGCTGAGCACGAGCAATTTTATTCAACGCTTTAAATCAGTGTATTTGGTTCAAAATTTAACACTAAAAGGTTTGTGAAAAATCTGAATTTAGAACATTTTAAGTCCTCTGCTTGAACAGAATATTTATTTTTATCAGATTGGGGATCTTCATAGTTTTAAGGGAGCAAATACCCATCCCTTTAAGGTTAAATGGTCGTTCCCTTTTTCACATTTATTGACTAGCACTTGAAACATGTATCATTATTGAAGCCCCTCGTGGAAGTATCCAAGTTAAAGGAGTAGGGGCTTTAATGGCCTAAAATGGCCCCAGATTTACAAGATAATAAAAATTCTAACAGAGCAGATTTTTCTCCATAAATGATGAGAACATAAGTCAATGATTTGAAAAAAAGTTTTTATTTAACGAAAAAAGGTTCAATGACGTCACAATGGTAGGTGCAAATGACGTCATAATTGGGAAAATAAGCAAAAATACAGAAAATTTGATGTTTTTTCTAAATTTTGACCACCGCACCATGCTTGCACCAATTAGAAATTTTAACATTTTGACAAGTTCATACATATCAAACTTTAGATAAAAAAAATTTTTGGTGCAAGGTTGGTGCGATAGTTTATTTTATATTTTTCATAGCCAAGAGGAGCAATAAAAAGCTGAAATTTGCCGTCCAAATTTGACCTTTTCATCTGACAAAGTTTAGTTTATACATTCTTATTACGGGGCGCCGAATGGGACTCTTGTGGTTTTGTACTCAAAATTCAATTTTGTACGGACAAAAGTGACTTTTGTTCAACAAAAATGAGTTCAGTTTAACAAAATTTGTATCATACTACAAATTTGAAATTTTGTCATACAAAATTATCTATCAGCGGACAAAAGTCACTTTTGTCATGACAAAATTCATTTTTGTTACACAGACTTGACTTTTGTTACCTAATTTGAAAATTGAGCGACAAAAGTCAATTTTGTAATTAAATTAGTTTAGTTTGGTTTCTGTGAACTAATTTGCATACAAAATCGACTTTTGTTACACAAAATTGACTTTTGTTACACAAAATTGACTTTTGTTACACAAAAATGACTTTTGTTACACAAAATTGACTTTTGTTACACAAAATTGACTTTTGTTACACAAAATTGACTTTTGTTACACAAAATTGACTTTTGTTACACAAAATTGACTTTTGTGAGACAAAATTGACAAAATTGACTTTTGTCTCAACAAAATTGACAAAATTGAATTTTGTCTCAACAAAATTGACAAAATTGAATTTTGTCTCAACAAAATTGACAAAATTGAATTTTGTCTCAACAAAATTAACAAAATTGAATTTTGTCTCAACAAAATTGATTTTTGTCTCACGAAAGTCAATTTTGTCTCACGAAATCAATTTTGTCTCATAAAAGTCAATTTTGTTGTTACAAAATTGAATTTTTGTCATCACAAAAATGAATTTTGTCGTCACAAAATTGACTTTTGTCTCAACAAAATTGACAAAATTGACTTTTGTCTCAACAAAATTGACAAAATTGACTTTTGTCTCAACAAAATTGACAAAATTGACTTTTGTCTCAACAAAATTGACAAAATTGACTTTTGTCTCAACAAAATTAACAAAATTGACTTTTGTCTCAACAAAATTTACAAAATTGACTTTTGTCTCAACAAAATTAACAAAATTGACTTTTGTCTCAACAAAAATGACAAAATTGAATTTTGTCTCAACAAAAATGACAAAATTGAATTTTGTCTCAACAAAAATGACAAAATTGAATTTTGTCTCAAAAAAGTCAATTTTGTCTCAAAAAAGTCAATTTTGTCTCAAAAAAGTCAATTTTGTCTACAAAAATGAATTTTGTCTACAAAAATGAATTTTGTCTACACAAATAAATTTTGTCATCACAAAATTGAAGTTCTCACAAAACAAGTCTGTAGCACATAGTTTTGTAAGACAAAAATGATTTTGTAATGACAGAATTGAATTTTGTACAAAACCACAAGAGTCCCATTCGGCGCCCCGTACTTATGCCTATAGAAACTATTTTTTTTGTTTATGAATGTAAAGTGTATTCCGAATTATATTTCCGTAAGTTTATCTAGTTAAATTTCTTTAAAAAATCTGAAAGCAATGAACTTCATGTGTAAGGGAGTCAATAACAACTTTGAGGACATTTTTTTTAATTATAAAATTTTAGATAGACCTTCAATTTAACAAAATTTGTACATTTCTGATGTTTTTGCTAATTATCAATTCAAAATCTGTTGTTTCAATGGGGCAATCTTCTCTCTCTGGTATTAGGGTCAGATCCATGATTTATGTTACGAAAAAGGGGGGGGGGGGGGGTCGGGGGTTACTTAAATTTCCATAATTGGCGAGAAACACGGGATTTATTTTGAAATTGAAGCTACCTTTATTCCAATTGGATGTGTCCTTGTGGGTAATGTGCAAAGAGAACAAGTTCTATAAAATTTGATGGTAAAAAAACGGAAACGGCATAAAGCAGACTATCCATTTATCCGTATAAACATGTATATTATATACTATATATCAATAAGTACGTCTGAGCCTGTGACAACTCTACAACAGATTTATCCATTGGATCACCAGCAGTGATGGTGATACATGTCTGTGTACATTATGTATATACAACTTGTCTAAACATCAACCCAACAATGTAAGATCTGTAAATTTGCTTTCGCAAATGTATATATATATGGATAATTGACCTTTCCATGCATAGAAACAAGAGCCTGAAGTCTGTAAGAATACTACATTTCTGTTATACCTTTTTAAAGGTTGTGTTTTGAATAGTTTTATAATCATGCATAAAAATAAAGTGTAAATTTTAAAATGAGACCTGGTTTTGTTGTTAAGCCCCATTTGTGGGCATTATGTTTTCTGGTCTATGCGTCTGTTCGTCCGTGCTTATGTTAGACTGTTCGTCTGATTGTCCTTGTGTCTCGCTTCAGGTTTAAGTTTTCGGTCAAGGTAGTTGAATCTGACATCAGACTTTTTTTAAAGTAAATTTTACTGTGTGTTTGATTTTTTTCTACTTTGGCTAGAGGTAAAGGGAGAAGGGGTTTGAGATCTCAAAATAACATGTTTAAGCCTTCCGATTTTTTGGGCCTGTCCTATTCATGATTTCCTGGCCATTGTAAGTCTTGCGATTTGGTCATCCATGTACTAAAGACACATTCTTGTTTTCAATAACTTTGACGAATGTATAACGAATATTGTCATGATGATCGAAGACCAAGTCATACCACACTAAGATTAATGAAGGCGAAAAGTAAACTAGTCACATTGACAAGAACTTCAATAAAACAAATAACATATATATATATATAATGAATATGGAAAAAATCTAAGAATACAGATTTATTTAATATAGTAGCATGTTCCAGTTTTGTAATGCTATAGAATGATACGGTATTAAGTCTGGACGTCTGAAATCGATAATAGAAATAAGATGAATTTGGAAAAGTCAACCCTAAAGATCCTTTACATATGTCTAGAGGGGGTGGGGTGGGGAGGGGGTGTACTTCAATACTTAATTGATAGGGGGTGTCGCTGTTTTGTCACCTTACCCAGTTTTACATTTTAAAAATATATACCTTTTCATAAATTGCGTAGGAAAAAAAGTTACCTTTTCCCATATTGATTTGGTTTCATGTGGTTTTATGTAAAAGAGTAATACTTAAGTGTAAAAAGAGAAAAAAATGGTTGATAAAGACACATCAGGAACACCAAACAAGTTGACAGTCAAAGAAGCTATGGGATCTTTATTGTCCTATCATATATATCTGATATTTTCTTAACTTTTCACTTATTCAAGCTAAAAAAGGTGTAAATATTAGCAGTGATATTGTTTGCCTTAAATTACTGGAGAATAAAGGCTTTTTCCCCTGGAGAATGATCCCTATTTGAAAAAAAAATGGCTTCAAATTATTCCCAAAAAGACAACTTTTTTTTCCCACACAGTGCAGTCTCAGTAGTAATTGTGCATGAATACAAACTGAAAAACAGTCATTTAAACATTTTTAATCTATATCATGACTATATGTTCAGATTTGAGAGTCCATTTATATATTATCACTTACAATAAGGGGTCTTATTTCAAATGAGGGTTTATCTCTTGAAAGGGGGTCTGCACATTGAAGTTCCAGTCAAATTCATGGTTCATTATAACTTTCCCAATTTATGAAAAATGATGCATATTTCCCAATAAAAAAGGGTAGAGGTAGTTTGAAAAAAAAACAATAATATCACTGATTAGTGCCCCCCTTCAACCCCAAACCCCTCCTGAAACATAACAACTGTAATAGAAATACACTGACTTTTGAAAACACCCTTTAATGCATGTGTCTGTATTCATTTATTCAAGATAATTTATATTAAGATTTCTTTGCGCTAAATGTGTCTTGTCTTTATATTATTCTTCTTGTCGCTGATAAGTGAGACCCCACCCAGCATCAGATGCACAATCTGTATATATCAGCAATACCTGGTGTTTTGTTTTGTGTCTTGGATGTTTCAATATTGCTTTCCCCCTTAATATTTACCTTGGAGTTTGTTTCTTTTAACAATTAGCATCTTAAATTGCCTTTCTGTTGCAATATATTTAAAATTAAATCTTGTAAAATAGAAAACAAATTGCGGTTGCCATGGGCACAGATGTGTTGCTAGGGAGAAACAACAGTGAATTTGGCAAACATGTGCAATTAATTATGTAATATTTTTAAAAATAGTGTACCAGTGTAAAGTTCACTACATGCTAAACAGGTTCAATTTCAAATATAGATATATATCAAAGCTGTATAATAATCATATTTGATGAGTATAACTCCGCCATTATTGTGGTTGCTAGGCAACAGAATAAACGAGCTAGACCCAAAATTCAATTATTTTCAGAAGGTCTATGGTATAGACTTACAACATGACAAATTAAATGAAATTTGGGGGTGGGGCCAAAAATGGCCCTTATAGCCCCTAGTCCTTTAGTTCCACCTTAGTGACAGCATTTATCATTCCGATTACAATATTTCGATGATACAAACATTTTTTAATTACAATTTTCAAAATATTGACACCTACAAATGGATTGATGGGTGCTTAATGACAGTGGCAACTTTAACATAAATATACAGGCTGAAAAAAATGTTTACGGTATACGTTTATATAATATGAATGTATTGAGCGTTTGGGTTGGATGTTATCGTTTACTTTATTTTGTCTTTTTGTTTATATCTGACTTTATTTGATACAAGCGTCACTGTTTAGTCTTTTGAAGACAAAACACGCGTCTAGTTCAAATACGCTGAAATTAAGAGTACCTTAAAATATTAGTAGCATTGAGCAAAGATACTATTAAAATGCATCTAACATATACACCCAACTAATGGTGCTGTTCTTCCAAAAGCTGAATACATTCATATCAAATGAACGTAAACCATAAACATTATAATTTGTCTGCATATTCATGTAATAGTTGCCGCTGTACATAAAGCACCCAAGTGTCCATGTGAAGGTGTCGGCATTTTAGAATAGTAATTTGAAATACTTTTAAAAGTCCATATCAACAATTAACTTATGATGAGGTTGAAGTGACCAATTGAGATGGTAATCATCTTGTGAATCGGGATTATAAATATTGTCACTAAGGTGACACTACATATATGACTTGGATATCTCCACGCGGGGCTGCAATAATGGCTTATTAGTTAGGTGTGGATCCATGAACTTGGAAAGAAGGGGGTCTAATAGGTCGACGTTATAACCGATGCTTCTAAAAAGGATATGCATTTATTATAGATGTAGACCCGTAATGTGTGGGTTGTCCCCTAAATCCGCTTACGTTTTTAAATTATAGCAACTTATAGGAAACGGGACATTTTTGCAAACAAAGATACAAAGGATCAAGTTGGATGTTAACGTCTATTTTATATTGGCCTTTTTGATTATATTTGACTTGATTATTATCAGCGTCACTGTTGAGTCTTTTGTAGACGAAACACGCGTCTGGTGCAAATACAAAATGTTCATCCAGGTATCTTTCTATGACGAGTTTAGTTAGATACGTTATAACAGTATCCTGGCTCAAAAGCTACTAATATTTGATCTTACTATTAGACTCAGCGTGTATAGCAGGTAGCAGTGTAGAAAAGCAGAAAAGCTAGCAGAACGTTCATTGCAACACCATATGCAGTATTCCTTCTTTATCAATACTTTAAACTGAATTGACGCTCAAAGCCTGATAGTTGAGGCCAATAATTTATAAAGAATCAAAATAGTTGATAAAGGTTAACGATGATCGTTGAAAATGTACATTTACTGATTTTTTTCTGCCGAAAAGAGTCACTGCAGATAGTAAGAAATCGAAAAGGAAAACTAAAAAAATTAAGTCAAATTTTAGATAAATTGAATACACGTGTTGTTGTCCCCGAGGGTATCACCAGTCCAGTAGTAAGCACTTCGGTGTTGACATGAATATCAGTTATATGGTCATTTTTATAAATTTCCTATTACAAATCTTTCAATTTTTCCAAAACACTTAGGATTTTTTTTATCTACGGAATAGATTAAATAGTCGTATTTGGCACAACATTTTGGAATTTTAACAAACTTTTACTTGTTTGGATTTATAACTATTTTAATATAAGCGGCACCGATCAGTCTTATGTAGACGAAACGCGCATCTGGCGTATTCAATTTTTATCATCATGGTACCTTTGATAACTATTGAGTAATTTTATTTAGGTTCAGTAGAAAATAAATATGCATACTCAACCCTACCATACTATTTGGTCTATTGCGAATTGATCAGTTTCCACTGTTACACCTAAAAGATGGGCGATGGGGAAAACCAAATATTTCTGAAGAATTTACCTAAAACGCTAAGCTTATAGAGATTTCTTTAAACGTAAATAACTTCTTTGATGCAGATTTACATTTTTGTAAATATGGTTGACTCTTTTTTTAATGGATGCAAAACCCTCAAAATTTCAGGATACTGTTTTCTTATGTAGTGTCCAACTTGTTTAAAAACACTTCTACTTTTAAGTATTTATTTTGCTATCAAAAATGATTTGATATAGTTCGTAAAAACTTTCAAAAAGCGAAATAATCAAAATTTCACGTTTTGTTTAGTACTTTTAAAATTTGATAAAATATCTTCACTTTGGAATTTTGCCAGTATATATACATATGCATATTGATTATATTGAAATCTGTGGTAATCCTACAGCTAAGGTTGGGGTAGTTTAGAAATCTTAATTTATTAATGAATGCAAAATAAAATTCATAATATATGCATATTTGTAAGTTAAGTTGGTTAAAAGTGCTTATATTTACTCTTCACAGTCATTTAAACTCATAGATCCTTCCTGAATATTATTTGTGCTTTTATTCAGGTGATGAAGACACAATCTTTCAATCAGTTAAACTGAGGACTCGAGCTTACATGTTGTAACTGCTAGTAGTCCTTTGTTAGTTCATGTATCATTGTCATTTTGGTAAGTTTCGTTTGTAACCTAATCTGAAATCGGACTCGGACTTCTTTAAAACTGAGTTTAACTGTGCGTATAGCAGTGTGTTTCTTTATTCTACATTGGCTAGAGATATAGGGGGAGGGTTGAGATCTCACAAAACATGTGTAACCCCGCTGCTTTTTTGCGCCTTTCCCAAGTCAGCAGCCTCTGGCCTTTGTTAGTCTTGTAAGTTTTTTAATTTCAGTTGATTTATATGTTTTGAAACTAGGCATGAACTCTATAACAAACTAACGCATTTTTAAGAGAAAACAAGTTCAAAGATCAATTCTGAACAGAATATGGGAATATCTGTTTTAAACGAAAGGCTGAAGATACATTAAAACTCATCAGACTACATAATCTGCCAACCCTATGGCAAAAACACATATCAATATCTAAAAGATATACAACACGATACGAAACACAACATTGACAACTAAAGACTGAGCAATACGACCCCCACTTATAACTTCTGTGATCTCGTGTGCTTTGCATGGGTAAATCGAAATTGCTACACATGTGACACCCATTGTGTTTCTCATGCAAGTCCAAAACAAGTCTTACAAATGTGTTCAGCCCATTTTGAAGAAAAAGAGAGGAGGTAAACAACAGTGTCAACCATTTCAAACTGTATAGCATTTCATTTAAAAGAAACGTTTAAAATATTGAGAACATAATAAGAACGATGCATTGTTAACATAGAAATGGAGTAAGTTCGATAAGGGCCATATTTGGCCCCAATTATAGAGTTCATAGTTACAAGACAATAAATGTTTTAAGTTGCCTTAAATACATGTTAGAAAGTTAAACAGAACTGTTTTTGTCAAAATTTAATTCTAACACGTTGATTTTTACATCCAAAACAGGTCAAAATAAGGGATTTTGGTGAAATTTGACAAAATCAGCTAGATTTCAACCAAATGAAGGACCAGGAAACATAGAGCGAAGGCGTCGACAAGCTTAAGATTCAAATAAGACATGTGAAATATCTTTACAGACATTATTTTAAAAAATCTTTGTTGTCGACGTATGCGCTTTATGTTTCCTGTCCAATTATCTATGGAATTTCATTGACTTTTTCGTGAAAAATTAATATGAGTACAACTTGTGACTTCATAATGAAACGCAGAAACCTAAAATTTTGAACAAAATGGTTTATATTCTAACTAGTCAATGTATTAGCTGTAATTTATCGTGATATTGGTCGATAAATCTGAATGTGAAATTTACGCTAAAAAAGGGGGCCATTTTAGGACCTTATCGAACATACTCCTTTGTTGCACTGATTGTAGAATACATTTGCGCGCGGGTGTGGTAGAGTGTTATTGTACCTGTCTTGATATTAAAGGTCTGTTTCTGATTTTGTTGTTGTTTAACAATTATGTCATGTATATAAGTTGTAGGGTTAACCTAATGTTTTTATTATATAAATTGTTTCGGTTGTTGAAGACCATAATAAATTAGTTCCATTTCATGGCAGTTAAAATAAGAAAAGGTAGATGTAAACTGGCTTTTTTATGCACGTGTCCCGTAAAATATGCACACATACACATATGACGATTACCTGTCAAAATTAGAAAACGTTTACATAGATAACTGTCATTTCCAGTTTTATGTTGTGTAGTTAACATCTCAATTCAGAAGAAGTTTTTTTATTAGTAGTAATTCTGTATCTCAAAATTGATCAACTTTAGTAAGATTCCTACATGTTCTATCAAGGTCCATTTTATAAGCAAACATGGACTGACACCATTCCAACACCGGCGTTGTATGTTGTGCTTTCAATCAAACTATACTTATAACTGTATATGAAGTATGAACAGCAGAGTGGGTGATTTTACCCATGCAAGACCTTTACCAATGACCTTTTTATGGACAAAGCTTGTGATGTATTTGTACCACACGGTGATTGTGAATTAATTATTAAGAAACTCATTTTATTGTTCCTTTTAAAATTCTTATACGATGATGACTGATGTACCAATAGTTTGACTATTTTATTTATTGTGTCTGTTTATTTAATACATCAATGTAAATATAACGGAATTTGATGAGACTGTCATTAAAGTGAGATGGTTAGTGCTATAGAACCAGGTTTTCGAAAACGAAAAGTGCCTTATCAAAAGTCAAAATCAAAAGCTCAAACACATTAAATATATGAATTACAACTGTCATATTCCTGACTTGGTACAGGTATTATCTAATGTAGAAAATGGTTTTTTAAACCACTAGCTAAACCTCTCACTTGATTGACAGTCGCATACATTTTCATTATATTGACAACGATGTATGAACAAAACCAACAGACATGATAGATAAAAATTGTCAAAATAGGAGTACTACACTCAACAAAGTGTTACGATCTTAATCACATTAAAAACAAACAAATATGTAACCAATACACAATAGGACATATAGACAAAGCACACTGTAAAAAGTAAAAGACAAAAAAAAATCACCATAGCACAATAACTGGATGTACAAGTACCGAGCCACGTCAAATGGATCCCAGGAAACACTCAAAATGATACAAGTTACACACAATAATTACTTGTATCCAAAGGGAGATCAACCAAGACAATGTATGAACAACTGGCGATCTGTAAGTCATTTCAACCTAATATACAAACATGGGTCTAGCTGTATTGCAGCTGTATTTCACTTTTAATAAATAATGATCAAACAGGGTACATTCCTTGAAGATATATACTTGTGAAAATACTAGACTAATTTATGATATGTTATTGTATACGGAAGAAAATGAGATACCTGGTATTCTCCTCCTTATTGATTTTGAAAAGGCGTTTGATTCAAAAACTTTGAGTGTATTGGACCTTTTTTTATTTCAGACCATCTATCAAACATTTGATCACTACTATTTTTACTAAAATTCAATCTGCAGCAACTCAAAATTGCCATCTCTCAGCATTTTATGAGATTCAGAGAGGCTGTCGACAAGGGGATCCCCTGTCACAATATATATTTTTACTGTGTACAGATGATACTTGCCCAGTTGGGATACTTGAACGAAATAATAACAAAATTTAAAGAATCACTATAGATAACTCCGAGTATCTCATTTCACAATATGGAAATGACACTTCTGTTATACTTGATGGATTACCAGAATCTTTGAATGCATCTTTCCGTACTCTAGATGAATATGCAAATTTATCAGGTCTTAATATAAATTAAGACAATACCAAGGTTGTTAGGATTGAGAAGAAAACGTATATCCAAAAAACTATATGTGTTAAGTGGGGATTGGAGGGGGGTTCCAGAAGATGTACAATACTTGGGATCAGGTTCTCAGTTGATCTAAATGAAATTGAAAATTTAAACTATTTCACCAGGTCTGAAAGAAATAAAAAATATCATAAAAACTTGGACTTAACAAATACTCCCCCAAATTGGAAAAATAACAGTGGTAAACACGCTTCTTATTTCACAAATAACAATTTATTCCTGTCAATACCTAGTCCAAAAAGAACAAAGTTTAAACAATTTTACTGACAAATTATTTTTTCTTTATTTTTGATAATAAACCAGATAAATTTGATAGATACAACTTTATCCAAACCACACCGTTTAGGAGGTGTAAAATAATAAACTACATAAAAGGTTTCAAATGAACCTGGATTAGAAAAAATAATAGAAATAATTCAAAACTCGTGAAACTATTCCTCTTTTCTATATATATTATCTATATATGACACAAGTCATCTTTAGTCTAAGGTAGTGTGTTAAAATTAATGGAAAATTATCAATTTAAATGAACGATATTATACACACACAGCTGCTGACAGTGTACAGAACTGTCAACGACAAAAGTAATATATTCATGAATAGCATTAGTGTCCTCTCCAATAGTATTCCAATCATACTGGTATCAGGTTTAGTAGCATGTTTCAGTTGATATACAAATGTACTTTACCTTTCACAAATCTACCACTGCAACAACACGAAATAGCTTAAAGAGGTATCAGTACCTACATATTTTATTTGACCGTCCATGTACTTTGAAAAACAGTAAACAAACAGTCTGATTGATGACAAAACAGTTAACGAAATTTGAAAATATTATAGACGACCTCTAAATTACCAGCTCTTGATTTGTGACATGCATAGAAAAAATTTGGTGGGGCTGAATATATAGTTATGAGAGTTAAACTCATCTCTAATCATAGACAGTACTATAACATCACGACAAAAAATCAAAAGTCAAAATCAGTATTGTACAGCGTAAAGAAAGTCCGAACGAGAAAATAAAAATAACCTCATGATGCATTATGTAGGGAATATATATGAAAACGGTGATCTCATAACATTCGTACTGTTAAAAATGAAATGTTAATAGCAATAAGTCGATGGACGGATATCTAGAAAGAGCAATTTAAAGTTGACAAACGCATATTGTAAATACATTCTATACATCAATCAACTTATTATAAAAACATTCAATCAACTGGGTCTTTGTGAGCATAGCTGATAAAAACATAATTCTGTTTATGGTTGTATGATGCAATTCAGAAAGTTAAGAATACATACAAGAGCATTGCCCACTTATGTACATGTATACAAGGTACACAGGTCAAATTAAACATCAAAGGGATAGTTGTCGCAATGGCACTCGCATCACATCATCTTATTTATATTTGATGTACAAGGGTGTTCAAGTAGCTTTAACTATTAAGTGCTCTTCTCATATATAAGGTTCTGGTAACTTAATGATCATTATTATTTATAGTTATTATCCATCTTCATATTGAGAATTCAACAACGAAAGTCGTTGTTTTATACATGAACATGTATGCTTCAATTGATAAGCATGGTGAGTGTCCTCTCCCAAGATGATATGCACTGGATAAAGAATCATCTAAATATTTGAAATGATAGCAATGAATTTATTTAAAATTAGTATGCAATATTATATTATTTTTAGTTCTGTTAATTTTTACTCGGTGGTCTCTTCCAGTGCAAAGGTATATATACACGTATCTGTCATCTTGTGAGAATATCCAATATGTAAATGTGGTGTAATTTCGCAGAGGTAATCTAGCAATGTGTAAAAATGTATATGTCAATGGGTCATAAGTCGTACTTTTCTTTTCAGATATCTGTTACAGCAGGATTTGTGTATATAAAATAAACGTCAAGGAGAAATGCTGAAACCTCGGTTCGCATGCTTTCTTTTGTAACATTTTTTTTTTAAAGTATGTCGTAAATATTCTAACTTTCAGAATGTTATCGAAGTAATGCTACATGTATGGAAATTTGAAGTATTATAAAAGAAGAGATAATACAATTCGAAGAATAAAGTTGTGTTAATCCTTTTAACATTTAGTAGTCTCGTCAATTTCTACAACACAATTGTTTACAAGATGTTCTGAAAACTGTATCAAATATTAAATAAATTACAGGATTCACAACATTATTCATTAGATATCCTCTGTAAAAACACAAAACTGTGACGTATTGAGCGTCTGTTAACGTATCCCAGAAACTTGTTATCACAGATTCTATAATCATCAATGCAATTCTAGGGAAATAAGTGATGAAAAATAATAGTGTGATAAGAAAAAACATTATAGAGAACCGATGTTTGCGTTTAATTCGACTGAAAATGTTGATTAGTTTTGACTTTCGTCTTATATGAATTGCAGAAGGAGCAGTAGACATATGACCCGGCATGTCGAATCCTCCATTCGTCTCCTCTGTTCGGCTGCTTGTCGTCTTTGATACAATGTCCGTGTTGTAGGAATCAGATTTATCAACAGAGTAATCCTCATCTGCAAAATTAGTTGAGCCAGAATCTTTTATCATTTTGTTCTCGAAACCATGATGTACACTGACGCCTAAGAAACGTATGGTTGACCTATTTCTTTTTCTGAAAGATTCTTGTCTATATATGATACGAAGTAATACGCAGTATAGTGCGATGAGTGCAAAAATTCCAGCCAAACATAATAGTAACAGTGTAACTGAATAAACAAATAGATAATCTCGATTTACGTTAGGCAAAGCGCCACAATTGTATCCCGTTATTGTTGTGTTTTCACTTTTCAATGGAACCTCCGTTTCGCCATACAAGATAAAACACGGAAGTGATAATACAATAGATACAATTATGATTGCTGTAATTGTCAATCGTTTACTACGTAGGCTCATAGAAGAGTTCGATAATCGACTGACCTTAATATACCGTTGCACAGCAATTGCTAATAGCATCAGACCCGAACTCGTTGCAGTAAATTGATTTGCACTCCAGATCAATTTACATATTACTCCCTTTCTAAAGTTCAACGGATTAAAGTTCATACAAATCCCAAATGATACTCCAAGGCCGCATGCGATCATATCAACAACAGCTAAGCATGGAATGAAATATCTGTCATCTGTTTTTGATTTCATTTGGAAAGTGTAAACGTACACAACTAAACCATTTCCAACGAGACTGACGATTAAAAGCACAAATAAAAGTACAGTATTTGGTATAAGTAACTTAACCATAGCATTGTTCAGTTCTTCAAGGTATATGCTGCTCTGGCTTTCGTTTAAATAAAACATTATTACCAGGTACTACAATCTAAAATTAAAGAGCGCATATGTTAAACTAGGTATATTGCTTCAAGCATCTATTGATGGCAATAACTTTAATATATACATACTTTTTGTTGTTTTTTAATTATTTATCAAACAGTTTAGCATTTATTATTTTCCTATGCCTTTTGAAAACCTTTTGACCTAACTAGACACAATTCATTACCTACAAACAAGTATAAGAATGTCTATAAATAAATCCATTGTATATGCTACAATTTAAAAAAAAAGTCTTAAAAATTGAGGAAGGTCAATTTAGATTTTCTTTCCTTTCTGTGAATGCTAAATGATCCTTTCAGTTTAATATTCTGTAGAAATATCACCGGTTGCAATAAACTGCAGCCACCTATTTAGTTTGTTAGGGTAAACATTCAACAGAATGATATAATAAACAGTTATCACCTAAACAACATTCGGATTATTCGGGAAGCATAATTAAATTAATTGTACATGGAGGTAATTTTGAACTTGGCGTTTATGTTCATGAATTATTGTATTTTGTGTTCAGCTTTGTTGTCCTTTTGTATGGGATTTTGTTATCTATCAAAATATTCATTTACCTGTTTAAATTATGCAATACTCTTATAAATATCTGTCCAATCACCTAATGCATGTGTATCAATTAATATCCGAATGTTTGTATCTAACGTTTACTGTGGAAATCAATCATACCATTACTTAAAATTTAACTTATATGACTATCTTATGTTAATATTTCCATTTTGATTTCACTTTATAAATAGATCTTAAGATCATATATCCACGTAGATGCCTTACATCATGTGATATATTTAAAACATAAGTGTTCCCACTAACATTAAAAAGTCAAGTAGTTTGTACCTGTCGGGTTGAAGATGTATTACTTAGGTACAGAAAGAGATTGGTACATTTGTGCAAACCAAATTTGTACAAAGATTACTTACATATTATGTTAATTTTTTTTTTGCATTGTTATCATAACCGCCAATATTTCAAGTCAATGGTTAAACAATTTAAAATAAAATATATGATGGATATGATGAAGACATTATCTTTCAATCAGTTTAATTGAGGTCTGTAGCTGGAATGTCAGTTAACTGCTAGTTGTCTGTTGTTATTTATGTATTGTTGTCACTTTATTTATTTTCTTTTGTTTCATCTTCTGACATCGGACTCGGACTTTTCTTGAACTGAATTTTAATGTGCGTATTGTTATGCGTTTACTTTTCTACATTGGCCATAGGTATAGGGGGATGATTGATATCTAAAAAAAAACATGTTTAGGAACCTCTGGTCTTTGTTAGTTTAGTATGATTTTAATGATTTTCAAATGGATGGATAATATATATTTAGATGTAAGTTGCCAAGAAAATTTGCTTTTAACAATATGCATGTAACATGACGAAGGTGTACACACTACGTTTCATAGATTTTAACGATATTTCATTTTCTACATTTTAAAATTTATTACAAGTCAATTGTTTTATCTTTAAAATTCTGGAACTGAAAGTTTGAATGTCAGTTCAAGATATGAAAGATGGGAGATGATGTCAGCAGATCAACAGTCGGCAAAACAAAAACAATAACATGAAGAAGTACATTCAAGTTATAATTCTATCAATTTATGTTTAACTTAAAATTAAGATAGCGTTACACTTCTGATCGCTACTTGATACTCCTTTTTTTTCTTCTTTTTTTATAAGTTAATTATGTTTACACGAAGTTGATTTATCAATTTGAAAAAAATGACGACTCATCAAGTAAATGTTTTTTTTTTAAAGGGATGTCCTTGTTAATTTAGTTTTCAGATAAAATCCCAGAAAATTAATCATCGACGTTGACACTTTGTCTTGTATCAAAAACAGTATCTGAATGAAGTTTTCAAGTAAACTTCTCTCAATATTGTGTTTGTAAGAGCATAATGCATTTGCCATTGATGCGCCTTGTACCATATACAGATATTTAAAATCTATTAAAAGATATTGTAGGCATGTTTGCATCTCAAACTAGCAGGTATCAGGTATCAAGTAAAAACAAAACACACATTGAAAGCAAAAGATATCAATGAATTCTTAAAAACATATCAAATAGCTTTGAAATAGTGACTAATTGGTTGTTGCGTGAATGCAAAACGTAATAGTAGTTAGAACGTTCTGGATTAGGGATAGAAAATTTGAACTTCCACTGAAGAAAACAATACGTTGGATATAAACAGGGCTTCTACGAACCCCTTAAAGAGTTGTTGCCAGGGTGTTTTAATGTGCAGAAAACGTGTGACTCACATACTGGTGACATTTAATTCAACATCCTCCCTTCATTTTTTCTTTAAAACAAATATCAATCCAAAAGTAATTATCCCTAAAAATGTCACAAAAAAACGCAACCATTGGCAATCTCATGTGCTACATCACAATGTCACATTTCGGTGTTCAGTGAAACCACTATTTCGGGACAAAACCATAATTTCCTATACTAATTTGTTTTTAGTGTTGAAAAATTATATCAAAGTTTCACATACTGTCAAGTTGTATTACAAGACAATACTATTTAATTAAAATAAAATTGAGAATGGAAATGGGAATGTGTCAAAAAGACAACAACCCGACCAAAGAGCAGAAAACAGTCGAAGGCCACCAATAGGTCTTTAACACAGCGGGGAAAATGCAATCGTAGGCGGGCTTCAGCTGGCCTCTTAATCCAAATGTAGACTAATTCAGTAAAAATGAACTTCATACTTACATCCGAATCATATAAATGAACTAAAATTTAAAAAACACATACAAGACTAACAAAGGTCAGAGGTTCCTGAATTTGGACAGGCGCAAACGTTCGATTAAACATGTTTTGTTAGATCTCAACCCTCCCCCTACAACATGTATATATCTACCCAATGTAGAATAAATTAATTCACAGCAATACGTACAGTTACACTCAGTTTAAAAGAAAGTTCGAGTCCTATGTCAGAATAGATTACAAAAGAAATTAAGCAAAATGACAATCTACTAATGAACTAAAAATCGTTAACTTTTTACTTTCTGCCTTATCTGTCTTTCTTCCGGTCTCGTTTGTCACGATACTTTGAGTAAATTATATAGTTATCAGTCAAGTAAATCTGTTTTCAAAGTCTGACTTAAATCTTTCAAGAGTACCAGCCACGTGAAATCAGGCATATCACTTACACCGTACATGTATACACCCAGTGTATTGATGATGGGATTCCCAAAAAAGATTGTAAACAACTATAAATAGTTGTAATCATCAAGTTACCAGAACACTTAATAATGACCTAACCACATAATATTTACATACACTTCATCAACTTATATGCGAAACAGGATACTGACAAGTAGGCTAATACTTGGTATGTCCAGTAGTTTATTTGAATGTTCTGTTGATTTGTGTATAACCAATAACAATGACTCAACAAAAGATAACAATACAATAGCAAATAATTTTGATATTAAATTGTTGTCTCAAATTCCGGCTGTCAAGCTTATGAAGCGTTTTGGATGATATTTTATTCAAATCTTTAAATTTTACTCTCCTGTCTATCCACGATAACAAACATATTAAATAACGATGGTTTTTTTTCTCAAAACACCACTGTCTGATTCTACTGATGACATGGGAGTAATTCAGAGAAAGACTATCCAACATTATAAGAAAATGTCGCGTTCTATTTCTTTTTTTCAGAATTGATACGTCGTGTTTTTTTTGTTATCAATAAGTGTGTCTGAAGCAATGTGTATTAAATGTCAAAATTAAGAAAATGAGATGACTTTGACATTACTGTCAGAGAAAACTGACTAAATGCTTACATTATCTTAGAAATAGACCAAAACACAACTTTGACCACTGAAACTGGAAAATATGATCAAAGTCAGATAACAGTAAGCCTATCAGTGACATGGACATAACAACGAAAACTAACAATTGTTCACAGATCCATGAAATGAGGTCGAGGTAAATTGAAAACTGTCTGACAGGCATGAAAGCATTGAAAGGTGTACACTAGTCCAAATAATTATGACGTCTTGCAAGGCTATTTTTCTGGGACGCCTTTCTACTTGTACTTCGTTTTAACGCTGGGGTCATTTTTTACGTCTGGACTTGAGACCAAATTTTGGGGAACCTTGAGACCAAATTTTGGGATGTAATCTTCATTGCCGGCTAATAAATTTTACACAATTACAAAGTCCTTCCTATTTTGTGTTTATTGATTCAAAATATTTCCAAAAATATCTAGAAAAAATGATATAATAAGATACGATAACATTTGAGTTGGGAAAATATTTATGTATCCCAGAATTTACAAGAAACGTTATTTCCGATGAAGATATAATATTAAAAACGGTAAAATTTGATGGAACCGAATTTCCGAAAAGTTTAAATAACATTATCTGAATTTCGGGTCTGTCAAACTTTACCTAGTTTAATTCATTTCAAAAAATATTTTGTATGTTAATCAACCTTACAAGAAATAGCTTTTCTAAAAACCTTACCGTATTTTAGCTGATTTTATTGATATCGGTAGTCTGAATGTATAGGTTTTTTTATTGGAATCTTGCACTGCAATCAATATGAATATATCGTGTTTTTTTCCTCTTAGTTTCTGATTTAAGTTGTAATAATTAAATTTTGGATGTAACGCGTCTTCTGATTGGCTGACGTTATTTTGTTATCAGCCCATATACATAATTTAGTCATGTGACCTTGACGTCATCAACGTTTTTTCATGGTTTTCTATGGTTTAAAATGGAATTTAGAATTAAATTATAAGAAATGACTAATATTTTTTTTGTCTATTCGAAATAACATAAAAAATGTGGTGCACACTGTTGAATAACCCGCTACGCGCGTTATTCAGTGTGCACCTAATTCTAAAACAACACAAATGGGTCATCACAATTCTTATCAACAGAACAAATACCACATGTTTGGCAGCTGATGATTTATAACGTTGGAGTGTTTTTTTTTAAACGTCAAACTTATAACTTCTTTACTTTGACTAACGAATTGCGACATTAATGTTTTAAAAGAGATTGTTCATTGCCTGCTTTGTCAATAATTTCTTTCAATGTATAAAAATGTAAGACATGCATAATAATTGATGAGAAGTTATTTGTTTTTTGAACTCGTTGTGTATTTGTCGGTATAGTAGTAGTGGCAATCCATAGGTTACTTGTCAGGTTGTTTTTACACAAAACTACATGGAATCTGACATTTAACACAACTATACAAATATTTGACAAATTTTCTTTTAATAAAATCATTACAAATTTTTTTTTAAAAGAAACTGGTCCTACTCTTTAGAATATTTGATTTATTAATATACGTAGTGCAATTTCATATTGACATCAAAAAGTAATTTCTTAATTCCTAATATTCTGTGATTTATCATGTATTGGAGTAACGGTAATTTTGAATTTTTAGTAATGTAAAATGGCAGTCTGTATTTTTCATTCCAAATGATATTATGTCTATTTAGGATTAAGGACCACTTTTCCTGTGATGTGATATTTGTAATTTTTTTTCATTTAAAACATTGCACATGTCTTTTAATACTTTTGTAGATTTCATAAATATAGAAATAGTAGTTAGTATAATTGACCCATAAGGCTTTCTAAGCTGATTAAATTTAATTTTAAGACTTTTCATATGCATATAGGAATAAACAGCTGACATTACTCCTTGAAATATAAGATAGTTGGTATCAATATTTTATGTTTTTTTTAAATTCCTGCCAATTCATTAAATGTCCATCATGATCGACAAATTTAGATGACACTGGAAAATGACGGTATATTAGATAGAAACAAAAAGGTTGTTCTCACCTCTCAAGTTAAATGGTCTTTCCTTTTCCACATTTAGGCCAAAATATTTTAAATCCAAAGCTCATATAAAAGTTGAAGAGCTTTAATCCAAAAGTTCCAAAAAGTATATCCAAATCCGTGAAAGGAATCTGAGCTTTGCATGAAGGAGATACATTCCTTAATTTATAATACTTTTTATCATTTTGTAACAGCAAAGTTCAATAACATAAACAATCCGTATTTTTCAATGCCAGTACCGAAGAACTGGCTATTGGGCTGGTGATACCCTCGAGGACTAATAGTCCACCAACAGAGGCATCGACCCAGTGATACTCTCGGGGACTAATAGTCCACCAGCAGAGGCATCGACCCAGTGGTAGTAATAAAGTTTATGGCACCAATTTTCTTGCACCAGATGCGCATTTCGACAATACATGACCCTTCAGTAATGCTCGTGGCCAAATATTTTAAATCCAACGCTTATATTAAAGATGAAGAGCTATAATCCAAAAGTTCCAAAAGGTAAAGCCAAATCCGTGAAAGGAATCAGAGCTTTGCATGAGTGAGATACATTCCTTAATTTATAATACTTTTTATGATTTTGTAACAGCAAATTTTAATAACACAAACAATCCGTATTTTCATGCCTGTACCGAAGTACTGGCTCCTGGGCTGGTGATACTCTCGGGGACTAACAGTCCACCAGCAGAGGCATCGACCCAGTGGTAGAAATAAAATTTATTGTACCAATTTTCTTGCACCAGATACGCATTTCGACAATACATGTCTCTTCAGTGATGCTCGTGGCCAAAATATTTTAAATCCAAAGCTTAAATAAAAGATGAAGAGCTATAATCCAAAGGTTTCAAAATGTATAGCCAAATCCGTCAAAGGAGACATAGCATTGCATGAGGGAGATACATTCCTTAATTTATAATAATTTGTATCATTTTGTAGCAACAAATTTTAATAACACAAAAAATCCGTATTTCCATGCCAGTACCGAAGTACTGGCTACTAGGCTGGTGATACCCTCGGGGACTAAAAGTCCACACTAGCAGAGCCATCGATTCAGTGGTCGTAATAAAATGTACAGTACAAATTTTCTTTATACAGCTTTACAGATGTAGTTTACATACATATTTACAGATGTACAGTTTATATACGGCTATACAGATGTACAGTTGATACACAGCTTTACAGATGTAGTTGATATATATCTATACAGATGTACAGTTTATATACAGCTTTACAGATGTAGTTGATATACACATATACAGCTGTACAGCTTATATACAGCTTAACAGATTTAGTTCATATACACCTATACAGATGTACAGAGTATATACAGCTTTACAGATGTAGTTTATATACAGCTTTACAGATGAACAGTGTATATACAGCTTTTCAGATGTACTTTATATACAGCTTTACATATGTAGTTTATATACAGCTTTACATATGTACAGTTGATATACAGGTTTACAGAAGTACGGTTGATATACAGCTTTACAGATGTAGTAAAATTTACTGTACCAATTTTCTTGCACCAGATGCGCATTTCGACATTGCATGGCTCTTCAGTAATGCTCGTGGACAAAATATTTTAAATCCAAAGCTTATATAAAAGATGAAGAGCTATAATCCAAAAGTTCCAAAAAGTATATCCAAATCCGTGAAAGGAATCAGAGCTTTGTATGAGGGAGATGCATTCCTTAATTTTTAATAATTTATATCATTTTGTAACAGCAAAGATCAATAACACAAACAATCCGTATTTTCATGCCAGTACCGAAGAACTGGCTATTGGGTTGGTGATACCCTCGAGGACTAATAGTCCACCAGCAGAGGCATCGACCCAGTGATACTCTTGGGGACTAATAGTCCACCAGCAGAGGCATCGACCCAGTGGTAGAAATAAAATTTACGGTACCAATTTTCTTGCACCAGATGCGCATTTCGACAATACGTGACTCTTCAGTAATGCTCGTGGCCAAAATATTTTAAATCCAAAGCTTATATTAAAGATGAAGAGCTATAATCCAAAAGTTCCAAAAAGTAAAGCCAAACCCGTGAAAGGAATCAGAGCTTTACATGAGTGAGATACATTCCTTAATTTATAATACTTTTTATGATTTTGTAACAGCAAATTTTAATAACACAAAAAATCAGTATTTTCATGCCTGTACCGAAGTACTGGCTCCTGGGCTGGTGATACTCTCGGGGACTAACAGTCCACCAGCAGAGGCATCGACCCAGTGGTAGAAATAAAATTTACTGTACCACTTTTCTTGCACCAGATACGCATTTCGACAATACATGTCTCTTCAGTGATGCTCGTGGCCAAAATATTTAAAATCCAAAGCTTAAATAAAAGATGAAGAGCTATAATCCAAAAGTTTCAAAATGTATAGCCAAATCCGTCAAAGGAGACATAGTTTTGCATGAGGGAGATACATTCCTTAATTTATAATAATTTGTATCATTTTGTAGCAACAAATTTTAATAACACAAAAAATCTGTATTTCCATGCCAGTACCGAAGTACTGGCTACTAGGCTGGTGATACCCTCGGGGACTAATAGTCCACACCAGCAGAGACATCGATTCAGTGGTTGTAATAAAATGTACAGTACAAACTTTCTTGGAACAGCTTTACAGATGTAGTTTACATACATATTTACAGATGTACAGTTTATATACGGCTATACAGATGTACAGTTGATACACAGCTTTTCAGATGTAGTTGATATATATCTATACAGATGTACAGTTTATATACAGCTTTACAGATGTAGTTGATATACACATATACAGATGTACAGCTTATATACAGCTTAACAGATTTAGTTCATATACACCTATACAGATGTACAGTTTATATACAGCTTTACAGATGTAGTTTATATACAGCTTTACAGATTAACAGTTTATATACAGCTTTTCAGATGTACTTTATATACAGCTTTACATATGTAGTTTATATACAGCTTTGCATATGTACAGTTGATATACAGGTTTACAGAAGTACGGTTGATATACAGCTTTACAGATGTAGTAAAATTTACTGTACCAATTTTCTTGCACCAGATGCGCATTTCGACATTACATGTCTCTTCAGTGATGCTCATGGTCAAAATATTTTAAATCCAAAGCTTATATAAAAGATGAAAAGCTATAATCCGAAAGTTCACAAAAGTATAGCCAAATCCGTGAAAGGAATCAGAGCTTTGTATGAGGGAGATGCATTCCTTAATTTTTAATAATTTTTATCATTTTGTAACAGCAAATTTTAATAACACAAAACATACGTAGTTCCATGCCTGTACCGAAGTACTGGCTACTGGGCTGGTGATACCTTAGGTGCACTTATAGTCCACCAGCAGAGGCATCGACCCAGTGGTAGAAATAACATTTACTGTACCAATTTTCCTGCACCAGATGCGCATTTCGACAATACATGTCTCTTCAGTGATGCTCGTGGACAAAATATTTTAAATTCAAGGCTTAAATAAAAGATGAAGAGCTATAATCCAAAAGTTTCAAAACGTATAGCCAAATCCGTGAAAGAGCTTTGCATGAGGGAGATACATTCCTTAATTTATAATAATTTTTATTATTTTGTAACAGCAAATTTTAATAACACAAAACAATCCGTATTTTCATGCCAGTACCGAAGTACTGGCTACTAGGCTGGTGATACCCTCGGGGACTAATAGTCCACCAGCAGAGACATCGACCCAGTGGTCGTTATAAAATTTACGGTACCAATTTTTGGTACAGCTTTACAGATGTAGTTTATATACAGCTTTACAGATGTACAGTTTATATACGGCTTTACAGATGTACAGTTCATATACAGATTTTCACAGCTTTACAGATGTGGGTAATATACACCTATATACAGATGTACAGTATATATATACATAGCTTGACAGATGTACAGTTTATATACAGCTTTACAGATGTAGTTGATATACACCTATACTGATGTACAGTTTATATACAGCTTTACAGATGTAGATGATATACAGCTTTACAGATGTACAGTTTATATACAGCTTTACAGATGAACAGTTGATCTACACCTATACAGATGAACAGTTTATATACAGCTTTACAGATGTACGGTTTATATACAGATTTACAGATGTAGTTGATATACAGCTTTACAGATTTTCAGTTTATATACTGCTTTACAGATGTAGTTCATATACACCTATACAGATGTACAGTTTATATACAGCTTTACAGATGTAGTTCATATGCACCTATACAGATGTACAGTTTATATACTGCTTTACAGATGTAATTGATATACACCTATACAAATGAACAGTTTATATACTGCTTTACAGATGTAGTTCATATACACCTATACAGATGTACAGTTTATATGCAGCTTTACAGATGTAGTTGATATACAGCTTTACAGATGTAGTTGATATACAGCTTTACAGATGTACAGGTAACAGCTTTACAGATAAACAGTTGATATTCAGCTTTACAGATGTACAGTTTATATGCAGCTTTACAGATGAACAGTTGATATTCAGCTTTACAGATGTACAGTTTATATGCAGCAATACAGATGTACAGTTTATATACAGCTTTATATTTGATATGAATCTTGAGAACTGTACATCAAGATTATTTGTACTAAAGTAGATGTGTAACAGTATCCTGGTTCAATAATTACACATATTTTATCTTACTCTTAAATTCAGCGTGTATAGTGGGTAGCGGTGTTAAAAAAAATATAAACAACCTCCCACATTCGTGGCTAGCAGAACGTTCATTGCGAGACTATATGTTCAGTTCTCCCTCTGTATCAATACTTTGAACTGATTTGACGCTCAAAGCCGAATAGTTGAACGCCAATTATTTATAAAGTATCAAAATAGTTGATAAAAAGTTCACTAAGATCGTTGAAAGTGAACATTCACTGATTTCTTCTGTCCGCCGGCATGATTCACGGCAGATAATAAGAAATGCAAAACGAAAACAATAATGAAGTCCAATTTTAGATAAATTGATAACACATGTATTAAGCCATTTTATTTAGGATCAGTAGAAAATATATATGCATACTCAACCCTAACAAACTATTTGGCCTACCGCTCGTTGGTCAGTTTTCACTGTTATTCCTGGATTATTGGCGTTTGGAAAACCACATAGTTGTGAATTATTTATCTTAAACGCTAAGCTTATAAAGATTTCTTTTAACATAAATAACTTGTTCGATGCAGATTTAAATAGGTTTACTCTTTTTTCAACGGACGAAAAACCTTAAATGTTTAAGGATACTGTTATCTAATGTGATGTCCAGCTTGTTTTAAAAAAAACAAACACTTCTTTAAATGATTCATTTTGCTATTTAAAATGATTTTATATGCTTCCTTTTGATTCCAAGCTAAGAAAGATCATAATCAAGGCCTGCTTCTTGTTTTAAATTGAATTCTCCGCTTTTGAGAAACATTTATATTGTTTTCTCTAATTTTCATGCTATTTTCACATTTCCTGACCGGTGTGAAAAATTTGTTCTCAGCAAATGATTGGTTGGAATTTTATTGTGACGTTAAATTGTCTTTGTTTGTTCTGAATATTCCTATTTTGACGTCATGATTAAGGCGACCATGCCTGATGACGTCACATAAAAAGTACACAACTTTCTTCAAATCTTTGTAAAAGAAGGATAAAAAACATTAGAGAAACAGATTCCACCACTAAACTCGTGTATTATGATATTTCTCCACTCTCGACAGTTAAAATTTAACTATTTAAAAAGCTCGGCAAAGCTTCACGCTTTAACTATTAAAATTTAAGTGTCTCGAGTGGAGAAATATCGTAACACACTTGTTTGAGTTGTGGAATCTATATATCCAAATTTCACCGCTTGAAATTATCTGCATCCGGTCTTATTTTATACATTCACAACATTTTAAGTAAAAGTAACTGTTCATTTCATTTTGTTTCGTGTTGTTCTGCCTTTATTTCGTTTCGCAGTTGACATGTTCCCTTTTTTTTTAGTTTTGATAACTTCATCAAAAAATAATAATAACTCAAACTTTCAAAAAGCGAAATAATCAAAACTGTACGTTTAGTTTAGTATTTTTAAAATTACATCAAATATTTTATGGTGGTACCTAACATTACAGGGAGATAACTCTGTAAAATCAGTTTTCATTAAGTTATGTTGTAAAGGGTATAATAAGCTTCTCAGTGATCAAAATTGGTGTTTGTCAAACTACTATATAACCAGTGCAATTTTTCGGACAAAACGGTTGGTTCAAAATTTTTGAACTTTTTATATTTTTGTTAAAGACTCAAAGTTAATACTTTGTCAAAATTTTATGAAAATTAAACGAGCCAAATTTGTGTTAGTGAAAGTGTTGGGTACCACCTTAACTATCAAATTTTAAAATAATATTTGGAACTTAAGACTTTTAATTATTTGGTGAAAATTTGGAATTTAATGTTTCAAAACTTTGATCAAAGTTCAAAAATCTAAAGTTTGAATTGATAAGGATTAAACAGACCAGAATGATTGACTGACATTATATTTACAGCATTCTGAAATGCTTTCAATATGTTACTAAAACAGTTTTACACAGGTGTTGGGTATTTCATGTCAGAAAACATTCAAATAGGGTAATAGTTAAAGTGTTGTTTTCAAATTTATAAAACAAATAAGACAGGGGAGGGGATAAAAAACGTACAGTAAAAGAAAATTTTTATAGTATATGCAGTGATTTCTTTTAGGATATAATTCTGATTAAAAGGTGTTTAATGTGAAAACAAGTGTTTTTAGAGAGTTTTCTATTTGAATAAATGTTTGTCAAGGTTGCACTTTGTCAATGGAAGTGTTTCTCACACCGAACCTCTTTTGTGGAGATATAGTCTATATATAATTAATTGTGTTTACATACTGGTTCCCAGTTATAATCTCTTTGTTTCATTTCATGGAGACATAACGTAGGAATGTTGCCAGTAGATAGATATATACATATTGTTTTATATTAAAATCTGTGGTAATCCTACAGCTTCGGTTGGGATAGTTAAGAAATGCATTGCAAGTATAAATGTTTAAAAGTTTGGGCCATATAAACGTTGGAAATATGCCACAAATCCCTGTGTTTTGACCTTTGCAGACAAAGGTAGTGCATATAAACATTTCGTTCTAGGATTTGATTTTTTTTTCATACTTCATAGTAAAAGTGGTACAGTTTTACCGTAAAAGAAGTATCTATGAGAAATTGCATTGTCAATTTTTACAGACATGCAAGCTACATTGGGTTAAAAAGAGAACATAGAGAATTTAGTCGAATGTGGTTTATCAGGTCCGAGACCACAGTTGTCGTCCCTTGATTTTCGTTGAACGAATATAGTCCCTAGTGATAACAGTGGGTTTCTTGCCATTAATTTTTATACCCCTTCCAAATTTATTTCTCCATGTTTAATGCCTCAAATTGTAAGTAGGGGGGAGGGTGGAATGACACAGTAAAAAAAATTTGGTCCAGAATTTTACATGAAAGTAGTGGTTTGGTCCAGCTGAAAAAGGTTAAAAATTAGCACTTCGGAAGCTCTCAAATGATTTCAAGACACCCTAAACACAAAATTGTCCATTGTTTTCTATAATTTTGATATAATTCGTCCCAAAAGTAGTACAACGCACTGTTAAAATTTTCATTGAGAAAGCGCAGGTGGGATTATTTTAATTTTCATTGATGTTCTAAAAGAAATGCACTACACATTAATTGTGGTCTCGGACCTAAGAGGTGAAGTCTGTAAATATAAAATCTGAACTTTGGCAACTTCCCTACATGATTTGGTGGTTTTAATTTGTCAAATAGCATGAAACTAAAGGATTTAAATTTTTTTTTATCGAATCTCTGCAAAAATGACCAATTTTGGCATTATATTGTCAAAATAGCCATTTTAAGGCTTTATCAATATTGATGCATACATGGCATCCTGACTTTCTAACTGACAGGTTTTCATGTGTCAATACTTGTGGTTCTGTGCCTTTATCTAGTTCTTTTACTTGTTTATGAACTCTGAATCTACAAAAAAGAAGGTTATCTCAGACAATATATGCAAAATGTGTTGTATAAATGACCCTTGTCTAACGCCCTGTTTGAATGAAGTCAAAAGTAGGGTACTTGGTACATCAAATTTTGAAGTCCATAATAAAGACCTCACTAAATTTGTATCAAAAGCACTTTACAATGTCTATTGTACCTGTTCCATTTCACATACTATCTTTCTTTTCTGCTGTAGGATAGGAAGTGATTTTAATATAAGCCTGTTGAGACTAAAATTGCATTCATGTTTTTCACTAAAAAGGCAAACATCTGTGTATCAGACCATACCGTCTGCAAGAAAAGTTAATTGCAAAAGCCTTTTTGTGCTCAGATTTGTTGTATCATATCACATGAGTATAGAAATGATAAAAAAGACACATTTGTTTTATTTCTTATAGCCTCAATATGCATTTTTTAATGTAAATATGTGGCACGGACTAAATTGACCCTAATTTTTTTCCAGTCTTACTTGACTTAAGACCCTTTTAAACTTATATGATATGTTATTTGGAACTTTTCTTTCCATTTAAAGTACATTCAATACATATGTAAGGATTTTTTATAACCAAAAAGCTTCACAAATTTAAATTTGCTGGAAAATATTACATCTTCATGTAAGGCCCCCTTTCATTAAAAAAAACTCAATTTTTAGTCCAGGCTGATATAACTTTGACTTTTGAATAATAATGCTAAGTCTGATAAATCAAATGAGTACTTCATTTCTTTTAGAACATTATTAGTTATAATGAAGGCATTCAAAACGTTTTTTTTGCAATATTTTAATTTTTAAAGCCCAAAATGTTGATAGTTGATTTTTTTCAATTTTAACGTCAAATTTTAACACGCAAAGATGAGTATAGAATTTAACATATTGTCTATAATATATATCCTATTGTTATGAAACTTTGCAAGCAGTGTTAAAATTTATTAAGCTTTGGTCATACTAAGTTTTGTTAAGATTTGTTAACTCTTTCTATCCTATTAGGTCCGAGACCGCAATTGTCGTCCCTTGGTTTTCGTTGAACGAATAAAGTCCCTAGTGTTAACAGTGGGTTTCTTGCCATTAATTTTTATACCCCTTCCAAATTTATTTCTCCATGTTTAATGCCTCAAATTGTAAGATAGGGGTTGAAATGACACTGTAAAAAAATTTTGGTCCAGAATTTTACATGAAAGTAGTGGTTTGGTCCAGCTGAAAAAGGTTTAAAATTAGCACTTCGGAAGCTGTTAGATTTCAAGACACCCTAAACACAACATTGTCCATATTTTGAGTTAGAGGCGATGAAGTTTTCTATAATTTTAAATAATTTGTCCCAAAAGTAGAAGAACGCACTGTTAAAATTTCATTGAGAAAGCGCAGGTGGGATTATTTTAATTTTCATTTTTGTTCTAAAAGAAATGCACGACAAATTAATTGTGGTCTCGGACCTAAGAGGTGAAGTCTGTAAATATAGAATCTGTACTTTGGCAACTTCCCTAAATGATTTGGTGGTTTTAATTTGTCAAATTACATGAAACTAAAGGATTTAAACTTTTATTTTATAGAATTTCGGCAAAAATGACCAATTTTGGCATTTTATGGTCAAGATAGGCATGTTAAGGCTTTTTCAATATTGATGCACTAACGGGAAGGATTGTGCCTGAGGTTCATATGATGAAATCATAATCTTTCAATCAGTTTAATTGAAGTCTGGAGCTGGCATGTCAGTTAACTGCTAGTAGTCTGTTGTTATTTATGTATTATTGTCATTTTGTTTATTTTCTTTGGTTACATCTTCTGACATCAGACTCGGACTTCTCTTGAACTGAATTTTAATGTGCGTATTGTTATGCGTTTACTTTTCTACATTGGTTAGGGGTATAGGGGGAGGGTTGAGATCTCACAAACATGTTTAACCCCGCCGCATTTTTGCGCCTGTCCCAAGTCAGGAGCCTCTGGCCTTTGTTAGTCTTGTATTATTTTTATGTTAGTTTCTTGTGTACAATTTGGAAATTAGTATGGCGTTCATTATCACTGAATCTGTATATATTTGTTTAGGGGCCAGCTGAAGGACGCCTCCGGGTGCGGGAATTTCTCGCTACATTGAAGACCTGTAGGTGACCTTCAGTTGTTGTTTTTTATTTGGTCGGGTTGTTGTCTCTTTGACACATTCCCCATTTCCATTCTCAATTTTATTTTTATACATGCATCCTGACTTTCTAACTGACATGTTTTCATGTGTCAATACTTGTGTTTCTGTGCCTTTATGTAGTTCTTTTACTTGTTTTTGAACTCTGATTCTACAATAAAGAATATCATCTCAGACAATATGTGCAAAATGTGTTGTATAAATGACCCTTGTCTAACGCCCTGTTTGAATAAAGTCAAAAGTGGGGAGCTTGGTACATAAAATTTTGAAGTCCATAATAAAGACCTCACTAAATTTGTATCAAAAGCACTTTACAATGTCTATTTGCACCTGTTCCATTTCACATAATGTCTTTTTACTCTTTTGTAGGATAGCAAGTGATTTTAATATAAGCCTGTTGAGACTAAAATTGCATTCATGTTTTTCACTAAAAAGGTAAAAATCTGTGTATCAGACCATACTGTCTGCAAGAAAAGTTAATTGCAAAAGCCTTTTTATGCTCAGATTTGATGTATCATATCACATGAGTATAGAAATGATAAAAAAAGACACAATTTTTTTATTTCTTATAGCCTCAATATGCATTTTTTTATGTAAATATGTGGCACGGACTAAATTGACCCTAACTTTTTTCCAGTCTTACTTGGCTTAAGACCCTTTTAAACTAATATGATATGTTATTTGGAACTTTTCTTTCCATTTAAAGTACATTCAATACATATGTAAGGATTGTTTATAACCAAAAAGCTTCACAAATTTAAAATTGCAGGAAAATATTACATCTTCATGTAAGGCACCCTTTCATTGAAAAACCTCAATTTTTAGGTCCAGGCTGATATAAATTTGACTTTTGAATAATAATGCTAAATCTGATAAATCAAATGAGTAATCCATTGCTTTTAGAACATAATAAGTTATATATGAAGGCATTTAAAAAGGTTATTTTTGCAATATTTTAATTTGTAAACCCCAAAATGTTGATAGATGATTTTTTTCAATTTTAACGTCAAAATTTAAAACGCAAAGATGAGTATAGAATTTAATATATTGTCTATAATATATATATCCTATTGTTATGAAACTCCGCAAGCAGTGTTATAATGTATTAAGCTTTGGTCATATCACGTTTTGTTAAAATTTATCAACTTTTTCTATCCTATTAGGTCCGAGACCACAATTGTCGTCCCATGATTTTCGTTGAACGAATATAGTCCCTAGTGTTAACAGTGGGTTTCTTGCCATTACTTTTTATACCCCTTCCAAATTTATTTCTCCATGTTTAATGCCTTAAATTGTTAGTAGAGGATGAAATGACACTGTAAAAAAATTGGGTCCAGAATTTTACTGGAAAGTAGTGATTTGGTCCAGCTGAAAAAGGTTAAAAATTAGAACTTCGGAAGCTGTCAAAATATTTCAAGACACTCTAAACACAACATTGTCCATATTTTGAGTTAGAGGCGATGAAGTTTTCTATAATTTTGATATAATTTGTCCCAAAAGTAGTACAACACACTGTAAAAATTTCATTGAGAAAGCGCAGGTGGGAAATGCACTACAAATTAATTGTGGTCTCGCACCTAAGACACAGATTTTAAGTTTATTAATTTTATCAAATATGTAAGTTTTATACATATTTCATGAAGATTGCGAAAATTCTGGGCCTTAACTATAATGACTCATTATAAATTCACAGTTCACAGTATGCATAGTTTAATTAAAGCCCTGAATGCAAAATAAATTCATAATATTTGAAACAACTATCCGCCAGTTCAATTAAAAAAAACAGATATATAAACCAAACGTGACTTACTTCTGTACTTTAGTCAGAGAGGTCTTGAAACTGAATTCAAGGATACGAAGTTGGAAAGAGGAGTAGAGGCGGATTAGGCCAGCCCCTTTTTGCGAAAAAAATAGTTCATTATTTGGAGAATTACTGTAGTGGCCCCCTCTTTATTTGCAATTGGTGAGGACTTCATAAAAAAAATATTTGTTTTAATATGTTATGTGATAAATAATGTATTTACATTTACATAGTCCAAGCATGTTATCATGTAAACATGTTTAGAAACAGGTAAATAAACGACAGAAAGGTTAAAGGCGCATAAGAGGTTATGGATCATAGGGGTTAACAGTTTAAAGAATAACTGACAAAAAATAGAGAGTGGAGAATTATGCAATGCTTAAATATGAGGAAAGAGAACAATGAGCAAAAGGTGTAAGTTTGTAGATATATAGCTAAAATATTAAAGAAGACAAGAAAAAAAGAAGCCCCCATCCAAGTCTAAAATATTCATAAACAAGTCTACTTAAACCAAACATTTTTATCGTAAGATTAATTTTAAATTCAAGATTGTTTGTAAAAAGGGCTAGTGACTTCATCTGGTAATTTAAGCTGTCGGGATATTTTGAAACAACATGCACTAGTATTAGTAGTCAGCTTAGTCTTTTTATCCATACCGTTGAATCGGAGAAACTGCATACTAAAATATCAAGGTACAAGTTAATGTTCTCAACGGATGACTCTTTCAGAAACCTTTTATACAAGGTTCATTTCACGACGGCTTTTTTTTGTCTTAAAAAAACAAATGATAAGTGTTTTCCCCTGCATTCCTCAGTCACAATTATACAACGAGGGAACACTGACCACTTTCATTGACTTTGAACACAGACACCGGCAAGCTGGGACAGTATATTTGAAACTTCCCAAAATTAGTAACTATCCATTACTTTTGAAGGGTAAAGTTTTATTTAATACACATTTCAGCAGCTGATCCAGCCAATTTAAAAAAAGAGGAAGTGCCTATGGGGGCTGACTCAACTACATGTCCCCATTACAATGTATTGATCATCCCCAAAAAAGAGGGGTTCCACCCCTAGAACTGCTCACTTTCCCTCAATAGGCCAGTTTTGGAATACAGTTTTCAGATGAATCTGTCATTTGACTTTCATCACCGCGTGACATATGTATGCACAGACATTTCCAACACATGCAAGAGCAAACGAATGAATAAGTTTTATTTTAAACTGCACAAAATATTTCGGTAATTTAAATCAAAAAGGATGTTTACCCTCCCTCAGTTATACGGTAATCACGATAATGAACTTACAGAAGATTAATTATTTTTATACTACCATAGCGAAAGACGATAATTAAAGTGCTGAAATCTTTTGATAGAGCAGGGATACAGGCATGTCTTCTATCTAGCAAATGACGTCATAAAAGCGTGCAATAATGACGATGTTTTCTTGTGAAAGACATGATTTCAGAAATGAACTATATACCCTACTGCATTTGATTAGAAATTGCATACCAGAGACATAATATAAACATATTCAAAAGCAAAAATAATTATCCAAAATATAAATAAATAGTCTTATGAATCTTGGAGTCAATTTCACAAAATTACTTACAACTAAGATTTATGATATGTATACTTGAGTCGGTTATATAAACAAAAAAACTTATGAACAGAATTAATCGTAAGTATAATGTATTGTTCGTGACTTAATTACTATTAATATTCTTTGTAAGTTTTTTGTGGAACTGACTCGTGAATTTTTTTTTCCATGCCTATGGTCCATCTTATTCGTGCGCTTTTTTAGCTCATCTGCCCCGAAAGGTCCAAAATGAGAGTTTCTCATCACTCTTGGCGTGCGTTGTCCGTAGTCAACGTCCGTCGTCAGTCGTCCATCGTTAACTCTTACAATAATCTTCTCCTTTGAAACTACTGAGCGATATTTTACCCATTTTGGCCACAATCATCATTTAAAAAAAATGTGACCCGTCCAACCAACCAACATGGCCGCCATTGCCAAAATAGAACTGAGGGGTAAAATGTAGGTTTACCAGGTGGGCCAGGTGAGCTAACCAGGAAAATATGATTACAATTAACTGAGAGAAAAGTATATATATTTACATAATTTAATATAGAAAAGTCCAAACATGTTATTTTATGGTTAAATAACATTTACAATAAAATACAATAAAGAAAATTTCAATGTTTAACAGGTTTTTTTTTAAAAACGTACAAAACGTTTATGAATAGAATCTGATATATACAACAAGCAGTTTCAATGAATGAATTTCATGTGTATCGTTGCATAGATCAACATATATCATTTGATCTTTGCAACGAATCCTCAGTAAAAGAGTTTGGTATTTGAGACTTCAGTTCCTGAGTCCTTATCTATACAAGATTTGTTTTAAATAAGTCAACCATCTTACAAAAGCGTGAAAGATTTCATGTGAAAGCCGAATTATGAATACTGTATGCGTACATGTAACGATTTCACCAAATATTTTATTGACTTATTTATATATATAGCAATGTGCGGTCCATATCTGAAACTGAGATAAAAGTCAAAAATTTACAGTATCAAAAAGTCCTGTTAATAAGATGTTTTCAAATCTAAGCTATTTAGCAGATGTGGAGTGTCAAAGGTGTATTTGGTGTTCTGATAATATTGGGAACATTTTATGAAATGCGTGATGTTTATAGATTTTCTGTTATAATTTAGAATGACAATCATACCAAAAAATATCATTTGAATCCTAAGGAAGACATTTTGACATTCTCATTATTCCAAATAATTGTTTTAAATTTGAAACATTATCCTAGGTATCATAAAATAAAAACTATGACGAATTTCCTGTGGTTGTGATATCCTTTCGTTTCCTTTATAGTTATTTCAGGCTACCTCATTTTAATTGTGTGCTTCTTGTCAATCCGCCATTTCTATACCCTCAAGAGTACCAAAATGCATCTTCGATGTTTTTTTTTTTTTTCTTGTAATTCAATCTTTGTTAACTCTTTTTGTGTAGAATATTGTCGTCTTCATTAATGAACCATAGAGTCAAATACATATTACAATAGAGTTTTATCTTTCTTTGTTTCTTTAAGCAATGTCAATTGGTAAGTTGTTATCGACGTGTTGAATATTTTATGTTCAAAACAAGATGTAACAGCTTCAAAAACATACCACGCACTACGTAGGTGTATATATACATGGTTATTCAGATAATCATTTAACATTATGTAAGAGGTAGTTACAACAACAATATTTCAATTTCAATACAGGTTTGTTGATTAACAATATATATATATTTGTCTTTTTACTTTAAAAATAATTTGTCTTTAAGAATTTCATCTTTGATCTCAACATTGAATTACATACAGAACAATTTTTGACTTTTTGGCTTCAATTATAGAGAACATGAAAAAATTGTTTTGATGATAGATGTTAGCTTTAATAATAAAAGTTGATATAAATTTCGATCGCAAATTAAAATAAGGTATAGGCAGATCGTATGGAAATGGATGTTTATTTCTTTACAAAACTGTCCAGATAATACACTTCATAATTTTTCAAGAAATCTATATTTACAAATTCAGTTATAAAAAAAAAGAAAAATTATATTTATTATCCAAAATTTAATTTGAGACAAAACAAACGCTCTTAATATAACCAAGCAAACATATGCCTTCGTCTGAATTCCACTAAAAATTTACAACTATGTATATTCTTTTAATATTCTTCTATATAACTTTCTTTTTATTTCTCATTATGTATTTATTAAATAAAAAAAATGAGTGGAATAAGAGGCCGTCATTTAGAAATCAAAACCTCACTTTCATACTAAAAACAAGTCCCCATTGAAAGGCAATCATTTTAACCGATAAATTTTAAAGACTTAATCACTATATTTTCAGCTTAATGTTTTCACTTACGTTTTTGTTTATATCTTTTTTAATAATAACATTTTTTATATTGTACTTGATATATATTATCAAAAGATGCCAAAATCTACAGTATTGTACAAGGTTCATTCGTTTTCCAACTTAAATTATATATCGATGGCAGAAGTATATGGCATCTGTCAATTTGTTTGCTGTTTTAAATGATCATTTTTGTGAGATATAACAAAACTCAATTGATGGCCTCATGTCTAGGGTAAATAAGTAATAAAAGGCATGAAATATATATTGTATGTTTTATTGTTAATTTCAGAATTGTGGTTATTTTGAGATCTACAAATGTATCGAGCGTTCTTTGTCCGTGCATTAGTCGGTAGGTTAATAATGTAGTTACTCATAAATAAAGTCGACAATAGTTTTCCAATAAATAGTCAAATTTCGTAAATTGAATTCAAATGAACTTAAACAAGAGCAAAACCGCGTGAGTCGATACCATGAATACTTTAAACAAGTAGTTACAATTTTAGGCCATTGTTATCATAATATCTTTGGAAGTCGGAAATATTAACTATTCAGTTATGCTCTGCCTTTCAACTAATTTTAGAATGCATTCACTGCGTTAAATTCAGAAATGTTCGGACAGTTCCTTTCAATCAATTTTCACAGTACTAACTATAATTATACAAATTTAATAGTTGTACAGTAAATAAGTCGAAAACTTACTGACAACGCAATGGCAAATACAAAAACCATAAGACTAACATCAATATACAAAGCATTTTAAACGTATAACTAAACAAACCATACTCCATCAAAATCCATGGGTGATAAAAGTTGTTTAGGGGGTTAAGCAGATCATTCTCCACACGTGGATCGTGCATGATCCTCCTGGAAGTACAAAGTAGTTTTTATTTTACTTTTTTCAAATATTTTGTCGTATTCATTTTGAAAATAATACTTTGTAAGAATTATAATAATGATAGTAATAATAAAAATACTCTCTTATGTATTGTAGGGTTTTTCATGGCTACAGTACGTATTTGAACAGGCTTTTAAGAGATATGATGAATATTATCGAATTGTAGCAGTAACTAAGACTGTTCCTTATCAATTAAAATTATGTGGTTTATCAAACATCAAGGTCTTTTGCGCAAAAGAGTAACATTCTCAATAACTGAGTAACAACGATTGTTCTACTTTCATACCTTACAGCAACAGTCTAATGGTTACCAAATGAAGATTAAACAAAGTGAACGAAAAATACTTGGAGAACGGATGTATTTACTTTGATAAGAATATTGAATAAAATATGAGCAATGATATAAACTGAAGCAAATATGAATGAAATATGAGCAATGATATAAACTGAAGCAAATATGAATAAAATATGAGCAATGATATAAACTGAATGATGACCGTGTTTTTTCTATTTCTATTATATTTTCTATCAATTTTGATTGAAACCAAATGTTATATGATTTCATCAAATCTAGTAGGCTTATACAATTGTAAGTAACAATTAATAAAATACGCCTGCCTGTATTACGAAACTATACAACAAAAAGATTGATGGGCAATGATGTATTGATTTCTTGAAACATAATAAGTAAAACGAACAAAAGTGACATAGAAGGAATATATTCATTCAGCCATGCGGTTGATCAAATTAGGAAAGGAACGGATTTATTTGGATAAATGTATTATAAGAGGAATTAGGAACAACAATTTAACACGAAACACGTAATCATGATTTTTTTTTGCGAAGTTCCCTTCTAAAGGAAACTATCAAAAATAGTAATTAAATGGTAATATTCAATTGTTATAAGAAAACTGAAGATAAACGAATAAACATTGTAGCACTTCTTAAAGGAAATAAATGTATGTATTAGGGATTAGATGATAAATATGTTTTAACAAATTGTATATAATTATGTCTAGGTTGTTTTGGCTGATACAAGCGTAAAGATTGTTAATGGTGACAATGCCAACATAGAGGATTATCCATGGATGGTCTCTGTTCAATTCAGAATAAACGAAAATGATAGTTTTACCCATAAATGTGGAGGAGCAATTCTTGACAAAAGTTGGATTCTTACAGCGGCACATTGTAATATGTTTTATCCTGGCAGACCGTAAGTTTTATGATTTTCAGTTTTATATCTTAACATGCTGGTCGTCGGAGGTGGAAAAAAATGGTTGTAAGTTCGTCTTTTGAGAGATGTGAATTACTACATGTACTATATCAATTAGTTCAACTATTATGTCATTAAATATTATAATGTGTTAACCCTTTCATCGTTTGACACACCTTTTGACATCATATTAGTATGTTGAATGCATACACTATCAGAGCATATAATCTATTAATACAATTAAAAATTGTCTTTTAATATAAACATAAATTATATTTAGATCCATATGTCTGAGGAGGTTTAAGATCATAGTTATGAAGGCACCGTACCGCAACGATTTATTAAATGTAATTGAGAAGAGGAATAATGATTTTTTTTCTTAACAAGCAAAGCTTAAACTTTAAAAAAAAAACTTCTTCATTTGAAGATTGGATGTTGTGAAGTGATTAAAATTTAGATCTACACAGGTTAATTCATGGTCGTGAACGATTATATTTCTTGATTGACAACATATTTGTTACGTTTGGAGGACGTGTTTTTCAACAGACTGTCGGCATCCCAATGGGAACAAACTGAGCCCCTCTAATTGCCGACTTGTTTTTTTATCATTATTAGGCTGAATTCATGCAGGAACTTCTTAGGAAGAAAGATAAGAAGTTAGCAATATCCTTTAACTCTACTTTCCGCTATATAGATGAAGTTCTTTTACTTAACAATTCAAAATATGCCGACTATGTGGAACGCATCTATCCCATCGAATTGAAGATAAAGAATACTACAGATACAGTTTAGTCAGCTTCATATCTTGACTTACATCTAGAAATTGACAGTGAGGGTCTGTTGAAAACAAAACGTTGCGACAAAAGACATGATTTCAGCTTTCCAATTGTGAACTTTCCATTTCTAGGTAGCAATATTCCAGCAGCACCTGCATACAGGGTATATATCTCCCAATTGATACGATATTCCCGTGCTTGCATTTCTTATCATGATTTTCTTGATAGAAGGTTACTGCTCACAAGAAAGCTATTAAACCAAGAGTTCCAAATGGTGAAGTTGAAATTTTCCCTTCGTAAATTCTTCGGACGCCATCACGAGTTGGTTGACCGTTATGGAATAACCGTTTCACCAATGATATCGGATATGTTCCTTACGTCGTAACCACAATCCCTTTCCCTTTCATGAATGTGGCCTACCGAATTAGACTATTTACCGGATTTGTAATCACATAAGCAACTCGACGGGTGCAACATGTGGCGCAGGATCTGCTTACCCTTCCGGAGTACCTGAGATCGTTCCTAGTTTTTGGTGGGGTTCGTGTTGTTTATTCTTTAGTTTTCTATGTTTTGTCATGTGTGCTATTGTTTTTCTGTTTGTCTTTTTCATTTTTAGCCATGGCGTTGTCAGTTTGTTTTAGATTTATGAGTTTGACTGTCCCTTTGGAATCTTTCGTCCCTCTTTTATATTGGTTAAACATTGTCTCTCAAAAGATGAATTTAAAAGCTAATCTGTGTTAATATGATTTAAAAGGTGAAATTACTAACACATTGTTGATTTAAACTATAAGGTCTTTATACATAAAGTTAAGACTTTTTTATTCGTTTATTAATCTGTGCTGTATCTATGCCTGGGATAAGAACACCCCTTGTTTTCTTTATCCAGACATACGACACAGCAGAGGCTTTTTCTATAATCCTAGTATTTCCCATATTGCAAAGGTTAATACAGCTTTATACAAATTAGGATCTTTTAATTTTAGGGCAAGCGATATAAGAATACAAGCTGGAAGTTCATTTTTGAGTAAGATGAAAGTAAAAATACCAGTGAAAAAGTATTACGAGGTATGCACTTTCAGTAGTAAATATTATACCCCGCTATATATTAGAAGTATACTATGTCATTACTGTATTTATCTTACTTTTCCATCTTTTCTCTCGTTTAGTCTTAAAACATACATTTTGGTCATTTTTTCTTATGTTCTACTAAACAGACCTACTTCACACACTTAATATATAGCTAGTAAATCAATATTTGTTTGAAATAGTCATATTGATATGAAGAGCTGTTAAATATCATAGCACCAAATCAGTTTCGGTTAATTTGATACGTATCCAACGTTGTGCATTCAGAATTGTTCAGACAATATTTACGCTTTTAGTCAAATAAGATCTATTCAGTCTTCTAAGTTAAGACACATTTCAGGTAGCTTGACATGGAAATGCGAATATTTCAGAACATGAATTTCCTACTTTATACAAGTGAGCTAACGAGCGAAAACATAACTTACTCTATAGTTGGCGCATTCTAACCGTCGTCTATCCTTGTAGATTGTACTGACTAAAGTAACATCTATAAATAAAATAGACGATTTTTTTGAAAATCCGATTATTTGTTCTACAAAAATTATGAGTTATGATATTACTTTTAAACTATTTTATCCTATAAAACAAACAATGATGTGAACTGACAGAAGTGTTCCCAAATTAGGTCAATTTTCTATTTTGTTGTGTAAGTAAAATATATAACCACTGAAATATTTGATTTAATATAAGAATGATAACTCAAACGTTATTTTTAAATGATAGTCAAAACAGATTCTGATTACAAGGACCAATTTTTAAACATCCGAGATGAGTGTTGTTGGTTTTTTTTGCTCACACTGATTTCGTTTCACTTAGTTAATGTTGATTGTTTATTTGATCATTTTATTTCTTTTGTTTTGTTTTGTCATTATTATGTTGGTTTCTTTCCAACTTAGCAATTTGCATGGCTACTTGGTTTCTCTGACATGTCAATTGATCTATAAAAAGGCATAAAATTTCGATTATTATTGGTCATCTCAACTCGATTGCCTTTCTCGCCTTCGCCGTCCTGGCTCAAGCGAGAAAATCAGTCTCGTTTAGATGATCAACGATAATCTACAGATATATAATATATATTTGTTGAAATATAATTTGTATTCCTCTCCGTCAATGGATCTGCCTCGATTTTGAGAGTACTACATAAAGATGTAATGCTAAGAATTTGAAGGGTAAATGCCAATCGTATGTTCATTATATCTCAATGAAGACACTTCTTAATTATTTTGATTATATAGTGAAAACATGTCAATTACATCGGTAACACATACTGATTAACTGAAGTGTATGCAATTTCTTTTAGCACGAACAATTTAAACCTTTTGTTACTGGCAAACTCGATAACGACCTTATGCTACTACAGCTTCGGAAACCACTTAGATTCGGGTCTACAATCAATAAAATCGACCTTGACTCTGAAATAGGGAAAAATTATACAGGAGAATTGTGCACAATAACAGGATGGGGAGATACAGATGTCAACGCAAGTATGTCTTATAAAACATTGAAACTTAAAAGAGATAAGCGCAAGATATCACAAGGAACTTCAAACTAGTTTTTATGTCTTTCATTTTTGCATAGCTAAGATATCGGTCTGCAAAATTTAACTTTAAGGTAATTGCAATGATACATTATTCCAAGCTGATCAGTAAATTGTAACATATTTATAGACTTTCTTACTGTACGTAGGCATAAACAATAGGTTAATCCCTTACTACGAAAAAAGAATTCTACAATAACATTGTTTGAGAACTCTTTACTATATTCTAAAAGCTATAAATGAAATAACCTTTCAACAAATAACAAATAATGTCATTCAAAATATCCAAGTAACGCGTTTTATAATAACATGTGATACAAAACAGTAAGTTAAGTTGTTCTTTTGACATATTTTTATGAATAATTACATAGCAATTGATTATATGTATGTATGGACTTAAAAACACATTTCTCTGATGCAATGAGGTAATAAAGATTTAAAAATTGAAATAAGGATGCAGTTTCTTGTTGACCCTTTCAACGGCATAACTTCAATCCTGTAAAGGGATATCTTTTTGTAAGGTTTTTGCTATTTGTCGCCAAAATACAAAAAAAAATGTGGTATGATTGCCTAAAAACAACTCTTCACAAAAGACAAAATCACACATCTATGGATAAAGATATCATTCTATGTCATGCAACATGAATTCTTCACAATTGGAAGAGGAGTTAGATAAAACGACACGAGCCGGATTAGTGTATGCATAACAAAACACTACGTATAGTAACTTTAGAATACTTATTCTAAAATAAACCTAATTGTATTTTGAAATAACTTCATATAGGCAATCATTAAAATCAAGGGAAGATATTGTATGATTGCCAATGTAACAACAATCAACCATTGTGAAAACGGCTCGAAAATAAAAACAAATCATGAAGGTCATCTTTCGGTCTTAAACAATGAGAATAAAAACAACACCTTAAAGTCAGCTATCAAAAACCCGACATAAAAATGTGAAACAATTCAAACGAGAGAAAAAATAACGGTATAATCTTTCAACAGTTTGAAATGCTAACGACAAATATGACAGACATAAAATAACTTATGAAATACAGTTACATGAAGATGTTGTGAGGTGAAACATGTATTTCATCATTCCACGATTACCTTAACTAAGACAATGGTCTTTTAGAACAATCTCAGAATTATTCGTACAAAAAAAGTGAATGACACGACCTATCATTTCTACGTAACAAATAATTATGACTATTAAACGTTGTCTGGTTACAGGAGGCAATAAGCCGGATCGTTTACAAGTACTGACTTTGCCTGTTGTCACGAATGAACATTGTGGAATTGCTTGGCGTATACCAAAGACGTTTTGGAACAACATAATTTGTCTACAAGATAAGGATAAGGATTCTTGTGAGGTAATTGCATGTTATTTGACTCAAACCTTACAGTTCTTGCGATTAACGATAATTGCAAATTTAACATTGTTCTGATAAATGTGAGGCAAAGAACTACTTGATTTATAATACTGTAAGGGTTTCTTACAAAGGATGTCCAAACTATCCGAAGTTTTTCTGACATGCCTGATTATATATGTTTATCGCTATTTTGTGCATTTTCCCTTTGATCTGATTTTGTGATATTTTTCATATCATGCCACTCGCTGGAGATGCAAAATTATCGCTGGAAACTAAGCAGACACGTGGCGTTGCAAACGAAACTGACATGAAATTTACAACGTCGTCATATGTAAAATTGCGATAAACAGATTATCATTGGTCATCTCAACTCGATTGCCTTTCTCGCCTTCGCCGTCCCGGCACAAGCGAGAAAATCAGTCTCGTTTAGATGATCAACGATAATCTACAGATATATAATATATATATCCAATATCATCATAGCATATCAACACCTCTTGTTTCTTGTGAAATTACATAAATGGATGTATTATAAATGATTTGTAAATGTAGTGTCTCTACTTAGATAAAAAGGAGGCAACATCTTCCAATATTCAAACTTTTAAGTTAAAAAAAATGACAACACCATGGCAAAAACGTAAACAGACCAGAAACAAAAACTACTGAAATAATATGTCGTTATCTGGAATGATAATCTAGACAACAATACACTAAGAAGCAAGGAAAATCATTGATCAGTCGAAACTATCATATCATAACCAATACAATACAATAATCTCATTTCTTACAGCAAAACGGTGGTGTAATCAGGCAATTTTTTATAAACCAATTTTTGGTTGGGCTCGTGATTCTCCATCTTTATTTCTTATGTTGTGATTGGTAAACTTTTGTTTGTCTGTTGATGATATTGCGTCTTTATCCATGATCTTGTCAGTTGTTTTTTAAAAACAAGTTTGAATTTCCCTCTGGTATACTTTGCCTCTCTTTTATGATTCCCAATGAATAAACAGTGGTGTTCTTGAATTATTATATTTTGACATGTGCGTTACTAGTGAGTCTAATTTAGACGAAACGCGCGTCTGGCGTACTAAATTGAAATCCTAGTACCTTTGATATTATCTGTTTCAAATCGTTCACTCAGAGTCTTCTTATAGTTATCGATAAAAGTAAGTATTGCAACTGATAAAACGAGCATTGATTTAAGATTGTGGCAAAATGCACACTCTAACGTGTTTTATTTCAATTTACTTTTATTATTTCAGGGTGATAGTGGTGGACCCGTGTTTTGCAATAATAAACTTGTAGGGACACTGTCATATGGTAATAATAGCCCTTGTGATGGATCTTATCCAAGTGTACATTCCAGAATTTCGGCTTACTTAGATTGGATAAAAGGCAAAATGAATCCGAAAAATAAAAAAGACAAGAAAAACAAGAAAGGCTCATCAAATACGAAAGGAAAGGGAAAGCAAAAGCAAAAGAATAATAGAAATTAACATTAGCAATAAGGTTAAATAAAAAAAGATAATAATTCATTATGTTACGTTTGATTCTCCAAGATTTTTTATTTTTTTCAAAAGGTAATTGATAAGACCACTAATAAAACAAAACATAAACAATGAAAACACTATTACACTATAAAGGTTTTAGCACCTTTAGTCTTTTTATATATTGATGAACATTCATTTTATAAACTGATAAACTGATAATATATTGTAAGCACAAATTGCACATCTGTGGAAATTTTGGTGGCTTTATAAACAAATGGGTACAAGGTCATTAGGAGTAGAACAAGGCCCTAAAACAACTGGTTAGTCGATCTCTTTTAATACTTAAGGGGACAAGTTTGGTAAGAGAACTTAAGAAATTAGAAATATATAAATATACTTTCTCTCATCTATAACGGCAACAGAAGTATTCCGGTGTTAAGTGGGCATACATCGATTAAGTAGAAGAAATCCGGTTCACACATTAATACCGAGGGAAACGGTTGTACTATAAGAGAAAAAAAAGTAATAGCATGAATACCGAAGTGCAACATGAACAAACGTCAGGACACATAGAAACAAACTAATTGGTTACAAATGTCACAATCCTGAGTTGGTACAGGACATTTTAAAGAAAAAAATGTTTTTTTTAAGTCAGATTTTTCTTGTGATATTACATGTATCGTACTAATTTTTCAACTTTGGTAGTAAAATACCAACACAAAGAAATGAAACACGTGGGATATAAAATAAAGTGTATTGAGTTAATAAAGGTTGGGTTCGTCTACCTCGTTATCGTGTGAAAAAGTGTTCTTGTTTAGTCGATTCATGACTATTGAACAGCAGAACGCTACTGTTGCCTTTACATGTATTTTTCATTTCAAATATTTCCGTGTAATGGTCATTGTTATTCAACGCAAGGTTGAAATCAAAAATATCTTTGACCATTTTATTCCATAAAGATATCCTTAGTTCGCTGTAATCTAACCCTACTAATCTGATGTAGGTCATGTTGTTTGTACAAAAAAAGTAAAGTAAGGAAAGGAAAGGCACAGTTACTTTTAATGTGCGCAACTGGGATTGCTATACACAAAAAGTACACATCTGTTTACTTATAAAAAAGTAAGTGCATGTATGTTTGCCAGTAAGATATATACCTGAAAAATAGGCGTTGTCAGTTTATTTTTCATATATGAGTTTGGCTGTCGCTCTGGTATCTTTCGCCCTTCTTTTACATGATAAGTTATTGTTTACCTATATAATACAAAAACAAAGGATATGGGGTATCTATCAATGACACACAGTTAGCACACGCACTCCAACAATTCACACAAAAAGTAAAAGAACATGATTTTTATTTCAGTTCTTCATCTCAAAGTCATATTTGTTTTCCTTCCATTTAGATATTTTTGTCTACAGTGGAGATAAAAAGGTGGGTGTTGCATAATGATCAACACTACAAGTAATATATTGGCTAAGACGTTTCTTGGGTTACCAATATCACACATAATTACATGGCTCTTTGTAGCACTCGCTTCGAGTGTTCCATCAATTATACTACCGGAAATATTTGATGTACAGCCTGAAACAAAAATTAGTTTTTCAATCTACAAGTCATATTATATCTTAGTTGAGAGTAAAATTCCATATTAGTACACATAGCATGTCTGAATGGTGGTATTTACAGGTTCCCCTGTGCCCACGAATCCCATGATAGTTGGTATCGAACGAATAACAATGAATCCGCAGTAATGATAATGATAACAATACAAACTGCTTTAGTCTGAAAATAAACTCATCATAGATACCAGGACTAAATTTAGGATATACGCCAGACGCGCGTTTCGTCTAAAAAAGACTTATCAGTGACGCTCGCATCCAAAAAGGTTTACAATGCCAAATAAAGTACGAAGTTGGAGAGCATTGAGGACCAAAATTACTGAAAGTTTTGCCAAATACAGCTAAGGTAATCTATGCCTATCAAACGAGTCTTGTTATCTAAAGCCTACTAAAATACTAACAAAAAGTTTGCTTGCCAAGGATTTTACATTTTGTGGTGCGAATAAAATCAGGGTTATAGACCATCCATTAGGTCAATTATCTTTTTACCCGAATATGCTCTCACTTATTGTGTATAATCTTACAACTTTTTCCGACCATGTATTTCTGTGAAAAAGATTTTTTTATGTTGAAGACGGCTTTTTAATGGTGAAAACGAAGAGAATCTTCAGAATGATATTTCAAATAGAATATAAATTCAAATATCAATGTTCATAATGTTTAAATGGACAAGATTTATTTGTGTCCTTACCGTTCAATTTTACCGCAATTACTCCACAATTTGTTAGCCGAATTCATTTTTGAACAATGCGATTGATTTTGTTTTATTTTGAATTTTAAAAAAAAACTACTGTCCAATATGTACATGTTAAAGAAATAATTGCACTTGTATTAAATACAAACAAACAGTTAGGTATCTTTACTCATGCGTCTAGCATGTAACATTATAATCCTGGTACCATTATTGATAACTATCATTTACACTTTATAAAACTATCACAGTTTAAGATAAATGATTGCAAATTATGAATGGTGCATTTAATGCAATAAAAAAAGGAAATATAAGAAGAAGATGCCAAATTTTTACAACAATGAATGTTAATTCTTTTTTATAATGCACATAATGCTTGACCCGTATTTGGGGATTTCCAAAATAAGGTTATTTGTAGAAATTCATACAAGTAACATGTTCTTACAACAACTCGGGACGTCGTCGGAACATGGGAAATGATTATAGTTTGCGTTAATTTCTCGTTTTATATATTTTATTTGTATTATATATATACAGTTTTCATCATTCAAAAAATAATCATAATAGAATTAACTTTACTTTGAACGTAAACGATCTCGGGAGTTTTATAGGTAACATAATACGTTTCAGTAACTGAAAGTGATTTTCAAACCTCTCAAATATCCACTCGTTGTTTGTTAATTCTTTGCAATTTTACTGCGTTTTTAACGCGAACCTTTGCGTTATAACGCAAACCTTTGCGATTTAACGTACACCTTGGCGTTATAACGCAAACCTTTGCGAGATAATGCAAACATTTTGCGTTACAACGCAAAACTATGCGTTTAACGCAAACCTTTGCCATATAACGTAAACTTTTGCGATATAACGCAAACCTTTGCGATATACTTCAAACCTTTGCTATATTGCGATATATAACGCAAACCTTTGCGATATTACGCAAACCTTTGCGTTATAACCCAAACCTTTGCGTTATGACGTAAACCTTTGCGTTATAACACAAACCTTTGCGATATTACTCAAACCTTTGCGTTAAAACTCAAACCTTTTGGTTATAACGCAAACATTTGTTTTATCTTATTTCTTATTTAAGATTCAAAGGAAACAGTAGTCATTAACGAAGGGGGCTGTATATATTAAAATGTATCACCTTTGTAGTCATTGCAAATTAAAATGCTTGAATAATAAGATCATATCAATGACTAATAATGAGCAGAATGATATAAGAAGATGTGGTATGAGTGTCAATAAGAAAACTCTCCATCTAAGTCACTAATCGTAAAAGTAAACCATCATAGGTCAAATTACGGTCTTTTACACGGAGCATTGGCTCACACTGAACAACAAACTATAAAGGTCCCAAAAAACGGTATCCATGTTACGACTAGTATATATATATATTACCAAGAAAATTGATTGAATTGAGGTTATATCTAAGAAAAAAATCAACTCTGCTAATATAGCTATAACCGAATATAAATATACTTCCAAAGTGAGATCTCGTTTGAGAACTGTGTAAAGTAGGTTAGATTCAAACAAGCTACCCTTTGGCAATAAATGTATAGAATGAAGATGTTTTATTAATAAAATTATGTTCTCTCTATTTAAATTGCTACACAAGCATCTTTGATATACTTCATTATATTGAAATGAAAATTTAATGACTTTCTATCAAATATGTTTGATCATATTCTGAGATTTAAAAAAATGTTTCCTTATTAATATATCATTCTAAAGCAGAAAGATCATTTTGTCTATTTGAATTGGAGGTTTCACAATTGTATGACATTATTTTTGATCTTTCAATTTAAATATTAAACTATATCTAATTTTTTTGTTAAATTATATACTTTTCTGGTGCACAAATCAGTGTTAATTCATGTATAATTGCACTTCAAGCATTCCATTATTCCTATGCATATTTATTATAATGATTTGGCCTGTAATGTTTGTTTCTTTTTTAATCTACTAGTAAATCACATCCGAAATGAATGACAGACGGACATATATACAAAACTTTATGAATAATTGAAATCAAGATATTCGCGTTATAATTGAAATGAGATTTTCGCGTTATAACGCAAAGGTTTGCGTTATATCGCAAAGGTTTGCGTTTAACGCAAAGGTTTGCATTATAACAAAAAGTTTTGCATTATAAGGCAAAAGGTTTGCGTTATATATAACGCAAAAGGTTTGCGTTTAAAAGTAAACATAGGAAAAAGATTTTTAAAAAATGTGTGGCGCTAATAAGCTTCCGTAGATTTCTCAACCTTTACTGAGAAGATTAATTTGATATTTGCTATATGATTTTCATATCTTTTGTCAAACGGGTTGGGGAAGGGATGTAGTGTTTCACCTCTTCATCACAAAGTAAAAGTCCATCCATCTATAGTTAGAACATATTTATTCATAGTGGATTGGGAAACAAGTTATTGCAACTTATATTAATCAATTTCCACTTGGCGGGTGCAAATGCTGCCTTGTAGCGGAATTAGTCTTCTCTTATTTGAAATCTACAAGGGTGTCTTTAATAACATGCAGAGATAATACTCTCTCTTAACACCGGTGAGCCATTTAGGTGTAATACCACCATTGACTTTTCCCTATTAGTCTTTGTTAAATTGATACTTTTAAAAACATTGTACAGTATTTACCTTTATTTCAACCAAAGAAATACTTTGCATGTGTAAAGTTTAATCCTTTCCAGTGATACAGTGAAAATTTCACACTACATTTCATTGCATATAAGAAAATAATCATCACCGGAAGTAAACAACCCAATTTTTACACTTGTATTTACTGGTTACTTGCTTTGGTATCTATGTTACCTTAACGTTCTAGAATATTTTATAAGACGATCAAATAAAAAAAGAATGATGCATTCAGACATCCAACATACATATTTACGACTCAGAAAAATTTAAGTGCATTGAAATGCAGGGTTAATTTTCTACAACTGTCAATTCAAGGGAATATTTTTTAAGGCCTACTTTCGTATGCAACCGGATGTGGCGTACCATGATTTGGTGGTATTACACCTAAAGAACACCTAAATATCAAATAAACTTAATGTAATTTTTTTCCCTCCAATTGCAAGTTATTTCAAGCATAACTGTTAATTTTTGTCTCAGTCAGAGCTATAGTTTCAGAGAAAATCACTATAATGTAAAGCCATATCCTACGGCAATTTCAGTCTAATTTCTTCGAAAAATCCTCATTTCAGTGTATCATTATAAAATGCAGTGTTGACTACTATCTGATCATAAACTCATGATCTATGCATTCAAACAATTAAATAGAATACAAAAGACAACTTTAAGATGATAAACAATTTTATTGCACCTTTTAGAGTTCATTTGAAGGTCTGTTTTGGTCTGTTTTGGTCCATTTTTTCTCCTTCCTTCCTTTTTCATCAAAACTTGATATCTTTTGTCTAAAAAATAAAACAAAAGTGATTATTTACCCACAAAAATTAAATAAATATAATGTTAAATCAATAATTAAAGTGTTTTAGCTGAAAGAACTGTCTCTATAAATGTTAACAGTCTACACGGAAGTTTATTTAAGCCCTTAATTATGTGTAACTCGAGTTTTTGGTCTGTTTGCCTAGTGTGACAAATAACAGTTCCCATTCAGTCAATCATTTATTGTTACTGGTATCAAGGTCTTTTTATTTACTCATAACAGTATATTTCTAATAGATTTATACAAAGAGTCAACTTTCTTGTATTTTACATTAAAAAATGGGGAAAAAGAGTAATACAAAAATACCTCAAAATGTTTTAAAAAGGGTTATGTCCCTTGGAATGCTGGTACAAACAAATAATTGGTAAGAATTATAAAGTTTAAGTATGTGAGACTGGTATCTGATGTGTATAAATCCAGGGCAAATAATTGTTTTGATGATTTATTGTCTGTGCAAAATGAAGACGGCACAATGGCAAATTGTAAACTTTTGCGGCCAAAAAAAACAACAAAAAACATGATGATAGTTGATACTTACTTTAATTCTGAAGTGTCATCTGCAAATCAATTCACATATAAGATTTTTCAACAGAATGCTCTTCAGAACATGGTTAACACTGAAATAAAAAATTCACATGTTGTATAAACAAAACTGTAAGGGTAATTTAAAATTTAACACAGTAAACTAAATACAGCTTTGTCTGTTCATCCATTTGACTTAGAAAACACCCGTAAACCCCCATTTCAAGGCAATTTTACCTCAAACGTGCTTTCTATGTCTAAATCCATTCCGAATTGTCCATGTTTACAATGTATGATCTGGTTTATTTATAACTTTTAAAAATGAAAGTGCAAAAAGGTCACGAGTGCATATATGGTTTCCCTAAATAGGTGTAATACCACCATTGATTTTTCCCTATTAGTCTTTGTTAAATTGATACTTTTAAAAACATTGTACAGTATTTACCTTTATTTCAACCAAAGAAATACTTTGCATGTGTAAAGTTTAATCCTTTCCAGTGATACAGTGAAAATTTCACACTACATTTCATTGCATATAAGAAAATAATCATCACCGGAAGTAAACAACCCAATTTTTACACTTGTATTTACTGGTTACTTGCTTTGGTATCTATGTTACCTTAACGTTCCAGAATATTTTATAAGACGATCAAATAAAAAAAGAATGATGCATTCAGACATCCAACATACATATTTACGACTCAGAAAAATTTAAGTGCATTGAAATGCAGGGTTAATTTTCTACAACTGTCAAATTCAAAACGGAATATTTTTTTAGGCCTACTTTCCATGATTTGGTGGTATTACACCTTTATCGTCCCCTCCCGACGGACTATCATCGTTTCTCAAGATCACACTCGCAAATATAGTCAAATGAGAGCCAACAATTCGGTGCCTAAAATGTTTACCACGGAACGGAGATCGGACACGGAACCTTTGTGTTACATTGTAGTAGTCCGCTGCACTAACCATTTCACCACGGCTTTCCATCTATCTGAGGAAGTAAAATTTATAATTCATGAGATTTTATTCATGAGCTTTTGTTCATTGATGCGTTTTGTATAACCGAGGGATCCTGATAAAAATTAGGTTATCTTGACCTACATTCTACATAAAGTGACTGATTAAATTTTGCGTTAGAGTCCATGTGTGAGAAATAATATTTTGTCAGTAGATGCGTATGTAATAGTCAGATTTAATGATCCTATAAATATTTCATCTTGACATAAACTTCATTGGTGAGTAAATGAGGTGAAAATATAAAAAAAAAGAGGAGATGTGGTATGATTGCCAATGTGACAACTGTCCACAAGAGACCAAACTGACGCAGACATTAACAACTGCAGGTCATCGTACAGCCTTAAGCCATAAGCAAAGCTCATACCGCATAGTCAGCCCCGACATGACAATGTAAAACCATTTAAACGAGAAAACTAACGACCTTATTTAAATAAAGAAATTAACGAAAAACAAATATGTAACACATAAACAAACGACAATTACTGAATTACGGGGTCCTAACTTTGGACAGGCACTTACATAAATAATGTGGTGGGGTTTAGCATGTTAGCGAGATTCCAACCCTCCCCCCTAACCTGGGACAGTGGTTTAACAGTTCAACATCAGAACAAACTACAAAAATCAGTTGAAAAGGCTTAAATCTCCAGATGGACAAAAATACAATTGGACGTGTACTTGTACATCCCGACAAGACACAGACAATAAGAACAGATCTGAGAGTACACGCAGTTATCTGACAGCTGTTTAAAGGCCACTAATTGCAAATTAAAAAAAAATCATGCATCTTAGACTTAAATATCAATCCGTACACATCCAACATCCAATGGATTTAGTGGAAAGACGTCATAAACAGTCAGAGAAAAACACGATCTTGTGCAATGTCAGTTACAGGTACCGAAATATTGTAGATCCATGAATGTGTATATATAACATACTAGTAATATTTAGTTTGCTTTTCGTTTACTGATAACAAAATCAATATCCATACCAATAAAAAAAACACTGCGTTGAAGTCTATATTTGAGATGACGAATACAAATATGTTGATAGTAAATGCAACGTTGATAGTCACGGTTTACAAATTTAGTCTTGAAAATAAATTAAATGATATTCCACTTTATCGATAGCACTCAAAAGATATTCGATTTCAAACTGCACACTTGAGTGATATCTGCACACCATAATAACTAATCGAATTGGACCAGTTTTTTATATTGAGGATTTAAATGAACTCAATATACAGATTGTCTATGTGATATTTTGCACTCTTTTTACACCTACAATCTCCATATTTTCGGCCCAAAAATGTGGATCATGCACCAATTAGCTCTTGCTGCATTTGTTTTTCTTTCGATTTAAAATCTTTGGATGTTCGGGTAGTGATAAAAGAATTCACACGATAAACTAATGACTGGTACTTTAAAAAGTATCGCTCTTAATCAATAAACATACTGAGAAGGAAAATTGTCCTTCATTTTGACCATTTTAGTTAGGCATTATGCTGAACTTTTGTTATAAACAAAAAACACATTTAAAACTACACCAGGCAACATCAATATGAATTCAAATTAAACTTCCTCTCCACTAGCCAAGGTTTACGACACAGCGCCTTCCTCGAGCTCTACCCTTGGTGGCTTAAGGTAGAATTTGGGGACACGGGTCAATGATGAATTTTGATGTAATTGTAGAAAATGTTAACCAACAATTACAATGTGCTTATTGTGCAACAATTCTTTTTTTACCAAAACAAACAACAATATTTGTTATTAACGACATAAAGTTCTGAGTTAACTAATTGAAGTTACTTGGCATGTTTCTCTCGCAAATGTTGGAATGTTAACATACATTTTCTGTTCCTGCTTTATAATATTGATAAGTACTAGACACAGCAATTTCAACCCCTCTACACCGAATACAGTTCAAGTGCTACCATTGTTTAAGAATGATTTCGTCGAATTTGGCGTGACTTTTATCTAGCAGTATATAACAGAATGCCGTAGAAATCTTTTAGATGAAAAATATAAAAGAAGAAAGTTTCCATATTAAACATTAGATTAACTATGAATATCTTGCTGACATTTTGTTAATATGATATTGTAGAGGAACACACCAAATACAATTGATAATCAAAATATATAATTTTGCTCAAATGAAGCATTTTATTGGATTTAAGTGGTTCTAGTCAGATTTTACCAGCGATTTCAATTAAAAGAACCATTTGTTTAAATTTAAGATATAATTGTTCATATATACAGCCTTGCTTTGCCTCTTGAGACGAGTGCAAATGCTCCATTGAAACTGGTAAATTAATTAAATATTACGTAGACAAAACATTCGATTAAATGTAAGAGTAATTTTTAAATGTATACATTTTTTTTAAATATTTTGAAAATCAAATTTTCGTGACATCTTGCACATGTATGTACTGTAAATTAATATAACATGAAAACTGTTTTCTTTTTTATTATGTTACTCAACATTAAATCATTAATTGTTTTATCAAAGTACAACGTTGTTAACGTTAGGTTGATGCCGTTCACATACTGTTTGCTACATTTTATGTAAGCATTTTGTGAATTTTTGTTAAGTAAATGAATAATTATGACAGGGACACTGCATACCGATTACAAAAGGTCAAGAGTTCGCTATCAGTTGTTTTCTAATTTAATGTTTTTCGACCAAAGAAATTTAAAATTAATGAGTAGGTTATTGTCCGGTGTCCCTTTGTTAAATTTTAAAATTAAATAATTAAGTTTAATTAGATTTAAGATGATATGCATATACAATGTAGTGTTCAAACTGGTTAATTGAAAATAAAATCTGTCAGGACACCAGGATATAAAATTCAGATGTATCGATGGCGATATGTATACGAAGGAAATCCAGGGGAAAAAATAAAACTATTTTAGTCTCTGATGTATGATTCTTTTGATTAATAATTGATTTTGACTTTTAAATAACTTTAAGTAATAACTGCTAGTTCTCTCAAATCGTACTATCGTGATCATTTCACCTGTTTAAACAATTTTCATGTTTTTTTTTGTTTTTAGGGATTTATTGCGTTTCCAAATTTTTAATATACAAGCGTTGATAAGTGTTTAGTATGACTATACATTTTCAGTTCTGTTTCTCGTAATATGAACTACAAAATTGTTTATTTTGTAAAATATATTTCTGTGCTTAACATTTACTGTTTAAAACATTATTCTTTAGAGTAGAAAGGTTATTTGTTCAAGGTTATGGTTGACTTTCAGAAAATATTTACCATCTAACAGCGGTAAACTTCTTATATAAAAAAGAAGATGTGGTATGATTGCATTTGATGTTCAGTAGTTATCTTTTGTTGATGTTGTTGATTAGTATTTCCGTTTGTCGTTTATTATATAGCAATTTTACCTGACCATATCGGGAAATAGGTATTTAGTCGGATCTTAACACGTACTTGTGATTTGTTTGAAACCGGTTTTCGATATAAAAATATACGAAGAAATGTCAAAATGTTTAGGACTTAATTAAATCCGTATTTGGGTAAGATTGTGTAAGCATACAATTCTTATTGCGTCTTACACTTTGAGAAGCGAATAAACTGTAACTACTTTATTCAAATATTCTGTAAAAACGTTAATTTTGAGCTATGAAAGTCAAGTGGCTCGAGAATTTTTCTGAGGAAGTTTTAAAAAAGTGCAAAGAAATATTTTTACAGTTGGTTAGCTTTCATTAGTCTTCACTATCTATAGATTAACAACTTTTGGTTATATTTATAATTCAGAATCATCATTGAAGGTGGAGCACGATTGCACAGTTAATTAATTATATGTATGTGCCATTTGTATGATGAGTGACATTCCGTGGTATTATGTGCCAATTCGAAAAAGTTATACGAGAATTGTCTCCCCTTAACAGCTTCATTTTTTATAATTATGTTTAGGTTTCTGATATAATTTTGAATAATTACAAAATGAATCAATGCAATATATTTCAGTTTTTGTTATTGATGTATCAAAACAATTGATGTACGAATACAATTTCATAAATTTGAAACGTTTAAAATTTTTACATACGATATAAAGAACTGTTTATCATTTTTGAAATAGACTATGAATGAAAATTGCATGAATTAATTTCCCTTCATGGTAGATTGATTTGGAAATGAGCCAGAGTTATCTATTTGTGATCACAGAGAGGGACTGGCAAGCAAATTTTACTTGTAGCTAATTCATTGTTTAAACAATTTTCCACTATAAATAAATGTTACTATATACAAAAATAAGGACTTTGTTAGCTAAATCTACAAATTTTATTAGAAATTATGAATTTTTATTGCAATAGATTAATATGCTATATTATATAGAAAAGAGCGTTAGTTTTCCCGCCAGAAGTTTATACTACCCATTTTCTGTGCTTGGTTAAGCTTGATGTTCGGTGTTAGCCAAGGCTTCGTGTCGAGCGATAATGACGTGTGTTTTTTTTTAAATTGTGACTTGGACAATGAGTTGTCTAATTGAAACTCATACCACATCGTCTGATATATATATATCATGTATATAAAAGGCTCTCATTTGAATACTGATATAATGTTTGTGGTTTATTTATTATCAAAACTGGTAAATCATTAAAAAAAATATGATTTAGCTCGCTTGGAGTATTACTCTGATTTCAAGTTTTATAATAATATTTATACCACCGGGTGACATTTAAAGAACTGTATTATAAAAAAAGAAGATGTGGTATGATTGCCAATGAGACAACTATCCACAAAAGACCAAAATGACACAAACATTAACAACTTTTGGTCACCGTACGGCCTTCAACAATGAGCAAAGCCCATACCGCATAGTCAGCTTTAAAAGGCCCCAATAAGACAATGTAAAACAATTCAAACAAGAAAACTAACGGCCTATTTATGCAAAAAAATTGAACGAAAAACAAATATGTAACACATAAACAAACGACAACCACTGAATAACAGGCTCCTGACTTGGGCAAGCACATACATAGATAATGTGGTGGGGTTAAACATGTAAGGCGGGATCCCAACCCTCTCCCTAACCTGGGACAGTGGTATAACAGTACAACAAATGAACGAAAAACAAATTGTTATACTGTATTAGACAAATATAAGGTTTGATTGACCATTCCTTCAGCTTTGCTTTGCCTGTTGTGGCAAGGAACGATGTGCAAGGTACAAAAGTTTACCAATTGAACTGATAAGTAAAACACGTAGAGAAATTATTCGATGAAAAGTTGTCAGAATTTTTTCATGTATATATTTTTACGAAAATGAAATCATTGTGACATCTTGTGTGTATTTTAATATTGCAAGGAAATATTTTCATATTTTGATTACGTAACTCAATATTAAAACATTTATTGCATTACTAAAGTACATCGTTGTTCAAGATAGATTAACGAACTTTCACATGCTGAAATGCATTTTGTGATATTTTTGTGTTGATAAAGAATATGATTGACAGAAATAAGGAATTTTATTTTCAATTGGTGTAACAATTTGTTTATAGTTTTTTTCAAAGTTAATGCATTTCGACCACAGAGAGTAAATCTTTGTAAAATGTCTCTTTCATTCATTTTTAAGATAACTGGGGTGTCTTACTCAGCCCGGTAACCCATACTTTTTCTTATGATTATTGAATAAATATATAAACTACGTGTTTACAAGTTGTAATATTATGAATTTAAATCTTTATCTCGAATGATTTTATTTTATTTTATTTTAGATTAATCTAAAATTCACATTCGAAAAAACTTATAAATGGTACACATATGATATGAAGTTAACATAGGGTTCACCAATTCAATTAAAAAAAAACAATTTGATGCAACTGTCATTAAAGTCAGAGGTTAAGCGCTTTATACCAGGTTCAATCCCCCATTTTCTAAATTTTAAGACTGTCTGTACCAAGTCAGGAATATGACAGTTGTTGTCCATTCGATTGATGTCTTTTATCATTTAATTTTGCTATTTGATTAGGGACTTTCCGTTTTGAATTTTCTTCGGAGTTGAGTAGTTTTGTTATTTTACTTTTCATACCGAGTTACACGTAAGCATTATATTACAATTGATTATAGTTCCGTATGAATCTGAATTTGGTAATTTTTTTTAAATGTTTCTGTTTACTTCAATTCTTAACATCAAGTGTTAACCATGTTACAAAATATCTAACATCGAAATGTCGGGGTTCTCAATATACAAAGACAATTGGTAATGTTTGACAACGGGTATCAATATCAGCTATAACAAGGAGGAAGGGTACAACTAAAACAACAATTTAAAGTAAAATTCACCATTATAATTCATTTCGGTTTAAAAAAAGAACTTTTTGCATAACAAATACGAACTACACAGAAAAGTAAAAACTTCAATTTTCCGATAAAATGTGAAAACTTATTTTGGTCTTCATTTGATATATGTAAGGTTAGGAAAACACATTTCATTAGTAAATTTTTATGGACGACTAATTATTAAAAACATTCTGTCTTTTAGTCGTAATTCCATAATAGTTCCGACTTAACTAATTACGATTTTTTTCTCAAAAGCGAATCGATATCAAATATTGCTTTAAACCAACATATTTGAAAAAATGATGAAGGAAAAACTTAGGATGCTAACGACCCCCCCCCCCCCCCCCCCCCAAAAAAAAGCTGTTCGGATTTTTCTATGTATTAAGCTTGAAATGAATCTTTTATTGAAAATAATATCATTGTCCTCCACAGGTGTATATTTCTTGTGAATTTTAAACAAACATGAATATGACCTCTATACTTTTTATACTTACTTGGGTAAAGGTCAGATATACTACAGAATATATCATAAAATAGCTGGTCTGCGAATTATCACACATCGTCATGAGCGTAAAAAAAGAAATAACCTTAGCCTGTGGTGATGTGATTCAAATATTCAGTTTTAAAAATCAACATTCTGTTGGAGTAATTCTAATTTTTGACTATAAAAAACACTATTAACGCTTGCTACAGAAAAGGATTGGTAACTCTATCAAAACAATCTTTTTCGTATACAATGTTAAAACTAATCATGTTACAGAAACCATCATAGTTAAGTTTTGAAAGATTTAAAAGATAAATGGCAGAAAATTCGTTTTTCATTGATTGTAAATAAAATCTATTCACTTCCTTCTTAGCTATCGATATTTTGTAGAAACTGACAAAGAATTAACTGCTCTCTATTCCAGAGTCATCGAGTACATCTCTGTATTCATGTGTTTCGTATAATGTTTTTTTTCTATTTTAATTAAATTTTCCTTTTTTTCATTTGTCTACTTTTAATATACTTTGAATATTCTTCGATCCTTTCTTTTTCATTGATAATCGTACACACATAGTTCTTAAACCATAAATTGGTTAGGCTTCCTCGACCAGTGTCACTTGGTACATTCTTATTAACATGTTGAATAATTCTTTTTTCAAAACAAGATGTAACAGCTAGCTTCCTTGACCAATGTCAATTGGTACATTCTAATTAACATGTTGAACAATTCTTTGTTCAAAACCAGACGTAACAGCTGTAATAGCATACCACGCAATAAGTGGCTTGTGCATATAAATACACAGTTGACAATTAGTTTAATCCATTAATTCGAAAGGAGGAAAACTGAAAATTATAAATTTTGATTTAAAAAAAGGTAAATAATTTTATACATCGTTTGTTTAATTTTAAACGATTCGGTTAAATAAAATCTTCAATATCAAGTGCTATAGAATAAATTCAAATGTGTAACTAAATAAATTGAAACTCTCATGTATCTGCAAAATAACTATGTGTCCTAAAATCATAAATGTTCAAAATCTAATTCTTTAATGGATTAACAAAACATTGTGTTTTAAGGTGGTACCTAACACTACGGGGAGATTACTCTGTTAATTCAGCTAAACGTTTAATTACGTTGTGTTGTAAAAGGAATACTAAGCTTCTCAATGATCAAAATTGATTTTTGTCAAAGTGCTATATAACCAGTGTAATGATTCTGACAAAACTGTTGGTTCAAAATTTTTGAAATTTTTATAATTTTGTTTAAGGGTCAAAGAAAATATTATGACAAAATTTTATGAAAATTAAACGAGCCAAATTAATTTTAGTGAAAGTGTTGGGTACCACCTTAATAGAACTGTCTTTCCGTTTGTGTTTTTTCAATAGTCATTAAATATATTGGTTACAACGAGGCAACACATTCAAGCCCTAAAATATCTTCGAAATACCCTGTTACGATTGATGATTTTTTTTTATAGTTTTTGAGATTGTCAGTCTACTTTATATGATTTCTTTCTGTATTACTTTTCCTTAGATATCTTGTTATCTCTTTTTCCTACTTTTTTTTGGGGGGGGGGGGGTGGGGGGGGGGGGGTTATTGTGCAAAGTCAGGAATATACCAGCTGTTTAAAGCTTGTTGATTTTGTCTGTTTTGATCAAAGATTCCCTTTATGAATTGCCTAAGAGTTCGGTTTTTTATATACGTTTTTTGTTATACTTTTAGATTAAATGCTTATTTTAAGCATTGAGTTTTGTGCATTAGATTCATTTCCAGATAATTGCTAACAATTCAATAAAAGAGTGAAAAATACTCATGGTTTATATACTATGAAAATAATAAGGAATCAATTTAAATGTTGAAGTTTTATAAAAGAAACAGTGTGTTTTTTTTTATTTTTTAATAGATTATATTTGTTCTTTACATATTTTGTTAATTTTTCTCATTATTTAAATGTAAGGTAAAAGGAAATAGAACTTTTAAGGTATGTTGTTTTCTAAATAAATTACTGAAAACATTCATTATTTGGCATATTAAACAATTGCATGGTGTATTTTCAAACACGAAAACTCGGATGTTTCGTTGGCAAGGTGAATCTAATTGATAAATAATATTTAAGGAGTCCGTTATAAACATATTATAATTAAAAAGTCTACCTATCACATAGTCATTTCCGAATGTCACACACTTCTACTCATCACCTTACGTTGCGGAACCGTCTTCATCATCATCAACTTATATGTCAATGTAAGAGTATTGTTTAAGACTGCATATACTTTGGAGTAACATCAAGTATGAGTATGATAGGCAATTCTAGTTCACACGCTTATTTAATTGATGTTTAATTATCAAAAATAAGTATTTCTTGATTATAAAAGATTTGTTATCTCTGTTCTTCATCTAAAAGTGATAGGCCTTGCAACCTGTTTAAGGAGGTCTTGATGTTCGATAGTAATATTTGCAATTTCTTAGTACCCAATATGCAATAGAATACTGACAAGTACTGAATTTTGTTTGAAAATAGTTACTTATTTGATTGAAAAACAGTTATAAAAACATTGAAATATCTTTTTTGTTTTATTCACGCCTTTTGTATTTATTTCAGCTGTGTTTGGTTGCCAATCGATAATTGTAAGATGTATCGAGTGTTCTTGTTGTGTGTAATTGCTGGTAAGTTGACAATCATAGTATATGATATTTACAGAAAAGTAAAAACTACAAAATACCGAACTCTAGAGAGGAGATCTTTATCAAATCGCATGTTAAAAAGTTCAAAACTTTTGGGAATTTTGAATCCTCAGTGCTCTTCAACTTTGTATTTGTTTGGCTTTTTAATATTTCGATACGAGCGTCACTGATGAGTCTTTTGTAGACGAAACGCGCGTCTGGCGTACTAAATTATAATCCTGGTACCTTTGATAACTATCAAATACGTCAAACGAATGTTAAATAACTTGCATACTGACTTGGTGTAGGCATTTCCTTGTGATAAGAATAGTATTTTAAATCTGGTTTTTATAGTGAGCTAAACCACTCACTTGTTTTACAGTCGCATAGAAATCTCTATGCTATATCTTTCATAAAAGTTCGATTTCACTTGAAATATATTTTCAGTTTGGTGAATTGATTCATTGAAATATCAAACTAAAAGAAAAAATGGATTCATCCAAATTAAAACAAAAGTTATTATCATAATGTAAATATTTATAATTATTACATATGTTTAATTTTTTATAGTGTTCTGCATGGCTGCAGTATGTACAATACTTTATTATCTAAGATGTTATAAAAAATAATCAAATTGTAATTTTCCTTACATTTCAAACTTGTTTGATCAGCATAAATCCGTTGTGGTCATCATAGATAAATGTAAAGTGCATTGTGTTTTAGATTAAAGCTGAATAGTATTTCATGATTTAAATGCAGAAACCTTGACGGTCTGTCTTTGTTGTAATCATATTAGTTGTTTTTTCATTAGAAACATGTATATATTCTATTTGATGAAATATGGCGTTTGTTTTATCAGTGATTATCGAAAAGCTCACTCAAATGTTGTTTACTGCGGGTGTTATGAAAAATTTGGAAAGGTGAATATAAATCCACATGACATATGCTCTGGAATAACCTCATCAGAAATACTATACACCTATTTTTGTTAGATAAGATACCGTTTTTATTTTTTTTTGGTCAAGTTGAGGTTAGTTAATTTTAAGTTGTTGCAAAAAAATATTATATGACCCGTTTATTGCCATAATGTAAGGACTCAGCTTACAAATGTAGGTAAAACAAGACTGAATAAGTATCCTGGTATCCACAAATTGACCTTGGATAATTAGGCAATATTACGGTCACAATGGTCTTCTTTCGACCAGCAGTTTTAAACCCTTGCTAAAGTTGGCGTCTGTTTGGCTCTGCAGTATGTGCATTGTACAAGTACTCAACCACGTCTGGTCAGAATGGGGACTTAAGAACCGATGCCTAGTGTCGAGAGAGTGATACACTCTCTGCACATTAAGAACAACTCTTTGGGGGATCGTTTTCGGCCTGATGAAAGGCAAAATGTGTTCCAATGTCCAATAAACCCCAATTTTACAGTGTCAGTCTTAATTTTCAGTCTTTCGTCCCGAACGGGCTCAATTCTAAGGAATAATATATTGTATTTATTGTTGATTTGTTTTCGTCCTCAGTACGCATAACGTATTTTCTACCGGATGTTTTGAAACCAAAAATCGATAATTTAATCCGTACATGTAAGTAACGAGTTTTTTCAACTTTTAATGTTTTTTATTTAATCTTTTGATATTTTGTCAACAATTGTGAAAAAAATGTATGATATTTATGTTCATTTATACCTTTATAAAAGAAATAAAAGTCTTCCAAAGACTACATTTTTTTGATCAAATAGAGTATATAATGTTCTGCTAGATCAATTTAGGATTTAATATATTTTAAAAAAAATATTTTAGTACTTTTTCATTATTTTGATATGTATTCTTGATAAAGTGAGTACATTTGTCAGTATATTTTTTAATTGTGTTGTTCGAGGATTGTCAATGAGGAAAAAAATCATGCTGCATATCCAAGGTGTCATGGAAGGGTAAGCAGATATTTAATCAAACGTTACACATTCCATGTTGCTCATTCTCCAAATGTATCTGCACCTAGTAAGTTAGTTGAAGTAGTGTCAAATTTGCCTTAGTTGTATCCTTTCTGGTATTTGCATTGCAAGTATCATTTGTTTTCCAAATTATGCTTTTTAATGTGTTTTGTTTAACAAATTTTGAAAACCAAACGAATCAATTACTTACCGTACTTCTTCATACTGTTACATCATTCTTCAGATTGCCAGAGCAGCGGATGTGAGTACAAAGATTGTTAATGGTGAGGATGCTAACATTGAAAACTTTCCATGGCAAGTCTCTATTCAAGTGATGAGGGACGGGCAATTTGGTCAAGACTGTGGTGGGTCAATTATTGACAATAGATGGATTCTAACAGCTGCACATTGTTATAACAAGACCCACCCTATACCGTAAGCTGTTTTATTTATATGTCTTTGGGTTTTTTTTTAAACAACACATAAAACGCTTTATAATTGAGATTGCCTGTTATAATAAATATAATAGATTCAAACATTTTTTTCTATCATATCGAACTTTTTAAATTTATAAAAAAAACATTTTGAGATACTGTTTTGTTCCCATTCATAACCCTTCATAACCCTTCATTTTTTTTTAAATTAAGGAATGTATATCCCTCATGCAAAGCTCTGATTCCTTTCACGGATTAGGCTATACTTTTTGGACCTTTTGGATTATAGCTCTTCATCTTTTTATATAAGCTTTGGATTTCAAATATTTTGGCCACGAGCATCACTGAAGAGACATGTATTGTCGAAATGTGCATCTGGTGCAAGAAAATTGGTACCGTTAATTTTATTCATAATTCTGTTATAAACAATTGATACACATCTGCAAGCCAGTCAAGTTCAATCATGTACAATTACCTGCAATCACGAAAGACATTGTAATTATAAGGAAGCTATGCATAACCAAATTAATCTAAGGTCAAATTAACATAAGGGAGTTGGGTACTTAGTTTCTTAAAATTTCTAATTTTCAAAACAAATATCTTTTACATTTTTCTATGAAAAATATAAGTAAATAGGCGTTTTACATTTTTGTTCTAGATTAAGCCAAACTAGAGTGGGAGCAGGAAGTTCTTCCCTAAGTGGGATGGTAGAATTCAGAAGTGTGAAAAAGTTTCATCAAGTATGCAGTTTTATTAAATTAATAATTCATTTAAATATCTGCGGTTTGTGCTGATTGAAGGGACAATTTCATAAAACATGAAAGACCGAAATATTGAGAGTACGAAATAATTTACACAGCTGAGATATAAATCATAATTTGAGAGAGATTATCTTGATTTAAGATGAAGAGACTTCGTGATGCTAAGTTGCTAGCTTTTCTATGTTGTGTTAAGCGAACTGTTTTGGTTTTTTTTGTCTTTGTCTCCATATTTATTAATTGATGTAGCTTTGCTTGTTTTTTTTCGACTTGAGTTGGAATGTACCTGTTTTTATTTTGCTTCTCTTTTACTGATAGTAATATACAGACTGAGGAAGCATGCGTTGGAGTATACCGCTAGACAAAAGTCATAAATCGTCAGAGAGAAAACAAATCCGGATTACAAACTAAAACCGAGGGAAACACATCAACTACGAGAGGAAAACAACGGAACAACAGAAACACTAAAGAGCAACAAAGAGAAACGCCAACATACATAGAACCGGACTATTTGATAACAACTGCCATATTCCTGATTTGGTACAGGACTTGGTAAATTGTTGGCTCTCGGTCCTTTGCTTGCAATGGAAAGGTTTAGAAATTATGGTTAATCTAATACATCTTTTCAAATGGCAATTTGATAGACAGGTCGGTGACTGAACAATATCAAACATGAAAACTGTAGATTTCTTTAGATATAGTTGAGCTCTATATCAGTCTTCAATTTATACTTTTCTAAACGCGTAGGGTCATACAAACACATAAACATCATGAATAATATATGTGATATGTTGTTACGATGACAAATGCGGCATCAACGTGAAGGAACAGATTTAAAAATAGTAATCACAATTACCCAGCTGTGAAAGGAAACTATACCTCTCCAATACAATATTATTACTAGTGTTCACTCAGAGTATACAGTGTTCATACACGATACATTTTGTAGTGATATATTACCCATCAATTGTGTTATTAAAATAACTTAACATATATACAACAAAATTAATAATACTAATATTTTTCAGCACGAAAGCTACGACAACCCCGAAAATTACAACGATATTATGTTGATCGAACTTACGAGACCGTTTAGGTTTGGGTCTGCTATTAATAAGATCAGTTTGGAAACTGATGTAGATAGTGATTATACACAAGAGAGTTGTAAAGTATCAGGTTGGGGAAATACAAATGAGTTTGGTGGTATGTATTATTATAGAATAAGATAAAATATTGATAACTACTTTCATTTATTATGACTTTCCAAATAAACGTAAATCAATGAAAAACCAGTATAAACCACTATAAAATTACAGCATTTATAACCCACAGGCAAACTAGTATTCAAAATTGCGTATGAATATTCAAACGTATGAGAAACAATTGGAAAATGTTCTCTTTAAAATGATTCAAAACAAGTATTTTATCCATGTCAGTTAGCCAGTTGACATCATTTTGTTTGGTTGTTGGCTATTTGGTTGCGGTCTGCCTTAATTAATCTACACATCGCTTTCGTACTTTATTTGGCTTTCTAAAGTTCTTTATTCGAGCGTTACTGATGAGTCTTTGGTAGATGAAAAGCGCGTCTGGCGTACGAAATGTTTACTCATGTATCTATAAAGAGTTTATTGATTATATAGCTAACGATTCTACATAGCAATGCAGCACTGATGGTCAATTGGTTATGTTTGAGCGTTCCTGATTGGTTTATATTTTTTAAATCAGAGAAAAACGTGCCTGATGAATGAAAATCGAAGAAAATATTTTCGGACGCACAACAATTGTAAAAAAAAGTTAAATTTAAAAAACGAAATAGATTATTCCACGATTCTTAAGAGTTACCTTCGAAGAACTCAATTTCGAACCCATTCCAAATATAAGAACAAACTACAATCTGTACAGAATAAGTTTCTCAAATATTATCAGAATAAGCAGAAAAGGCACTTTTTAGAAAGCGTCTTACTTGTGGCTGATTAATACATTTTGTTAGAACATTTTTTTTTATATAAAACATATTTCATTGTAGAAGCTACAGAGAGATTGAATTCGAAAACTGTTAACATAGCAAACAAACAAAAAAACAAACATCAATCTTCGAAAGAAAACAGACTACTTCAGATTGACCGACAAGATAAACTAACCAAAACATCTATAGTGAAATAATGTCAATTGTCATGGAATCTTGTACTTAGAGGACAGCTTATGTCAAATTCGAGATATAAGTCTAGAAATGAGGAGGAGGAAACCGTGTCTGTTTTATAATTAATTTCTAGTTCTGGATATAAGGATATTGTTTCGAAACCTAATCAGAAATGTATTGTCAGATTTATCTGATTTTAACATAATTACATGTAAGATTTCCCAATGAAGTTGAAGTCCAATCAACTTGAATGCTTATCACAGTTGTTTCCTATAGTATAATCTTTTTAATTTTAATGGAGAATAAGAGTGTTTTGACTCCAATTTCACTTAACTTAGAAAAATATAGTGCGAGAAGGGCATTCGTGTACTATGGACACATTCTTGTTTTTTAATGTTTGCTCTTAGATGGTAATGGATGTTGTGTAAATGTTTGTATTATCATAATTTGTAGAGGATCATACAGCCCAACCAAAATAGAACTTAAGTGAAGACAAATGACTTCTTTTCGTATAAATGAAGCGATGTCTGCTTTTAAACCCATTATATCAGAGAAAGACACACAAGACATGTATAGGGAGCAAATATGTTTTATTGTTATTATTTGTTGACTACTGAACTGTATTTGATTTCAGATCATACGTATCCGGATCGTCTACAAGCTACAGAATTAACTGTTATCAGCAGAGAATCCTGTGCTTCGCAATGGGGCGAGGACAATTTTATTTCTGACAACACCAAACTGTGTGGTCAGGAGTATAGAAGAGATACCTGTGATGTATGTTTTACCACATTTTATGTATTCTAGAATATATATGTGTTTGTGTGCGCATTTATGTGTGTTTTAGTTCCATAAGATTATCGGCTAACAAAAACGGTCTAACATTGTTTGAATCTGATTTAGTATGTTGCAAACTTGCATTATTTATTCTTATTTATATTTTCAACAGTGTTTATACAGTCGTGCTCTGGTCTTCGTTTATTAACCATCTTAATAACCATCTATTTGTCCTTTTCATTTTGAGTTTGTGAAATTATGGGTAAGTGTGAATTTGTATCGCGAGCGTTATTCATGCAAAACAGGAGATAAAACTTTTGACGCAAAAGATATGCTCCTAATTATTTTGTTTTTATTGTGTGAGACAATAAAATCAAACCAAACGAAAACATAGAAAAGTATTTAGAGATTAAAGTAAATACTTCCCACATATAAAGTGTCTAATCTTGCAACTCCAAACTGTCGAATAAACACATTTCCAAGCCACAATCAGCATTCAACAATAAAATTTCAGAAAGAAAAGCAACATAACGAGGGGTGGTATCCTTGTAAGCTTAAAAACACGACACATTAAACAATCAGTTGCAGGTCGTGAGTATGCATTTTGTAACTATCTTTTGATGTAAATCACTTTTTGTTTATATAGGGAGATAGTGGTGGACCTTTAGCTTGCAGGACTGCTGATTCTACATATATACTTGTCGGGTTAACATCATATGGGCCGAAAGTTTGCAATGGAACACTGCCAGGTGTTTATACCCGAGTTTCTGCATACACCGATTGGATTGAAAAGACTAAGAGTAAAAAAGGAAAAGGAAAAAAGAATACGAAAGGGAAAAAAGATAAGAAAAACAACAAAAACAACAAAAACAACAATAACAAGAAGAATAAAAATTAATAAGTGATTGATAATAAAATTTAAAGCATTTATTGCCTTATGTCATGGTCTTGAAGCCCACATTATTGTAAAACAAAAAAACACAGAACAAATTAAATGTATATCAGAATTTTTTTGACAGCAAGTGTTCGCAAACGTAATCAGTCCTTAAAAGGGTATAATGTGTAAGATGTTGATCCTGATACGCTAACCCTTCTAATTTATTAGTTGTAAGTGGCTTTGAACTTCGAGTACTAGCACTTTCAGATCTGCACTTTGTGTCTTTTTTGTTGCTTGGATGCACTAGTACCCGGCCATGTCCACTTGTTTTTTGTAGTTTTTGTATTGTTATCCATCTGTTGAGTTCAGCCTTTTTTAACTGATTTTTATAGTTTGTTCTTTTGTTCTACTGTTATACCAATGAACCAGGTAAGGGGGTCTTGATAACGTGTTTAACTCCGCAACATTCTGTATGTATGTGCCTGTCCCAGGTCAGGAGCCTGTATTTCAGTGGTTGACGACTGTTTATGTGTTACTTATTTATTTATTTTTCTTTCATTTTTTTAACATACATAAGGCCAGTAGTTTACTCGTTTGAATTGATTTACATTGTCATTTCGGGGCCTTTTATAGCTGACTATGTGGCATGGGCTTTATTCATTGTTGAAGGCCGAAAGGTGATCTATAGTTGTTAATTTCTGTGTCATTTGTTCTTGTGTGGAGATTTGTCTCATTTGCATTTATACCACATCTTCTGTTTATAGCCCTAGCATTTGGTTATTTTTGTATACTTGTGACTCAATGAAAGACTAACTACAGCCAACTTACATAAAGTCTAATTTGAAATGCTTTGAAAACTAAGTTAATATATAATTGACCGAAGTCAACCATGTTTTTTTTATGCCTGAAGATAAAACATCGTTAACTTTTAGAATTCTTGAACATTCTGTAAGAAGTTTGTTATGTTTACATATGTTTTGGCTGCTTGATCCCAATTATTGTCACATTATCCTATAATGTTTATTTTGTTGCTTCCCCTGTGTTGCCAATGTAACGGAACTGTAAACAACTATTATACGAGTGAAAAGTAAAACAAGTAAAATCACAAAAATACGGAACTCAAAATAAGGAATATTCAAAAAGGAAAGATAATCATCAAATGGCAAAATCAAAAGTTCAAACACATCAAACGAATAGATAATAACTGTCATATTCCTGACCAAGTCAAGCATTTTCTTATGTAGAAAATTGTTGATAAACCTGGTTTTAAAGCTAACTTAACCTCTCACTTGTATCGCTGGTGGTAAGTGGATGACCATAACGTTAAGTTATGGTTAGCCGAAAATGGGAGACAACTCTGGAGGTTAGTTTTTATTTTCCGATTTTCGTGCAGTAAAAGGTTTATTTGAGCCAAACCGCTTGTCTCATACATACTAATCGTCAGTGCGTTAAAATTGAAACAAAATTTGATAATAAAAACATGCTGATTTTCGAAAAATAGTCATTTAAAAATTCGAGCATGATGGTCGTAACTGAAACAAAAAAAAATGTTGAGGATGGTCGTAACGTTAATTATTATGGTCGTAACTTTTTATTTCATCGGACCGAAGGCAAGTCAAGGTTTTTATATGATTGTATTATATGATATATTTGTTAAGTTTTGTTAGTTGTTTTTTTTTTACATACAACGTTTGATTAAGCAATTACGGTCCGTGTAACACTTAATATTTCAAAATTTAAAAAGTTTTCAAATTGTAGTATTTTGGAATTTTGATAAAGGTCAAATGCAACTTCAAATAAAATAAAAAAATATGCATTTGTTTCTTAATAGCTAGTTTATATTACAAAACTTATGTACATATATTTTTTTTTCTCTAGAAAAATTCTCTAATTTGTCAAAATTTAGCAGACTTTTACCTATTCTTAATTGCTGCTTCCAACAAACAATTTGCCGACATGTTTTCCGTTTGCAGCGTGATTTTTCGTAAAAAGATTAAGTTATGAAATATCAAAAGATCGCAATACGCCAGTGCGAATCGAAAACCAAACGTAAACATCGCTCCGTAATCAAAATAATCTATATCGTATTGTACCTGTTAGAAACGTTCTTACCTAAATATACATGCTTCTTTGTTGATTGTTCACAAATGGGTGACAATCGTTAAACTTCAGCTTCAAAACACGACCATTAACAAGCTTCCATATTTTCACAGCAACACTGACCGATTGAAGAAACAATTAACGATTATACGAAATTTATGTGAAAAAAGACAAAATCGTGCACAGAAGTGTATGATGTATGTATGCATTGATTCAAGAATTTGATTAACATAAGTTTTCAACGGTCCCTCGTTTCACGTGACTTTAAAGTTATGAAATATAAAAATTCCTATTTTTTTTAAATGTTTTGAAATTTTCACAAATTATTAAAAACTAAAGGAGTTTAAGCTACGGGTACCTGTTTAGTGAGAAACGGAGGAAAAGTGGAACGAACCGCACGAAACAATACAAAATGAAATGAACAGTCACTGTTACTTAAAATATAATGTATAAAATAAACCAAGAGGCAAATAGTTGTAAGCGGTTTAATTCAATAACAATAACAAATTCTCAAAAGTGGAGAAAACAAGAAGCGCAGCTCTGGTTATGATCAGTCTTAGTTAGGAATAAAAAAGCACGAAATGTATCATATCATTTTTATCTAAAAAACAAATGATTTTAAAGAATACGTTTTTAACAAATTGGACATCACATGAAATAATAGTCTCCTTCTTTTTTTTGGATTTTTATTTGCATCTATTAAAGGGGCACTAGCTGTCAAATCCATGTTCACTGATTTATAACAATGTAAAACATTTATCCAAACTATCAAAAGTCTAAAATAAACAATTAACAGGGCACGGGCATGAAAAGACGTAGCTTCGTTTCGTGTGTAATTTAGTCAAGACGCCATCTAATTATTTATCGAGCTGACCTCTAAAATCATACGATGACCATATAAGCGATGTAAACAAAAACAAGGACATAAATAGATTAAGCAAACTCGTGATGTTGGATTATTTTATGTCTATTTGATTTCATATTCTAGATGAAAAATAAATATTTCTCATCGTTTTTACCTGTATAAGCATGGTGTTTTGTGGATCGAATCAGTCAGTCAATATATTTATTAAAGTTATGTACACCGGTATGTACATGTAAACATTACCACGTGTATTTGTTTATAAAATTACATGTGTTTGAAAGTATATAATAGGTTAAATGTTTTTCATTGGTCGAGTTAGAACTGACCATAATATTTGAATAAGGTCATTTCAAATATTTCGTGCTACACTTTTGGCGGTTTTGTATATTAAAGATATTGTCATTCGAGGTTCGCTTTTGGTGCAGTAAAGTTGTAAGCTTGTGCTTAACCTGAGTATGTCTGAGAATAGAGAAGGAAGTCCAATGTCCGAAGGTGAGACTGAGCATTCACACATTTCAACCGGTAAATCACAAAGTAGCAACCACATAGTAGAAGAGCGCCGTGATTTAGCTGATACTTTTGAATTTTTTAAAGTATATTTTGACAATAAGCTTGTAGATCTTAAATCAGATTTAGTCCGAGAACAGGACGTAATTTCCAAAAAGTTAAAGGAAGAGGTTTCCCTTAAATTCAAGCACGAGGGCAACAAAATACAATACAAATTTAACGAGGAAACTATTACCGAGTTAAACAAGGTTTATAGCTTTGTTCCCCGTTCAGAAACCAAGGTTTCACGTATCATCATAGACCTCATAGATAAGGTTAAGGGCAGAAACAAACTGATACGCATAGCAGATACTTCAGCCGGTGGTTGGGCTACTGTCAGAGAGTATGAAGCAAATGTTATCGCTTCAGACTCTGAAGATGAAAAGAAAATCCGTCAGGCGGAGTCCAGAGCCATGCGTACGACAAAAGACAAATCCCGACGCCCAAATCCCTACAAGACAACTTCTAGACCGGCTCCCGTTGAAACTGCTCCTAATCCTTATTATTCCAATCAGTATCAGCGTCAGAACCCGCCGCCCTTTCGAGTTGGCAGCGGGCGGCGTGAGCCGTCCAAACACGATATGTGCCATGCCTGTAAACAATTTGGCCACTGGAGGAAGAACTGTCCACTTGTCAAACGCAACCAGTTCAACTTCAACAATACACAACAGAACAATTAAGAATGAACAGTTAGTTAATGATAAGTATTTATATTTATTTTCTGAATTTGATAGTGATTATTGTTTGAATCATGATATTGAGATTTTGCTTAGACAAGTAAGATTTTTTGAAAATTTCAAATCTAATACGGGTATTTTCTATGGTGTAAAGGGAAGGTTAGCTAAAAGTATTCAGTACTGGGAGCATATCGGTGGTAATTCATTTATTTTAGAAACACTGAAAAATGGTTATCTTATTCTATTTATTGATACTTCTTCGAGCATGTTCATGAAAAATAACAAATCTGCTCTTAAAAATGATGATTTTGTTAGCAAATCTGTAAATGAACTTGTTCTTTCAGGTTGCGTCATTGAGGTCCCTTTTCAACCTTACATTGTCAATCCGCTCAGTGTAGCTACTCAAAATTATGGGAAAAGGCATCTAATTTTAGTTTTGAGCACTTTGAATTTATCGGTGAAAATTTGAAGATTGGAAAATAGCTGTGCAATACTTTCAGAAAAATGATTATCTGTATAAATTTGATTTAAAGTCTGGTTATTTTCATTTGGATATATGTCCACAGCAGCACACGTATCTAGGTTTTTCGTGGGAAGATAAATTTTATTGCTTCACTGTTTTAGCATTTGGTCTTTCAACGGGTCCTTACATATTTACAAAGTGTCTCAGACCATTGGTCAAGTATTGGAAAAAAAAAGGTATAAAAATAGTTTTATATCTTGATGATGGATTTGTTATGAATACCGAAAATAATGAATGCATCAAAGATGCTGAATTTGTGAAACAATCACTTTTGAGTGCGGGTTTTCTTCTAAACGAAGAAAAATCGGTTTTTACTCCTGTACAGAAGTTGGAGTGGTTGGGAATCATTTTGGATTCATGTAATTTCACTTTATGCATTCCTCAAAGGAGAATTGACGAATTATTTCAATCTATTCATAATGTTTTCAGAGAAATTCCATATATTTTTGCCAGAAATTTAGCCCAGGTAACGGGTAGAATTATAAGTACATGTATGTCTCCTGTGATCGGAAATATTACTAGAATAATAACTAGATATTGCTATATGTCTATTGAAAGTAGAATTTCATGGGATAGTTATTTAGTTTTAGAAAGTAAAAGTTTTGTGATATCAGAATTAAAGTTCTGGCTTGATAACATTGCTAATGTAAATTTTAAAACATTAAATCAATATAGTCAGTCACATGTAATGGTATATTCTGATGCTAGCAGCATAGCTGCCGGAGCATGTACAGTAGAGTTGGAAAGTAAACATTTTCACACTATGTTGAAATCCACTGAAATGTTAGAGAGTTCCACGTGGAGGGAACTAAAGGCCATATAATTGGCGTTGATGTCTTATCAACATGCATTTGCGGGAAAATCCTTAAAATGGCTAACTGATAATCAAAATTGTGTCAGAATTGTTCAAGCAGGAAGCATGAAAGAAAAACTGCAAGATATAGCAATTTCCATTTTTTCTATTTGTTTAAAAAAGGGAATCTCCATTATCATACAATGGATTCCGAGCGGTGAAAATTCGAAAGCTGATTATATCAGTAAAATCATTGATTATGAAGACTGGGGAGTCTCAGAATTGTTCTATACTTTTATTAACGACCTTTGGGGTCCTTATACAGTCGATCGTTTTGCTAGTTCTCGTAACACAAAATTAGAAAGATTTAACTCTTTATTCTGGAATGTAAATACAGAAGCTGTAGACTGTTTTACTCAGAATTGGTCTGGTGAAAACAATTGGATTGTACCACCTATTTACTTGGTATTGAGAGCTATAAAACATGTAATTGCTTGTAAAGCTAGAGGTACTTTAATTGTACAAAAATGGATATCTGCGACATATTGGCCTTTAATTTTTGATAAAAATATGAATTACAGAAATTACATATCTGATGTTATTGAATTTAAAAATACAAGTGGTATTTTTGTCAGTGATTCTAATAGACAATCTATTTTTGGCACTGAGCCTTTTATTGCTCCAGTATTGGCAGTGAAGTTAGATGCGACAAGGATAACAAGGCCCTAGTGCACTAATGTGTATTGTAGCTGGCGAGGTTAAAGTTGCGAGGCCCTAGTACACGAACGTGTATTGTAGCTGGCGAAGTTAAAGTGACAAGGTCCTAGTACACGGATATGTATTATAGCTGGCAAGGTTAAAGTTACGAGGCCCTAGTACATGAATGTGTATTGTAGCAGGCAAGGTTGTTGTTGATAAGGCCCTAGTGTGTATATACATTGTAGAAAGCATGGTTGTATTCAACACGACACTAATGTATATAGCATTGTAGCTGGCATGGTCAAATAAATATTGGACAAGGTCTTGTTATGTTTACAGTGGCATGGTTCACTTGTATATAAGTTTTTAATACTTTGACATTTTATAAGGTTTGTTTCACGATTGCACATTTTTCAGATATTTTTCGAGTTGGTAGATGGACACAGAATTCAGATATTTCGGATGAACTTTCTACGTTGAAAGCTAGATTACCATAGTACTGCTTGAGCTCACGTTCTCTGAAAAGTCGTAAAAAGTACCAGTATGCCTTTAATGCTTTCTGTAAGTGGACTAAAATACATAATATTACTCCATTACCTTCATCTGATTATACAGTTTCTCTATATTTGATTCACATTTCACAGAATGCAAAATCGGCAAGCAAGATAAATGAAGTAATATACGCCATTAGCTGGGCACATAAACTGGCTGGATTTAATAATCCTTGTACATCTGAATTAGTAACGTTTGTAAACGAAGGAGCACAGAGATTAGCTAGTATTACATCAAATTCTGATGAATTTGTTTTTAGATCCGTTAATTTTTGTTAGTCTGATAATTCTTATAAACTTAGAAGTACAGGTCCGTTGTCATACACGAGAGCTCGAGAAATACTACTTTCAAGTTTACAGAGTATAGGCTTCGATAGTAAAAAATTTGGACTGCATAGTCGCCTTTCAGGAGGGGGCATCGGCTGCTGCAGCGGCTGGTGTAGAGGACAGATTGTTCAAAAAGCATGGTCGGTGGAAAAGTGACACGGCCAAAGACGGTTATGTTAAAGAGTCTTTGAAGGATAGACTTTCTGTAACAAATAATATTGGAATTTAATGATGTATTTTTACGTTTATTTTTTCTTTACCCTTTCTTTATTTTTCGAAGCTTTGTTGCACACTGTCAGGCGAGCTGATCCCATACAAAGGTGTTGCTTAGATAGTAAAAAATTTGGACTGCATAGTCTCCGTTCAGGAGGGGTATCGGCTGCTGCAGCGGCTGGTGTAGAGGACAGATTGTTCAAAAAGCATGGTCGGTGGAAAAGTAACACGGCCAAAGACGTTTATGTTAAAGAGTCTTTGAAGGATAGACTTTCTGTAACAAATAATATTGGAATTTAATGATGTATTTTTACGTTTATTTTTTCTTTACCCTTTCTTTATTTTTCGAAGCTTTGCTGCACACTGTCAGGCGAGCTGATCCCATACAAAGGTGTTGAGTTTATTTTGTAAATAATTTATGTTCGCTTGAAGTTATGAATTAGAACATAAATATATTTATTAAAGTTATGTACACCGGTATGTACATGTAAACATTACCACGTGTATTTGTTTGTAAAATTACACGTGTTTGAAAGTATATAATAGGTTAAATGTTTTTCATTGGTCTGTTTTTCATTGGTCGAGTTAGAACTGACCATAATATTTGAATAAGGTCATTTCAAATATTTCGTGCTACACTTTTGGCGGTTTTGTATATTAAAGATATTGTCATTCGAGGTTCGCTTTTGGTGCAGTAAAGTTTCCCACCCTCCCACCCGACTTAATGTATTTTATTTGTGTTATTTTTTTTATTAATGTGAATAATAATGTGTGTAAGAACAGAATCTTTATTTGATTCATAAAAAAATGTATTTTCGTACATGTATAATGAAAATTGTTTTTATTTTTGTAGATTGTTTTTTTTTACGCTGCATTTGTCTTTAATAAAATCAAAGCTTTGCTGCACACTGTCAGGCGAGCTGATCCCATACAAAGGTGTTGAGTTTGTTTTGTAAATAATTTATGTTCGCTTGAATTATGAATTAGAACATAAATTGATTTACCTGCTAAGAGGTTAAATTGAAGTTCACATGCATACGGATTTAATGAGTTTGAATTATTCACTTGCAAGAGAATAATTCAAAATCAATGTTTTTTTTAGCTTATTTTTACAAAATTGAACTATTCTGGCTGCTAAAAGCTAAATATTATTTCACTACTTGCATTTTATAACTGATTGAGCAAATAAAAAAAAGACATTAGATTTTTTATACATCTCGTAGCTAGTGCCCCTTTAAAATTTAACTTTTTAAAACTATTTGAGTATGTACTTACAAGGTGAAATTGAAAAAAATCTACAATTTAAAAGTCGGAATCAAAATTAGCTACAACAAATATTGATAGGTAATGAATTTTGTTAGCGAGACTAGACCCTAGCTGCGACATCGCGGGTCCGTATCTTAATTTAAGAACATACGCCTTATTTTTAGCCTGGATGTTTAGAAGTCGTATTGTCATTTCGTGAAGTCAAGCTGATTATAATGTCACAGTTATTCCCTGTACAACGACGAATTTTAGGTATGATTATAACCCGTGGTTACAGCAAATGCTGAATACGCATATTGGTACCATGCTAAATTTCCTTCGTTGAAATTATGCAAACATCCTATAGAACAAATAACACGTATATGATTAATAGCATAGCGGTCTTCTAAGCGACAGGTACATGCAGGTCATAAAATAATTTGTTGAATGGAATCAAATCGTAAACTACTTATGGGTGCCGTAGGAGGTCCACGAGAGTTTAGAGCGAGGATTTATTGGCAGAAGAAGGACAACTGAATCCATGGGTTTGCAACTAACGTTGGGTTAGCTTCGAACGTAGGAGGTTGTTGTTATATATTCTACACTGATACCCGCTATACTCACTGAACTTAAGAGTGAAATCAAACACATGTACGGGAAGGTTGTAGACATTAATATTAAAAGATAGAACGTTATGCCTCGACAAAGCTAGCTGGTCTTTTAAAGCTGAATACATTAATACAACATGAACATATAACATGTTAAACTGTATGTTTAACCTACATATGTATACGATAGTTGCCGCAGTACATAAAGTACTAGTTCTTCTCTGTAATATTATCCTGGCTTCAATCCACTCATATTTTTACTTTACTCTTCAATTCAGAGTTTAAAATGTATATAACAATATTCCTACTTTCGAGGTTATGTTCATTGCGACACCATTGACTCAGTTTTCATTCCGTACCAATACTTAAAAATCATATCAATGATACATATAGAATAATAAGTAGTTTCGTTTTTTATACTGACTATATCATGTGGAATATCTGGACGAGCCCGTTAGAGCGAGTTGAGATATTCCACATGATATAGTCAGCATCAAAAACGAAACTACATATTATTCTGTTTATCGGTAATTATGACGTCACACAATGTATTGCCTAATATTTTCAGTGATACAGCCAGTACGTTGATATTCGAAAATATTAGGCAGTAAGATCATATGGAAAATATACGAATTACCAATAAAACGCAATATATGATCGTCATGCAATCGATAAAAAATAAAAACAACACGTTTAAAACTGCAGGACTCCGAAGCGCATGTGTGGTATTACCATCATCATGAATGACCAAAAGCTTAATATTTGAAGGCCAAAGGTTAAAAGAACTGCAATAGTTGATTAAAAGTAAAAGGAATTGATCAAAATTGTACGTTTAATAATTTAACCTGCCAACATGATTGCAGATAATAAAAAGTTGTAAACAAAAAAGAAATCTAAAAAAAATATGAGGTAATACACGTAAATGAACAATTGTATACCTAAACGTACAGTGTATTAATACTCCACCCTCACAAACTATGTGGCTTACTGCGAGTTGATCAGTTTTCACTGTTACTCCTTAATAATGGGCGTTTTGAATACATCAGAACTGTTTATGTTTAAAAAATTGAAAACTTCATTTCTGCATACCATTATCAGAGTAACAAATACTATTGTTTGTAGTAAAGCATATATGACATTCTAGTTTATTAGCATGGTTATTTGCACAGTACTTTTACAATATTTAGATCAATGTTCGTCTAAATAATCGAGTTACGATAATGTTTCAAAAGTTACGACCATGTCATGTTGGTTACGACCATCATCCAAAATACTATTATAGTTGATGTTACGACCATAATACCATTTAAAGTTACGATCATGCATCATATACTCAAATTTTTAAATGACTATTTACGAAAATTGGGAGGATTATATGTATCAAATTTAGTTTCAATATCAACACTCACGATTAGTGTGTTTGAGACAAGCGGCTTGTCTCAAATAAAACTTTTAAGCTTTGAATTTCAAATATTTTGGCCACGGCATCACTGAAGAGACATGTATTGTAGAAATGCGCATCTGGTGCAGGAAAATTGTTGTTTGTTTATGTGTAACATGTTTGTTTTTCGTTCATTTTTTTACATAAATAAGGCCGTTAGTTTTCTCGTTTGAATTGTTTTACATTGTATTATCGGGGCCTTTTATATCTGACTATGCGGTATGGGCTTTGATCATTGTTGAAGGCCGTACGGTGACCTATAGTTGTTAATGTTTGTGTCATTTTGGTCTTTTGTGGATAGTTTTCTCATTGGCAATCATACCACATCTTCTTTTTTATACCGTTAATGTTATTACTACCACTGGGTCGATGCCTCTGCTCGTGGACTGTTAGTCCCCGAGGGTATCACCAGCCCAGTAGCCAGTACTTTGATACTGGCATGAAAATACATTTTTTTTTTATTTAATTTTTCAGTTACCAAATGGAAGAAATTATTATAAATTAAGGAATGTATCTCCCTTATGCAAAGCTTTGATTCCTTTCAATGATTTTGCTATACTGTTGGACCTTTTGGATTATAGCTCTTCATCTTTTATATAAGCTTTGGATTTCAAATATTTTGGCCACGGCATCACTGAAGAGACATGTATTGTAGAAATGCGCATCTGGTGCAGGAAAATTGTTGTTTGTTTATGTGTAACATGTTTGTTTTTCGTTCATTTTTTTTACATAAATAAGGCCGTTAGTTTTCTCGTTTGAATTGTTTTACATTGTATTATCGGGGCCTTTTATATCTGACTATGCGGTATGGGCTTTGATCATTGTTGAAGGCCGTACGGTGACCTATAGTTGTTAATGTTTGTGTCATTTTGGTCTTTTGTGGATAGTTTTCTCATTGGCAATCATACCACATCTTCTTTTTTATACCGTTAATGTTATTACTACCACTGGGTCGATGCCTCTGCTCGTGGACTGTTAGTCCCCGAGGGTATCACCAGCCCAGTAGCCAGTACTTTTATACTGGCATGAAAATACATTTTTTTTGTTATTTAATTTTTCAGTTACCAAATGGTAGAAATTATTATAAATTAAGGAATGTTTCTCCCTTATACAAAGCTTTGATTCCTTTCAATGATTTTGCTATACTGTTTGGACCTTTTGGATTATAGCTCTTCATCTTTTATAAGCTTTGGATTTCAAATATTTTGTCCACGAGCATCATCGAAGAGACTTGTATTGGCGAATTGCGCAAATGGTGCAGGAAAATTGAAACCGTGAATGCAATTAATGCACAAGAAAATCGGAAAAGAAAAACTTATCCCTAGAGTTGACTCACCTTTGCGGCTAACCATAACTTTGCGTTACGTTACGCTTACCACCAATGTTGTATGACAGACATTAAATTCCAATATATTGACAATGTGAACAAAACTAACAGACTTACTAGGTAAACATATACAAAATAGGGATACAGCAGTCAACATTATTTTATGATCCTAATCACGATAAAAACTATAAGCTATCGTCACCCGTATAACCCCGATACAAATAAATCCGGACGTTTACGAGTTGGAAGCGATAATCAGGACAACATTTGGGATTACAAAAAATTTCGAATGCATATCTACAATTTATTTGAGTATATATAAATATGTCAATGTGCATGTTAGTTTTTTTTTTTTTTTTTTTTAATTATACAGTTATTGTTAGTTATAGTTATGACATATAATTTTTGATAAAACTGCTAGATGCAGACGCACAGACGTGATGCATTTTCCTACGTTTTATGAGATAAACAATGATGAATATCTTTTCGTGCATACACTTTTGCGTTTTTATACATCAAGCAATATCAAATAACTATACGTTGAATTACTATGTACCTTCAAATGTTCCTTAGATATTAGAATAAAGGCATTATCATACTAGTAAGTATTCTTTTTTTTTTTAATGTGTGAGTTCGTTGGACAGGCACATAAAGAATGTTGTGAGATTAAACATATGAGCCCTCAGTCCTCTCCCTAACAAGAAACACTGGTGTAACAGCACAACATGATAAAAATATTTGTACGATGGCAATTGGCTAAACTCAAAATGTCGGTACAAGGCAAAAAAAACACCATATCGAAATAAGAGTAATTGTCGTAATTAATAGTTATTTCAAAGCAAATTACAACTAAAAGGTACATCATGTTATCCAAGACTTGAGTATCAGTCAGTATACATCTAACGGGTTTAGGTAAACGCATCAACTTGTGCAATATCAAATATAAGTAAACAGTATCGAGAAGATGTACGAACTCGTAAGTTCGGATAAGGGTGCATAAATTGTAATTATGTTTAGTGATGTTTTGATTTTTCTACAACAAATTTAATAGATATATGAAGATGTGGTATGATTGGCAATAAGACATACATCCAAATAACAGTTTATAAAAGTAAACCATTACAGGTCAATGTACGGTCTTCAACACAGAGACTTGGCTCACACCAAAAAGCAACCAAAAAGCACCAAAAACATTAAAAGTGTTAAACCATTCAAAAGGGAAAACCGACGGTCTAATCTATATAAAAACGAGAAAAGAGAAACACTTATGAACTACATTAATATACGACCATCAATAGCTATTTAAACAACATCACCGTCAAAATTAGGATATGATAATTGTATCGATTCAGTAAGAATTCAACAGCAAAACTTTCTACATTAAAGCCAAAAACTATGAAAGAATTTTGTAAAGGGCGACTGGAAAATATATATATATGGTCAATATGGTCTTTTTTCCGACCGGAAGTAAAACCCTGGCTGAAATATGTCACCCTTTAAGCTACTAGTATATGGGATGTAGAAGTTCGCAGTCACGTCCAGTCAGAAGGAGAATATTAGATCCAATGCGTCGTGTATACCTCATTATATCCTGAGGCAGTCTTAACCTTCCTGGCGTAATTCCTCCTTCCATAACCTGCATGTAGCATGTGTTGGTACTTTGTGCTCATCCTGAACATGCATGAAACATTCACAAGTGAACGTTAGGCAACCAGCAATCACCAATCACATGCGAGTGTTTTTTAACAAATATATATAGGGGTACAGATTTTTTTCAATACCAACTTTTAAATATTTGATTTTGCATTGATAACTATAAAGACATGAAAGATGTCACAAAGCAAATGTCTTATTTTAGGTAGATGATTTATGCTTTGCTCACAACCGAATAATTTACCGATGACACCAAGGGTAACATGGGAATGTAAATATGGTACCTTTGGTCTTCGCCTGATCGGCAGTGAAACCCTCAACTATAAAAGGCAATGACAAATGTAAAACAATTCAAACTAGAAAACTAACAGCCTAACTTATGCACAAAATAGTGAACGAAAAACAAATACATGAATATAACCACTGATTGCAAGCACCTGGTATCGGACAGGCACATACATAATATGGTGGGGTTGAACATGATAGAGGTCACTCAACTGCCTTCTAACACTGAGACAGTGGTGCAACTGTACATTTTTAAAAATGCTTCAAAACAAGAAATCGGCCGCGTGTACCCGTATGCTGAGGCTAGTCATTGATATTTGCGCTTGTCGATTTTCCTACTTATTTAACACATTTTCGTTAATATAAAGAAATGTTTTACATGAACAAGATAGCTCCAAGAGTGTTTAGACAATACAACTGATGTTACAGGTAGCGATCGTCATGTTTTGGCGGTAAATAATTTGTTTCAAACATGTATATTGGTAAACGTGTGTGTACCCTTGTGTTGATTTATTGCTAACATATTGAAATTTTATAGAAAATCAACAGCCTTTCCCCTTGTATTCTTATATTTGGCATTTCAATGTTTGATAGATAAAGGATTATTGCATGCAGTGCTAGCAATGATTTCCCTAAACAAAGTATATAAATTTAGATATTTGTTAAAATAAGTGTAAATATTAACCAATTCGATGTTTGATAGACAAAGGATTATTGCCTTCCGTGCTAGCAATGATTTCCCGTAAATAAGTTTACACATTAAGATATTGGTTAAAACAAATATAATTTTGTCCAATTCAAACACACCTTCTAGGTTACATTCGATTTTAGTAGCTCAGCACAAAGTGTTTTAGAAATTAAAGGTTGTTTATGACTGGTTGTAAACAAAAAACGATAGCTGATCATAGAAATCTATTTTTAAAACTTTATAACAAAAATCTCTGTATTAAAGTCTGTGGATTATTTACAAAATTGTGGTTTTATTTTCACCAAATTCTCTTTTTCTACCAAATGCATCAACACTATAGATAGAATTGTACGGAGTTTCCCCTTGATATATGTACACGGTCAAGTCCTTCTCTATTATTCATTATGTTTGCTGTTTTTATGCTATTGCAGTTTGAATTATTCGTTATTTGCTGGCAACAGAAGGGGTCTATGAAGCGTACACAAAATGAAAATAAAACCACTTTAACGTGTATTTTGTTGTTTTTATATACCACATAAACCTACAATCTATATAACTTTGCTACTAATAAACTATGAAATTAAAAAAAAAATTAAAATGGAAATGTATGTTTTTAAAAACAAGTAGGAACGAAAAACATTACGTTTTGCATATTTAAAAATACCAAGTACATTTTATCATTAATATCGTCGTGCGTTTTTTGTTGTTGTTTTTTTTCTATTAATAGGTCACATATTTGAAAAACCTTATAGTAAGTAATAAGTATAAAGGTCAAAGCAGATATTGGAACACAATATCTGACGAATACATTTTTAGTCAAAAGTATTGATTTGTCACTGTCTGAACTACCAGGCTGAACTTAGCGAAAAATAACTAGCGAACAATAAACCAGCAAACAATAAGGCGATATATCGAGAAACAAAAAAAGGAATAAGACAACAACGTCCGTTAAATTAAAATATATTTAAAAAGACAGAAAATCCGTCCAAATATTGCAATTTCAACTCAATTTTTAAAATGTTTTTGTACCACACATTGATACAAAAATTTACATCTCTTTTTGAGCTCATATTTAATATCACAGTAACTATGCCTCTATCAACGGAGTATTTGTAGGTGTGGTACCACTAATGCACCCACTTCAATTTAGAACATAAAAGTAGTCCTAACCTGTAAAATATAGCACCTTTGATGTCATTGTTAAATTAAACTAACATACACATTCGCATCAATAGGGTCGGTCTATTTCAGGGCTTATAGAGACAAATAATGAGGAGTGTCACGGGTTATGACTATATAGGTCTTGATGAGGAGAAACAGGCGCTTCTTTTGCGTAAAGTATCAAAGGGCACTATGCTCAAAAATCTGAAACTAAAGCACAAGATATAAAAAAAGGGTAATCAAACAGAAGGTCGGCCTATTCCAGGGCTTCTAGAGAAATAAAATGAGAACTGTCAAGGAGTATGACTATAAAGGTCTTACAGAAGAGAAGCAGGCGCTTCTTTTTCGCAAGGTATCGAAGGGCGTTATGTTCAAAAATCTGAAACAAGAGCTCTAAATTTGAAAAAAATTGTTGAAAAAACCGGGGGTCTGCCTACTCAAGCTTCTGGAGAAAAATAATAAAGGGTGTGGCAAAGTATGACTATATACGTCTTAAAAAGAACAATCAGTTGCTTCATTTGCATAAAGTATCAAAGGGCGCTATGTTCAAAAGCTGGAAACTTGGTAAAAAATAGGGATTGGCCTATTCCAGGGCTCCTAGAAAAAAACAATGATGGATGTCACAGGGAATGACTATATATGTCTTATGGAGGAGAAACAGGCGCTTCTTTTGAGCAAGGTATCGAAGGGCGCTATGTTAAAAAAATCTGAAACTACAGCAGAAAATTTGAAAATAATGGTATAAAACACAAGGGGCTTATTCTTAGGGTTCTAGAAAAAAATAATGAATGGTGTCACGGGGTATGACTATATACGTATTAAAGATGAGAAAGGCGTTGCGCAAGGTATCAAAGGGCTGTTTGTTCAAAAATCTGAAACTAGTGCACAAAATTTGAAAAATATTGGTAAAGAACAGGGGGGTATTCCAGGGCTTTATTGAAAAAATAATGAAGGGGTCACGGTGTATGGCAATATAGTTCTGATAGAAAATGATTACGCAATGCGCAAGGTATCGAAGGGCGCTATGTTCACAAATCTTAAACTTTAGCACAAAATCTTTAAAAAAATGTTAAAAAACAGGAGGTGAGCCTTTTTCCAGGGCTCCTAGAAAAAAATAATGAGGGGTGTCACGGGGTATGACTATTTATACCTTGAAGAAGAGAAACAGGCGTTTTTGTTGTGCAAAGAATCAAAGAGCGCTATGTTTTTAAAAAACAAGAGCACAAAATTTGAATAAAAATGACAAAAACAGGGGGTGGCCTTTTCCAGGGCTTTTAGAGAAAAATAATGAGTGGTATCACGCGGTTGACTAAATAGGTCTTATAGAAGAGAAACAGGCGTTGTTAAATGTATCAAAGCGCGCTTTGTGTAAAATTATGAAACTAGAGCACAAAATATAAATAAAAAAATGGTAAAAACAAGGGTAGGCCTATTTACAGGGCTTCTAGAGAAAAATCATAAGGGGTGTCACACGGTATGACAATAAGAATCTTGTAGAGGGAAACAGAGGCTTCTTTTGCGCAAGGTATGGAAGGGCGCTGTATTTAAATATCGAAAACTAGAGCTTTAAATTTAAAAAAAAAAAAAAAAAAAAAGGGATTCGGACTATTCCAGGGATTTTAGAAAAACAATTATAAGGGGTGTCAGGGAGTATGACTATATAGGTCTTGTAGAGGGTGAATAGGCGCTTCTATTGCCTTAAGTATAGAAGGGCGGTGTGTTCAAAAATTTTAAAGTAGAGCAAAATATTTGAAAACAAATGTTTTAAAAACACGGGATGGGCCTTTTTTCAGGGCTTCTAGAGCAATATAATGAGGGATGTCACTGGATATGACTATATAGGTCTTATAAAGGAGAAACAGGCGCTTCTTTTACGCAATGTATCGAAGTGTGCTATGTTCAAAAATCCGAAACTAGAGCTCTAAATTTGAAAACAAAAGGGCAAAAAACAGGGGGTGGGTTGTTCCAGGGCTTCTAGAGAAAAATTCTCAGGGGTGTCACGGGATATGACTGTATACATGTAAGTCTTGTGGTGGAGAAAGAGGCACTTCGTTTGCGCGAGGTATCAAAAGTACTATGTTCAAAATCGGAAACTAGAGTTTAAAATTTGCAAAAACATGATAAAAAAAGGGCGTCAGGCCTATTCCAGGTTTTCCAGAGAGAAAAAAATGAGGGGTGTCACGGGGTTGACTATTTAGACCTTAAAGAGGAGAACCAGGACCTGCGCAAGGTATCAGAGGGCGCTATGTTCAAAATTCTGAAACTAGAGCACAAAATTTGAAAAAGAATGGTAAAACAAACAGGGGTTGGGCCTTTTTCCAGGGCTTCTAGAGAAAAATAATGAGGGATGTCACGGGGAATGACTATAAAGGTCCTGTATGGGGTAAACAGGCGCTTCTTTTGCGCAAGATATGGAAGTTTTCTGTGTTCAAAAATTTGAAACTAGAGCACATAATTTGAAAACAAATGCTAAGAAACAGGGGTTGGGCCTATTCCAGGGCTTCTAGAGAAAAATAATGTGGGGTGTCACGGGGTTTGACTATATAAGTCTTGTAGAGTGTAAAAAGGCGCTTCTTTTGCGCAAGGTATCGAAGGGTGTTATGTTCAAAAATCGGACACAAGAGGTCTTAATTTTTAAAAAAATGAAAAAACAGGGAGTGGGCCTTTTCCAGGGCTTTTAGAGAAAATTAAGAAGGGTTGTCACGGGGTATGACTATATAGGTCTTGTAGAGGGTAAACATGCGGTTTTGTTGCTCAATGTATGGAAGGGCGCTGTGTTCAAAATTTTAAACTTGTGCACAAACTTTGAAAATATTGCTCTAGAAGCCCCCCCAAAAAAACTGTCCATCTCGTGTTTTTTAACATTTGTTTTCAAAGTTTGTGCACTAGTTTAAAATTTTGAAGGGCGCTGTGTTCCAAAAGTTTAAACTTGTGCACAAACTTTGAAAATAAATGGTAAAAAACACAGAGTGAACCTATTCCAGGGCTTTTAGAGAGAAAAAAATAAGGAGTGTCATGGATTTGACTATAGAGGTATTAAAGAGCACAAACAAGGATTGCGCAAGGTATCGGATGACGCTTTGTTAAAAAATCTGAAACTAGAGCACAATTTTGAAAACGGGGGGTTCGACCTATTACAGGTTTTCTAGAGAAAAATAATGAAGGGTGTCACGCGGTATGACTATATAGGTTTTAAAGAGGGTAAACAGGCGTTTTTTTGCCCAAGTTATGAAAGGGCGCTGTGTTTAAAAAAAAATAATTATAGCACAAAACTTGAAAACAATGGTAAAAAACATGGGATGGGCCTATTCCAGGGCTTCTAGAGAAAAATAGTGAGGGGTGTAGGTCTTGTAGAAGAGAAACAGGCGCTTCTTTTGTGCAAAGTATCGAAGAGCGCGATGTTCAATAATCTGAAACTAGAGCTCTAAATGTGAAAAAATGGTAAAAAAATTGGGGGTCGTACTATTCCAGGGCTTGTAAAAAAAATGAGGAATGTAAAGGGGTATGACAATATAGTTCTTGTAGAAGAGAAACGGGCGCGTCTTTTGCGCAAGCTATCGAAGGGCGTTTTGTTCAAAATTCGGAAATAGAGGTCTAAATTTGAAAACAAATGGTAAAAAAATGGGGGTTGGCCTATTCCAGGGCTGCTAGAGAAAAAATTAGGGGTGTCGCGGGGAATGACTATATTCGTCTTACAATGGAGAAACAGTCGCTTCTTTCGCGTAAGGTATCAAAGGGCGCTATGTTCATAGGTTAAGTAAGCTTTAAAACCAGGTTTTACCCACGACTTTCTACATAAGAAAATGCCTTTACTTGGTCAGGAATATGACAGCTGTTATCTATTCGTTTGATGTGATTGAACTTTTGATTTTGCCATTTGAATATGAACTTTGCTTTTTTCGAATTTTCATTAGTTTTGTGATTTACTTGTTTAACTTTCCACTCGTATAATAGTTGTTGTTACCGTTCCGTTACATTGGCAACACAGGGGAAGCAACAAAATAAACGTTAAAGGATAATGTGACAATAATTGGAATCCAGCAGCCAAGATATCTGTGAACATAACAAACATCTTACAGAATGTTCAAGAATTCTAAAAACTTACGATATTTTTTCTTCAGGCATAGAAAACAATAGTTGTCAACTGTCAAATATATATTTCTTTAGTTTAAAATGCTCATCAAATAATCTTTATGTAAGTTGGCTGTAGCTAATCTTTCATTGAATCACTAGTATACAAAAACGAACCAAATGCTAAGGCTATACTTGGTATAATTGCAAAAAAGACAGCTCCCCACAAAAGAGCAAGTGACACAATAATTAACAACAATAGGTCACCATACAGTCTTCATCAATGCACAAAACCCATACCGCAGAGTCAGCTATAAAAGGCCCCGAAAACACAATATGAAAATATTCAAACGAGCAAACTAACGGCCTAATGTATGTTCAAAAAATTATCGAAAAACAAATGTGTAACACTTAAACAAACGACAACCACTAAAATACAAGCTCCTGACTTGGGACAGGAGCATATATACAGAATTTGTCGGAGTTAAACATGTAAGCAGGATTCCCTTAACCTGTTGCAGTGGTGTAACAGTACAACATAAGAACTAACTATGAAAATCAGTAGATTTAAAGCTTTACTGATCAGATGAATAAAAACAAACAAAAACTGCAAATACTAGTGGACGTGGCCAGGTACTTGTACATCCCAGCAACACAAAGACCATAATTATAGATCTGAAAATACTCGAATTTCAATGCCACTTATAACTTATAAATGAGAAGGGTTAGCGTATCAGGATCAACATGTTACACATTAGATCTTTCAAATGACTGATAACGTTTGCGAACACATGCTGGCCAAATATTGTGATATAAATTTAATTTGTTTTGTATGTATTGTTTACTATGGTGTACCTAAAAGTGGGCTTCATACCCATGAAATAAGGTAATAATTGCTCTAAATTTTATTTTCAATCACTTATTAACTTCAATTGTTCTTCTTATTCTTCTTGTTTTTGTTGTTTTTGTTGTTTTTGTTGTTTTTGTTGTTTTTCTTATCTTTCTTCCCCTTCGTATTACTTTTTCCTTTTTTACTCTTCGTCTTTTTAATCCAATCTTGGAATGCAGAAACTCGAACATAAACATCTGGCGTTTTACCATCACACTTTTTCTCCCCATATGATACTATAGCAACAACTTTTAATGCAGAATCATCAGCGTTGCCACAAGCTATAGCTCCTCCACTATCTCCCTAGAGAAATAAAAAGTGTTTTAAATCAAAAGATAGTTTTAGGAATGCACACCAACGATCACTCACTGATTGTTTAATGAGTCGTTTTAAAAGCGTACGAGGATAACGCTCCTCATTGTATTGTTTTTCCTTTATAACTTTTTATTGTTGATTGATGATTGTGATCTGAACAATGTGGTTATTTCCCCGGTTGAAGTTGGAAGAATATAATAAACTAAATGGACGCTTTATATGTGAAAAGTATTAACTTTAATTTCTAAAAAAAATGTTTGTTTCGTTTGATTCTGTTTCAAAGAGACTACAACTTGAACAAACGTAGAAAAAAGCCACAGTCCCCCATCGGATCTTTAACACATCAAGACAATCTCGCACCCAGGGGCGGGTTTCAGATTTCCCCTAACCAAAATGTGTACTAGTTCAGTGAAAATAACGCGATACTGATCTCCAAAACAATAAAATGAACTTAAAAACATACAACACGAACAAAGGCCAAGGGCTCTCTACTTGTGATAGGCGCAAAATTGCGGCATGTGTTCCTAAAATCTCTATTATTCATTGATTCCTGCTGCAAATTAGGCTGCAGATGAAGTAGAGGTTCAATGAAGATTCTACATGATATAGTTAAACGATATTTTAAAGACAAATTAGTGACGTTTACACCTACACATCATTATAACGAAATAGGATTTCTGCTGATCAGTTGTTAATGCAAGTCATACTCACAAATAAAAATTGTCAGCTTACCAACAGAATATTAAACAAACTTAATATACATTTTTATTCTACTTTAAATTCATTTTATTAAGACGGCATGCTAAATATGAGTTACTACCAGTTGATTGATGTTTAAATATCATTTAACCTGAAAAAAGATACACTCTAAGAAAAATATGAAAACCAACATAAATAGGAGAATATCTCAAAATGTTTAATCTCCTGTTTTGAATGAATAACGTCCACGATGTAAATTTACACTTCCCAATTATTTTACTATTAAACAAAGTGCACAATCGCTTAAGTTACAGATCGGACTTTTTTTTTGGTATATTGATACTTATCACAGGTACCAGGAATATAATTTAGTTCGCCAGACGCGCGTTTCGTCTTTATAAAACTCATCAGTGACGTTCATATCAAAATATTTATACTATAAAATCCTTGTTATTTTTTCACAATTTGTTAAAGGAAAGAAAAGTGTGTCAGTGTTCAATTCCCGCCAATTTTGCAATGGACGATTATCTTGGAAACAAGCACACAGACCCTTTATTTGTTCATGTTTTTAGTTCCTTGTTTTATATACTATCAATTTATAACAATGTTTTAAAAAGTTTTTATTTTGAAACAGAGAAGCGAACATCCTTCAGTTGGACAATAAACTAAGATCAGGGCACCACTTTATGAAAACTGCTGCAAATATTGATTAAAATAAATAAGGCACTTTTGCAATATATAAATCTTGCAGAACTAATACAGCCACAAATGCACACACAACAAATATATTTTAGAATACATAAAATGTAGAAAAACATACAGTACAGACATCTCTTCCTAACTCCTGAGCGCATAGTTTTGTGTTGTCAGTTTTAAAGTTTGGCTCGCTCCACTGCCTAGCACAGGATTCATTGCTGATAACAGTTATTTCTGTAGATTTTAGAAGTTTTGTGGGCGTATTACCTGAAAGTTAAGTAGACAGCAACTAATAAAAATGAAAATTAGTCGCTCCCTAAAAAATGTGTCTTTCTCTGTTATAATATTTTTGACTTCACAAATCGCTTTATCTAAACAAAATTCAGTTGTGGTTGAGTCATCTGGAACAGAATTCCTATTTACATCTGTAGACGGGAAGTCAACAGTGGAAAACGCATTACTTCTATATAATTACATAGTATATGCAATTTACTTTGAAATTCATGATAATTAAAAAAAAACACACATTCACAATTTTTAAATTGAAAATCTTACATGTAATTATGTTAAAAATAGATTAATCTGACCAAAGTACTCTGTTAATATTCCGTTAAAATATCCTCCAGAAATAGAAATTAATGATAAAACAATCACGGTTTTCTCCTACGTATTTCTAACTTACACCACGAATTTGACATAAGGTTTCGCAGGTTCTAGCCGAAAAAAGAACATGTGGATTTTGAGGCAAAACATTGATAAAAGTTGTGAAAATTTTTCCAAAACATCATTGTAAAGTGTTGCAGATTAATCTAGCTCACGCATAATTGGAAAAATCAAAAGTGCTGAATACAAAGAGGAAGATGTTTTTTATAGCTTATTTAGACGAATAAGACGTATCGAATTGTTTTGTAATATATCGATATAGGAAGATGTGGTGTGAGTGCCAATGAGACAACTCTCCATCCAAATAACAATTTATAAACGTAAATAAACTCATCATAGATACCAGGACTTAATTTAGTATATACGCCAGACGCGCATTTCGTCTAAAAAGACTCATCAGTGACGCTCGAATCTAAAAAATTTAAAAAGGCCAAAACAAGTACGAAGTTGAAGAGCATTGAGGACCAACATTTCTAAAAGTGTTGCCAAATACAGCCAAGGTAATCTATGCCTGAGGTAGAAAAGACTTAGTATTTCAAAAAAATCAAAATTTGTAAAACAGTAAATTTATAAATATAATCATATCAATGACAATTCATGTCAGCACAAAAGTGCAGACTACTAGGCTTGTGATACCCTCGGGGGAATAAATATCCACCAGCAGTGGCATCGACCCAGTGGTTGTAATAAACTCATCATAGATACCAGGACTAAATTTAATATATACGTCTGACGCGCGTTTCGTCTTCAAAAGACTCATCAGTGACTAACCATCATAGGTCAATGTACGATCTTTAACACCTGCCTCGGCTCACACCAAACAACAAGCTATGGGAGAACATATAGGACAGAGAAACACACCTATAATAGCCATCGCAAGGTACCAAGCTTAAAATTTAATGCACCAGATGTGCGTTTCGTATAGAAAAGACTAATCATTGCGCTCAGATAAAAAAGTTTGAAAGCCAAAATAAGTACAAAGTTGAAGAACATTAAAGACCAAAAGTTCCTTAAAGTTGTGCCTAATACAGTTTAGGTTATCTGCCTGGAATAAGAACACATAATAACACCGACGTGGTGAATGACTACAGAATATAAACGTATACATAAAAGAATCTTAAAAAATCACAGCCAACATTCATCAGGAACGTAACGAAGGCCATGTATAGAACCGCAACCAAAAAGCCATCAACCATTCAAAATAATGTCATCTGCACAAATTATGTGTTTGAAATCATTTAAAAGAAACATTTTCAAATGGTTTCTCGTACCTTTGAATATTCATACGCAATTTTAAATCCTAGATTTTCTGTAGGCTTTTAATACTATAAACTGGTTTTTACTGATTTGTTTTTGGTTTATGTTTATTATCTTGAAAGTACGTAAATAATGAAATTGATAAATTATTTTCAATATTTAATCTTATTCTTTAATTATACATACCACCAGTCCCATTTGTATTTCCCCAACCTGACACTTTACAACTTTCTCCTGTGTAATCTTGGTCTACATTAGTGTCCATGCTGATCTTATTAATAGTAGACCCAAAACTAAACGGTCTCCGTAGTTCGATCAACATAATATCAGCGATTTCTAATTTTTCATTAAAGTTTTCGTGCTGAAAAAAAAAGTTGTCTCACCAATTTTGTTGGATAGTAGTTTATGTAGAAATGATTTTAATGATATATTCAGTGGCTAATATATCACTACGAAATGTATCTTGTATGAACACTGTAAACTCTGAGGGACACAAGGATAAATACTGTATTGGAGAGATTTATTTTACTTTCACAGCAGGGTATTGTGATTACTATTTTCATCTCAGATAACCTTCTAGACGACACAATTGTCCATGTAACTACATATCATATAAAATGGAAAACGGAAATGGGAAATGTGTCAAATTAAAAGAATGGCGGGAAACAGTTGCGAGTTGCGCTTGTTTTTTTTCTAATATAGTAACGTGAATAATTTCTTATTATGTTTTGTTCTTAGTTGCTTTTCATCTTTTCCCTTTATTTGTTTTAAATATGTTCATATTTCAGAAGATTTGGTATGAGTCACAATTTGTTGACTAAAACTATTAAAAGTCGTCTTGGCTCATAACGAATGGCATGCATTTTATTTTTCAAAAATATATATTTTTGCTGTCTAATGTTTACTTTCTGAGACTGTTTTCAGAAAATTGCTGTTTGGACACAGTTTTTCAAATTTGTTTCGTTGTATTTTCAGTTTGAATGTAGTTTGACTGAGTTAAATTTTAGTTTATTGTTCCTGAACATCAGGATTGTTTGATATAAGTCGTAATATTTCATATGTAACTGTCAATTGTTTTATTTTTTATCAAACTTTCAATTGGTTAACTTTTTATCAAACTGTTTATTGTCTGAATTTCTATCGAAATATCAATTGTTTAACTTTTTATCAAACTGTCAATTGTTTAACTTTTTATCAAACTGTTAATTGTTTAACATTTCATCAAACTATCACTTGTTTAACGTTTTATCAAACTATCGATTGTTTAAACTGTTATCAAACTATAAACTGTTTAACTTTTTATCCTTCTTTATTTATTTAGTCATGTTTTTGTTTATTTTCGACCTTTGAGTTTGAATGACTGTTAGTTGTCTTTCGCATTTCATTATTTTGTATAAAGATAATCTCTCTAAAATTATGATTTATAGTTCAGCTGTGTAAAATTTATCTTATTTTCAAAATTTTACACCACAAACCGACATTCAAATGATGTAATAAAAAATAAAACTGCGTACCGGATAAAACTTTTTTACACTTCTGAATTCTAGCCCATCTAGGTTAGAATTTCCTGCTCCCACTCTAAAATCACTTAATCTAAAACAAAAATGAAAACGGTCAATTTAATAAGAAGTATCATAGAAAACTCTACAAGATAATTTTTAAAACAAAAATGCGAAATTTTAGGAAACGTGTTTTTTAACTCCTTATTGAATAATAAACTCTAGATACATTTGGTTCTGCAAAGCTTGCGATCAACAACCACTGCATGGAATAATATTTGTCGATAATTCGTTATATATGTACATTTAAAGCAAAAAGTACACGCAAAACTAAGTTTAATGCATTGTATATGCTTTCCCTTATACTCATATTAATTGAGTTCTTATCCCAGAAAATAGATTACATTAGCCGTATTTGGCACAACTTTTTGGAACTTTAGGCCCTCAATGCTCTTCAACTTTGTATTTGTTTGGCTTTATAACTATTTTGATCTCAGCGGCACTGACAAACCTTATGTAGACGAAACGCGCGTCTGGCGTATTTAATCATAATCCTGGTACCTTTGATAACTTCTTTCAAACAAGAAGATCATTTAAATTCCTTTACAAATTTATTGGAGACGTTTTCCATTAACGATATGATTGCGTCCGATTTTATCTCATTGACATATCTCTTGAACTACGAATTGATGAAACCTAATAGCTTCCTCAATCTTATTTCTAGACATTCACCTTTATAAGACAACCCCCCATCCTCTCAGTACCAGAATCTATGACAAACAAGACGAATTTGAACATGAAATTATCAATTTCCTCACACAGCGCTCACAAACATTCTAACCCCACCAAACTCTATATTTCTGTGCAAAGTCAGGATACTGAAATACAGTGATGGTCATTGGTTAATGTATTTCGTATGCCGTGAATTTTTTGAATTTAGTAGTGTCAAGTTAAAATTCCACATCTGTGATCGTAAAACCTTGATCAATTTTGGTGTAAGGTTATCAATTTAACTTGCTGAACAAATATGACAGCGTCAATATCTATGTTATTGAACAAATGAACAGACGGAACAAAAAAATTGATGAAATTGAGATTAAACGCGTGACGGACACACTCATTAACGCTTTACATGTAGGCATTTATTTTCGTCATGCCAGTCACGATTGGGAAAAGTAAAATTGGGAACATAAAATAGTGAACATAAAAACCTTAATTAAATCATTGAAAAAAATAAACTAACAAAGGATTGGAAAATATTGATAATTAGATCTTTAACATCACCAAAAAAGTCTTTTTTTTTTGGCTGCTTCCAGTAAATTTCCAAAGCATAATCTTCAAAAATTGAAAGATGTTGTTTCAATTACAATTAGTAAGTAACTTAACTTAACTGTTAGCATCATGGGTCTCAACAACAACAACAACAAATTTTACAGATTAATTCTATAAAATATTTTAACAATCTCGGTATCAAGTTTCCTGCTCTTAATTTGGTATTCGATATCATAAAATCTCTGGTTAAACTTGGGATAATATCAACTTTTTTTTATTTTAAGTTGTTTCGAGTTTGTCGAAATTTGCAGATTGCTGTCGGCTATACAATACATATTTTCTTTGGGGAAACATCGTACTTTACTTGGCTTTAAAACCTTTTTTGATTCGAGTGTCAGTAATGAGTCTTTTGTACACGAAACGTTAACGAGCGTCTGGCGAAAATGAAAAATCTATGATGAGTTTATATACATTGAATATTGCAAAAACAAAACAATTATTCCCAAACTGAGTGGATTAGTTGATATGAAATACATAGGGTTATGAGGGGAAATGTTCAAAAAGTTTCAATTTGGTAAAGATAATAAATAAGTCAAGCTGGTTTTAATGGTACCAAGCCTTCATCCTTGTCTGAGACAACAGTGTAACATCACACCATAGTAAGACACATTATAAAATATCAATTGAAATGGCTTACCTAAATCAAAAAACATATTAACACAAGTGAATTTACACTGATCGAATGAATTTGATCTATGATGCAATGTAAATACAAATCAATAAAATAAGGGGTGAATAATAAAGAGTTTATGAATGGCAACAAAACAGTTTCTCAAAGTTTATTTTTAATAATTTAAATAACAGGCAACCTAAATAATAAAAAATATTTATCTGTTGTTAGAAAGCAAAGACATATAAATAAAACAGCTTACGGTTGGCCCTTTCTAAAACAATGTGCAGCTGTAAGAATCCATCTGTTGTCAATAATTAACCCCCCACAGTCATGAACAAATTTTCCTTCATCTTTCACTTGAACAGATACTTGCCATGGACAGTCCTCTATGTTAGCATTATCACCATTAAAAATCTTAGTACTCACATCAGCTGCTTTACCAACCTGGAGAATGATGTAACAGTATAAGGAAGTACGGTAATTAAGTGATTCGTTTTGTTAAATATTCCAAACAATTGTTTTAAAACGTATAGCAGAGCATAATTTGGAAAACAATAAATAAGTTTAACTGAAAATAACGAACGTGTAAACAAATGATAATCACAATGCAAATACATAAAAGAATACAACTACGGCAACTTTGACCCTACTTCAACTAACATATCTTTTGTGCAAACAAATTTGAATGAACAACTCGGAAGATGAACATTTTGTTATATTTTCTTTTAATTTCAATCAGAATGAAATGCTTTTGTTGTATATTCAATCTTCTTTGTTGTTTATAGTTTATTTGAAATTCCCACTGTGCATAAAGTTTGAAACATCAAAAGCCAAAATGTATTTTGTCAATTGCTGTCTCCTTTGCTTGACCAAGATTAACCAATTGAACTTGTTCAACTGTAATTGTTCATTCGACTATGTAGTATGGGTTTTTTCACATTGACAATCGTCGACCAAAAAAAAATGAAAAATAAATACTTTCAAACCGTTCTCACTATATCAAGAATTCACAACAAAATAATTAAAAAAATTTTTAAATCATTTCAGAAAACTATTTAAACCTAGACAAACTAGCAGAACTTTGAATATTCTATTAATAAAATATAGTCTTAGGAAGACTGTTACTTTTGTTAAAAAAAGGTATAACTAAACATAAATATCATACATTTTTTTTCACAATTGTTGACAAGATATCAACGGATCAAATAAAAAACAATAACAGTTAAAAAAATAAAGCTCGTTACTTACATAAGGGATTAATTTATCGATTGTTGGTTTCAAAACTTCCGGTATATCAAATACTTTATGCGTACTAAGGACGAAACAAATCTAACAATAAATACACCGGCTTATTCATGGGATAGAGTCCGTTCGGGACGAAAATCGTAGAATAGAAGCTGACACTGTAGAATTAAGGTATATTGGACAAGGGAGCATATTTTGCCTTTCAACAGGCCACCAATGATTCCTCAAAGATTATTGCAAGGCTTCTTAACTAACGAGTATTACTCTTTCCACACTAGGCATCGGTGCTCAAGTCCCAATTCTGACCAGACGTGGTTGTTTACCTGTGCATGGTACATCCTTCAAAGCCAAACGGACGGCAACTTTAGCAAGGGTTTAACTGCTGGTCGAAAGAAGACCATTGTGACCGTAATATTGCCTAATTATCCAAGATGAATTTAAGAATACCAGGATACTTATTCAGTATTCTTTAACCTATATTTTTAGCGGAGTCCTTACATGATGGCAAGAAACGGGTCAAATGATATTTTTTTGGCAACCACTCATAGTTAATCAACTTCCGCTTGACCGTACAACAATAACTAGAGGCTCTAAAGAGCCTGTTTCGCTCACCTTGGTCTATGTGCATATTAAACAAAGGACACAAATGGATTCATGACAAAATTGTATTTTGGTGATGGTGATGTGTTTGAAGTTCTTACTTTACTGAACATTCTTGCTTCTTACAATTATATCTATAATGAACCTTGCCCATTAGTAACAGAGAAAAATATTTGGTAAAAATTTACATAAAATAACCGAATTAATGAAAATTGTTAAAAATTTACTATAAAGGGCAATAACTCCTTAAGGGGTCAATTGACCATTTAGGTCATGTTGACTTATTTGTAGATCTTACTTTGCTGAACATTATTGCTGTTTACAGTTTATCTCTATCTATAATAGTATTCAAGATAATAACCAAAAACGGCAAAATTTCTTTAAAAATTACCAATTGGAGGGCAGCAAGCCAACAACCGATTGTCCAATTCATCTGAAAATTTCAGGGCAGATAGATATTGACCTGATAAACATTTTTATCCCATGTCAAAGTTCCTTAAATGCTTTGGTTTTTGAGTTATAAGCCAAAAAACTGCATTTTACCCCTATGTTCTATTTTTAGCCGTGGCGGCCATCTTGGTTGGATGACCGGGTCACGCCACACATTTTTTAAACTAAATACCCCAAAGATGATTGTGGCCAAGTTTGGATTAATTTGGCTCAGTAGTTTCAGAGGAAAAGATTTTTGTAAAAGATTACTTAGATTTATGAAAAATGGTTAAAAATTGACTATAAAGGGCAATAACTCCTAAAGGGGTCAACTGACCATTTCGGTCATGTTGACTTATTTGTAAATCTAACTTTGCTGAACATTATTACTGTTTACAGTTTATCTCTATCTATAATAATATTCAAGATAATAACCAAAAACAGCAAAATTTCCTCAAAATTACCAATTCAGGGGCAGCAACCCAACAACAGGTTAACCGATTCATCTGAAAATTTCAGGGCAGATAGATCTTGACCTGATAAACATTTTTACCCCATGTCAGATTTCCTCTAAATGCCTTGGTTTTTTGAGTTATAAGCCAAAAACTGCATTTTACCCCTATGTTCTATTTTTAGCCGTGGCGGCCATCTTGGTTGGATGACCGGGTCACGCCACACATTTTTTAAACTAGATACCCCAATGATGATTGTGGCCAAGTTTGGTTTGATTTGGCCCAGTAGTTTCAGAGGAGAAGATTTTTGTAAAAGCTAACGCCGGACGACGACGGACGACGGACGACGGACGACAGACGACGGACGACGGACGCCGGACGCCAAGTGATGAGAAAAGCTCACTTGGCCCTTTGGGCCAGGTGAGCTAAAAACGATACCGTAATTGAAAAAAGGTTGATAGCATTTCTGATGAAGGCTATTTGAGAGCAAATTTTATGTTAACTTATATTCACCTTTCAAAATAATTAATAACACCCGCAGATAATAACATTTAATAGCTTTTCAATAATCAGTTATAAAGCAAATGCAATATTTTATCAATAAGAATATATACATATTTCTGATATTAAGCGAGTGCTTGCTTAGTTATATGATTACAACATAGACAGAACGTGCAATGTTTCTCGATTTTAAACCATGAAATACTTTAATTTAGTCAATACCAGTATTACATAATATAACATAAAGCACCCGAAGCACTATTTACGAATCCAAGATTGACCACAACGGTTATGTGTTGAATTAACGAAATTATGATCAGCAAGCTTAAAATGTTAAGAAAATTACAATTTGATTATTTTCATCCCAACATTAATAACAAAATATTGTACTTACTGCAGTCATGCAGAACACTATAGATAATTAAACAAATGTAATTATTATAGATATGTCTATTATTATAAAAACTGGTGTTATTATTTAGCTTAAACTATTAAATCTTTACAATTCATATTTCAATGAATCAATTTACCAGACTTAAAATATATTTCAAGTAAAATCAAAATTTTATGCAGAAATATAGCATAGAAAATTCTATGCGTCTGTAAAACGAGCGAGAGGTTAGCCCAATTAAAAACAGGTTTGATCCAATATTATCATCATAAGGAAAGTCTTATTCCAAGTCAGTTTGAGAGCTATTTTTCATTCGTTCGACATATTTGATTCGATTTGATGAAGTTCTTTTCTGCAGAGTTTGGTATTTTTGTACTTATTTCAATCAATAAGAAAATTTATAAATAACATATAATGTGAACTTACCAACAAATACACACAACAAGAACACTCGATACATCTTATAATTATCGACAAGCAACCAACACAGCTGAAATTAAAACGGTAGGCGTGATAAAAAAAAAACAAAAAAAAACAAATATCTCAATGTTTTTTTTTAATTGTTCGGCATTCAATCAAATGATCAATCATTTTCAAACAATATTCAGTACTTGTCAGTATTGTATTGCATATTGCGTACTAGGAAATTGCAAATATAACTATGGAACATAAGGGCCTCCTGAAACAGGGTTCAATGCCTGTCACCTTTAGATGAAGAACAGATATAACAAATCTTTCATTATCAAGAAATAATTATTTTTGATAATTAAACAACAATTATATTAGCGGGTGAAATAGAATTTCCTATCTTAATTACTTATCAAACTTGATCAAAACAGACAGAATCAACGGAACAGTTTCAAACAACTGCCATATTCCTGACTTTGCACAATAAAGACCCCCCCCCCCCCCCCCCCCCCCCCCAAAGCAAGAAGGAAAAAGAGATAACAAAATATTTAAGGAACAATAATACGGAAAGAAATCAATTAGACTGAAAATCTCATAAACTATTAAAAAAAATCATCAATTGTAACAGATGATGTTTTAGGTCTTGACTGTGTAATCGCAATGTTGACTCGTTGAACTTAAAACCAATATATACAATGACTTTTAAAACAAAAGCACGGAAAGACAGTTCGATGAAAACACAATGTTTTGATAATCCATTAAAACAAAATTGATCTGTTCAATCATTTATGATTTTAAGACACATAGTAATTTTGTAGATACATGAGTGTTTCAATTTATTTAGCAACACATTTGAATGTATTCTATAGCACTCAATATTGAAGTTTTTTTTTAATCGAATCGGTTAAAATTAAATAACAATGAATAAAATTACTTACCTCTGTTCAAATCAAAATTTATGATGTTCAGTTTTTCTCCTTTCGAATGAATGGATTAAACTAATTGTCAACTGTGTATTTATATGCACAAGCCACTTATTGCATCGTAATCTATTTAAGCTGTTACGTCTGGTTTTGAACAACAGAACATTTCAATATGTTACAAATGTACTAGTTGACATTGGTCAAGGAAGCTACCTGTTAAATCTTGTTTTGAACAAAGAATTGTTCAACATGTTAATAAGAATGTACCAATTGACATTGGTCAAGGAAGCTAGCTGTTACATCTTGTTTTGAACAAAGACCGTCAGGTCACCAAAGATGCTCGTTCCTCGTTTTGTAAAATTGGCGCAAACTAGTTTGGATCAGGTTGGCTCTCATTGTTCAACACACTTTAATGTAGAACCTTTCGGGGAAAACCCAAAGAAGTCTCTTTGGCAGAAAACACTGTCAAACATTCAAACATACTACCCACACTGATCTGTGTCCACACTTGTTTCATATCAAAAAATCGTTTTTCAATATCAAAGAAATACGCCACCAATATATAGGAGTTGTATGAGCGCTTTTATATACGATGATCAAACGTAACTGCAAGCATGTGGCTGAACTTGATCAGTGGAAAATATGAATAACAAAAATATCTACAAAACACCTGTTTTTATCCTGCTTTCGACCAACTATTGTATGAATAACAATTTCAAATAATTTTGCTTGTTCTAGTGATTAAATGACTAAAATTTCTAATATTTTCTGATTGTAATCTAGATTTTTTCAAATCTCAGTCCAAAAATAGGAGACAGATTTGTATCATTTAAATATTTCAAATTATACAGCAAATAATAAATTACAAACGCAATTATGCAAAATGCATGCTTATCAGATGTAAAAATATAACATGAATAAACGTATTAAAAAAACGAAATTAACATTTCAATCAAGGGGAAATGACTACCGCATGAAGGTAGTTCTGAAATTGGAAAATCATCTAGTTAATAATCAAACGTTTATAACTGCATATTAAAATTTCACAAAACCATTAAAAGGATAATACTTAAAATGTCATTTTTTGGAATTTCAGTCAATTGAAAAATAAAGAAATAAAAAAGTGATTCTTGAGTAAATTGAAATGGAATACAAATAAAATCATGACCATGATGTTAACGTTCAAAACATAGTTAGAAATGCTCAATTACGCCTTAATTAAGCAGAACTCTACAATCTGATTCACAATTACAGATCTTGTGTGCACGTATTGCTAACATAGATCCAACACATTTCGTTCTACTCCAAATTTCAAACAAAATCAGCCTTTAGATTTTTCAAAGGTATGTATTCTTTGTGAAAAACGTCAATGTCTGAAATATATGAATAAAAGAAACTAAATTAGACTTTTGTCAGACCTTGTAAAAGGTAAAATCACAAAAATACTGCACGATGAGGAGACAAGGTGTCCGTCTTTCAAATAAATTGATTACACCGTTGGAAATGTTAATAGAAAATACTGGAATGTACTTTTTTGCAGGATGACACATTATTTTCAAAGCACGAAGCTTTTTTTATGGGGGCATTGTCGATGAAAAGGATTGCGTTTTTTTTTCTTAATTCAGTTCACTGCGTCCAATTAAGAAAACACGTAGATGAATTATTCAAATAGATTTTCCATAATTCTTACATATTATACTAGAAAGATTTGTATATGGATAAAACAAATGCAACATCTTGTATGTAGAAATGTACTGTAAGAAAACATTTTCGAATTTTTATTGTTAATATGAACATTAAAACAAATATTTTTTAAGTATAACAGTGCAATGATGTATGCATTAGGTTAATGAACGTCTGCAACTAAAATGTCAATAACTTGTAAAGTACCAGTAGGTTGTTAAGTCAAATTGTACCTCAACAAATTCAGTATGTTTGGAATAAATCGAAAAATATAGAACTCTGAGTTTTATTATAAAGCCAATAAATAAGTAAAAAATAAATATAAACATTCAATGAAATTTTTTTTTTTTTTTATCAAATATGACAGATTCTAGTATACACAAACATAAAATATAGTTAATTAAAAACTTTTACAAACATGAACCAGTATAATAGATGATTGTGTCCGAGAATAATAGTTCTGAATCTTAAACTAAAAGGGAGAAAAAAAATCAGCAAGACAACGAATGACACCTATCATCTTAATTGGTATTCATGACCTTCTGATGTTGTCTGTTCTATGGTGGGTCGTTGTCTCTTTAACACATTTCACACTTCCGTTCTCAATGGGGGATAACTGATCAACCTGTTTAAGTACATGCGTTCTTTGATACAAACCACTGATTTAACAACGTCATTCAAGAAGATTAAACAAAATTTAATAAGCAAAATTTCAATGTCTCAAAAAAAGACATGTCATCAGCCTCTTGTCAGCAGTAATCAATCTCAATTAAAACGTATTGTTTACACTCCTTCTGGTTTATACTATAAGGAAACCATTACTAGAAGTAACATAATAATTATTTGTGATAAAGAATATTTGTCTGATTTGTATAGTTCACAGTGTGTCTTATTCCGACTTGTACTATTTTGACTAAGATGTTTAACGGGAGATGCTTACTCTGTCAATCCATCTTGTCTCGCTCCTTTTTGTTTTGGGTGGAGAGGGGGGGAGGTTATGATACAAATCCATCAGTTTTGGGAATTTTAACGCTTTGGTGAGTTACATCTTTATAGAGTTTCAGATTTGAACATTTGTAAACTATTTATGCAATTTTTTAATCCCGTTTCTGCATTTTATTCTAAATTCTGCGGTTTTTTTTGGTTCATTATTTTTTTTCCTGTTAAATGTTATGTTATTATGTTTTTTCATCTATATTACTATGGCTACATGAATGTCGGTTTTTGCTACGAATGCATTTTGATAAAGATTTGATTTTTTGTTAATTTCTAAAGAACTCGGCAACACAAATACAGCAAAAACTATAGGCTTCCTTGACCAGTGTCAATAAGTGTATTCTTATCGACATCTTATTACGTATTATGTTCGAAACAAGATGTAACAGCTTCAACAACATACCACGCACAAAATGAATCTATATACATGTATAAATATAATAATTAATTTGATCATATACGAAGAGAACATAGAACGACAAACAATTGCACATTAATACAGGTTTGTAATTTGGAAATAGAAAGGTTGTTAAATGTGAGATATTTTCGTTTGAAATTCATCGTTGTTCTATAAGTTTATTTTCATTGCAGGATAACAGAATTTTGTTGATTATGCATGGTTTTTAAATGTGGTATTTTGCCTGAATATCATCATTATTCAAATCATATTCTTATTGTTGTATAAATAAACGGTTATTGGTTTTTTTAGAGCTTTTCCCCGTGAAAACTGTTTTCATTTTGTGTGAAACGCATAAGTAATGTAACATAGCAGGTACTTTAATTTGGGGAGCAGAAAACTGCCAACCTTCCTAGATTTTTGATAGGTTCATAAGTTTTCTGTTTAATGTTTTTGGTATGGGTTTTTTTTACGTTTTTTTTTTTCTTACTTGTCTTGGTTGTCATGGTGCTGGCTTTCCTTTATTGAAATGTTTAAGGTAAGCCACTTCTCTCGTGTAACCGATGTATGTTTGTCAAAAGCATAAAGTACTGAATTATAATGATTAATTAAACAATTTATTGATTACTGAAGTTTCATATATATAATAATGGAGTTTTTGCTGTTTTGTAAACGTTATTTATCTACTTTTCAGCAATCGTTGATTGTGTGCACAACATTTAAAGATGCATCGAAATGTCTTATTATGTGGATTTACCGGTAAGTTTATAGAGCAAATTAGACACAAATGTAGTTTTAAAGATCTGTACAGCTTCTTACAAATACTTTGAAACAAATTTTGTCATGTCTTAAATTTTTTATACCATTTAAACAACATAAGTTGTATATTGGAAAAGTTGTTAATATAATTGACCATGGCGTTATCAGTTGTTTTTCAATGAGTTTAACTGTCCCTCTGGCATCTTTCGAACCTTATTTATCAAAATTGAACTATTATTTGACAGTACAATAGCTGCAACAACAAAATGAAAAATACGTATAATGTTATAAGAAAAAGATTAACACAGATGATAAAATGTCAAGAATGGAAACCATGAATTTGATGATAGACCATAATAATAATACAAATACTATATTACATGTTTGTAGTAATCTTTATGGCTGCAGTATGTAGATTTTTTATTAATCATTTAAGTCATTAAAATATAATCACATTACATCATTTTCATTCAACCATTTGCTTGTTGATCATAACCAGTTTGATGTAAAACAGACCAGTTGGAGACCATTGTATATAATGGTATTTTTCAGCCATATTACCTGCAAGTTCGATTTGATTACTTATGCAGTCACATCATTTCTGTTCGTATTTTTCTCAAGTAACATAACACAAAAAGTCATGTGTTTTGATTAAAAAGACAAAATTACGCTTCTAAAATTTGCAATACCCCAATATAACCTCGATACGAACAATCAACACGAATGAAAAGAAGAACTGTTGGGAAACGAAAACATACCTTCATGGCACAGACTTCATCTGAGATCATAGCTTTAGTTTGAATTTACACGGCTACCTCATTAAATGTCTGTGTTGTTTTTCAGATCAACAAGCATTTATTTATTGCATGTGCATTCATTTCTTTTTTTAATATTTTTTTCTTGGGAAAGTATTTTGAGCAATATTTTACTATTGTTGGGTTATTTTCCTACACAATAATGAATGTACAAAGTTGTGTACTCACGGGATATTATATTAGTCTACCATCATATCTTTTTTAATTTCATGTTTTCATGTTTCGAGAATATCAAATAATAATGAAAGAAAAAAAGAACAAACATTAACAAATTAGTACTTTTAATATGAAAGACTTTTTCTTGTATATATATTTGATATACAACATTTTTTTTTTAAATAAAAAAAACTTTAAATTCGTATTTTGAATGAAATGAACTTTCGTTTTATGTAACATCCTTTTCAGGGGTTCAGGGGTTTATGTTGCTTATTCTTTAGTTGTCTTTGTTGTATCCTGTGTACTATTGTCTGTTTTTGCTTTTCAAATTTAGCCATGTCGTTGTCAGTTAATTTTCGATTTATAAGTTTGACTGTCCCTCTTGTATATTTCGTTTCTCTGTTTTCAGGTTACTAGAGCAGCTGTTACTAAGATTGTTAATGGTGAAAACGCTGACATAACAGATTGTCCATGGCAAATCTCTCTTCAGAGAAATGAGAACGGTGCAGATTGGAAACATGTTTGCGGTGGTACAATTATTAATGAAAGATGGATTCTATCAGTTGCTCATTGTTTTGAAAACCACTTAACGTAAGCATTTTTACTGACATATTTTAGTTTTCAAAAGCAAACTTCAATTGACAATCAGAAGAGTATATGTACAATTGTACATGACTATGATATCTTGCAGATAAGCGTACTATTTATCAAAATTGTAAAACCATGTTAAATATCCGGATTTACTTAACGATGCACGTAGCTCGTACCGTACGGAGCCATTTCCTTGAGAAACGTCATTTGCATATATTCATCTATCACTTGTATCTATCAGGAAAAAAGAAATCAGTATCAGATGATGCTTAATGTTCAATCCTATCTCCATTGTCAGGTTCGCTGATCGATGCTTTTGTGTATTTTTGCAAATTAAAATGTAATCATAATGTCAACATCAAAAATGTATGTAGAGTGTTCATTCGTTGCACAAAAGCAAAAAAGTGACCATATGCTTTATTATCAGACAATTCAAGCCTTATCATATGAGCATACTATCCGTACCGTTTATTCAATATTTTCCCGAAACGCAGGAAAATACAATTGTGGTTAACTAAATAACAAATAATCAATAGAACTTTAAACCTTTTATTATATTTTTCGATTTAGAGCAAGCAACTATAGAATAGCAGCAGGTAGTTCTTTCTTGAGTCAGATGACAGTTTTTAGATCTATAAAACAGATTGTAGTGGTAAGCAGTATTAGTTGCTGACAATCGCCATACATATATGTAGGATGTATTCATTAAAAGAATGTGGAAATTAAATATCAAACATGTAAAAAAAGATCTTGTAAAATTATACTCCCTCTAAAATATTCAAAAAATGATACAATATACAGTCAGTTTTAAATCAACACTTACAAAAAGTATAACTCAAATAATTTTAATATAATATTCAATGTGCAGCTCAAACACACAGTTAAAATTATCAATGTCGTAGATATGTATACTTTTGATTTAAAAATCATGCCAACTGAGTGTCAAAGATAGCAATTAAACGAAAGACGGAAATTAAAGTACATGTTAACAAAACACCAATTACCGGGATGACCACAGGAACTAGGCAAGGGTGAGCAAATCCTGATTTAAATATGACACAAGTCAGGAATATGTCAGTTGTTATACATTCGTTTGATCTGAATGAGCTTTTGATTTTTCTATTTGATCATGGACTTTCCGTTTTGAATATTCTGTGGAAATCGGTAGTTTTGTTATTTCACTGTTTGTCGTGCTTCTCGTGTTAGAAATGTTTTATTGTTTTAAATTTTCTACATTTTGTTCATGTCGACCTTTTCATGGATTTCTGTTCGATATTGGTCACTACAGTTACTTACAAAATTGTATAGTTTCATACATAAATACTTTTAGATTTTAGAAATACCTCCATGTACATAAATGAGAGGTTTTTTAATGTTTATCGGAATGAGTATATGCTATCTACATATGATGCAACATGATACACAGCCATATACTTTGGCAGAACGACAGACAAGACAGACACATTTATAAACAAACCAATCATTGACGAATGTATTGATCTTATTTTCAGCACGAAGACTACAAAAATCCATTGGAAAATGACAATGACATTATGTTGTTGGAACTAGCAACACCGCTGACATTTGGGTCTACCATCAACAACATTACCTTGGATAATAGTCAAAGCAATGCTTTTGTAGGAGATGATTGTAAAGTATCAGGTTGGGGAAATACTGATAAAGTAGGAGGTTTGTATATTTTATATCAAGATAGAGTATTGCATTATAAGCCATGCCTAGTTCTAATAAAACAAAAATCAGTTAGTGAGTAAACAGATGATAGATCACTTAGTAGATTGGGAACAATAAATTAGTTCTACGAATTCGAAGGGTTCTGTATAGTAAATTTAAAGCAATCTTTGTCAATTCAAAACTCATTTGCTGAAGATAAACATCAAACGCCATGGTGAAAGTTCTATCTTTTCAACTATTTTGGTGAATAAAATAGATCGAAAAAAATAGGTCGGGGAGTGTAAACTTATACTGACACTTTTCTTGAAAGGAGTCTAAAAAGAAATTAATAAATTTTAACAACTAAAAAAATACAATGATAAAATATTTTTTAGCAATTATTGGAACATAATATATTATGAAGGCAATCATTGCTAAACCTCTGTTTTCTGACAATAACACTTTATATTCGTATTTTGCAGGTGATTCATATCCTGATCGTCTGCAAGTAGCACATTTAGCTGTTGTCTCTCAAGAATACTGTTCAACATTCTACTTACCACCACATCACATCATTAATATTGATAGTAAAAAGATCTGCCTTCATGAAAACGGAACAGATGTTTGTGATGTATGTTCAATCTTATTCTGTTTGTTCTCGAATAGTAGAGTGGTAGATACTTAACCGTTCATGTCATATTTGAAATCGGAAACTGAAATAGCAACGGACAAAAAACAAAAACTAGCATGAACACAAATTATTTCTACTACTGACAATAACTTATCAAATTCCTTTAAAAGCATTGTAGTTTTGATTAAATTTCGAAGAATGTCTTCGGGTACCCTAATTTGATGGACAGGCTTTTTAGGTGTTCATTGCCTCAACAATGGGTAGAATAATGTCCGATTTCGTTGCGATAGCAATTTTAAAATTTCAAGTTACCTATTGGCTAGGCAATATTGTTAGGAAGTCAGGGTTTTGTTTAATGTTCGATTGTAAAAATAAAAACTTATATTGTATAATACTTCAACGTATAGTGAAAGGAAAAGACAAGAACATCAAACAAAACCCTTTAAACTTTTTGAATAATTTTGAATATTTACAAAAATGAACATTCAAAGAAATTTTCAGTCTTTGCATTGTTTACATTTGAGCTCGCAACAAAAATTAAATAAAGTACGTGTTCATAATTGTATTTAATATAAAAAAAGAAGATGTGGTATCATTCCCAATGAAACAACTATCCACAAAAGACCAAAATGACACAAACATTAACAATTATAGGTCACTGTACGGCCTTCAACAATGAGCAAAGCCCATAACAAATAGTCAGCTATAAAAGGCCCTGATAAGACAATGTAAAACAGTTCAAACGGGAAAACTAACGGCCTTATTTATGTACAAAAAATGAACGAAAAACAAATATGTAACACATAAACAAACGACAACCTCTGAATTCCAAGATTTCTGAAGGCATATATGCACATGTGAATAAATATATAAGTTTGTATATTTAGGGAGATAGTGGTGGACCAATGAGTTGTAAAGCTGCTGATGGGTCTACCAAACTTGTTGGGTTGACATCGTTTGGTCCTGACAACTGTGATGGAAGTGATCCAGGAGTTTACACAAGAGTATCTGCTTTCTTAGATTGGATAAGCAATAAGATGATTATGATGCCGGAAAAAAAAGATGACCCTGTTGACACAAAAGATGAGCCAAAGAAGAATAACGGAAAGAACAGGAAAAACAAGAAGAACAAGAACAAGAAAAACAAAAATAACAAGAAAGGCAAGAAGAATAAAAAAAATTAGAAAGATTGATAATCAATAAAGTTATCGGGCATTTTATAACCAGATGTTTTTGTTGACATTTTTTTATTCCGTTTTTCCTACACATTTTTGGGTCAGTTAGACATAAAGGTGGGAATATATCAAGCATAAAGCAAAATATAAAAACGACCAAATAACAATGTTCACAGTACGATGAAGATCCCTTTACCAAAACTCAAATATAAATAAAGAAGATGGGGTATGATTATCGATGAGACATTTCTCCAAAGAAGACTAAAATAACACAGAAATCAACAACTATAGGTCACCGTACGGCCATCAACCACTTGCAAAGTCCATACCGCATAGTCAGCTATAACATGACCCGAAAATACAATGTAAAATAATTCAAACGAGGAAACTAACGGCCTTATTTCTGTCCTTTTACGTAGCGATAACATCGACTACAAGGGGACAATCACAGGAAATGCTTGATATCTGATAGGTCATTGACAAAGCGTCGTTTTGTGTACAGGCAGAAAACATAACTATCAATACGTTACGTGTAGTGATATTTGTTGTCCAAAATGTAAATCCATCAGTGGCAATAAAAATGAGTTATAAGTTCCTACAGATACGTAAACAATACCTTGTTTTCAATAATATTGCTTAACATTGATGATCCCTTCTGTAAATTAAGCCATGATTTTTGCAGAAAATCAATAGACTTTTGTGTTTATTTTTATCAAGAAGTCATACAAATCCTCACGATCCAAATTATACCATGCTGAGTCATGAAAGTAAAGTGCACCGTAGAAGGTGTATTTGAATTTGACCATACTTATATGTGTTTAAACTAATATCTTAATTTATAAACTTGTTTTTTTGGAAAGTATTACTTGTCTGGCATTAAATAATCTTCTATATAACGAGCACCGAATTGTCGAATATATAAGTACCAAAAAATGTACCATGGGAAAGAAAGCAGAATGTTAGAAATAAGGTTAAATGTAATTTGTTAGTCTGTAGCTATCACTGATAATGTTTATTTCTACACTTTTTATATAAGCACTGTGATTGTGACTGTGCCAAATTTGAAAGAAGATATTTATGGACGTTCGCATTTCTGTTTAAATTGATACCAAACAATGTCTTTAAAATGTCAATTCCAAGTGTAGAAAAAGTAGAATTGCATATTTCAATTTTTTCAAAAGCTATGGTCTGTGGTTTATATACTAGTTTTTATTTTACAAAGTTAACGAAATAAGTAAATGTGTAAGACAAACTTAAAGCAATTACTTTTATGTGTTATCCTTTAAGGTCATAATTAACTATAGCAGTGTTCTGTGTAAAATATCCAAAAATCTAATTTGTATTTTACCCTTTTATTTAATACATGGATTTAATTGGTTCGTCCATCGTTAGACTATCTATATGGCTAAAGGAATAATTGCCAGAAATATGTCGAGGTTACACGTCCGGGTATTGAAGCTCTTACATGTCGGGCTTCAAATCTGTAATAAATTAGGTTCATTCATTTCTTCATTGCTGAGCTTATAGTTCAGAGAAAACTGTTGCTAGTTTAGAGGTTTCCTATCAAAACTATCAGGTTTAATACACATTGTTTTGTAACAAACGACTAAAACTCGATACTTTGCGTTGTGTTACTGTTATGCTCAAAATCGGAGGCACCCATACAAAGGTACAAAGTAACGTCATGAACATTCTCGTAAGACGTAAATACGGGAAACATAACGTTAACATTTGCATTAAATTCTCAACACACATCATGTGTCTTTTCATAATTTTTTGGTCTCGCAATTGACAATTAAATATTACACATTACAAAACCCGTTCTTTGCTTCGTCGAAGTTATGAATTATATAAGTTCACTTAGAGTGTTCTTTAACAATGTAAGAAATTCTTCATCATTATTGTTGCATCTTATAACTATATTATTATTGCTGCAAGATGAAAAAGATGATAAAAGATGTTTGGAGTCTCACAGATATTTGGATTTTCTGGTATCAATATTAATGAACAACGCCCCTTAGATAATACGCATTCATCCGTGATTTGCACTGAGAAGAATTCTATCATTTTCTTCTCTCTTTTTTGTAAAATAAAGTGCGAAAGATACCAGAATAACAGTCAAACTCATGAATCGAAAATAAACTGACAACGCCATGGCTAAAAATGAAAAAAAGACAAACAGACAAACAACTGTACACAAGAAACAAACAATACCTTAAGACTAAGCAACAAGAACCCTATCAGAAACTTGGGATGATATCAGCTGCTCCGGACGGGTAAGCAGATCCTGCTCCACTTATGGCACTAGTCGTGTTGCTAGTGTTATTACAAACCCGGCAAATAGTCTAATTCGGTAGGTCAGAAAATTATGTATTACTAAAAAATTATTACACCAGGGTTTTAGATATCACAAACTAGTCAAAACATTTACTAAATTTTATCATCGGTATAAGGACATCATTCGTAAATATAGCTCAGCATACAGACTTCTTAAACGTTCAGGTATTTCACATCAAATCTTTTATGGAAATATTCTTTATAAAGCAAAAAGGTGCCAGTATACACCTCAGAAACTAACACAACCTTTGAATAGACTTATTAAGAAGGGATATAATTACGATACTGTTGTCAGTTCATTAACGATTGCATATTTTGGCGTAAATATTGATTCACGCCTAGGGTTATAGGGGGAGGGTTAAGATCTCACAAACATGTTTAACCTCGCCGCATTTTTGCGCCTGTCCCAAGTCAGGAGCATCTGGCCTTTTTTAGTCTTGTATTATTTTAATGTTATTAGTTTCTTGTGTACAATTTGGAAATTAGTATGGCGTTCATTATCACTGAACTAGTATATATTTGTTTAGGAGCCTGCTGAAGGACGCCTCCGAGTGCGGGAATTTCGTGCTACATTGAAGACCTGTTGGTGACCTTCTGCTGTTGTTTTTTCTATGGTCGAGTTGTTTCTCTTGAACACATTCCCCATTTCCATTCTCAATTTCATATTCATGAAAAGGGAAGGAGATTGTACTTACGACGTAAGAAACATATCCGAAATCATCTATAGTTATCATGAGATGGCAGTACGTTTCCAATTACTATCTATGTGTTGCATCTATATATAAATTGAAGCACTTTATAGCGACTACGGTGACCTATAGTTGTTAATGTCTATGTCATTTTGGTCTCTTGTGGACAGTTGTCTCATTGGAAATCATAACACTTCTTCTTCTTTTTTATAGAAAGGGAATAGAATATTTTAGGAAAATGTAAAAGACAACTGAAAACAGCACCAGCTCATTTGATATTGCAGTTTATAAAAGGTAACTCTTATTTGGATAGTTCAAAAGTGAAAATATGTTAAGCTCTTGTGAAATGAAATAAACTAATGTTAATACTGAAGTTCATAAATAAAAGTATCATTACGTGTGTATTTTTGTATTGGCCTTTTTATTGGCCTTTGATCAGATGCATTGCCTCAGTCGAAGCCTCAGGCCAATACATCAAGATTTGGACAAATAACACGGCTAATACAGAAATACATATTATTACTGAAGTGCATATTCCTTATGTAATGTTTTTTAAAAACGTTTACAATCTTAACACCATCGAACAAAAAACATTTTTTTTTTATATTAAACCCTGTTTCCTTTAGACATGTTAGAATTATTGGCTTCTTATTTAAAATGTAATTAGACCTGAGGCCAGAATCTCATTGTAAAATGGGTCTTGAATATTGTAATATGTAATTTATCACTTACGATGAAATGGTTAATGTCATTAAAATTGAATTTGAAAAAAAATGAAATACAGACTAATCCTTTTGATTAATTGAGATTATAAAAATTTTATATTTTCAATAATCTGGTTTAATTCAATCAAATATTTGTGAGGGTGCGTCGGTGTTGCAGCCTGTATCTCAATGCCATATTTGGCTTGGCCACTGCGGCGCTCGCAGCATGAATCAGAATTTTGGAATTCCCGGATCAGCTTGAATAGAATTTTGGAAATCCCGTATCGGGCACTTGTTAATTTGCTGTCGACGAAAGCAGGTGTTACGAAAATTAGTTAAAATCTCCAAAACCCATGAGAATAGTTGCTGCTGTTTTTGTTTTATATTTTCAGGCACTGGTTTGCTGTATTTGATCGCAATATTATGGTTACCAGTATTCAAGCCGGACCTTCATAGTATTGGACCTAGACAGGATTATAAGAAATAAACTTGCGTTTCTATCATTTGGACATTTCCGTCATTAAGCACGTTATTAACATATGGACTATTGTGATTTAAGCATCCAGAACTAATTCTAGTTTTAAGTAATTATCAATTGGAAAGAAAACAAGACATTTTAAAGAAATTAATTTTCTTCTACTATCCTTAGGCGCAGAGTCAATTTGGAATGCGGGAGGTCCAAGGAGACTGGTAGTGATTGGGGGATTATTTTACTCGGCCCTTGCACTGGGCCTGACAAGTTCTACAATTTGCAGGTTTGGAAAATGTGGTTAGTGGTAACGGTGGGGTCTACAGATGGGTAACGCTGGGACCTCCTCCACCGCATCTTATCGAGGGGAGGCCTACACCTGCCAACAGGTGGGCCACTTATAACTGGAGCATTGGTAATACGAGTGTTTTTCCCCGGTCACTCCCCATGGTAGATGGTGGTGTAATCGGGTTTAACTACCAGGGGTTTTATGACACTATGTCAACATAGGTCAGCTGATAGCCATTGTGTTAGGTAATTGGTAGTCACCCTGGCGCCTCAACAAAATATTATAGAATACTCTGTAGCCAAAGTAATGCCACAAAGTAAAAAATGTATATTCTAGTCTTGAAAATGTAAATACAAGTTGGTGTAATAAAATGTATGTTTAATTCAATGGATTGTTTTTGTAATAGTTGTAAAAGTTATAAATGAAAAACAGAGGATGGAACCTCTACACAAATGCGTATAGTATACAGATAAAGAGAGACAACTCTAGTTTAATTTTAATCATTTTGTGATTAAAGGAAGGACTTCAACATAGTTTAAAAATACGTCAACAACTCTTGATCGTTGTTCTTCATCTCATTGTTTTAGTTCAGTATTTATATAGAGTCTTCTTCTATGAGTATTGCAATTAAATTGTTTTTAAATAAATAAGAGTATACACTTATCTCTTGGAATAAATGTTTTTTTACACGAATTATTAGGTGAATCTTTATAGTTTTTTTGTTTATGCTAAGCTGGGGTGAAGAGCGTATTTTCACAATCAAATTCATTTAAAATAAGATTAAATGATGAAGAATTTTCTGTGACAAATCACTTACATGATGCATGCACATTTCCATTTACAAGTATATATTGACAATATTTGTACATGTATATTTTTTGAATATTTGTTGAAATTAAGGTGACATCTTGTGCAATTTTGTATTTAAGAAAACATTACAAGGAAGTGTTTGCTTATTTTTATTATATATTTACATATGGATACATAAATAAAGTCATTGACATACAATGATGTAATCCTTAAGTGAACAAACATAAGCATACTCTGCTTAATATTTCGAAGCACCTGAGAACACCTGGATGTTAACGGGGTTCGGGTTGCTCGGTCTTTAAAATCCTATGCTTTGTTTTGTGTACTGTTGTTTGTCTTTATCTTATTCTCTTTTACGGCATGGCGTTGTCAGTCTATTTACCACTTATGAGTTTGATTATTCCTTATGGTATCTAACGAATCTAAAGAACGATGATTAAGACAATCTGAAAGGTTAATATGATTAATAAAATTAACGGTACCAATTTTCTTGAACCAGATTAACTTACATGAACGTTTTGTAAAATTTTAACAGAAACCCTTAATTGTGAATTTCAACTGTTACTCAAAATTGATAAAAACATGTTTTGGTTTTTTTTGTCAATTGTGTCGGTAAATCATATCATAGTGTCCATTTGGTAAATTTAGTAAAAAATCCTTTTTTCATCGTTTTTGGTAAAATATAAATTAAAAAAATTACACAGCCGTATATCCGATGGAAGACAATGGTATGTAAGGCATTTTTTAAAAGAATTCAACATAGCTGAAATCCATTTAACTATGTTAAAGGAGTCTTTTGTAGACGAAACGCGCGTCTGGCGTATATACATATTGTACTTAATTTAGTCCTGGTATATATGATGAGTTTATTCAAATAAATTTCATGAATGTCGACAATTTCTAGGTCCATTTTTATTCGCTGTCTGATTTAAAAACTGATTTTACTCTCTTAAAACCGATCAACAATTACACCGTAGAAAAAATACAACTATTTAAGCTTGTTTTTCTATATACAGAATGTCACCTCAATTTCTTTTCCATATACTTATATTTTGAAAATATTCGTATACAAATATTGACAAAATGTATTCGTTTACATGTATTGTGTATACATGATCTATCCAACAGAGAATAAACATAATTTTATTTACTGAAGATTAAATTGGTAGTAGATATACGCAATAAACCGCAAAAAAAGGTTTACAAAAAGCTATAAGTTCTCCTTAATTTTCATGAAAAATATTAATTTTCAAGTTATTTATAGGTTTCATAATGAGTGAGAACTGGATATCTTTATTATCAACTAAGGTTCAATATAACAATGAACGAGATTCAGCATTTTTATTAGTTCATGTACTATTTGGATTAAATATTGAGAGTTTATATCAAGTGATATCCATTTCTCAATAGTTGTTAAACCAAATTGTCTTCTGGTCAACACTCTCATTGCGTAAAATTCAAAATTCCGGGAATCGATGGTCTTCCAGAGTCGAACTTTAGTATCAGACATTTTAAAACTTTGTATAAGATTCTCAATTTAATCAAATTTCACAATAATAATATTTTCATTTGAAAAATCTTCATAATTCTATATAATAACTACAACATATTACAGTTAATTTGCGCAGATTATTTTATTAGATTAATCTGTAATTGAATTAAATACGGTGTTTTGTATATTATTGAAGACTTTTTGTGAAAACCAGTGTTTTTGTCACCTTTTATTTTATCACAAAACGTTTTGAAAGACAAGATTACGTGATGTTTCAGCATGGTGTTAATTGCCTTATTTACTCCTTATAAGAAGACGAAATGTAACACCAAAGTTTGTTCTATTGCAAATGCAATAATCAAGACAAATGTGTAGAGCTGAAATCTTCACGTGGTATAAAATATTTTTCTTGAGTTCAGTGCTTGTGTGAATAAAATAGTAAAATCAAAAAATAATTAGTAAAACCTTTAAATAGGAAAAAGTAAAATCACAAAAATACTGAACTCAGAGGAAAATCAATTTGGAAAGTCCATAATCACATGGCAAAATCAAAAAACAAAACGCATCAAAAACGAATGGACAAGAACTGTCATATTCCTGACTTGGTACAGGCATTTTCAAATGTAGAAAAAGGTGGATTGAACCTGGTTCTATAGCGCTAACCCTCTCACTTTAATAACAGTCTCATCAAATTCCGTTACATTTACATGATGCGTTAAATAAACAGTCACAATCAATAAAATAGTCAAAATATGGGAACATCAGTCATCATCGTATAACAATTTAACAGGACACAACAACATCTACTATCTACGAACACATGGATTGATTTGAGTGTCTGACGTCAGAAAAATTATATTCGTCACATAAATTTGTCGTTCAATGTGCATACAATAGTTATCAAAAGCACCTGGATTATAAACAATTTTAAATTTTACATAAGTATTGATTCTACAATTACCTGCTCTGTTCAATATTTTCCATCGGAAATATTTTTAGAACATTTCATTATCTCTTATCAGACATTTTGTAAAACAAAATATGTCATTTGGTATTTATGCATTAAATGTCTGAATCAAATGGTAATTTTAAGTCATTTGAAATGCTAAAATATTGAGGCATTTTAATTTACTATATGCCTAAATTCAGAAATTTCCTGTAGAATATACATTTATATTTAAGACTCTGAACCGCGATGGGAGTCCGAACCGCCATGGTCATGCTGATATGCGATAGATGATATTGAAGTGCGGGTTGTTGGTTTTTTTACACTAAGGTGCGTTTGTAGTATTGTAACGTTTATTTGTTGCTTGCTGTGCAGAAGTTGATGAAACCCATATAATCTATATTAACTATATTGTTAATTGCTGGTATCCTTTACAACTAGTGTTTACTGCAAGGACTGAAAAAAGTGGAAGTTGTGTGAAATGTCAACAAAATAAATTGATTCGTCAGAACGAAACATCTTAACAGCTGATGTGAAGGCAGCAAGAAATAGCATCGATCACACGGCTGATGGTTTTTGCAGTAACTTTTAAACCAAAGTAAAGCCACAAAGTAAAACTTTAGATATACCCCTGCTGGTGATCCGATGGATAAATTAGTTACAGAGTTGTCACTGGCTCAGACGTACTTATGAATATAATAATTTTCTGTAACTGTATCTTACATTAATTTGTAGGATCCTTTACTATAGATAATTTAGCAGATCTGTAAAAATAACATCTCCATGCCTTATATATCATGTACTGTAGTACGACGCTAGTTTAAAACTGACGTAGAAAGGTAATACTCGACCACCGGGAGCATCATTTTTATGAAGCCCAGGTGGTCATGTGGTCTAGCGGTACGGCTACAGTGCAGGCGATTTGGTGTCACCATATCTCAGTTGCATGGGTTCGAATCCCGGCGAGGGAAGGACAAAAAATTTGAGAAAGTAAATTTACATATCTAACATTGTTGGGTTAATGTTTGGACGATTTATATATATATATATTATATCATGAAAATGTAAATACAAGTTCGTATGATAAAATGTAAGTTTAACTTGAATGATTGTTGTGTTCGTATACTTGGTATAGTTTATCTTTGAATGACAGAGGATTGAACCTCTTCACTACTGAGTATAGAATACATAAAGTATGTGGTATTTAAATCTTGCTTCGGTGAATTACAATAACAACAAGCAAAGAGAGACTCTAGAACAATTTTAATCACTGCGTGATTACAGAAACGACTTTACCATAATTCATATAAAACTACAACAACTCTTAATCGTTGTCCTTCATCTTACTGTATTCGTTCAGTACTGTTTTATGGTCTTCTTCTATGAGTATTGTATATTCGACATGCATATATTACCAGAAAATGTATATATAAAGGGTGACCAGATTACTTTTGAAGTATGTAAACGTAAATGAATTGATGATATAAGGTCCAATGGCAAACACATATGCATAACTAGAACAATAATAAGATATGAATATTGTCCCCAAGTTATACATGCTGAATAGAATACTCAGTAATAAGATATACCGTCCAAGTGTTATCAAGTGGTATCAAACTAGTAGTAGCCCACAATGCATTGTAGTTCATTGAGTCAATTGGTCAGTTTGTCAAGGCCATATTGGCCTTTCGTTTGGGAAATACTATGCAAATATAGTCTGACGTCAGGAAATCTATAGTTTTCGATCTGCTAATTGATTAACGTTTTGCACCAAAACAAAATCGTTTTTGATACGTTTTGTTATTTGATTTTGCCATGTGATTTTGGACTTTCCGCATTGATTTCCCTCTAAGTTCAGTATTTTTGTGATTTAACTGTTTACACGTAACGTATGGACCTTTTTTTACTCCCTGCCCAAATTGTCTTCACCATCTATACGTTGTCAGTAACCTGTTAAACGACCTAATCATATCAAAATCAAGAATATTAGAATATTTATTATTTTCTTGAACTTATCCCCAAGTGGTTAGGATCATCACTACGTGAAGGACTTGTAGTATACGTTAAGGGGTCGTCATCGTACTGTGTACATTGTTTTGATTCTTTTAGGGTTATTTATGCTGTATTTTCCTATATTTAAGTACAATAATAATAGGATGAATGTAGAGGTAAAAAATAACAGAACAAATAAAAAATGCTTTTAAAGTTTATTTTATTACCAATAAATATAACTTGGTATTTTATTTATTCTCTTCTTATTTCTATTCCTTCTGTATTTCCTGTAGTTCCTGTTTCTACTCTTATTTTTGTTTCCTGTAGTTCCTGTTTATCTTCCTATTCTTGTTTTTCCTATGTTTCTTGTTTTTCCTGTTATTTGCGTTTGTCCTGTATTTCCAGTCTTTCTTGTAATAATCTTTTCTTTCGACATTCATATTCATCTTATTCTTAATCCAGTCAAGAAAAAATGATACTTTGGTATACACTCCTGGTACAATTCCATCGCATTCATCAGGACCAAACGATGTAAACCCAACAAGTTTATTTATCCCGTCATTGGTCTTACAAATCACTGGTCCACCGCTATCTCCCTGAATGTAAAGATTTAGAAATATAAATATATAACCAGCGCTGCCTGAATGTTTCATTGTTAAATTTATACAAATTTTGTAAGCTTTTAAACGAAAGACGTTGAAATACTCTATATACACACTTATATTTTTAAGTATTTCTGTTGACCTAGAACATCGATGGGATGTTTTTCGTATATTAAGGTTTTATTTTCATGCAATTTAACCTTTTATTTCGTTTCATTTATATCATCTCACTAGCAATTATTTTTAATTAGCGAGTTTGAGTTACAGTTGTTTTTGGGTTATTATATTTTGCAATTAAATAATAGAAACGAAAACTTTAAAAAGTTTGTTTTACCTATGATCGCATAATGTACAGTATACCGCAATTCGTATAAGAATATTGTTTGTACATTGTTAAGTGTAGAATGAACCACTTTAAATAAAATTTGCACAAGCTAAAATATACGAAAATAAACAATAAACTCACAACACGACTGAACTCCGAGGAATATTCAAAACGGAAAGTCCCTAATTAAATGGCAAAATCAAAAGCTCAAATACATAAAACGAATAGATAACAACTGTCTTATTCCTGACTTGGTATGGACATTTTCTTATGTCGAACATGGTGGATTTAACCCGGTTTTAAATCGTTCAATTCCTTACTTGTATGACATATGTTAAAAATTCATATATATCAAATTATGCCAACGTAATAAAAACGTAAAAACAAAAAACAAAAAAAATGTTGAAAAGAGGGAGAGGATGCTTAATTATAAAGAAAAAGAATTTGAATAGTAATCATATATTTAAGTTTTGGACAAAAGTAATCAAAGAAATACATACAAAACAAACATCTGTTCCGTTCTTCTGAAGACAAATTTTACTGCTGCTAATGTCGTCTTTTGGCCACGATAGAGCACAAACTTCATTGGTGATAGCAGGTATATATGATAGTTGCAAACGATCGGGATAACCCTTTCCTGGACCTGTAACAAAATGAAGTTTTATGGTTAGAAAATAATAGTTTAGCAATGATTCCCTACGTAATGTATAATGTCCCGTAATATTTATAGAGAGCATTGTTTTATTTTACTTTGTACTATTATGGTATTAAATTATAATAGTATTTCACATGCAGACTAAACGCTCCTTTTGTGTACATAATTGTGAGCATGTTATCTTGTTTACTTCTTAATGTACTTTTTTATACCTTAAAAAAGATAAGTAAGTGAGAAAGTAAACAAACAACCAGTTAAACAACTGATCGCTTAAAAAACAAAAATTGTTTTTGAACAATTGGAAAATAGATTTTGGAAGACCATCGATCATATATAGTAAGTGAACTAAACACTTTCAAGGTTTTTGTATAGCTTTCTGTAAGGTAATGGTTTCCTCTATTATGAATGTCATACAGTGATCTATATTTTTTTGGTTTCTACATCCTTTGGTTTCAGGTAGAGATTTGTCTAATTGGTAATCCTATTTCATCTACTTATTTGAATATTGAGATTTGAAATTGAACTATTTTACCCGATTTTGTACCTACATGTGCCATGAACAACAAGATGGGTACGACGAATGAAGCAGAATCGAATTCACCTTCCAAAGCATCTGGCCCTGGTTTCGGTTTCGTTCGTTTCTTACATTATAAATGAGGTATTCACAGATTGTTGCTTATCTAATCATCTTTTATTGTCATGGCTTTGTTGAGTTTATTTTGACTTTTGAGGTTTGAATTCTCTCTTATATCTTTTTATTAAGAATAATCTCATGTAAAGGACACTTCGAAGAATTCTTATTTTTCCCAAATTAATTGAAAAATTGTGTTTTCTTTAATTTATCTTATTCGTTGACACTCTATCTTATATTGTTATAAACATACCTAATGTTACATTCACTTGGCCCCAGCCTGATACTTTACAAATATCTCCTACAAAAATGTTACTCTTACTATAATCCAAGGTGATTTTGTTTATAGTAGACCCGAATGAAAGAGGTGTCCATAGCTCAATCAGCATAATGTCGTTGTCCATTTCTAATGGTTTCTCATAAAATTCGTGCTGAAAAATAAATTCATCTTATTTCAATGATTTGTCTGTTTGTAAATCTGTCTTATAAAAGAAGAAGATGTGGTATGATTGCCAATGACACAACTGTACACAAGAGACCAAAATAACACAGAAATTAACCACTATAGGTAACCGTACGGCCGACAAACATAAGAGAAAAAAAACGGATATGGGATATCTATCAATAATACAAAATCAAGAAATGCACAGCAGCAGCAAACAACATAAATAAAGGAACAGTGTTTTTATAGCTGTTCCTCATCTCAAAATTACAGCGTTGCCATCTACACGAAGCTACAAAAACTCACATGGCTGTTTACATTGTACAGAGTTAAATTTTTAACCAAATGTGATATGTCCAGGAATATGAAATAATTTGACAAATTTTCGACGTAAATAATGTTCGTTATTTTAAAAACTGTTTAGCTTTTGGTAACGTGTTATCGAAACGATAGGTGGGTCCATCTACGCGATTACGTGTTTTAGACTAAGAATAATTATGCAACACGACAGGTCCATAATTTACGTAACAATATGTATCGATATAATGGCTTATACCTGTAGATGGTTTAAAAACGATTGATCAAATAGCCATTAACACAACGGAAATCAGTAATATCTATCATTATAAAGAATAACACTGACCTTTCAGACACCTTCTTATTTCCTATACATGAGAACTTTTGTAATTACAATTAACATGATTTATGCACAACTTCTTTCTTTGCCTTCTTTCGTTCACATGTTATCATTTGACACTAAGTGGGTATGTTTTATTTCAATTATAAATGTACATTTCTGCGATATTGATTATCAAAACTAATTTTCATTTGCAGGTTTTGATAGTTATTATGATATTCCTTTTGTGAGTGTTTACTTATTAGTATTTGTACATTATTGCGTTGTATCACATGTATACGAGACATTCGTTTTACATGTATGATCTATTAAATTTAATGGCACATTCTTTTAATAAAGTCATACTACGGATATTTAAGACATATATCAAACTAATCAAAGTGCATACCATAAATATCCGTTTTATAGATCTGAAAACTGTCATCTTACTCAGGAAAGAACTACCTGCTCCTATTCTATAGTCGCTTGCTCTAAAATGAAAATAAGATTAATGTTTTGAAGTATCATTGAACATTCTTTATTTAACTATAGTTAACAATTACTATTATAATGATTTTTTTGTATTTCGGTGTGACTGTAATGATTAATGTATCATATGTGTTTCATTCTTGACATATTTTCTTGTTTTATAATTAAGAAGATTAAAACACAATGTTGACTAGAGTACCCCTATATTTGACATTTTTACCTATTACATGTACGTATGCTTCTTTTGTTCACACATTGTTGTCAGTATTAAGGAAAACGCGAAAACGCGGAGTCGAAAACGCGGAATCGGTTTTACGTTTTCGTCTTTTCGACTTTCCGACTTCGCGTTTTCGCGTTTTCGACTTCAGGTTTTCGCGTTTTCGCCCTATAGAATATGAAAGGCGAAAAGGCGACAAACGCGACAATCGTGAAATGGCCTCAACTGGGCACCATACACGAGTGAAAATCAGCTTTATATATATTTTTCAAGATGCTACATGACGAATGTATGTTTTTTTAGTGTGTTCAAGCTGGCCAGGCCTGACATATTATTGATAATTGTATATGCAACAATCACACAGTCTCATGTCCATAGAAAATTTGGAATGCTTAAATACTTCTTTATTTAAAACTAATATCCGTCCTGCTCTTCTTACTTAATGAAATAAAAAGAAACATGAAAATCTCCCAATTTTTATTAGGGGATTCTAAACTTGACTCGTTTTGATTAAGCATCTTTATAAAGTTTATTTCTACAGTTAAAGATGAACTCCACACAATTTTCGATACGGTATATACAACTATCGGTATCAATCAGATGTGAATCGTCTGGACATTTGTTCAAAAATTTCCAATCAACATAGATACGAATATGCAGTAGTGTATTCATTTCTTTACGACTCTATATTTTATATATAAAACCGTTATAATGGACTTTTTATATTTAAATAAGATTGGGTAATTACCATTGAACTCCTTTCTGCACGGACGATTTTGGCAGTCATTTCATGTATATAAGATAGATTTGAGGTCAGTTTGACCAATGTTACGCTCGTTACAAAATAGTAAGGACAAGGTAAGTTTGGTATACCTCCCACTCTTTTTATATAGTTATCAAAAGTACCAGAATTTTATACGCCAGACGCGCGTTTCGTCTACATAAGACTCATCAGTGACGCTCAGATCGAAATAGTTAAAAAGCCAAATAAATACAAAGTTGAAGAGCATTGAGGATCCAAAATTCCAAAAAGTTGTGCCAAATACGGCTAAGGTAATCTACTCCTGGGGTAAGAAAATCCTTAGTTTTTCGAAAAAATCAAAGTTTTGTAAACAGAAAATTTATAAAAATAACCATATAATTGATATTCATGTCAACACCGAAGTGCTGACTACTGGGCTGGTGATACCCTCGGGGACGAAACGTCCACCAGCAGTGGCATCGACCCAGTGGTGTAAATAGTTATCAAAAGTACCAGGATTATAATTTTATACGCCAGACGCGCGTTTCGTCTACATAAGACTCATCAGTGACGCTCAGATCGAAATAGTTAAAAAGCCAAATAAATACAAAGTTGAAGAGCATTGAGGATCCAAAATTCCAAAAAGTTGTGCCAAATACGGCTAAGGTAATCTACTCCTGGGGTAAGAAAATCCTTAGTTTTTCGAAAAAATCAAAGTTTTGTAAACAGAAAATTTATAAAAATGACCATATAATTGATATTCATGTCAACACCGAAGTGCTGACTACTGGGCTGGTGATACCCTCGGGGACGAAACGTCCACCAGCAGTGGCATCGACCCAGTGGTGTAAATAGTTATCAAAAGTACCAGGATTATAATTTTATACGCCAGACGCGCGTTTCGTCTACATAAGACTCATCAGTGACGCTCAGATCGAAATAGTTAAAAAGCCAAATAAATACAAAGTTGAAGAGCATTGAGGATCCAAAATTCCAAAAAGTTGTGCCAAATACGGCTAAGGTAATCTACTCCTGGGGTAAGAAAATCCTTAGTTTTTCGAAAAAATCAAAGTTTTGTAAACAGAAAATTTATAAAAATGACCATATAATTGATATTCATGTCAACACCGAAGTGCTGACTACTGGGCTGGTGATACCCTCGGGGACGAAACGTCCACCAGCAGTGGCATCGACCCAGTGGTGTAAATAGTTATCAAAAGTACCAGGATTATAATTTTATACGCCAGACGCGCGTTTCGTCTACATAAGACTCATCAGTGACGCTCAGATTGAAATAGTTAAAAAGCCAAATAAATACAAAGTTGAAGAGCATTGAGGATCTAAAATTCCAAAAAGTTGTGCCAAATACGGCTAAGGTAATCTACTCCTGGGGTAAGAAAATCCTTAGTTTTTCGAAAAAATCAAAGTTTTGTTAACAGAAAATTTATAAAAATGACCATATAATTGATATTCATGTCAACACCGAAGTGCTGACTACTGGGCTGGTGATACCCTCGGGGACGAAACGTCCACCAGCAGTGGCATCGACCCAGTGGTGTAAATAGTTATCAAAAGTACCAGGATTATAATTTTATACGCCAGACGCGCGTTTCGTCTACATAAGACTCATCAGTGACGCTCAGATTGAAATAGTTAAAAAGCCAAATAAATACAAAGTTGAAGAGCATTGAGGATCCAAAATTCCAAAAAGTTGTGCCAAATACGGCTAAGGTAATCTACTCCTGGGGTAAGAAAATCCTTAGTTTTTCGAAAAAATCAAAGTTTTGTAAACAGAAAATTTATAAAAATGACCATATAATTGATATTCATGTCAACACCGAAGTGCTGACTACTGGGCTGGTGATACCCTCGGGGACGAAACGTCCACCAGCAGTGGCATCGACCCAGTGGTGTAAATAGTTATCAAAAGTACCAGGATTATAATTTTATACGCCAGACGCGCGTTTCGTCTACATAAGACTCATCAGTGACGCTCAGATTGAAATAGTTAAAAAGCCAAATAAATACAAAGTTGAAGAGCATTGAGGATCCAAAATTCCAAAAAGTTGTGCCAAATACGGCTAAGGTAATCTACTCCTGGGGTAAGAAAATCCTTAGTTTTTCGAAAAAATCAAAGTTTTGTAAACAGAAAATTTATAAAAATGACCATATAATTGATATTCATGTCAACACCGAAGTGCTGACTACTGGGCTGGTGATACCCTCGGGGACGAAACGTCCACCAGCAGTGGCATCGACCCAGTGGTGTAAATAGTTATCAAAAGTACCAGGATTATAATTTTATACGCCAGACGCGCGTTTCGTCTACATAAGACTCATTAGTGACGCTCAGATCGAAATAGTTAAAAAGCCAAATAAATACAAAGTTGAAGAGCATTGAGGATCCAAAATTCCAAAAAGTTGTGCCAAATACGGCTAAGGTAATCTACTCCTGGGGTAAGAAAATCCTTAGTTTTTCGAAAAAATCAAAGTTTTGTAAACAGAAAATTTACCAGCAGTGGCATCGACCCAGTGGTGTAAATAGTTATCAAAAGTACCAGGATTATAATTTTATACGCCAGACGCGCGTTTCGTCTACATAAGACTCATCAGTGACGCTCAGATTGAAATAGTTAAAAAGCCAAATAAATACAAAGTTGAAGAGCATTGAGGATCCAAAATTCCAAAAAGTTGTGCCAAATACGGCTAAGGTAATCTACTCCTGGGGTAAGAAAATCCTTAGTTTTTCGAAAAAAATCAAAGTTTTGTAAACAGAAAATTTATAAAAATGACCATATAATTGATATTCATGTCAACACCGAAGTGCTGACTACTGGGCTGGTGATACCCTCGGGGACGAAACGTCCACCAGCAGTGGCATCGACCCAGTGGTGTAAATAGTTATCAAAAGTACCAGGATTATAATTTTATACGCCAGACGCGCGTTTCGTCTACATAAGACTCATCAGTGACGCTCAGATTGAAATAGTTAAAAAGCCAAATAAATACAAAGTTGAAGAGCATTGAGGATCCAAAATTCCAAAAAGTTGTGCCAAATACGGCTAAGGTAATCTACTCCTGGGGTAAGAAAATCCTTAGTTTTTCGAAAAAATCAAAGTTTTGTTAACAGAAAATTTATAAAAATGACCATATAATTGATATTCATGTCAACACCGAAGTGCTGACTACTGGGCTGGTGATACCCTCGGGGACGAAACGTCCACCAGCAGTGGCATCGACCCAGTGGTGTAAATAGTTATCAAAAGTACCAGGATTATAATTTTATACGCCAGACGCGCGTTTCGTCTACATAAGACTCATCAGTGACGCTCAGATTGAAATAGTTAAAAAGCCAAATAAATACAAAGTTGAAGAGCATTGAGGATCCAAAATTCCAAAAAGTTGTGCCAAATACGGCTAAGGTAATCTACTCCTGGGGTAAGAAAATCCTTAGTTTTTCGAAAAAATCAAAGTTTTGTAAACAGAAAATTTATAAAAATGACCATATAATTGATATTCATGTCAACACCGAAGTGCTGACTACTGGGCTGGTGATACCCTCGGGGACGAAACGTCCACCAGCAGTGGCATCGACCCAGTGGTGTAAATAGTTATCAAAAGTACCAGGATTATAATTTTATACGCCAGACGCGCGTTTCGTCTACATAAGACTCATCAGTGACGCTCAGATCGAAATAGTTAAAAAGCCAAATAAATACAAAGTTGAAGAGCATTGAGGATCCAAAATTCCAAAAAGTTGTGCCAAATACGGCTAAGGTAATCTACTCCTGGGGTAAGAAAATCCTTAGTTTTTCGAAAAAATCAAAGTTTTGTAAACAGAAAATTTATAAAAATGACAATATAATTGATATTCATGTCAACACCGAAGTGCTGACTACTGGGCTGGTGATACCCTCGGGGACGAAACGTCCACCAGCAGTGGCATCGACCCAGTGGTGTAAATAGTTATCAAAAGTACCAGGATTATAATTTTATACGCCAGACGCGCGTTTCGTCTACATAAGACTCATCAGTGACGCTCAGATCGAAATAGTTAAAAAGCCAAATAAATACAAAGTTGAAGAGCATTGAGGATCCAAAATTCCAAAAAGTTGTGCCAAATACGGCTAAGGTAATCTACTCCTGGGGTAAGAAAATCCTTAGTTTTTCGAAAAAATCAAAGTTTTGTAAACAGAAAATTTACCAGCAGTGGCATCGACCCAGTGGTGTAAATAGTTATCAAAAGTACCAGGATTATAATTTTATACGCCAGACGCGCGTTTCGTCTACATAAGACTCATCAGTGACGCTCAGATTGAAATAGTTAAAAAGCCAAATAAATACAAAGTTGAAGAGCATTGAGGATCCAAAATTCCAAAAAGTTGTGCCAAATACGGCTAAGGTAATCTACTCCTGGGGTAAGAAAATCCTTAGTTTTTCGAAAAAAATCAAAGTTTTGTAAACAGAAAATTTATAAAAATGACCATATAATTGATATTCATGTCAACACCGAAGTGCTGACTACTGGGCTGGTGATACCCTCGGGGACGAAACGTCCACCAGCAGTGGCATCGACCCAGTGGTGTAAATAGTTATCAAAAGTACCAGGATTATAATTTTATACGCCAGACGCGCGTTTCGTCTACATAAGACTCATCAGTGACGCTCAGATTGAAATAGTTAAAAAGCCAAATAAATACAAAGTTGAAGAGCATTGAGGATCCAAAATTCCAAAAAGTTGTGCCAAATACGGCTAAGGTAATCTACTCCTGGGGTAAGAAAATCCTTAGTTTTTCGAAAAAAATCAAAGTTTTGTAAACAGAAAATTTATAAAAATGACCATATAATTGATATTCATGTCAACACCGAAGTGCTGACTACTGGGCTGGTGATACCCTCGGGGACGAAACGTCCACCAGCAGTGGCATCGACCCAGTGGTGTAAATAGTTATCAAAAGTACCAGGATTATAATTTTATACGCCAGACGCGCGTTTCGTCTACATAAGACTCATCAGTGACGCTCAGATTGAAATAGTTAAAAAGCCAAATAAATACAAAGTTGAAGAGCATTGAGGATCCAAAATTCCAAAAAGTTGTGCCAAATACGGCTAAGGTAATCTACTCCTGGGGTAAGAAAATCCTTAGTTTTTCGAAAAAATCAAAGTTTTGTAAACAGAAAATTTATAAAAATGACCATATAATTGATATTCATGTCAACACCGAAGTGCTGACTACTGGGCTGGTGATACCCTCGGGGACGAAACGTCCACCAGCAGTGGCATCGACCCAGTGGTGTAAATAGTTATCAAAAGTACCAGGATTATAATTTTATACGCCAGACGCGCGTTTCGTCTACATAAGACTCATCAGTGACGCTCAGATTGAAATAGTTAAAAAGCCAAATAAATACAAAGTTGAAGAGCATTGAGGATCCAAAATTCCAAAAAGTTGTGCCAAATACGGCTAAGGTAATATACTCCTGGGGTAAGAAAATCCTTAGTTTTTCGAAAAAATCAAAGTTTTGTAAACAGAAAATTTATAAAAATGACCATATAATTGATATTCATGTCAACACCGAAGTGCTGACTACTGGGCTGGTGATACCCTCGGGGACGAAACGTCCACCAGCAGTGGCATCGACCCAGTGGTGTAAATAGTTATCAAAAGTACCAGGATTATAATTTTATACGCCAGACGCGCGTTTCGTCTACATAAGACTCATCAGTGACGCTCAGATCGAAATAGTTAAAAAGCCAAATAAATACAAAGTTGAAGAGCATTGAGGATCCAAAATTCCAAAAAGTTGTGCCAAATACGGCTAAGGTAATCTACTCCTAGGGTAAGAAAATCCTTAGTTTTTCGAAAAAATCAAAGTTTTGTAAACAGAAAATTTATAAAAATGACCATATAATTGATATTCATGTCAACACCGAAGTGCTGACTACTGGGCTGGTGATACCCTCGGGGACGAAACGTCCACCAGCAGTGGCATCGACCCAGTGGTGTAAATAGTTATCAAAAGTACCAGGATTATAATTTTATACGCCAGACGCGCGTTTCGTCTACATAAGACTCATCAGTGACGCTCAGATCGAAATAGTTAAAAAGCCAAATAAATACAAAGTTGAAGAGCATTGAGGATCCAAAATTCCAAAAAGTTGTGCCAAATACGGCTAAGGTAATCTACTCCTGGGGTAAGAAAATCCTTAGTTTTTCGAAAAAATCAAAGTTTTGTTAACAGAAAATTTATAAAAATGACCATATAATTGATATTCATGTCAACACCGAAGTGCTGACTACTGGGCTGGTGATACCCTCGGGGACGAAACGTCCACCAGCAGTGGCATCGACCCAGTGGTGTAAATAGTTATCAAAAGTACCAGGATTATAATTTTATACGCCAGACGCGCGTTTCGTCTACATAAGACTCATCAGTGACGCTCAGATCGAAATAGTTAAAAAGCCAAATAAATACAAAGTTGAAGAGCATTGAGGATCCAAAATTCCAAAAAGTTGTGCCAAATACGGCTAAGGTAATCTACTCCTGGGGTAAGAAAATCCTTAGTTTTTCGAAAAAATCAAAGTTTTGTAAACAGAAAATTTATAAAAATGACCATATAATTGATATTCATGTCAACACCGAAGTGCTGACTACTGGGCTGGTGATACCCTCGGGGACGAAACGTCCACCAGCAGTGGCATCGACCCAGTGGTGTAAATAGTTATCAAAAGTACCAGGATTATAATTTTATACGCCAGACGCGCGTTTCGTCTCCATAAGACTCATCAGTGACGCTCAGATCGAAATAGTTAAAAAGCCAAATAAATACAAAGTTGAAGAGCATTGAGGATCCAAAATTCCAAAAAGTTGTGCCAAATACGGCTAAGGTAATCTACTCCTGGGGTAAGAAAATCCTTAGTTTTTCGAAAAAATCAAAGTTTTGTTAACAGAAAATTTATAAAAATGACCATATAATTGATATTCATGTCAACACCGAAGTGCTGACTACTGGGCTGGTGATACCCTCGGGGACGAAACGTCCACCAGCAGTGGCATCGACCCAGTGGTGTAAATAGTTATCAAAAGTACCAGGATTATAATTTTATACGCCAGACGCGCGTTTCGTCTACATAAGACTCATCAGTGACGCTCAGATCGAAATAGTTAAAAAGCCAAATAAATACAAAGTTGAAGAGCATTGAGGATCCAAAATTCCAAAAAGTTGTGCCAAATACGGCTAAGGTAATCTACTCCTGGGGTAAGAAAATCCTTAGTTTTTCGAAAAAATCAAAGTTTTGTAAACAGAAAATTTATAAAAATGACCATATAATTGATATTCATGTCAACACCGAAGTGCTGACTACTGGGCTGGTGATACCCTCGGGGACGAAACGTCCACCAGCAGTGGCATCGACCCAGTGGTGTAAATAGTTATCAAAAGTACCAGGATTATAATTTTATACGCCAGACGCGCGTTTCGTCTACATAAGACTCATCAGTGACGCTCAGATCGAAATAGTTAAAAAGCCAAATAAATACAAAGTTGAAGAGCATTGAGGATCCAAAATTCCAAAAAGTTGTGCCAAATACGGCTAAGGTAATCTACTCCTGGGGTAAGAAAATCCTTAGTTTTTCGAAAAAATCAAAGTTTTGTAAACAGAAAATTTACCAGCAGTGGCATCGACCCAGTGGTGTAAATAGTTATCAAAAGTACCAGGATTATAATTTTATACGCCAGACGCGCGTTTCGTTTACATAAGACTCATCAGTGACGCTCAGATTGAAATAGTTAAAAAGCCAAATAAATACAAAGTTGAAGAGCATTGAGGATCCAAAATTCCAAAAAGTTGTGCCAAATACGGCTAAGGTAATCTACTCCTGGGGTAAGAAAATCCTTAGTTTTTCGAAAAAATCAAAGTTTTGTAAACAGAAAATTTATAAAAATGACCATATAATTGATATTCATGTCAACACCGAAGTGCTGACTACTGGGCTGGTGATACCCTCGGGGACGAAACGTCCACCAGCAGTGGCATCGACCCAGTGGTGTAAATAGTTATCAAAAGTACCAGGATTATAATTTTATACGCCAGACGCGCGTTTCGTCTACATAAGACTCATCAGTGACGCTCAGATTGAAATAGTTAAAAAGCCAAATAAATACAAAGTTGAAGAGCATTGAGGATCCAAAATTCCAAAAAGTTGTGCCAAATACGGCTAAGGTAATCTACTCCTGGGGTAAGAAAATCCTTAGTTTTTCGAAAAAATCAAAGTTTTGTAAACAGAAAATTTATAAAAATGACCATATAATTGATATTCATGTCAACACCGAAGTGCTGACTACTGGGCTGGTGATACCCTCGGGGACGAAACGTCCACCAGCAGTGGCATCGACCCAGTGGTGTAAATAGTTATCAAAAGTACCAGGATTATAATTTTATACGCCAGACGCGCGTTTCGTCTACATAAGACTCATCAGTGACGCTCAGATTGAAATAGTTAAAAAGCCAAATAAATACAAAGTTGAAGAGCATTGAGGATCCAAAATTCCAAAAAGTTGTGCCAAATACGGCTAAGGTAATCTACTCCTGGGGTAAGAAAATCCTTAGTTTTTCGAAAAAATCAAAGTTTTGTAAACAGAAAATTTATAAAAATGACCATATAATTGATATTCATGTCAACACCGAAGTGCTGACTACTGGGCTGGTGATACCCTCGGGGACGAAACGTCCACCAGCAGTGGCATCGACCCAGTGGTGTAAATAGTTATCAAAAGTACCAGGATTATAATTTTATACGCCAGACGCGCGTTTCGTCTACATAAGACTCATCAGTGACGCTCAGATCGAAATAGTTAAAAAGCCAAATAAATACAAAGTTGAAGAGCATTGAGGATCCAAAATTCCAAAAAGTTGTGCCAAATACGGCTAAGGTAATCTACTCCTGGGGTAAGAAAATCCTTAGTTTTTCGAAAAAATCAAAGTTTTGTAAACAGAAAATTTATAAAAATGACCATATAATTGATATTCATGTCAACACCGAAGTGCTGACTACTGGGCTGGTGATACCCTCGGGGACGAAACGTCCACCAGCAGTGGCATCGACCCAGTGGTGTAAATAGTTATCAAAAGTACCAGGATTATAATTTTATACGCCAGACGCGCGTTTCGTCTACATAAGACTCATCAGTGACGCTCAGATCGAAATAGTTAAAAAGCCAAATAAATACAAAGTTGAAGAGCATTGAGGATCCAAAATTCCAAAAAGTTGTGCCAAATACGGCTAAGGTAATCTACTCCTGGGGTAAGAAAATCCTTAGTTTTTCGAAAAAATCAAAGTTTTGTTAACAGAAAATTTATAAAAATGACCATATAATTGATATTCATGTCAACACCGAAGTGCTGACTACTGGGCTGGTGATACCCTCGGGGACGAAACGTCCACCAGCAGTGGCATCGACCCAGTGGTGTAAATAGTTATCAAAAGTACCAGGATTATAATTTTATACGCCAGACGCGCGTTTCGTCTACATAAGACTCATCAGTGACGCTCAGATCGAAATAGTTAAAAAGCCAAATAAATACAAAGTTGAAGAGCATTGAGGATCCAAAATTCCAAAAAGTTGTGCCAAATACGGCTAAGGTAATCTACTCCTGGGGTAAGAAAATCCTTAGTTTTTCGAAAAAATCAAAGTTTTGTAAACAGAAAATTTATAAAAATGACCATATAATTGATATTCATGTCAACACCGAAGTGCTGACTACTGGGCTGGTGATACCCTCGGGGACGAAACGTCCACCAGCAGTGGCATCGACCCAGTGGTGTAAATAGTTATCAAAAGTACCAGGATTATAATTTTATACGCCAGACGCGCGTTTCGTCTACATAAGACTCATCAGTGACGCTCAGATCGAAATAGTTAAAAAGCCAAATAAATACAAAGTTGAAGAGCATTGAGGATCCAAAATTCCAAAAAGTTGTGCCAAATACGGCTAAGGTAATCTACTCCTGGGGTAAGAAAATCCTTAGTTTTTCGAAAAAATCAAAGTTTTGTAAACAGAAAATTTATAAAAATGACCATATAATTGATATTCATGTCAACACCGAAGTGCTGACTACTGGGCTGGTGATACCCTCGGGGACGAAACGTCCACCAGCAGTGGCATCGACCCAGTGGTGTAAATAGTTATCAAAAGTACCAGGATTATAATTTTATACGCCAGACGCGCGTTTCGTCTACATAAGACTCATCAGTGACGCTCAGATCGAAATAGTTAAAAAGCCAAATAAATACAAAGTTGAAGAGCATTGAGGATCCAAAATTCCAAAAAGTTGTGCCAAATACGGCTAAGGTAATCTACTCCTGGGGTAAGAAAATCCTTAGTTTTTCGAAAAAATCAAAGTTTTGTTAACAGAAAATTTATAAAAATGACCATATAATTGATATTCATGTCAACACCGAAGTGCTGACTACTGGGCTGGTGATACCCTCGGGGACGAAACGTCCACCAGCAGTGGCATCGACCCAGTGGTGTAAATAGTTATCAAAAGTACCAGGATTATAATTTTATACGCCAGACGCGCGTTTCGTCTACATAAGACTCATCAGTGACGCTCAGATCGAAATAGTTAAAAAGCCAAATAAATACAAAGTTGAAGAGCATTGAGGATCCAAAATTCCAAAAAGTTGTGCCAAATACGGCTAAGGTAATCTACTCCTGGGGTAAGAAAATCCTTAGTTTTTCGAAAAAATCAAAGTTTTGTAAACAGAAAATTTATAAAAATGACCATATAATTGATATTCATGTCAACACCGAAGTGCTGACTACTGGGCTGGTGATACCCTCGGGGACGAAACGTCCACCAGCAGTGGCATCGACCCAGTGGTGTAAATAGTTATCAAAAGTACCAGGATTATAATTTTATACGCCAGACGCGCGTTTCGTCTACATAAGACTCATCAGTGACGCTCAGATTGAAATAGTTAAAAAGCCAAATAAATACAAAGTTGAAGAGCATTGAGGATCCAAAATTCCAAAAAGTTGTGCCAAATACGGCTAAGGTAATCTACTCCTGGGGTAAGAAAATCCTTAGTTTTTCGAAAAAATCAAAGTTTTGTAAACAGAAAATTTACCAGCAGTGGCATCGACCCAGTGGTGTAAATAGTTATCAAAAGTACCAGGATTTTATATGTAACCTTATAGTTTTAATTCGACTTGTGTATGGTAAATATTGATTCATTTATGTATGTCTATTGCATATAGTTATGTTGAACATGTTGAGTTAAAAGGCGATCTCGTAGCAAACGCATAACCCTATACTGTGTTTGGTATTTTTTCTACAATATATAGCTAAGACAAAATTTATTTTCGGAGGGGTGAAACGAGGGAGTAAATACCAACTTTTAATTTTACTCTAATGTTCAATTGAAACATCGACTTCGTCGTCTCATTAAACAGAGCTTTTTTTTTAAATCATAAGTATTGTAGATACTTATTAGTTGTGTCAAGTCGTGTGTTTTCCCACTTTGTGAAGAAATATACTGATTCCAAAAATAAAGGCAATCATATTAAAATATAAAATGAACATATTGGACTTTTCATTCACCGAATATTCTTTTGTTTTGTTTTTATGGGTTGCTACATTAAGTCAATATTTCACTAATTAGTCACTAAACGCAATATCCAAATATTTCCAGTCTTATTTAAAATCACGCAAATTTAGAAATTTACTAGCTTTAACCATGTTAGTATATAGCATGCTCATTTACTAAATATGTGAAAAGTAAAATAATACAAATAACGAACTGCAAGGAAAATTTAAATTTGAAAGTACCTTAACAAATTTTAAAATCGAAAGCTCAAACACATCATACGAATGGAAAACAACTACAAGTATCATACCCCTGACTTGGTACAGGCATTTTCTTATGTATACCATTGTGAATTTAATCTTTTGATATACATGTAGCTAGCAAAAACTCTTACTTGCTTGACAGTCAGTATAATTCGACAATATTGACAACAATATGTCAGGTAAAATTCTCGACTTGTTTATAGACTGTCAAATTAAGATTTGCTATTACAAAAACACTAAATTATATCAATATCAATGCTTACGTATAATTCGGGTTTCTAAAACAATGAGCCGCTGATACAATCCATCTTTCATTAATTATCGACCCCCCACATCTATGGCCCCAAGAACCGTTCTTCCTCTGTCTCTGAAAAGAAATTTGCCATGGACAGTCTATTATGTCAGCATTTTCACCATTGGTAATTTTAGCAACAACAGCTGCTCCAGTAACCTGAAAAGTATTATTAATACTATGAACGATAATACAATGTCATTTAAACACAATAAAAAGTCTTCAAATGAAATAAAGTTTTTAATCATAATGTGTGCTTTTCTTTTTGATTTTTTTCCAATGTGCTCGAAATGTTAATTCATAGAAATGAAAACGACATAATGACTAATGGCAGGCTTATATAATATCTAGTGATATCTTTTAATTTGAAATACTTGATTACAAACTGTTCATATATTTTCAAATATTTGCAATAAAACAATAAAAAAATATATAAACATACACAAAAATAAAAATAAAAAATCAATACAGTAAAATATTTCAAAGAAACAAGAGTGGAAAATAAATCGAAATACAATCCTTATAAGTATATGATAAAAAGGTATTTATGTACATGCAAATCATCAAAACTTGTTGATATGAAAAAAATAAAGAAATATGACTGAACTAGATAACCATTTAGAATTTAAAACTAAGGAGTTATGAAGTTTATTCCATATAAGCCCGTGTAATGCGCGCTTAGATATGAATGGTATGTTTTTGTTTCCAATCAGTTCATATTTTCCATGGGAGTAGATTGTTTGAAGTTATTTTAAGGTTTTGCGAATTGTCGAAACTTAGCGTCATTTAGATCTTTCAAATAAAATATGATTTCATTGCACACACAATCAGATAGAGCTTGCAGGTTTTTTTACTATGAATTGATATAACTAGTTGGCTCTAAAATACATTAAATCTAATAGTTTTATTGATACGAGTTTCAGCATCAATATTTGACTACAACTGGCGTATATCAAATCGAACAAATTATAACCAACAAAAAAATGATGTCATGAAAATGATGGATCTTTTTATATGTTTTCAAATTATTAAAATAAAAGTGAAAGATTACATACTGCAGCCATGATGGTAACTACAAACATTTAAAACAATATTAGTATTTGTATTATTATTATCATAATCATGATTATCCTTTTTGTCAATTTTGTCAATTTCGTTATTTTATTCTTTCTACATTTTAGTTTTACTTATTTTTTTTTTGTTGCTGCTATTGTCGTTAAATGATATAATTTTAGTGGATTATATTTGTACCATTTCAATAATTCTACTAAGGTTATAGTAATGATAAGAAAAAAGAACATGAAATAAAGGCAACAGTAGTATACCGCTGTTCGTAAGTTCTAAATAGATTGAAAGAAAACAACTCCTGGTTACAAACTAAAACTGAGGTGAACACATCAACTATAAGAGTAAAACAACAAAACTACAGAAGCTCTGACGTACAATAAAAAACACGACATGGCAACACGTACAGAAACGCAATTTCAGATAACAAGTGCTTTTTCCTGACTAAGTACAGGACATTTTAAGAAATAAATGGTGGTTTGAACCTGGTTTTGTGGTTAGCGAAACATCACGCTTTTATGGCAATGTTAAATATAACAATAAAATGACAACATGACATGACAGCAAAACAGTACAAAGACATGCACGAACATTAAGGACAAAGAAATACACAAATTAACATTACAATAGGACATTTCGACATGCTAATAGTTTCAGGTTTAAAATTTAATATACCCTATGTGCGTTTCGTCTACATAAGACACAAAAACTTTTTGTAAAGAACTGAAAAGTAAAATCATAAAAATATGAATCTCTGAGGAAAATTTAAAAAGGAAGTCCATTAACCAATGGCAAAATTAAAAGCTCAAACACATCAAACAAATCGATAACAACTGTCTTTGTAGAACCTTTTTCTTATGTTTAAGCTGTATATATCTTTAAAACTATATTGTTGTCTTTTTATAAATCTTCGATTAACTTACCAATAAATCCACCTAACAAGAACTCCCGATGCATCTTTCATTTGAAAGCAATCGACCACTGCTTAAATTCTAACAATACGTTGTACCGATTTAACCAATTCACTACAACTATGCAAATGCCAAGACATAAAAGTAATTCAAATAACAAAACAAAGCCAAAAAGCTTACTTAAAATAGATTTATCCCTCTAACACTAAGATGATAATAATTGATTAGAATTCTTCATCGTTTAACTTGCTAACTCTTTTCATTACATTTATTAGTTCAATTGAGAAAAACATTATAGTACGAAATACGAACTGTGCATGTGTTATACCTAGAAATAAATAATAATCAAACTACTGATGATATTAAAACAAAAGGTCACTTCAAAACTAACATACATGTTGTCACTACCCGAAATTCATTTTAGCTGCAATCAATATTTTCATTAACTGCTTCAACAACGATGTATCTTAGAAGAATATGTAAAAAATCAACAAATTAGTTATTAAACTTTAAAATTACAAACCTCTATTGATATGTCGATGTTGGCAATAAATTGTTGCCGCTCGGAGATTCTCTTCTCTAATTAATGATATGGAAAACTTAATTACTGTATTTATATATACATATACGTAGTGCGTGGTATCATGTTACAGCTGTTACATCTTGTTTTGAACATAAAACGTTTGAAAATGTCAAATAGAATGTACGTATTTGCACTGGTCAAGGAAGCTGAAATACAAAAAGTTAAGGCTGCATTTATGTCTAAAAAGAAATATTCATAAAGCAAGTTGTAATAAGATCCATTAGAAGTAAAAACAGCACCCAATCCAAATATAGATGACGAGATAATAAAACAACAATATAACATTAAAGAGAAGAAAAAAAATCAAACAAAAATGAACCTAACGAAAGCAGTTTGAAACGGGGAAAATAGAAATCAAACAAAAATAAAATCTTCAAAAAAGATATATCGAGATGTTACACATCACGGCCGTGATAAAAAAAAAACCATATGAAGTTGCATCATGAACCGTATTAGCAACGATACCTAATTGGTGGACTGAGTTACCATCTACTGTTAAAGATGCTTCATCGGCAAAAACACTACCAGTTAAAATGTCTGTATATTCGCATATCAGACCACTTTCACGGTGGGTATGGTTGTCCTGCGAGAGAACGTACTGTGCTGGTGATTTGGTCCTGACGGGTGCTGGTGGGTCCTGATTCTGTGCTGGTGGGTTTGTTTACATTGTATCAGAACGGCAATAAAATGACTGTTTTGTTGCTTAATTTTTCTCTGATGTGTCATAAGTACCATGCAAAGTATATTACAACAATATTATATTGCAAAAGTCGTGCAAGTTCGTTAAACGGAATTGTCCGGACGCTGTGCTGGTGATAAGAAAAACGGTCCTGGTTCTGTGCTTCTATGTCCTGGTTCTGTGCTTTTATATTTTAGTTAAAAGTGGCATATATTCAAGATCAATTTTTTTCATTGGTGCTGTGAGAGCAAACATATAGAACAAAGGACTTTCTGAGCGTTTGAATCATGTCTTTAGCAGCTTAAAACACATTTGTTTGTGAACAATTGAGTGCTGACTATAAGAATGACAATAGTATTGCGGATTTGTTTTTTTTTCTGTTTTTTTTGGGGGGGGGGGGGGGTGGGGGAGGGATGGGGATAAGTTAGAGCGAGGTTACAGTGACGCTTGGAATAGTTTCCCGTAAGATTTAAAAGTTGTATTGTAAAAGAAAAAAGTATCTTATAGCTGTTAAGAATCACTTGCTGTTAGATTTCTCCTACATATTTTTTTTTGTCTAAACGGTTATCAGGTAAAAAAAAATCGAAAGTTCGATAGAACACTAAAAAAATCACTATTTTATGAAAGGGCAGATAAGAATATGTCAGAAAATGAAGACGAGATAACATAGAGAACACTAACAAAATTCAGATTTCTTAGCTTTTTCATTTCAAAATAAATATTTTTGATAAAGAATTACGGGGGAGGAAGTGAACAATGTGTCCTTCTTTTCTATATTTAAATATTTTTCATGAATAAAAATAAAATGTGCCTTGATTATAATTGAAAATGAGTAAATGGAAAAAATACCCAACTAAAATACACTTTTATTTTAATATTGGAAATATCACTAAGCTTTTAAGTTTTGTGTGTCAAACACACCATCTCTGTAGTAATGACTCCTTGCTAAGATATTTCACTTCATTCATTTTTTTTCCTGCATTTTTTTATATTGTGAATTCATAGAATTATTATATTATAATGTAGCCTTAATTCATATTTAAAAAAAAACTGAATCTAAAGCCAGATATATCAAACATTTTTGTTTCCATCTATCCGGTTTCAGGACTTTAACAATCAACAATGCCTGGAAAATGCGTACTCGGCTGTCTGTAATCGAGCATTTTTAGACACCACAGGCTCCAAAAAAAACAAGCCGGGGTGGGGGCTCAAAGATGCAAATTATGTACTTATATCAATATTTTATCTTTTCGTGTACGGTTTATGACCCCTCCTGTGGCCTGTCAATTCCGAAATGTGCAAACTGCAATAGTATCAAAACAGCACAGACAATGAATAATAGAGATATAATTTTGTACATATATCAAGGGGAAACTTCTTGCAAAACATTATTATTTATAGTTCATTATTATATTTAGTAGAAAAAGAGAATTTAGTGAAAATAAAATCACTATTTTTGTAGAGAATTCACAGACCTATGTACAGAAATTTTTGTTATGTTTAGCATGGGATCAACACAATGGTTCATTACCGAGTAAAAAAAATCTAAATGTCTATCTACCTTGCACATTATAGAAAATTCAGATCAGATAACGAAACTGGGTCCAGCAACATTTATAAGCAATTTAAGATTGTGACCCTCACAGTTTCCATTCACCACAAATATTCTCGTTACAACGAATCATTTTAAATACAAAAATACGTGTTGCAGCCTTTTGTTTATCTATTAATATATGTATACGGATAAAGTTATGAAAGGCAGCAGGGTCATCAGGGTGAGGAGTCCATGTCATCTGAAATAAATGCTAAGCATAGATCTAGAAAGCGACAGATAATCATGACATTAAAAAAAGTCTCTTATTTTCGACTTTTTTCGAACAAATCGACACATAAAATGAATTATATAGTATTGTGGAATTTTTAACTTATTTTAGATACTATATATTGTTATCTGATATTGGACGAAAGATGTTGCCCTTTTATGTTATTATGTTATACAAGTTCAGATCATTTGAAAACACATATTAAACAGTCAAATGGATGCACAAGAGCTAAAATAGGAGTTATAGATCCTGTAGGCAACAATTAATTGGCTAACTGTATTGATTTTGTAACATTTGTTTCAAATATGACCAACTTCTTATCCAAAATCACCAGCACCGTATCAGGACCCACCAGCACAATGACAGGACCCACCAGCACAGTATCAGGACATGAATAAATTGAGAAAATGCTAAATTTTAATAAATTGCAATGTTTTTTTTCACAAAATTGTTTTGTCGTGTGGATTGCGGTATAGAAAGCGGACTCAATGAGCATTTTTGTTTTATTTTTTCAGTTCGAGATTTTCTGAAAATGAGCATTTTTGTGTTATGCTTACTTAAACAGTTTAGAGGGTCATTTTTTTAATGGTTTATATATGAACCGATTAGAAACGAAATTGAAAAATCTAAACTGTTTTCTTCCATTTTTTTTGAGTGAAAACGTCAAAAATCATCATTTTCGTCTTTGTTTACATTTTTGCATTGATCACCAGCACCCGTCAGGACCGAATCACCAGCACAGTACGTTCTCTCGCAGGACAACCATACCCACCGTGACTTTGATGTTATCTGCAAAATACGTCACTTGTGACTTGAAGGACACCCCTTTATTCCCTTAAAGCGTGTGAAAATAAACGAGCGTATTGTCTTCATATAGATTTGTTTACTCCATTACTTGAAGAGTTGTGTTTTCAAAACTTAATAATAACCCAACATCCTACAACAAAAATTAATTTGAACACTAATCACATAGTACTTTGTTTCATCTAAATAATTATTTTGATCGTTTCTTGTTGATGATACATTTCAGTGCATTTGGAATCTCTATTTAATAACAACTTGTGCCATACAGGTACAATTTAACGTTGCATACAGACTTTTACTGAGAGACTTATTTACAATGTCTTACTCAATAACCTAAGGCATACAGCATTGTACTTCAATACTTAAACTTATGTATTAATATTCTTATCAACAATAAAAATATTAAAATGCCTCAAAATAGTACATTTCTACATTCAATATGAATATGTTACATTAGTTTTTTTTCCATATAAACATATTTCTAAAAATAAAGATGTACTAAAAGGATTCAATTTGATAAATTTAATAATTAATCTACGTGTTTTCTTACTCGAAGCCAATTGAATGATTCGTAAAACATTGAATTATATTTCTTGACATTTGCTTCCAAAACTAAAACTGTGTGCATGGAAAACATGACATATATGGAAGAAATAAAAAAAACATATTATACGGTAGAATCATCCAAGCATCTCCTCAATACGGAATATACATCATCCAATTATTACTACATTCCCGCGGTTGCATTTCCTATCATGATTTTCTTTATAAAGATTGGTGCTCACAAAGACGTTATTAAACCAAGAGTTCCTAAAGGTGAAGTTGAAATCATCCCTTCTCTTGTTTCTTACGTCGAAACTATAATCCCCTTTCCTTTTCATGAAGGTTATTTGCCGATTTAGACTATTGGACGGGCTTGTAATAACATTAGCAAAATGACGAGTGCCACATATGGAGCAGGATCTGCTTACCCTTCCGAAGCACCTGATATCACCCCCAATTTTTGGCGCGGTTCGTGTTGCATAGTCTAGTTTTCAGTGTTGTTTTTTGTGTACTATTATTTTTCTATTTGTTTTTTTTTTCATTTTACGTCATTGCGTTGGCGGTTTTATTTTCGATTTACGAGTTTGACTGTTCCTCTAGTATCTTCCGCCCCTCTTTTAAGGGTGCAATAATTGGCTCAATTCATAATTTGATTACGATGTGAAAATATTTGTCAGACCAAATAATTTGTTTCCACTGACACATCTTAAGAAGGTTCCCAACACTTAGACTATAATAGACTGTTCTCGTTAATTTTTAATAACGTTTTGATAGGAATATTTGCTTTGACCTGTTACAAAATAAGCAAATATCTAGAAATTTAAACCACATAATTTACAGGAATAATTTGGTTCGTTAAAACGCGTGATCTTTCCTTAATAGCAGCATGTAATTAAACGATTCACATAAATTCTGAGAGGAATACAATAACTGACATGAAAAATCCAGACTTCGAATAAACTGATTGAAATATTATGTCCCAATAATTGGTAATTAAGTGACATTCATGGCATCATTGAGTTCCATCAGCTAAAACTGCGCACACAAATGAATGTGCAATGGTATTCACATCAAGTAACATGTTTCAACAACGGCATATCTGAAATCTTTTTCCAAACATCTGAATATTTTATTTTGTTTTTACCTTTATATTATTAATTACCTTATTAATTTTATGTTCAACAACAACTTATCATGTTAGTCTGCCTAATTTTATAAAATCCCAAAAACTTATTATCAAATTGAGCGACAAAATATATGCAATACACATATTAACTATTTATAAATGTTTTAAACCTTATAACAAGCCATGAATATATATAAAAAAAAAAGAAGATGTGGTATGATTGCCAATTAGACAACTATCCACAAAAGACCAAAATGACACAGACATTAACAAATATAGGTCACCGTACGGCCTTCAACAATGGACAAAGCCCATACCGCATAGTCAGCTATAAAAGGCCCCTATACGACAATGTAAAACATTCAATAAAGCTTTCCTTTGAATTGACAATAGTTATTTAAATTTTATATGTTTTATTTATACTTACATTTCAAACTTGAAAATAAACGAAGAAAATTAACTGTTACATGTGAGAGTTTTGACTGAACGTATGTTCAGTGATTCCATAGGCTAGAATAATTAAAAATCCTAAACTTTTTTGTAACAATTGAAAAGCTGATAAAATCAAAAAAGATGTAATTGATGTATTGATTGATTTGTATTTAACGCCAAATTCATTACTTTTTTGCTCTTTTTGTGACGGTAAGTTTTTCTTGTTGGAAGAAGTTTTAGTGTTCAAGAGAGCACCGACCCTCGATAGGAAAATTAACAATTCTAATCATTTAATTTTAAAGCCGCGTACACCTACGCTGTGCAGGATTCGAATTTTCTAATTGAGTGACAGGCTATTGATATATTAGTTAGGACTCCATTGACCAATCGACCGAGGCGCTTTCAATAGGACATAATAAAGTTTAGCTACATGAAGCTACTAGTATAATACCAATAATGAAAATTAATTCTTTTGATAAAATGGACTTTTGGATGGAGAGTTGTTTTCTTGGCACTAATACTACATCTTCCTATATCTATGTAAATGGATAAGGGTATACAATTATCTCTTGACAATTAATGAGGTTTTTTCACGAATTATGAGGCGCATCTTACGAGTTTTAAGTTAATCTTAAACTAGGCTTTTGAGCGTATTTTCAGTATCAAATTCATTTAAATTAAAATTAAACGATGATGAATTTTCTTTTGGACAAATCAAATATACACGTTATTATTTAGAAATACATTTAGTCATTATTTGTACATGTATATTTTTTAAATGTTTTTATATGAAAAATAAATTTGGTGACATCATGTGCAATTTTGTATTTAGGAAAACATTACAAGGAAGTGGTTTCTTATTTTTATTATATATTTACATATGACTACATCAATTAACTCGTTAAAGTACAATGATGTAATATGTAAGTGAACAAACGTAAGCATCATCTGCTTAATATTTCGTAGCACCTGAGAACACACCCGGATTTTAACGGGATTCGTGTTGCTCGGTCTTTAATATGCTGTTTTGTTTTGTGTACTGTTGTTTGTCTTTATCTTATTCTCTTTTCCGGCATGGCGTTGTCCGTTTATTTACCACTTATGAGTTTGATTGTTCCTTATGGCATCTAACGAATCTATAGTACAATGATTGAAACAATCTGAAAGGTTAATATGATTAACTTACATGAACGTTTTGTAAAATTTTAACAGAAACCCTGATAAGTGAATTTCGACTGTTACTCAAAATGGATAATAAAAATAATTGTCAAAAGAGTTATTAAATGAATTTATTGTGTCCCTTTGGTAAATTAAGTAAAATCTTTTTTTTGTCGTTTTTGGTAAAAAGGTAAATTTAAGAAATTACAAAAACATATATCCGATGGTAGACAAATGTATGTGAGGCTTTTTTTTTTAGAATTTAGCACAGCAGAATTATATTAAAATAATATAACTATGTGTTTTAATTAATATAATCACATGCCGTTTAGTATTGGTCAATTCAAGTCTTGATTTATATTGTGGTAATTTGTTATATATCAACTTATATAAATTTGAAAACTGGTACACACTTTCAAACACCAAATCATTAAATGTAATGTAATTGTTTTAAAAGCTGTGCTATTAATATTACAGTTCCATGTTAGCCCTTTATAGCTGTAAACAACATGACATGTAGCAATGATAAACAAACGTATAAAGTCTTAGGATTGCTGTATCATGAATTTCATAAATCTCGACAATTTCTCGGTCCATTTTTTTTCGCTGTTAGATTTTACCCTCTTTTTGTATCGAAACTATCAGCGATTACACAGTAGAAAAAATACAATGACAGCTATCAAAGCAATATCAAAACTATTCAAGCTTGTTTTTCTATATAAAGGATGTCACGTTTATTTCTTTTTCATATGATTATATTTCAAAAATATTTTTATACAAATATTGACAAAATGTATTCGTTTACATGCAATGTGTATACGTGATTTATAATCCTGGTACTTTTGATAACTATTTATCCAACAGAGAATAAAGATAATTTGATTACCTTAAGATTAAATTGATTAAGGAATGACTGTATTATTTTTCTGTCTATGAAGAAATAACATAATCAATTTGGTGCACACTGAATAACGCGCGTAGCGGATTATTTTGCAGTGTGCACAACATTTTTTATGTTATTTCGAATAGACAGAAACAATATTACAGTCATTTCTTATAATTTAATTCTAAATTCCATTTTAAACCATAGAAAGCTATGAAAAAATATGATCACGGTCACATTACAAAATTATGTCTATGGGCCTGAACAAAATAACGTCAGCCAATCAGAAGACGCATTACATCCAAAATTAAATTATTAGTAAATATACTCGCAAAACCGCTAGCTTACGATTTACGAAAAACTATAAGTTCTTCTTAATTTTCATGAAAAATCATAATTTTCAACTTTTATAGGTTTTATAACGAACGAGAATTGGATATCGCTTAATATCAACTCGGATTCATTATGATAATGAACGAGACTAAGCAAGTTTATAAGTACAAGTACTATAATTAAATATTGAGAGTTTATATCAAGATATCCAATTCTCAAGAGCTGTTCAACCTAATTTCATTATGGTCAACACTCTCATTGCGTTAAATTATAAATTCCGAGCATTGATAGTCTAGTCTTTTGCACATACCTGTATGATTTCAAATGTCCTGTTCAAGTCGAAATTTAGTATCAGACATTTTAAAACTACGTTTATGATTCAGAATTTAATAAAAATTTGACAATATGAATATTATCATTTAAGAAATCTTCATAATTCTAGATATTAAAAACAAAATATAACAGTAAATTTGCACAATTTATAGTTCAATTGAGATTATTTTATTAGATAAGTCTTCAATTGAATTAAATACGGTGTTTTGTATATTATTGAAAGAAATCACATATGGCGGTTGCCATGACACCGTTTAAACATTTAAACGTCATCAATGACCTCACGAATATTCAACGGAATCGTCGTAAATTCCTCTCACAATGCTGGATAAGCCAATCAAATTCAGGCAGTTCTTGAATCACTATTTCGTATCACCTTCTTTGTAGTGTGATACGAGAAATATCTCTTTATGCAAGAAATAGAAAACAGGCCACAATCATAACAGAAATATATAGATTTATATAATCCAATAGAAACAACCCTTTTAGTTAAAGTTTGGATTTACATGTATGCAGATCGATTAGATCTTTTTCTTTATCTCCCTCAGTCTGATTCAATTAACTTGGATCGAGATTATATATAAAGGTAATAACGGTATATATGAACTTCTTTTCTTTTTGTGGAAATCTGTCTTGAGATTGTTGGTCTTTCAAATTCAACTAAATCATAGACTCTGTATATATTAAATGGAATGTGGGTACACTTCCTGTCATTCATGTTTACGGAGCGCTTAACGTGCCAGTTGGATATTCAAAATGTATAGTGAAAACATACCTGAGACCGCTTAAATGAGGGTGAGACCCTCCTGGTCTTTCAATTTCCATAAACTTCAACTAAATCATAGACTCTGTATATATACAGGTTGTATTATACCTTTTCAGCAATTGTCCACACCTACATTTGAGAACGACTACGACAGGTAAGATGTTAATTGAAAATAATAGTATTGATTACTATTGATTTTATTGTTTGAAATTTATCTAATTGATAATGATACAACTTTCAAACAATCCAAATGACATGGATTGTTGTAATTTAGTATGAAGAAAAGGATGATCTTAAAATTGCCTTTCATCTTTTGAGACGTTGAGTCTTTAGATCACAGGCACTTGTCTAAGAAAAAAAATCCTTTATACCTTGTGTAATATTAAGGTATATAGGATTTTTTTTCTGAGACAAGTGCCTGTGAACTAGATGTCTTAGTGCAGTTTGGAATATGAAAACAATGTTTTTCTGTCATTGAAGTTTACAAGGGCGGCACATGTTTATTTCAATTTCTATCAGTTTTTGCCTTGGGTGCCTCTATAATGCACAAACTACTATATAATTTTTTAATTCATTGATTTTGTGTCTATATTCACCGATGACACGATTAAATTTTCTACACTTTATCTTCAAATGTTGTTTGGCTTACGGTTAATCTGAGGTGTTGTAATAGGGGTTACTTAAGGTGGTATGGGAGTCTAAAATAAAAATGATGGATTTTTTTTATACTTTGCCAAAACGTAGTATCTATTGATATATGTTGAAAAATATAATAAAAATGATAGGTCACCGTGCATTTTTTCGAGCTACAGGACGTGACAAAATGACAAATTTTGTATAGATTATACAGGAAAAAACACCATTTTGTGATTAGAAACTAAACAAAATGATAGAATTGTTAAATACTTAAGGAAAAGATAGCTTTCAGACACTGCTTTGAGAATATCAAAAGAAAAGATGGGGTCACCGTACGTTTTTTCCGGCTTAAATACAAAATAGAAAAATTCCATGTAGAATCCTTCAGAAAATGCACTGTTTTAGAGTTACCTCCCCTTAAAATGCAAATTTTAAAAAATAATTAAACACCCCAAAATAATCAAGATTTGCAAAAATATTAATATTTATAAGTTATACTCTCATACATTGGTTCTTTTAAATGAAAATTCATATTAAATATCTGCATTCCTGCATCAAATTTTGCTAATTTGATAGAAAATATGGACCTTTGGTTCTCTGTTTTTTACAATCCAAGATGGAGGAAGACACCCATACCACCTTAAGAGTAACAATTGGTATATATGTAAGACTCAAATCTATGGTGGGTGCCCTGTAAACTGTCGAGAGATGTTGAAAATGTCTATTAGAAGGTTTTCACAGAATAATGTTATCTTCTATATCTACTGAGGCCTTAGATTGTCTCTTTTCAGCTAACACTTGTCAAAATTATAGGACAAAGGGCACAGGGCAATGGCTAGAGACCCCTGATCCCTCAATCTTTCTGAGAGTATGCAGAAATTTAGTTAATAGGTGATTTAAGGGAATTAGGGAACACCTCCTGTCGTCAATGTTTACGGAGCGCTTAACGTGCCAGTTGGATATTCAAAATTTATAGTGAAAGACTGCCTGAGACCGCCTCAAGGAGGGTGAGACCCCCCTGGTCTATCAATGTGCATAAAATTCAACTCAATCATCGACTCTGTACATAGAAAGGATGTATCAGAAGGATCTCACAGAATTATGTCATCTTCGATATCTACAGAGGGATTAGATTGTCACTTTTCATCTAAAAATGTCTAAGTTTTAGGACAAAAGACACTGGGAAATTACGAGGGTTCGCTGAATTGTCAATCTCTCTAGTATAATGCAGACATTTATTTAATAGGTAGATACAAACGTGATTAAAGGGTATATGGGTAAACTTCTTGTCTTCCATGTTTACGGAGGGCCCGAATTCGTCCAATTTTATGTACAGAAAGAACATGGAGGTATGACCGTTATTTGAGTGGTATTAGGTAGATTTGCACTATATATTTCTGTTTTTTAGGCTTCTTATATTAATTTCTATATTTATTTCTCAATGTTTCTAGAGTAATCGGTATTTGATTTTTTTTAAATTAGATATTAAATAACATTTTTGATGTCGTTTTATTGATATAAACCTTTGTCTCATAAAGACAAATATGCAAAGTACATAAGCATTGATAATTAGGGTTTATATTCGAGGACAACGAGAGTTTAACTATGAAAATCATGCTTTAAATGTTATCAAATATTTTATTTATTTTTGATTTTCAAAGAAATTTGAATATCAAACCGACTGCTGGTAGCCGAATATCGAGTATCGAATGTCAAACCCCGGATGCTAACTTCACATCAATTTACTCTCCACTTATTCTTTTAATTTCTCCACTGTTTTACCGATTATTTGTCCTATTGGTGTATGGACTCAGAATATGATAACATTTAGAATAAAATGGGGAATATGTCAAAGAGACAGCAACCCAAAAAGCAGACAACAGCCGAAGGCCACCAATGGGTCTTCAATGCAGCGAGAAACTCCCGAACCCGGAGGCGTGGTTCAGCTTAATAAAAATGTATAATAGTTCAGTGATAATGGACGTCATACTAAACTCCGAAATATACACGAGAAACTAAAATTGAATATCATACAACACTAACAAAGACCAGAGACTCATGACTTCGGATATGCGAAAAAAAAGCGGCGGGGTTTATTAAAAAAAATAATTTAGAAAACAAATTTTCAGTTATCGTATTTGTAAATGTCTTATAATCAATCAGCTTCATAACGTAAACCGACGGATATATCAAATTGATCACTTCATTGATTGATTGTAACTGTGGCGTCCGGGAAAATATAACCCACATTGAGTTTTTTTTAATGTTCTTTTAAGCAAAAAGTAAAATCACAAAAATATTGAACTTCGAGGAAATTCAAAACAGAGACTGAAAATAAAATGAGAGGTTTAGCTAGCTATAAAACCAGGTTAAATCCCAAATTTTCTACATAAGAAAATGTCTGTGCCAGGTCAGGAATATGAAATTTTATTTTCAATCGCATCAAATTTCAATACCTCTTCACATTTCTTCATGTTTACAATCCCCTGATTTTCAAATGCCTTGCTTGAGCAAATAACTGTTCCTTAAGAATGAACATCCATGAATGAACTTTTGACTCACTAAATTTTCAAATTGTCAAAGTCATTCAACAGATGACCTTTTGAATTAATACTTATACATGTATACATTTGATATTTGACAGTGATTCCAATATTTTCCCAAAATAGTCTAACGCTCCTTTGAATTAGTATACAACATAAACATTTTGACCTTAAGTCTTAGATACATGATTTTGTGTTTAGATGTTATTGGATAATATAAACTAGCTGATAATAGCAATAAGAACTCTCAGATATGGAGTTGTATTCATAAAAAAAAAAAACTACTAACACTGTAAGTCATGAATAAAACAGTAAACTAAAATCAAACTGACTTCTGTACTTTATATCTTATTTGTTTTGGGGACGCATCAATACCATGCCACACCCGGTCTGTGTTTTTGTATCTTGTTTTTCCGTCTTTTATCAAATTGATGAATTAATAATAATAAAAAGAAGATGTGGTATGTTTGCCAATGAGACAACTATCCACAAATGACCACAATGACACAAACATTAACCACTATAGGTCACCGTACGGCCTTCAACAATGAGCGAACCCCATACCGCATAGTCACCTATAAAAGGCCCCGATAAGACAATGTAAAACAATTCAAACGAGAAAACTAACAGCCTCATTTATGTAAAAAAAAAATGAAAGAAAAGAAAAAAAATTAAAAAAAAATTAATTAAGCTCTCTTCAACGGATTTTTATAGTGTGTGCTCATTGTGAAAGGCGATCTATAATTGTAAACTTCTGTGCCATTTTGTTTCTGGTGAAAAGTGGTCACGTTGGCAATTATATCATAACTTCTTAAATCTATATTCAATGTCATATTCGGGACATCATCTTGACATGACACATGTTATGTATTTGGTACTGATAGAAACTCCCTGGCAGTTCCAGTTCCTATCCACATACTACTTTATACTAATGGAGTACAGGACAATAGTTCCGGAACGAAAACGACTACTGTAGGGAGTTTGGTACTGATATTCCCACCGGTATATCAAACAAAATTAATTGTTGCATTTGCGTGCTTTTGTTCAAGGTTTCATTGAGTTCAATTCCATTGGAGATACGAAAATCTTAAAAATTGATGAAAACAACATACAAATTTTATGATTTTATTAATTCAATCACATAGTTATGTGGTTGATATACACCAGCAGAATTTTATCCTGCTAAAGGTTGTGTTTGGTGGTGGATCCAAGGGCGGCAAAGCAGTCTCATACATGAGCAACATTGCGGCAATCTTACATATCTTCGAACCAAACCATAGTGATGACAATAGATATAATAAAAGTATGTCTTATATGTAGATTGTCTGCAGGCTGTGATCCACGGGTAAAATGTATAGACTCCTGAGCAACTCCTACTTCTAAAAAACAAAACACAAGATACATGTTAATTTAGATATGTCAAAGATATAATTTGATGTCTGGTGCTTTATCAAACGTAAAAAGATAATAACCTTTCATCTTTGAGATTTTGTTGAAATAAGCATTTGAACCATGACAATTATGTAAAACAGTATGATAAAGAACAATTTACCATTTTTGTTTCTTGATTTGTAATGGTAACGTGAATGTTTAGCAGTTCTTTTATATTTGAAATGTTATGTTCATTTGCAATGCATGTAAAGAATCTGCGCAGCCTGCTGGAACATCTACAGATTTTGATGGCGTTTGCTTTGCTCAGTCTTGTGTTTTCCCATGATGTTTTTTTTTTCTTTTGATTCTTTTTCCCCCGTTTTGTACTTTGCGTTTGTCTCCAGCTAATGGGTATTTAAACCCTTTCTGTATCTTCTGCCTCTATAAGATTTACATATTGTGAAGCACATTTTTTTGTGTAATTATTCAGAAAATTCTGTGTGTAATATATTTTTTTTTTAAACTTAATCTTCGATTTATTACAAAAAAATAAACAATTTACATTTTATAATATGTAATACTTACCTGCAGGTATTATATCTAACACGGTAATGATGCCAATTAGATAACACCCAGCACATTCGATGATTGTACCAAAAGGCCCATCTCGGAAAGTAATAGTACCTACTATATGATGGGCACGTATCACTCCAGAAACTGAATGCTGTAAGGGAGTTAACAGATGACTTTGCAAGGGAAGCAGGCTTAACATCAGCAGTTCTGAAAATTTTATATCAACATGTATTTGTGGTTAATGCAAAACATTCACAGTGACATAATAAACTGAAAGAGTTTTATTGTAAGTATTCAATATATTTAACGTTAGAATATATTACTCGACAGAAAGTAATATTTGAGACGTTGCATTTTGCGATTTACACAGTATAAAAAGACCAAATTGAGGATTTGATAAAAAAAAAAAAAAAAGATTATGTCAGTTTTCTAATGTGGTTCTCGCTTAGGTCAGATGATAAAAAAGACACGAACCACGTATGTTATATAAGTTTAATGGACAGTGGTCTATGTAGTTACTTCTGTTATCACTAGCCAGCCGAGGTTGAGTGATCGAACCCCGCTCGTGCGAAATTATTCGACTTCAATCTTAACTGACTAGTATGGTCAGTTTTCCTATCGAAGGTCAGTGGAGTTCTCTTGACACACACTTCGGATTCCTCCACTAATACAAAAATAGACGTCAAGAAAAAGCTTAAAATAGGCGTTTAAACACAGAAAAATCAAAATCAAATTGATGATTTGAAAATTTCAAACACGGACTTCATATTTTTATTCACAATACCTAGTTGTTTTAGTTATTTACTATATTTTAAGTTTTACTTTCTGTCATCCGTCGTATAAAAAACGTTGATCAGATTCATGGTTCAAAGAAATTATTCTAAAATAAAAAGCAAAGAAAGAAATATCAAATATATCGTTAATACTAAACGATCTACAAATTACATGAGTATGTAAAAAAATATAATTGTGTACGAGATTTTTTTATATATTTCCACGAATACTTTGCATGACTATTTTTTTTTAAATACCTGGTGGTGTATCTCTCATAAACACTACTTGCAAGAGTTACTTCCTTTTGTAGCTGAACTCTAATTGTGCTGGATGACCTACTTATAGCACTTCTAATAGCAGCGCTGGAAAAACAGATGAAGAGAGGTAAAGTAAAAACTGTATTGAATCAAATAATTAAATATTATAAAGCTTAGTGTTTTCCTATACTTTTTGATAATGTATATTGTTGTATTCGCGCTTTGTTAATTCACCCCAGAAATTTTAACCATGGGCGATTAAGATTTAGAACACTATTTGTTCATGTCATTTTTCAATCCCCTTCTGTGAAGTGGTATTGTCTTATCTAAGTGTTACTTGTTTTTTACTTGGATTATTAAGCTGCTAATGACAGATATGTAATCCCTCTATTACATTCTGTCCTGTCGCAATATGTTAGGATTTTTAAAACTTGGCCTTTTCCATTGAATCTTTTTTTTTAAATGCTATACGGTACTCTCTTTGGTCACCTGGAGTTGTTGTTGTTTAGTTATAAGAAGAGATATAAGAGATTCAAAACTTTATAAATTTGAAACAATTGATGGAATTTTCCTAGCGGTTGCTTTAAATGGACTTTTTTTTCAAGCAATAAGAAGATGTTTAGAATATATATAACGTTTAATATGTTTAATTTCTTTTGTAATATCTATCTTTTGATCATTGCATACCGCTTATGTAATATTCTTTTCAGCTGATCATGTATTTAAGACATTATTCAGGTATGCATTTATTAAGGTTGCATTTTACAAAAAGCTTTTTTTTTAACATTTTATGGCCCCTATTATATATTCAGTGGATCGATAAACAGTATTCGTTGAATCTAGGATCATAAAAGGTAAAGTTGAAGTGATCTCCCAGATAGCAATACTTTGTTGGGCCAACATTGGTGATTAGTTGGCACAGTTGGTAAACAGTTGGCAAGACAACAAGAGACCAACGTTGGTCCAACAACACTTAGCCAACAGTTATTTTGACATTGTTGGCCCCTCGTTGGCAAAACAACTTGGCACCAACTGTCATTTTTGTATGGTTGGCCAAATGTTGGCCCAACATTTTCTTACCAACTGTTATTTAAGTAGTTGGTCCAATTATATTCGACTTATGTCGTCCATTGGTTCAGTGTAAGATCTTCTGACCGAACCCACTGAACCAATTTTAAACAAACTTTATTTGAATGTTCATTCTTAGGATATATGTCATGACAATATTGAAATATAAGCCAACATTGTGCCAACCATATGCCAACGTATTAAGTACCTATCTCCCCATTTTATACCACAGATTTTTATTTATTTTTAAATATTATTTCAAAGTGAAAACAAAAAGATGTGCTCTTTATTCTCTTTATCTAATATTTTCAAATCTGTGTAGTCATCTAAATGTATTTATCTTAATGTTTGAATATTGTTTTGAGCAAGCAAAAAATATTTAAAACCAGCCCAAAACAATAAATAAAATTTGAATATAGTTGCATTTGAAATATAATCATTAATTTCATCTGTTCAATTGACACGAGTGCATTTCTCTACTCTCCAATTGACAGTTGATTGTATAATATCTATATACATTGCAGTATGATCCATAATATACTGATTACTAATAAATTATAATAAGGAAAGCATAATAAAACGTTATTAAAGACGTTGGCAAATATTAGTACGACCAACATGGCCCAACATAATTTCAAAACTAGACTACGTTGGTAGACTGTTGGCAAACAGTTAACATTGTTGGCAGATTGTTGGCAAATAGTTAACTTTGTTGGCATACTGATGTTCGCCCAACAAAAACCCAACATGTTGGGCCAACGAAGGGCCGATGAGCAAAATGACGGTGGCCCAACATAGTTTTCCAACGTTGGCCCAACAATGTTGCCAACAGAATGCCAACGTGGGCCCAACACATGTTTGCTATCTGGGCTGTGTTGACATTGTGCGGCCAACAACATACATTTAGGTGTTTGATCAAGAATATCCGTGTCGACTGCACGATGAATACGGGTACCGTAAATTCGCTAAAGTACAAATCCCGTCCCTTCGTCACTATAACATAATTCGCATGGGACTTATTTTTACGTTTTACGAAAACGAAAACAGTTTATACGCGTGGAGCAGGACATTATTCCATTGCCTGACCAACTGAACCCACTACTTTTGTTGGTAAGGTAATATCTGCAAAGTGTTCAACGAACTAAGGTTAGTTTTCGTATAGCTTAAAAACGACAGGATTTGGAAAGCCATACACAGAATGTGATGTTTTTTAGCATTTAGCACTATCTCTAACTTTGGACTGATCAATTAATTTTTTTGTCAAGTAAAATAGTTCCAAATTTTAATGACAAACATTTAAACAATATGGATTAATACGTATCACTAGTTGTAGGTAAATTATTTTATGATACCTAATATGTATGTCCAGTTATTTATGAATGATCGTTGTAAAGGGATAGTGCTTCGGCTCTAATTTGTGTTTCTCTTGTTTACAATTGAGTGGCATAGATATATATTAATTAAACAATTGGCCGAGATTATTCCACGATTTTCATTAGTTAGAATATACCTACGCTGGATATACGCCAGACTGTCTCGAGCTCACTTGAACCAATGCTGGTTCAGAATACTCTCTTGGTTGGATGCATCTCTGATTAGAAATAGGAACGCTTGTATGTAGTTGAGCGTCTGCAGCGTACACACCAATAATCACCAAGCATAACGTGATGTACAGCCTCTAAAGAAGTTAGAACAATGATAATTCGTTAAATAGCTGAAATATGTATAAGTAATTGATTTCATAAAATAAAATATAAATCAAAGAGTTTTGCTGTTTGCTGTAGGGATGGTCTATTATAAAAAGTAAAAACACAAAAATATTGAACTTAGAGGAAAACCAATTCGGAAAGTCCATAATCACTTGGCAAAATCAAATAACAATACACATCAAAAACGAATGGACAAAAACTGTCATATTCCTGACTTGGCTTTTTCAAATGTAGAAAATGGTGGATTAAACCTGATTTGAAAGCGCTAACCCTCTCACTTTGATGACAGTCTCATCAAATTCCGTTATATTTCCGATGATGCGTGATTGAAACAGACACAATAAATACGTCACATATATTTGTCGTTCAATGTACATACAATTTTAAATTTCTCATAGGCAATGTTAGCATACAGGATTAAAAAATCATAAGTATGTAAGAATTAATTTCAGAAATAGACCGAGATTTAAAATAGTCCAACAAAATCATCTAAAATGCAGCTTTTTATTATAACGATTACTTCAGTTTCCATTCTAAAGTTGGATTCTGGATTGTTTCTTAATTTTCTTCAGGAGGTACGCTTCAGTTTTATTGGAGTAGGGTTTTCAGACTTTCTTCTTTTGTACATAATGTGTAAATAAAAATAACACTTAAGATGTCGTACGTCCTAAGCGCTTTTTCTTACTTTACCGTCATATGGAACTATCAAACGTAGAAATTTGAATTTTAGGGTTGTATTAAAATGTATATACATTTGAAGCTTAATTACTCAAAGGAACAAAAAACAAAAACCGAATTAATTAGTGTTCAACTTTGTCTGTTATGGATAGAAAAGCTAAGCCAAAAAAAAAAAACAATTCTGTTGGAGCTGTTTCTGTCGGATGATGACATAATTGTGCTGTGATCGTTATATTTGTAATTTTACTTTTGTTATGCAATGAAAATTAAGTTTGCATACACAACAATAAAAGATATCATGGAACAGTTTAATATTTCAATATTTCAATCTTACTGAGACTTGAAATACTGTCAATGTGCGGAAAGTGGACATAATGACAGTCTAATGACTGTTCAACAATGTGACAACTCACTGTTTCCTTTTCGAATATACAAATATTTTTTTCTAAAAACATCTTCAGTAATGTTAACTTCAGCTGGAATTGAGATATATGCATGTGGATTAAATCGTTGTTAAAGCATTTTTAAATGAATATTAACTTTTTAATGTAATAAATGTAAAAAGAGAAAGAAATATTTTGAAAAGGACTTACCATGTTTGCGACGAGGATTTCAAAGAATAGGAAGTAGCTAAAAAGAAAACAATTGTACACATTTTCATTACACTTAAACTAATATTTATTTAAAATTTCAATCTATTGGATCTTATATATAAACTTATGACCAACTATTCACATAGTGTCATTATGTTTTTGTTTTTTATTTAATTAACTTATTTGATGATCCTAATTCTCTGCCTTCAATTTACATTAATAAAAATCGGAAAAAATCTCTTAGCAACGTTTTATCACAGAGTCCCTTGACTGATGATAAGTAACACCTTGTATCTTTATCCATCCACAGGTAGTATAATGATAGACAGGGTCACCATCTATCAGAATATGTCACAGGTGGTACTGTAACATGCTTAAAAAGGAGAAAGTTTTATTTCTTGAAACGATAAGCTTCTTCTACTATGCCCACTTTACCGGTCACGCAACTCAAAAGTCATTCAATTGTAACGGGTTTGGAACATGATCTATAAGTTTTTATATCAAACGACTGGTCTGATATCATAAGATAAAAGCCATCGGAAATATTTTGATAGTTAGTTCAGACACAGACAAGTCGTAATAGTGACCGTTAATAGTATGTCAAATAAAAAAGAACATGTGGTATGATTGCCAATGAGACAACTGTCTACAGGCGACCAAAATGAAACAGACATAGACATTAACAACTATATGTCACCGTACGGCCTTCAACAATGGGCAAAGCCCAAACCGCATAGTCAGCTATTAAAGACCCCGATATGACAATGTAAAACAGTTCAAACGAGAAAACTAACGGCCTTATCTAAATAAAAAAAGTCGATTTCAGTCTTTTTCAACCCTTTTCAACTTTGTTCTTGTTTGGGTTTATTTAAATATGTTTTATATGAGCGTCACTGGTGAGTCTTATGTAGACGAAACGCGCGTCTGGCGAAATGAATTATAATCCTGATACCTTTGATAACTTTTCCCCTCATACCACTGTTTAAAAAGCCCGTACAGTGTCTACATCATCATCGTAACGCGTATATTGAGATCTATTAATGCCAAAAGATTAAGCGTAGGGATGTTTTAATGCTGAGCAATTGGAATGGAATAATCAGAACTGAAATTATCAAGTATCTACATGTCCTAGTTTGAAATGGTTTATCTGTCTCCACGGCGTTATATATAAGTTTCTATAATTAATATAAAGTTCACTTGTATGTGTTAAAAGCAAGTCTCACTAACAAGTGGTTAATTGCGTTAGAAGCTTTTATCAGTACACATGAAGGACTTTACAAAACCGTTTTAAAATTTGTGTAAGAAAAAATCTGTTTGACGAGATACTTCTGGAGAAATTTGTCGTTGGCATCAGTATGGTTCTATAAAAAGTAAGATTTTTCTTGACCTAAAGTAAGGAATTGATCTCTTCAATTCTCTCTGTTTTAAAGTCTTGTTTAATGAAAACATTTATTCGATCAGTTATCTGCAGTAAGATTGGTACATATAAACTATTTATGTTACAAAAATTATAGTGTTCACGACGTACATGTTTAATATTTAACAAACATTAAAATATTACAAACCTTTACTGGAACTTCAATGTTAGTCGTTGTAGGTTCCCTCTTCTCTGAAGAACTGATACAAATATTACCAGGTATATATACTGTACATCTACGTAGTGCGTGGTATAATGGTAAAGCTGTTACATCTTGTTTTGAATATTACCTATGTCAGCATCTTTTTGTTTAATATTACTTATGTCAGCATGTTAATTATAATGTTGTAATTTACATTTATCAAGACAGCTAATGTTGATAAATTTTGTATGTACTATATATGTCTACTTTTCTAAAATACTAAAATATATGGGAGGAACCGGATGAAGACATCACAATTACCATCAAAACAAGACAAATAGTCAAGTATCTAGCAATTAAAAAAACACGATTATTTTATAAGTTGATTTTTGCTACAAACCTACAGTAGATGCCAGTGTTTTCAGATATGTTCTTTGTATCTCTGTATATCTCTGGGTTTTTTAAGGGTTTGTCTTTGGCTCTGTGTTGATCTGATGGGTTGAGCCCTTTTTAACGGTCTGGTATAGTTTGTATAGTTTGTTCTTATTTTGTACTTTTAAACCACTGTTCATGGTTAGGGGTGAATTAACTAATGTATTACCCGCAACATTATGTATGTTTCTGTCTAAATTTAGTAGCATGTCTGTATTCACGGTTTTCTTTTTTTGCTTTATTCTATTATGATACAGGAATTTTGTCGGTAATAAAAGACACAAAGTAAAGAAATTTCTTTAGAGATGGTGATCCCTTTATGATATAAAATGCATGATTTATGTCTGATGTCTGATGCTTGGTCCGTGTCTGTGTGTGTTACATTTGAGTGTTGTGTCGTTGTTCTCCTCTTATATTTAATGCGTTTCCCTCGGTTTTAGTTTGTTACCCCGATTTTGTTTTTTGTTCATGGATTTATGAGTTTTGAACAGCAGTATACTACTGTTGCCTTTGTTTATGTTACACCGTTAGTCTGGAATTCCCAATTAAAATGTGAGGTAAATTCCTTGATTTATTTCTGTCGTTCACACAAACCTTGTGTCTATCAACTTTACAAATATCGAAAATATTATTCAGCATTATAATAATCATACAGAAAACAAATCCTATGCTAAAAACATTTTTTTTTTTATCACAGGCTACTGACTAGTTATAAACACATACAGAATGTGACAGGGTTGAACATGTAAGTGGGCACCCTTCTCTAACCTGTGACAGTAATGTATCAGGACAAACATATGAAGAAAAAAACTATTAAAATCAGTTGAAAAGGGTTTAACTCATCAGATCGATACAACTCATGCTAAGGATTGGCATACAAAAATGTCAACATTAAAGTGAAACAAGGTTGAAACTAAGTTCCAGCTCAAACAAACCATTCTTATGCAAGGGAAAAAGAGGAATAATATGGCTTAACACCTTACATGAAATCAAACAGATCTAGACAATCGAATTGCACTTACTCACACCTGTTTTTTTTTTCTCTCCATTGATGCTTATTTCGAGCGATATGATCAGCAGCGATCTTTGGAGATCATTTTAATGGTTAATTAGATTACATCTAGACTACAAATTACTGAAACATATTATCGAATCAATACATTGTTAATTTTTAATTGTTAATTTTAAACTTTTTAAATAAAAAAAAAATAAGAATCTTAGTAAAATTGGTGAACATCTTATTAGGCCCAATAAACGAAAAAAAAAATTTTGAATCAATGTTGATTACCGATAACACTTGAAAATATTATTTTAAGATTCTGTTCGAATGTATCAAACATACATGTAAGGTTAAATTATATTGATATTTCAGCATTCATCAATGCTTGTTAAAAGTTCTTTAACACAGACTTGTACTTTTATAGTTTAAATTATGTACATATAATAAAATTAAGAAAATGCTTTCTTGATATGTTTTCTTACACACAAGATGTTGCTTTTAGAAAATGAATATACTAGTCAGTGAGTCAAACGTGCATGTATGCATGTTCCTTTCTAAGGAATAAAAAATAGGAATTTGAAAGTCAATGAAAAGCCTAAAAAACAGGTGCCGACGGATTGAAGAAACGTGAATCTGTATATATATATGAATATAATAACTAAAGTAATATCTATACCAATAAAAACATTATTGAAATTCTAATTGCAATGGTGAATGGGTTATCTTTAAGAATCGGGATAAATAAAGAATCGGGTTAATTAAAGGAGCAATTAGCTTACCACGAACGATCGCATCTGCATTTCCGGGATAAAAAAACAACATCTTTGTAAAAAAAATTAGATGTGCTATAACTTTTCTACTAATACAGCCAAACTTACAAACCAATTCTTTTTATCTATTCTAGAATTGGTTGTGTGGTAACGCAAACGCTGACTTAATAACGTACCAGTAATAAAATATAAGAAGATGTGGTATGAGTGCCAATGAGACAACTCTTCATCAATGTCACAATCAATAAATGTAAAACTATTATAGGTCAAGGTAGGTTCTTTCAACACGGAGCCTTGACTCACATCGAACAGTAAGCTATAAAGGGTCCCCAAAATTACTTGTGTACAACCATTCAAATGGAAAAAAACAACAGTCTAATTTACTTATGAATCACATAAACAAAGAACAACTACTGACAATCAGATTCCTGACTTAGACCAATTGCATCGGGTTAAGTAGTCCAGTAGTAAGCACTTCGTTGAGAGGCCATGAATATCAAATATATGGTTATATTTATGATTTTCTTGATTACAAAACTTAGCAAGGATTTGGTTATCCCAGGCAAAGATTACCTTAGCCGTATTTGGCACAACGTTTTTTGGAATTTTTGGTCCGTAATGCTCTTCAACTTTGTATTAAAGGTTTAAATAGATATCAACCTCTACCCTTCTCTGAAACAATAGTGTAACATCACAACATAGACAGACACACTATGAAGTACCAATTGAAATGTCTTAAATCAATTAAAAGACATATTAACACAAGTACAAAAATGAACCTACACTGAAAGAATAAAATTTGATCTATGATACACTGTAAATACAAAATCAATAATATAAGGAATGATTTATTAAAGTACCAGTATTATACTGCTGAGAAATGTTAAACAATTGCAGACAAAACAACAATAACCTTGAGCAAGAATCCGTCATTTACAATATTATTACACACAGGTAAACGAAAATATTTGTGTTGTTAGGTAAACAGTTTAATTGGAGAGGAAAACATTTTTACAAAAAAAAAACTAGTTTATTTATAAGTAAAATACGGAAAAAATGGATTTTATTTTTACAAAATTAACTTCTAGATACTATTTTATGATCATAAACAAGCTTCTTTCCAAGTTTGGTAGAAATCCAGTACAGTTTAAGAAGTTTAAGAAAGTTATTAAATTTCCAAAACCTAAAACCACAGATTGAATATTTGTGGACGCAGCCAAGGTCGACAGAATGTATGATAGCTATGTCGTACTGGTTCGACTAAAGTCGAAGGCTCGACAAAAATGTATTACAAATAGTATCAACAGGTCAGATTTACAAGAAAGTACGATTTGAGAGTAATCGCAGTTACTGACAGCTAGTTTAGAGTCAAAAACAAATAATAATAATAATAATAATAAAATCATGCATCAGAGAGGCAAAAACTCATCTAAACCACATCCGAGGCAGTTAGTATTTAACGTCATGGACAGTCAAAGAAAAAATGACTTGTGTAATGCAAAAAATACGTATGAACAGGCAGTAGGATAGATAGGAGTTAACATATTTACAGATAAATGAACGCAAGTGTGTTAGTATACAATCCGTTTAAAAAGAATACATTTAGTTGTGTTTTAATTTGCTGATGACAAAATCGATATTATTGCCAATGTCAACTATATTCAAAGATTTAGTTACAACATTGGTATAATATAACCTGTACTAATAAGTTTGTTGAATGGTTCGATGAGTTAACACGGATCACAAAGTGATTTCCGCGCTTTTAATACAATACTTTCGTATAATTTAGGATGTGAAATACCGTTTTTGATAAATGTCTAAAGATACAGCTAGATTTACTAATCAACTCATTGTAGCTTTGAAATATATATATAACGCTCATTGAAATCGCCAACCCCACTAGAAACATGGATATAATGAACGAGATGTAAGCCGATATTTTCTTTATTGTAACTGATTACATAACATGTAGACACCCTTATTCGAAAACATTTTTGTCAATAATTTTACATTAATTTTTTTAAAGTATGTAATTAACATCTTGTGTGTAGGAAAACATTACAAGGAAGCATGTTCTTATTTGTTATTCATTAATATGATTATGAATCAAACAATTTATGTAAAATGATGTAATATCGAAGTCAACCAATATTTACTTTAATTGATACATGCTGAAATATTATTATAGGTTTACCTTACATGCATGTTTGTCAATATTTTTTAAACAGAAACCGAGAATAATAATTTCTTATGTTTCCTATAGTTACTAATCCTTGATTCAAAATGTACATAAAAAAGAAGATGTGGTATGATTGCCAATGAAAGAACTGTCCTCAAGAGACTAAAATGACGCAGAAATTAACAACTATAGGTCACTGTACGGCCTTCAACAATGAGCAAAGCCCATTCTGCAAAGTCCTCTATAAAAGGCCCCGAAATGACAATGTGAAACAATTCAAACGAGAAAACTAACGGCATTATTTAAATAAAAATATGTATACGTTTATTAATAAACATCAAACGAGACTATATAAGAGATTCATCACAAAAGAAATCCTAACAAATCTATTAAATAATCAATGTCTTATTCAAATGCCGTAAAATATTGTTCAAATGAGATAAATCATTTATCTTGTGCATTAAGTTTCTTTCAAACTGAAAATTCTTAATAAACTACTCCTAACACAAAAAAATATGTGTATCAGCATTTTCCCAATAGACAAGCTGTCCTAAATCAAACACTACACACATGAAAAACAATCACACAATTACAGGGTCCGAGGACAGGCGCACACAGAATATGACAGGATGACAATGACTAGAACTCAATAAAATAAGGTAAAAGGAAGCATTATAACGGGTTTACTGTACAGCCCTTCGGACGACGAAGGTATGAAAGTCTTATATATAAAGGGATGGTTTCGTAGTAAATAAACTCATCATAGATACCAGGACTAAATTTAGTATATACGCCAGACGCGCGTTTCGTCTACAAAAGACTCATCAGTGACGCTCGAATCCAAAAAAGTCAATGAACAGCATTGAGTTACATTTCCTTGTTCTCCTAAATAACAGGATATGGAATCAAGCAGATTACCTTGGTCACATTGAGCATTGTTCTTAACTCAACATTCACTCTTAATTGAAGTGCATAAAGTGGAGCTAAACGGGCGTATATACATCGTGACTCTTCTATAAGAAGGGCTTCTTATGCAGTAATATACGAGTATAGACATCATGACTACTTCTATGAGAAGGGCTACTTATGCAGTAAGATAAGAAATTGATAGTGTTCAAAAAGAATGCAGGAGGTGAGGACAGCTCACTAGTAGCCTAAAAATGCCCACAATTTAAATGATATCAAATAAACAAGAAAGTCAATTTGTAATGTTTTATTGTTGATTTTTGTTAATTGTTTAATTGATGCTAGTTCTACAATTTGTGTAATCCTTATACAAAAGTATAAATAACTGCCAGTTGAATTTAAACCTGAAATTTAAAGATATAACCCACGACTATGTTTGGTTGATAGTAGTTATGTTTAATGCATATATGTGAATAAGTCAGTCTTAAAATATCTTGCTACATGTAATGCATATTCTATTTCCATCTCTAGCTGTTTTAACTTTCGAATAAAAACAGAAGATTAAAATGTCGGATAAACAGGATTTGTTTACTTTAGCAAAGTTTCAAGTTTGTATTTATCAAAGACCCAACAAGAGTATGTGAATAGTAACAATCACATTAATATTTAAATAAAAAAGTAAAAAAATTATGAAATGAACATAACAGAAATTTTTTAACATATATACATGTACAAAAAATAATAAATCATAAGAAAATGCTTTTTATTTGCAACAGTATTTATCTAAAAATAAAGCAATCATGAACATAAAATCGTAATTTCAGGAACTGTTTCACACAACATTCTTAGTATTTTTATTTTGGTAATGAGATTACAAGGTAAAAAATGGTTTTCTTTCCTTGAAAAAAGAACAAAAAATCAAGAAATGATATAAATCACCTAATTTATTCTTAAGCAGAATAAATAGTCATATAGCTCTTTCTCTTCTTACAACACTATACAATTATGACCCGTAGGAAAAGTAAATATCCAAAATTGTCAACACGAGAAGGTTATTTCATTAGGGGCGCATCCCGAAATGAAATAACTTTTTAAGGTTAGACATTTTTGAATATTAATCGCTTCTAAGGGGCCACAATTGTTTTATTATATCGAACTAACAGTTGAAAGGCCTTTTCACATGTTTGAACCATTGAAAAAGCACTAACCTTATTTAAGTAACAAAAACAAGTTCGAAAATACATTTTTTTCACAGCTACAGGCATGGAAGTTCTTGTATGTACAACAAAGGTTGCATCTTTTTTGTAAAAAATTGAAAAGGACTGTTTAAAGAGATACCATTGGCAATAGATACATGTTAAAAGTCTTATTTCCTCGTCTTTCGAAGAGCTTTCTGTAACGTGAACCTTGACATTTTGTTCATTTACATCTGTGACGTCATTATCATTGGAGATAACTCGTGTACAAATCAAGGAACTGAAAAGGTTATTCGCCGGTGATTAATAAGGTTATTCAACACTTGTGTCAATTGTTAGAGTAGTTCGTCCTTCATGCCATTGAATGAACATAATTGAATTATTCCATGTCACGTGATAACGTATTTTCCAATAGAAATGTTTGTAATATTTGTAAGGTATAATAAAACAATTATATCACTCCGCCAGGAAACCAACGTTATTACATTATGTTTTGTTGGTCAATACAGAAGGAAATAACCAGTTATTTTTGTTGGTTTTTAAATTCTAAGTCATTCAAAGGGTTGTGATTTTGGAAAGTTCAAATAATTCAACTCATTTTAAATTTCAAAACTTAAATAGACACACTTTGACTACTTGTTTCCAATACAAAAATGTGACAACTATATAAGATGCCAGTCTCTAATATGACTTCACGCCACACCAATAAAATATAAACTGCCCTTAATGATTGTACATTTAGCAAAACTAAAAATAAAAGATAGTGAACTGGAAAAGATGTCTCTTACAAATTGAAAAAATTAACAAAGCGAAACGAATGAAAAACATTGAAATATTCAAAAAAAAGTAGGTAAAATATAATGTTCATTCTCAAAGTCAAATGGTTCATCATAATACAAATAAAAGGAGAAAAGGAGCAGAAGTTTAAGTCTATACGTGAAAAAGCATGATACAATCAGACATCCTGATAATCTGGAAAAACACCTTTATGATACAGAGCTGCATGATACAATACCTGTGTAACACTTTTATGAAACAATCAGACATCCTGATAATCTGGAGAAACATCTTTATGATACAGAGCTGCATGATACAATACCTGTGGAACACCTTTATGAAACAATCAGACATCCTGATTACCTGGAGAAACACCTTTATGATACAGAACTGCATGATAAAATACCTGTGTAACACCTTTATGAAACAATCAGACATCCTGATTACCTGGAGAAATACCTTTATGATACAGAGCTGTATGTGTCAATCAGACATCCTGAATACCTGGAGAAACACCATTATGATACAGAGCTGTATGTTTCAATCAGACATCCTGAATACCTGGAGAAACACCTTTATGATACAGAGCTGTATGTTTCGATCAGACATCCTGAATACCTGGAGAAACACCCTTATGATTCAGAGCTGTATGTTTCAATCAGACATCCTGAATACCTGGAGAAACACCTTTATGATACAGAGCTGCATGATACAAATAAAAACACTTCCTACTTCCACGACAAAGTGGTATGTTACACGACCTGCATTTATATCTGGTGAATATGTCCCAGCCATTCTTAGTCTTGGCACCAATCTTGATACAGTAGTGACAGCGCTTGTGATTACCATCTACCAGCACTGATGTATGACCTGTAGCTACTGACATGTGACCAGGGTCCAGTAAACCGTCTAAAAAAGAAAGGGTATTTTTATTATAAAATAAAGTATATAAAAGTTGCAATATCGTAAATATAAATAAATGCTTGCAATTGTTTGTAAATCGAGATCACGTAAGCATGTCAATTTTACAATATCATCACTTTGGTAAAATCTACTAAATTCAAAGTATAACTATGTTGGATTACTTTTGAATGGTTTGAAATATAGGACCTGTTATAAACATTGTTTATTTCCTTCCACAATGATCAACTGAAAGTGATGTGACTTATATAAAATTTATATTGTATGATTGCCAATGAAATAACTCTTCTTCATGGACCAAAAGACGTCGAATATAACAATCATCGTACTGTCTTAAACGATGAGCGATACTCATAACGCATAGTAAACTGTAAAAATAAAAAAAAATAGATACTCTAAAGAGCCTGTGTCGCTCACCTTGGTCTATGTGAATATTAAACAAAGGAAGCAGATGGATTCATAACAAAATTGTGTTTTGGTGATGGTGATGTGTTAATACATCTTACTTTACTGAACATTCTTGCTCCTTACAATTATCTCTATCTATAATAAACTTGGCCCAGTAGTTTCAGTGGAAAATGTTTTTAAAATTTTACAAATTTTATGAAAATTGTTAACAATTGACTATAAAGGACAATAACTCCTTAAGGGGTCAATTGATCATTTCAGGCATGTTTACTTATTTGTAAATCTTACTTTCCTTAACATTATTCCTGTTTACCGTTTATCTCTATCTATAATAATATTCGAGATAATAACCAAAAACAGCAAAATTTCCTTACAATTACCAACTCAGGGGCAGCCACCCAACAGGGTTATCCGATTCATCTAGAAATTTCAGGGCAGATAGATCTTGACCTGATAAACAATTTGACCCCGTCGAATTTGCTCTAAATGCTATGGTTTTTGAGTTAAAAGTCAAAAACTGCATTTTACCCCTATGTTCTATGTTTAGCCGTTGCGGCCATCTAAGTTGGATGGCCGGGTCCCTGGACACATTTTTTTAACTAGATACCCCAAATATGATTATAGCCAAGTTTGGATTAACTTTGGCCCAGTAATTTCAGAGGAGATTTTTGTAGCAGATTACAAAGATTTACCAAAAAGGTTAAAAATTGATTATAAAGGGCATGTTGACTTATTTGTAATTCTTAATTTGCTGAACATTATTGCTGTTTACAGTTTATCTCTATCTATAATAATATCCAAAATAATAACCAAAAAAAGCAAAATTTCCTTCAAATTACCAATTTATGGGCAGCAACCCAACAACGGGTTTTCCGATTCATCTGAAAATTTCAGGGCAGATAGATCTTGACCTGATAAACAATTTAACCCGATCTCAGATTTGCTCTAAATTCTTTGGTTTTTGAGTTATAAGCCCAAAACTCCATTTTACCCTAATGTTCTCTTTTTAGTCGTGGCGGCAATCTTGGTTTGATGGCCGGGTCAACGGACATATTTTTAAACTAGATACCCCAAAGATGATTGTGGCCAAGTTTGGATTAGTTTGGCCCAGTAGTTACAGAGGAGAAGATTTGTGTAACAGATTACTAAAATTTACGAAAAATTTTTAAAAATTGACTATAAAGGGCAATAACTCCTAAAGGGGTCAACTGACCATTTCGGTCATGTTGACTTATTTGTAAATCTTACTTTGCTAAACATTATTGCTGTCTACAGTTTATCTCTATCTATAATAATATTCAAGATAATAACCAACAAGAGGCTGTCACAACGACAGCAAACCGGATTTATAAGCATTTATTTGTGTCCTGGCAATACCACAAGAACCATTACTGATGATTGGTGAAAGTGAAAATTGTCAATATCAAATTTGACCTCTATTTTGTCATCAGTATCAACATATTAAAATTTGAAAAGCTTAGATTGAATGGTTCATGAGTAAATGCAACAACGTGAATGGAAACACCATTTTACGATCTTTCAAGAACCATAACTCCTGAACGGTAAAAGTCAAAATCGTCATTATTGAACTTGACCTCTATTTTGTCATCAGTAACAATATATTAAAATTTGAAAAGCTTTGGTTGAATGGTTCATACGAAAATGCAGGGACACGACTGGAAACGCCATTTTACGATCTTTCAAGAACCATAACAACTGAACGGTAAAAGTCAAAATCGCCATTATTAAACTTGACCTTCATTTAGTTGTCAGTAACAACATATTAAAATTTTAAAAGCTTTGGTTGAACGGTTCATGAGTTAATGCATGGACAACATTTGGTTGCAGCCCGACCGCCCGCCCGCCCGCCGTGCATCCCCATATCAATAACCGACATTTTTGTCACAAAAATCCGGTTAAAAACAGTAAAATTTCCTTAAAATTACCTAATAAGAGGCAGCAACTCAACACGAGTTGTCCAATTCATCTGAAAATTTCAGGGCAGATAGATCTTGACCAGATAAACAATTTTACCCCGGTCATATTTGCTCTAAATGCTTTTTTTTTAGTTATAAGCCAAAAACTGTATTTTACCCTATGTTCTATTTTTAACGTTGCATTTTAACGTTGAGTCGTTTCTGTTTTCTCTTATTTTTGAGATAAGACGTGGCACGGTACTTGTCTATCCCATATTCATGTGTTCGGTTTTGATGTTATATTTGTTATTCTCGTGGTGTATTGTCTGTTGCTTGGTCCATTTCTGTGTGCTGTTGCGTTTCGGTGTTGTGTCGTTGTTCTCCTCTTATATTTAATGCGTTTCCCTCAATTTTGGTTTGTTGCCCCGATTTTGTTTTTTGTCCATGGATTTATGAGTTTTGAACAGCGGTATACTACTGTTGCCTTTATTAAGCCATGGCGGCCATCTTGGTTGGTGAACCAGGTAGTTTCAGAGGAGAAGATTTTTGTAAAAAATTACTAAGATTTACGAAAAATGGTTAAAAATTGACTGTAAAGGGCAATAATTCCTAAAGGGGTCAACTGACCATTTCGTTCGAGTTGACTTATTTGTAAATTTTATTTTGCTGAACATTATTGGTTTTTACAGTTTATCTCTATCTATAATATTATTCCGGTCACCCGGTTAACCAACCAAGATGGCCGCCATGGATAAAAATAGAACATAGAGGTAAAATGTAGTTATTGGCTTATAACTCAAAAACCAAAGCATTAAGAGCAAATCTGACATGGAATTAAATTGTTTATCAGGTCAAGATCTATCTGCCCTAAAAATTTCAGATGAGTCCAACAACCCGTTGTTGGGTTGCTGCCCCTGAATTGGTAATTTTAATGAAAATATGTTGTTTTTGGTTATTATCTTGAATAATATTATAGATAGAGATAAACAGTGAACAGCAAAAATGTTCAGCAAAGTAAGATTTACAAATAAGTCTACATGACCAAAATGGTCAGTTGACCCCTTTAGGAGTTATTGCCCTTTATAGTATTTTGTGTACATTTTTCATAACTTTTTGTAGATTTTTAGAAAATATTTTCCACTGTAATTACTGGGCCAAGTTCATTATAGATAGAGATAATTGTAGCAACAAGAATGTTCATTAAAGTAAGATCTACAAACACATCACCATCATCAAAACACAATTTTGTTATGAATTTATCTGTGTCCATTGTTTAATATGCACATAGACCAAGGTGAGCGACACAGGCTCTTGAGAGCCTCTAGTTTAAACTAGATACCCCAATGATGAGTGTGGCCAAGTTTGGTTTAACTTGGCCCAATAATTCAGAGGAGAAGATTTTTGTAAAAGTTAACGAGAACGGACGACGACGGACGACGACGGACGCCGACTCAAATTGATGGGAAAAGCTCACTTGGTCCTTTCCGTCAAAAACTTTAGTTTAAGTGAACGTCACTCGTGTGTTTAGGTGCGTCGTGACTTCCGTTTCAATGTTGAGCGAGTGGTTGGAAACCTATAAAGCCATGATATTGCACGAATTATTCGGCAAATTAAATTCTCATAATTGTCAATCCGTACCACTGTCATTAGGAAACTGTGACTAAGTACCTACTGAACAAGCTTTATTTCTAGTTTATCCTGCACAATGACGATCACTAAGACGCTTGATGAACGTTTATAGTGCAGGGATACAGGCGAGCCCCTCTATCTGGTAAATGACGTCACAAAGGCGCGTATAATTGACGAGTTTTTCCGGTGATGTATGAATTCTAAAGTGGTCTATTCAAACGAGAAAACTAACGGACAGAGTCTCAGGTATAGTATGTGATGGCTGTTTTAGAAAATGACTGGTACATGCAAAATAAGTCAGTCCAAACCTATTTGGGATTTCTAAATTGTTTTATCAATCTGTAATCCTTCACCTTCCAAATATGAATAAAATAATATCAAATCAAACATTGGCATTTGAGAACCCTAAGCCCAAAGTATTCATCTCTATTAAGCTATAAAAAAAGATGTGGTATGATTGCCAATGAAACAACTGTCCACAAGAGACCAAAATGACACAGATATTAACAACTATAGCTCACCGTAGGGCCTTCAACATGTATATTTCGACAGTATATTATCACATTAACATATATATGCTGGCCATTTTTATAAGTATACAAAAAATACTTCAAAGCATTAAAGTCATAAGAAACCTCAAATTGAAAAAAAAATATGCATATGTTTTTATACCTCAATGGATAGTTTTGATTATAAAAATTATGTACATATTCTTTAATTTGTTCATATTAGAAAGAAGTTAACTTATTTTAATAGCTTCCTCAATTCCCCGATATAATTTCCGTATGCAAAGTGACCTCCGTGTGACCCATCTCATAAAAATCCGGTGATCATAATTCGCATGGATGTCCTTAAAATAAACTATTATCTGATTGTACATGTTAAAAACGTGCTCAATATCCATACTTTTTTGTTGATTTTTGACAAACAGGTGAAAATCGTTAAACTTCGGCTTCAAAACACGAACTTTAATTATCTGCCATTTTTTCACAAGTTAACAACACTGACCAATTGAGAGAAAAAAATTGACGATAATACGAAATTCATGCGAAAAAAAGTGATATAATCCTGCGAAGAGGAATAGGTTTTAGGATGTTTGTATGCATTGGTTAAAGAATTGGAATAACATTATTTTTCACCGGTCACTCGTTTATTATTAATTTAACTTTATGGTAGTTATAGTCCTTCTTCGGCACATGTACAAATCGTATATATGTACACTAACAGATACTTGAAACCTTTCTTGTACAAGTAAATTCTTGAAATCATGCTTTATCTTTATGGACCATTGAGTGCCTTTCTTTCTAACATAATGCATATTGTATTGTCCCGAAAAGTGCAAAACAATATTGCTAAGTTCAAATCTGAAAGTTAACGTGTACTCAAAATTTCAGTTAAGCAGAAAAAATAACCATTATAGAAAAGTCATATAGTGTAAATAAGGTATCAATACCAATAAAGCATACAAAATAAGATACAAACATTTAAACAACCATTGGACACATATAGATATATGCTAGATAATTTAGCAGGAAACAACGAATGTAGTGTGCAAATAATGCAGACAGACTTTGTTAGATGTAACACAACCATCGCGTCATTTTAAACGAGAATGCAACGGAAAGAGGTACATATTTAAAACAAAATATTTCCTACGCATAAAGGTAAATATCAAAATATGAAGTATATATTTTGTTAATTTAAGTATCACATAAAAGGTGAAGGACACTTGGCCCTTGCAGAGCACCTTTTGGTTGAAATTTTGAATACTACAAACATGTAATTGGTGGCCTTCAGCTGTTGTCTGCTCTAGTCTATGGTCGGGTTGTTGTCGCTTTGACACATTCCCCATTTCCTTTTTCAATTTTATCAGTACATTCTACAATTGAGTGCATGTATTATCTGTTTCTCAGATGTAAGTTACCTTGTTTGGTGTATCATAAGTTCTGGTAACCGGTTTGGCGTCTAAAAAACGGTATGTTAAAACCAACGACAACCACTGAACATTAAGTTTAGGTAACACTGTTTACATGCAAGTGTCTCTACTAGACAATTGTTAATAGATTTAGTAGAGATAACCATAATCAGTGTTCAGCGCCATAATACAAATCAGAACAAAACAAAAGAAACGAACAAAGACAATTACTGACAAGTTACAAAGCTTTTGACTGGGACATTAATATTATATATTTACCGCCATCTTAGTACTCAAATCAAAATGTATTAGTCTCGATTGATATATGATGATAAAGGTAGAAAGGTCAGTACACAGTAAACATGTGTTAAAGCACCTTCTACCAATAGTTGGTTCATCGTATCATTTTATCAGTGTATCAGATTACTATAGACATAAACCATGTTTTGAATATTACATAATTACATTAGAAACATTGATTGGTTTGTTTTTAACGCCACTTTCAGTACTTTTAGCTATTTATTGGCGGCTAGTATTTTATTTGTGGAGGAAGGCAGAATGCCAGGAGAGGGCAATCGATAATAAAGACGGCAATGCCATTGCTTCAAATGAAAAACATAATAATGGACCATATTATATTGCAACAAAGAGATTGATAGCAGTACTTTCTAGAAGATACTATACATCAACGTAATGAACTGTTTAGAAAAACAATCCGATTTAAGCAATAAATTGTTTGGGTGTGGTCTATGTAAACCAACACCATGAACATTGTACAACTCAAAGCATTTCTTATAATAATATATACCAAAACAGAGGAGAACATTACACTGGATGCATTTATACCGACGTTCAATCGTTTTTGATTTTCGTTTTTGTTTAGAAATATGAAAGAAATGTTGACATCGCTTTAATATGAGTTCAATCTATCAATACTTTATCGGCGTGCTCCGGAAATGAAGAGGTAGATCATTGGCAAGTCCTGAAAAGGAATATATTGTTAACATCTATATATTATATATTTGTTATTAGTTTGATGTTTTGGGAATCGATTTTCCTGGTATGGAACTTTTATATATAGTATAAGAATATTAGTCTCGTATCGTATTAACTTATCAAATTGGGATAAATTGTAAAGAAAGTAATTCGGCCATGATTATGAGGGTTGTATGTTCGATTAAATACTTTATTTGGGATGTATTAGTATACAAAGAGCTGAAATAGATAAAAACTTTTATTATGAGTAAAAAGAAACATTAAAATAGACAGAGAAGCACATACGCATACTCTATGCCACTTGAAGACTGAGATATAGCGCTTGTCCAAAACGTCATTGAAGGTTTTGTTATTAAGCTCCAATAGCCCTATTTTACAAATAATCTTTAGTGTAAAAATCGTAAGTCTAAAATATTCCTTAACAATTCATTTGTCGTCTAGTTAATTCTTGTCAACTGTGATTCCCACATTTGACAATATCAACAACTTAGTTTAACTAAATGAATTTCTATAAATTAAATTAAACTACCAGAAACAGCTTTCCCTTTATAAGTATTATAATTTATGTTCATTGAAAAATACCTAAGAACAAAAATCTAAGTGATACCACAAAATTATATTCTTATATAAAATTGTAGTAATCTTTAAAAAAAAAAACTAAAAAAACACACACACACACACCAAAGTTACAATTTGCTGGCTACATTCGGTGAAATTGTGCGATCCATTCACTGTCATTAATTTTATCTTTAAAAATCGTATGAAAAACTTCAAAACAATTTCGGTAGGTGTAACACAATGAAACATCACATTGGCTACACTTGTAAGCACTGAAAATATCCCATCCTCTTTTGGTCTTGATCTTGTTCATCCAACAATATTGACAACGTTTCCTGGTACCGGTCAGTATTGGTAAATGACCACCAGATGGTTGGGCTCCTGGAGTTGACTGGATATTTCTAGAGGTCACTGAAACAGAAAATAATTGCATTTACAAAAAAACATACTCTGTTTTTTTAACCATTGTCATTTGGATATATAATTGATATATAGTTGACCTAATGCATATAGTATTTGAAAACAGACCTTGCAGGAAACTTAACTTAATCACTGATATATGAATTAAAAGTAAAGACCAAATGAACCCTACTACACAATAGTTGACATATTACTATAGTATCTTAAAAACAGCCAAATCCGGAAAAAAACAAATAGATATAATAAGAAGAAGATGTGGTATGAGTGCCAATGAGACAATTCTCCATCCAACTCATAACTTGCAAAAGTCAGCCATTATAGGTCAACGTACGGTCTTCAACACGGATTCTTGTCTCACACCGAACAGCAAACTATAAAAGGACCCATAAAAACAAATAATTCATGCGGTAAAAGTCAGGCGAACACTGACAGAATGTACACCATATGTGATAAGTATTTCAACTAAATTTTCAAATGTTCACGAATAGCAAAACTGTGCGAGTTTATAGTTCTTTGCATCAAAAATACAATTTGACTATTCAAGCATATATTTATTTTTTTCAATCAGTCACTTAAAACAAAATGTAAATCCGCCATGTAAGTGAACAATAAATAGATTTCGTTATTAGTATATTTGGGTCTGAGTTATGCCGCTTTGTGTGTAGAACATCATCTCTTGACAAAATAAAACTGATTAAAGTGTTGCCTCAACTCACAAAGTTTTTAAAACTTTTTAAAAAGACTGTAAATGAAACGACAGATACATTTATGCTTCTTTTCTGCGAGAAAGATGGGAGGTCTCAAAACTTACACTCAACACAAGGTAGTTAAATCTAATGACTTTTAAACTATGATTAATCAGATGGTTGAACCATCAGTGAGGCGGGTAAGGGTACTTCAAAACACTTATGTAGTTTCATCGATGTAAAACTTATCAAAGTAAAATTAAATGCAATTTATTTAATTGTCAGATATACACATTTCAAATATAAAAACAAAATGTAATGAAATTTTCAATGGGACACCTATCCACCAAATGTCTAATGAAGTGTTTTAGCAACTATAGACAACCGTATGGCATTAAACATTGAGAAAACCCATATTGTATAGTCTTTTATAAAGAGCCACGACAAATATGAAATAATTCAATTGAAAAAATAACGACCTAAGTTATAACAAATCAATTTACGAAAAACAAATATGACAGACATGAACCAACAACAACTACTAAACTACGGGATCATGACGTGGGACAGGCAAATACAAAATATGTAAGGTTTAAACATGATTATGGGTGCTCAACTGTCTTAACCAGGGACAGTAGTATTACAGCACAACATAAGAAAAAAATATAAAAGTCAGTTGAATGCAAAGTAGGAACACATCCAACCGATTTTAAGTCGAAATGAATTCGCTACACTTATTATTGACATTCTCGAGTTTTATTATGTGGGGAGAATTTCATACTCTCTGCACTTGAAAGAACCCATTCCAAGAAATCTTTCGGAAGTCCATAGATGACATGTTGCATGGTAAAAGGAGAAATTTGAGACCAAATTGGTCCTAAAATCGAGTATATTTCAAACTGTCCTTGAAAAGCAGAATCAAATGCTGAATATGAATATTAATAAATCCATGAGTATATACTTTCCATGAATTTTAACTAATTGACTATATATGTGCAGTCAAAATATTACTTGGGATCAGAATATTTTTGCTGCTACAACTCTGAACAAGAATGTGTCCATAGTACACGGATGCCCCACTCGCAGTATCATTTTCTATGTTCAGTGGACCTTTAAATTGGGATAAAAAGATGCACCAAATTTGTTTTCAAAGGTCAAAATATAGGGCTGTGTGGCATATTTTCAACATTTATATGCCCTGAACTTCTCAGAGGTTAAACTAACACTAATTTTCTTAACTACCTCTACCTCGAATGAAAGGTTACCACAGATTTCAATGTAAACAATATGCACATGTAAATTTACTGGTAACATTTCCAAGTTATGTCTCTGTGAGATGGAACACAGAGAGCATAACTGGGAACCAGTATGTAAACAAAATTAATTTTCTATGAATATTAAAGTTCTCCCCAAACCGGACAGACGGAAGAACACAGTATGTCCTTCTACTTTCGTAGGTGGGGAAAAAAAATCCCTTTTTAAATATGAAATTATAGAGTTTATCTGTTATCGTCTTGGATATGAAAAAAACAGTTGCAACTGGACGTTCAGCAAACAACAATCAATCAATCAATATAAATATTCCCTTCGGCAATTTTCAAAACAATGATAAAAAAAAATGTCTAAAACCTCAAAACACTTTATATCAACTTTATAAACTGTGGCGTAAATGATTATCAATATCAATTCGGGCGAATGGGTGAGAAAACACTAGGCTTGCTCCTGTTGTCGTGGCTAAAGAGATGACAGAGTCGTTTCAGCTTAGTTATTAACGGATTCAAATATAGATAGGAAAACATATACCCATCAGTATATACATGTTCCAGACCATATGAATATTTGGAACGTACGCGTATTTAAATAAAATGACACATGTTTATATAAAGTTATATCTTTAATTATCGTAATAACCTATTACATTTAGAAATTATAACAAATCTTTTGAAAACAACACAATGCCTTGGATTTTTTTATCCTTTTTAATATCATACAGTAGGTAGAAATGAAAATATATACAGTAGAAATGAAAATATATACAGTAGAAATGAAAATATATACAGTAGAAATGAAGATTATACAGTAGGAATGAAAATGTAAATTAAAATGTATACAGTAGAAACGAAAATTATACAGTAGGGATGAAAATGTATACAGTGCAAATGAAAATTCATCTCAATGGCCAAACACAGTAGCCTTCGTTGATTGATTATTACTGACATCACTAAAACTTTACATTAAAAAATTGTTCGTGAAAATTTTCGAAACAATTACGAGGAGTTTGAATTCCGGAGCACAATGGAATTTCGCATTCTTTACACTTATATCGAGTAAGTATATCCCAGCCTGCTTTCGTTTTACATTTTGATAGCCTACAGAATTGGCAACGCTTTTCCTTCTTGTCACCTATAGAAACAAGAGTATGTTGAACGTCTCCTACATAATGATGTTTGTACTCTTCTCCACCGGTATGTTGAGTGAGCTTGCTAGTATTACTTGAAAGGTATGGGAATAGTACATCTGAAATTATAAAATATAGCGTCAGGAAAATAATTAAATTTCAAATGTACTTTTTTTACAGAAAAATATAAATTTAAAAACTTTACGACAAATTGAAACCCACAAGCAGATACCTCATCTACCGGCGGTAGCCAATGGTTATTATTTACTCCCCTCCTCGTATGCTCTTAGGATGAGATTGGATCGTAACCCTTGGCTAGCATAGATGCAGATACATATGTTAGATGAAATTCGACAAGTTTTATGTGACATTTTAAAACATATCTTATCATTTTTGTCATGAACCATTTTTGTCATGAAAATGATTTAAATTGTATCTTTAAATTATGTTTGTCGCATCAGATCAAACTTTCTTTTATGATTTGTATGATGCAACCTTAGTTTATAGAAGGGTTTGTATACTATACAAATCCTTGGTTCAAAAATTGTGATGACAAACATACTAAACTTCACAGTTGTTTCCAAAGAGATAATTCTATTAAAACTGACACAACAATGCCGACCAACTAATAAAATATTCCTTGTATATATACTTTGTACAAGCATTTTCCGCGGGGAAAATGTGGATTAAACCTTGATTTACAACTGGCTAACCCTCCCACTTTTGAGGTCATTTAAAAAGATTCTAATATAACGGAATGTCTATAAGTCTTATTATTCTTTTGTCATTTGTACAAATAAATGCAAATAGGAGACATATATGTTTTAACTAAAAGAGTGTAGCAATTTAAATTCACAATTCTTGAAGAGAAATTTTAAGAAAGTAAAAACTGTGCATCAAAATCAAGCAATATGCGTTTTCATCTGGAGTGTAATAATTACTCCCTTGTTCGAAAACGTTTAAACAAGTTAAACATTTTTCCGTAGGTTCCAACCCCCGGAACCCCCCCCCCCCCCCCTGGATTTGCCAATGTAATTAAAACACCTTCTAGTACAACAAAGGTATTGTCATGACACATAAGAATACTCATACTAAGTACCATTAGGAAATGAGTGGGGATCGTAAAATTTCTAGGTATATTTAATAACTTATGATATAAGTGGGTGAGAGGTAAGGAGCCATAGATCATGAAAAGAATATATGCTCAAGATATTTAGTTTTTCAGCATGTTTCAATTAACAGTAATCATATACAACTCTAATTTGTCATAAACTTGTTATGACAATTCATTGCCAATCTCGGTCTAAAGCGGTTTTCAAAAAAATCGTTAAAATATCCTTAGCCATGTCAGACTTGTTGATTGACAGTAGGAATCATTGGACATTTCAGATGAAAATATTTTGTAAAAGTTAGGGTTTATTCTGATAAAATGCCCCATCTCCATTCAAAGACAAAAACAATTTGAAGACGTGTTTCATTTTTGTTCTTAAACTACTAACACATTATTTTTAGCAGAGAACACTTTCATAATTTACATCACTATTCAGCAGCAAAACTGTTTGCTATATAAACAAGAAAGCTCTGGATTTGGATTCACTATCCGCAAAAGCATATCTGCTTGTGATCTTAATTGTGCATACTTCTAAACCTTCAAATCATAACGAACAAGTATATAAGTTTCTCATTGATGTTACCACACCTTTAAGAAAAACTCTAAATAGTCGAAATACAATATCACCAGCCAATCGACACTAAAGTTGTGAGTTCCAATCCCGCACTAGGCAGGTGCAATCGAATCAAATCTTCATTCACTAATATTGTCAGTTTAACTACCAAAGGTCGGTGTTTCTTTCCAGGAACTCCGGCTTCCTCTGCCAATTAAAGCTGACTGCCACGAAATGGCAGAATAATGTTGAAAGTAGCGTTAAACACCCATCAATTAATCATGAAAACTACCTTGTTTAGCCTACGGGCGGACGAACAGACCAGAAAACATTTTCGATAAATGGCTTCCGGCATAATTGACCAAAAAAAACATTTTTTATTATTCTCATTTAATTAGGACCCTCGTAAAATAACAATCTAAATAACGAGTATACTATCCTTAAAAAAGACCACAATATGTAAAAATATTTTCAAAACTGAAGTATCCATATTGATTCAAACTTTGCCAGTTATTGGTTGGTAATAGTTGTCTTATTTACAATCGCAATATAATAAAACGCTGTTGGCATGCATAACTTCAGTTGTTACAAAAGCCTAGAGTATTTATTTTTCCTGTTTCGATAAATCGGTGATGTAAAAAAATAAAACATAGATAACTCTACAAAGTCATGCTCAAACTAGTAATAAATCAGTGGGCTGGCAAAATCAATATGGTTAATTTCAATCAATATTTTAATGAAAACAAAGTTTACTTAAACATAGGTCATAAACTTAAAAGTTTATCTTAATATTCTTTCAATCATTTTATTGGTACATCGCCATGTTGTCCAAAAACAAATTCTTCATGAAATAGCTGGAAACAGTTTCTGTCTGTATTTTCTCCAGAGCATAATCCAATGTCACATGTACCACATTTAAAGTTTGTTACAACACGCCATCCGGACTTGGTCCGTAATTTATGTATTTGACAATATTTACACTTCCGCTGCTTTTTATTTTCTATTGGCACAACCGGATGTCCAGGCAAATCACATTTCCGGTTGACATCCTCCTGACTAAAGTATGGATAACATCCTGTTCCTGTTAATAATTGTCCTCTTGACTGCCACGGTAAGGTTGCTGCAAAAGAAAAGAAAACCTTGTTGACTGCGAAAATCAATATCGAAACACTTCTAATATATATATTGGATATGAGATAAATGCACACTTCTACTAGGGGGACTCCTATAATGAAGTAGAAGGGTCTAGTTTAAGCTAACTATACAATTTCCAACAACAACAAAAGGGAACAACTGGAAACAATGTTAGATATCACCGAAGCTAACATGTCATTCTGGACGATGTAATAATACTGATAAACCCTCACTCTGTTAAAAACACTGAAACCAGAGAAAAGGTTAAAAGTATTTACAACAATAAAAAAATCCAGGCTACAGAAGCAATAGAGAATTTAAAATATAAACAGAATACAATTTATTTACCCTTAATTCAGACTGTTGGTTCCTAAATACAAATTCATGATGATAACTAGTGAAGCAATTGCGGTTTGTCAATTCTTTGGTGCAGAGAGGAATGTCACATGTTGCACATTTGTAATTAGTTTTCACTCTCCATCCAGATTTGGTACGATTCCCAGTGAAACGACAATATCTACATTCTCTTTGCTTATAATTTCCTCCAACAATGGCTACTGGATGACCTGGAACGTCCTCTATCGGAGGTGGCCTTCCTGCGTTATCCGGTCTGCCTGTATTACCCGGCATATAATTATACATAGTTGATCCTGGAAAGCAAAAGATAGTTTCATTTATTTTCCCCAGGAATACTGTAATGCAGTTTTTGTAAAGGTACATGTATGCTTAGTGTGTTCTTCTTAACTTTCATTTAAAGAACACTGTTGCCGAGGTGTAAAAAAAACCAAGAGCATTTAATGACAGGTCCATTATTACGATTGATTCACTAGCTACGAGTCAGTACATGTATATAAACATTAAAATGTGATATTTTTTGTTCAAGTATTAGTTAAAGTGAAATCGTGAATCAAGTATTCGCTTTTTTCAACTATTATGTTCAATATTGTTAAAATAAGCTAAGAAACATCGATGATTATTTTTTCACTTGACAATTCGACCTCATTGAATCCAAATTCATGTAATTTTTTTAATTAAACCCCTTAGCTAGAGATCGAGTACGCATAAATTATGCGTGTTTAATTATAAAAAGGAAAAGGATGTCAACATTAAAATTGAATCAAAGGAACATCATTTGATGGACTAAATCGATCCACAAAAAAATCTTTCTTTTACAGATAAAAACAATGATTAATATATTTCAAACCTATAATATGAAATTAATAGGCCTAGAAAAATCCAATTGCACGAGTTCGCTATCTATTTATATCCGTATATTTATGTTTAGGTGTCATACCATCAATAACTCCCTCCAATTTAAGACGTATTTTAAAGTAGTCCTACTCTAACAAAAAATATTGCTTTTGATGTCATTGTTTACTTCAACTAACCAACAAATTTGCAGAAATGAAACTTTTGGTGAAAGGGAAATATATTTATACCATTTTGAGCCAAAATTCACTAGTCTGTGAGTTTGCGTTAAAAAATCAGGATTAATGCGCTACATAGTACACTAGTTTAAGATTTCCAGAAAACCGGGAGTTATTTTGGTAGTACCTGCGTTTTCAAGATCAGAAATTTATTCCATGCAATCTTCACTCAAAAATTAGATGTAGTAATATTTTCATAACCAAACAAAAACATTCAATTCGTTTGTTACGTTACTCGGTGACATGCATTCTATGCAACTAGTGTAAACTCAATATGCCTTCTCTGTTATATTTATACCATATTAAAAAGAGGATGGGGTATAATTGCCAATGAGACAACTCTCCACAAGAGACCAAATATCATAGACGTTTACCACGATAGGTCAATGTACATCCTTCAAAAATAAGCAAAACCCATATTATGTATTTACATTGTATATACTTCATGGTTTGGTTTCACACTTGGTGCATGTTATAAAACTGTATTTCGACCGACGTCATTCAACAAGAACCACCGTCAGGAATTGCAATATTTGCATGTAAGTACCTCCATTCAAAACAACAGAATAAGAATACATGTAAGTAAACACAGCCACTATGTATATGTATTGTCTTGATAGATTATGACATACAATTAACAAAATCCAAACCAATTTGAGTCCTTGTTTATTCATAAAACATGTATACAAGTTAAACAAATCAACAATTACAAATGTATGACATAATTTTAAAACATCAATACTATACAGTAATAAAAGGAAACATAAATCACACCAGTGGTGTCCTTATACACTAAAAACATAATTTATATCTCCATTCAACCATTGATCATTGATATTAAAGAAGGGGCACTCGAAAATTTCTAAATCTTTGTCCTAAGATACTTAAAAAACTAATTATAAAACAATAAAATTACATAAACTATTAAAAAAAATCGCTTTCATTCTTTTCACATTTATTCTTCACATGCCTGTGTCCATTGGATTTTAACACATCTGCTTTTAAGAGCTTGTCCATTCTTTTCACATTTATGCTTCACATGTATGTGTCTATTGGACTTTCATACATCTGTGATAGAGCCTTTCCGTTCTTTTCACATTTAACCTTCATATAGTTGTGTCCAGTGAACTAATATTCATCTGCTGTGGATTTCTCATGTATGCTTCACATGTCGGTGCATATCAGTTAGCAATTTTACCTGACCATATCGGGAAAAAGGTATTTAGTCGGATCTTAACACGTATTTGTGATTTGGTTGAACCGGTTTTTCTATGAATATACGAAGAAATGTCGAAATGTTCAGGACTTAATTAAATTCGTATTTCATTAGGATGGTGCAAGCCTACGATTTTTATTGCGTCTTACACTTTGAGAAGCGAATAATCTTCAACTACTTTATTCAAATATTGTGTAAAAACGTTAATTTTGAGCTTTGAAAGTCAAGTGACTCGATCATTTTCCTGAGGAAGTTTTAAAAAATTGCAAAGAAATATGTTTACAGCGGGTTAGCTTTCATTAGTCTTCACTATCTATAGATTAACAACTTTTGGTTATATTTATAATTTAGAATCATCATTGAAGGTGGAGCACGATTGCGCAGTTAATTAATTCTATTAATGTGCCATTTGTATGCAAGAGTGACATTCCGTTGTATTATGTGCCAATTCGAAAAAGTTATGCGAGTATTCTCTCCCCTTAACAGGTTCATTATTTTATAAATAAGTTTACGTTTCTGATATAATTTTGAATAATTACAAAATGTATACATTCAATATATTTCAGTTTTTGTTATTGGTGTATCAAAAACATTGATGTACGAATATAATTTCATTAATTTGAAACGTTTAAAATGATAACATACCAATATAAAAAAACGTTCATCATTTTTGAAAAAGACTATGAACGAAAATCGCATCAATTATCTGCTCTTGATGATAGATTGATTAGCAAATGAACATGCGTTATCTAATAGAAATCACAGAAACGGACCGGCGAGCAATTAATAATTGTTGCATATTCAACCTTAAAACAATTTTCCACTATTAAGGAATGTTACTTTATACAAATATTAGGACTTAGTTAGCTAAATCTACCAATTTTATTGGATATTATGATTTTTTATTGCAATAGATTAATATGCTACATGACTTGTATACATGTGCAGTTGATTTCACATTTCTGCTTCAAATGTTTGTGTCTAGTTGACTAATATACATCTCCGATTGTATTTTCCCAAAAACGTTTTCCTCGTGATATAAAACAAAACAATTTCTTGAAGTCATATCACCAGAACACAGATTCACATTACAAGTTTCACATTTAAATTTTGTCTTGACATTCCATCCCCTTTTTGTTTTGATCCTGTATTTCTGACAATATTTACAATCTCTCTGCATATTATTTTCCCCGATCGGTACGACAGGGTGCCCTTCTATATTACACTTTCTATTCGCCATTGTATTTCTATGTGACATCGAAATAAAGAAGTCCCTTCCTTTATTATCTGAGTAATAATGTGGTCCTAAAGGGTTGTTTCCTAAATCTTGTTGAAAAGGTAGCAAGTCTGAAAAGAAAATATAATTTTATAGGCATAAATAAAAATGAGTTATCACAACGGTTTTGGAAGTTTTAATGTTTACAGCAAATCTGTAAACAAGCAATGGGCTGAAATTATGTCTATTTCCAATTACAACATGACTAATTGCTTAAATACACCCCTAAAACGATGCCGTGAATTAGACAATTTAGAGTTATATCCCGTGCTAAAAAAAAATCTCATATTTTCGAAGAATATAATACAAGTTATCGCCATTATTACATATCAATAAAAATCCATAGAATCTAGGAAGACACTAAAGTTCAAACTATAAGCAAATATTTCTTGTTTGAAAGTGTTTATCAAATCATACATCGTGTAACCTCAAAACATACATTTTACATACATGTATATCCAAATCAAATTTCTCACACTCAAATAAAACAGAGAAAGAGTGTATTACAAATATTATGATTTTAACATTTTACTTTTTATTTGAGTGCATATAATGAATAAATCAAATTCATCTTCAATATCAGAATTACATAATTTACAAATCCTCCCTGCTGACAATTTAAGATAAGTAAACATCATCTTTCAATACCTTAATCACTATTGCTTATACGATTTTTTCACAATTGTTGTTTAACCATGAAAAACAATAAACTCCTTATAATTGCATGCGTCCGAAGCGCCTTTTGGGATGCACCTCCATCAGGAACGCTCATAACCGAATATTCAAATGCCATGCGTGTATGTTGAAGTTGAAGACCAAAACATACTTTAAAATTAATAGCCATAATCATCTAAGGTTAAGCATACACGAGAGAGTTGAACTTAAGTTTCTTAATAATTTTCAAATTAAGACTAGTAAACAGTAAGGTATGTTAAAAATCTTTAAAATACTGCAGAATTGGTTGCTGAGTTATTGATACCCTTGGGGATTGAAACATGTAAATGCATGAAAACTACTTCAAACTGATATGAGATGAACACAAGTTTCTCAGAAATAAAATTAATTTGAAAACATCACAAAATATCCCAAATACATGTAAAAAAACAGAAAACTTGAGACACAATATTAAATTGACAGTATAATCTCGCTCTTTTTAAATACTAATTTTCGGGAAAAGTCTGTTATACTGCCTTAAATCTCAATCATAAATCGCCAGTTGAAAAAAAATTATTTGAAATTCCAAACAGCTAAAAGTGATTCCTAATATTTAAAGCCTTGTACCGACCAGTCCTGCAGATGCAATAGTTAACAGATTAAAATCTGCTGTACACGATAACAAAATTCATTGTATTGCAATAGCAACCGGAACTGCCGACTTAACCTGCTTTATATGAAAAAAATGTTTTGAATGACAATCAGAAACACAGATTCCACTGATTTGATGTAGTAATAGTCAATAATTGGGTGTATCATTTCTACTTGTATATTCTACGTAGATTACATTTGTCAGTTAAAGGAATATCTTTACATATTGTGTTTTCCGAAGACGAATTCATTGTGAAATAAAACAAAACAATGTCTTTCTGTATGTTCACCACTACACAAGGCAATATCACATGTCGCACACTTGAAGTTCGTCTTGAAGCGTAGTCCTGATTTAGATTTTAATTTGTGTACTTGGCAATATTTACAGTCCTTTTGTATCCGTTTTATTCGAATTATTGGTACCATGGGGTGTTTAGACATATCTCCAATAGGTAACGGATGTTTAGACATATCTCCAATAGGCACCGGATGTTTAGACATATCTCCAATAGGCACAGGTGAACAGATGTTGAAATGACTTCTTTCACAATTTCTGGGTAAAAACATGTATGTCCTACCTGAAAGGTCAAAGTAAAATACAATTATAACTTGGACCAATACTTCTCTCATATGTCAATTATTATTACTATCTTATACGTTCCATCAAAAACACAGTTATGTGGTACATGCTACAATTGTGTCTATTATGCGGGATGTTCAAGTTTCAAATCCTCACTCAATGAATCGAAATATCTACCGTGTCATTATAAAATACTATGTTAAATTTTATATATTAATATATTTAATTCCATTGAACTACTGTTGATATACTAATATATTGAATTCCATTGAACTACTGTTGATATACTAATATATTGAATTCCATTGAACTACTGTTGATATACTAATATATTGAATTCCATTGAACTACTGTTGATATACTAATATATTGAATTCCATTGAACTACTGTTTATATACTAATATATTTACTTCCATTGAACTACTGTATCTCAGATGTTAGATCATATCAAGGAAATGACATAAAAACATTTCAGAAGTAGTCTAAGTTTCTCGCCCGTTATCTCGGTCAACCACTCAAGAATTAAATGCTTCTTTTTGTAACTTCTTCAGGGTGTAAAAGCGTTGACCGAAGTACATTTTGTATGAAGCGCGGAAGAGTTTCATTCTAAAAATGTGCGCACGGTCAACGCTTTTATATGTATCAATTGTTGACATGCTCTCATAACACGATTGGCACTGGAAGTTAGGCAACAAACACTCAAATAAAAGATGTACATTATCATAAGATACCACGTCTAAAATTGAGAAAGGTATTGGGGAATGTGTCAAAGCGACAACAACCCGACCATAGAGCAGACAACAGTCGAAGGCCACCAATGGGTCTTCAATGTAGCGTTGATTCTAATAAGGAAAACATGTTAACTTCAGTGCATATGGATAATTGGAGACATTGGTATCCGTCCAGGAGACAGCTACATAGCGACCAAAATGAACAAAGAAATCTCGAGGGTAATCAATGCAGCTTTCAATATTAAACTGTCTGTACAACATGTCGAGCCTAAAATCTAAACGGGGATAAGACACAATAATCTAAGACCGCTTATACCATTTTTTTTCTCGTTTGACAACAGTCATATTTGCATTTAATTTTTTTAAAAGCCCCAAAACATTTTGTCAATCATTCCCTGTGTTCATGGAACTTTGAGGAACTTCTGTAAACCATACACATGTACCTCTTCGATACAAATCAGGAAAGAAACAAATTCAAGTGTTTTTACTGATTTTGTTTTATTAATTTTATTATGCCACATTGTATAAAAGATATAGAACTTCCTGCACCTTCTACTGTAATAAAGAATAGCCAACAAATATACAAATGGCACACTTTGACGATCTATATTGTACATGTACGCTACAGTTTAACAATTTACACCTTTATATTCAAAAATAAAGTTGTTAAGCGTTAGATTATAATTTACCATGACTATTTTAAAACTGCACAATGAGTGAAAACTACGTTAAACGGACGTTGCCACTACCAAGCATTACTTACAATAATTGTATTACATAATGCAAATGCGTGTACGCAAGGACATATGTCAGTTATAATTCCTTGGTTTCCGTAATCTGGTAGAAAAACTAAGCCAGAGTCTTACAATATGTTACAGATTTTTTTTTAGATATTATTGCGAAAATTTGGTTCGATCCAACAAAATACTCATCTCATAGCTACAGAAGAGAATGTGGAACTGTTTTAAACAGGCAGCCAACTTATAAACGCCTGGAGATTGCAATATTGCATTTTGTCTATATTTTGAGTACCTATCTACCCAAATGTGTAAGCAGGACATCGTTCACCCAAACGAAAAAAAACGTTGAATGTAAAGCAATGTTTTGCATTTCGAATACAAATAAATTCATGTTGAAGTTAATTTTAAAAGGTTTCTAAGGACACAGAGATTCTATTTTCGGAATTAATGATTGGAATAACATTTTACTGCAGTATACACATAAGGAAAACATGATAACAATGTTTTGACAATATGCCATTGTGAAAAGTTTAGAAACGCTGCAGTCACAACCTTAATCAAACGGATAAGATCAGGAAGATTCAAAATGCATTCTATTTATTTTCCAAAAACGAATTCATTGTGATATGACACAAAACAGTTTCTCCCAGTATGCTGGACACAACATAATGCTATATTACAAGTTGCACATTTAAAATTTGTTCGCAGTCTGTTTCCAGATTTGGACTTTATCTTATATCTCTGGCAATATCTACATTCTTTTTGCATCGGATAACCTCTACTTCCAATAATAGGTACTAATGAATGTTTGGAAATCTCTCCCATGGGCACTGGAACACCTCCGCTGTGTCCTTCTCGTTCAGAGAAAAACTCGTGCGACTTATCTGAAAGTTTAAATAAACATTCGATTAGCCATCGAAATTGCATCTTTTATATAATTTGAGTGTTTTGTTTTGTTTTACCCCGGATTTCGTTTGTTTTTGTTTTGTTTTGTTTTTCTTTTATTTGTTTTGGGTTTTTGTTATCTTGGGCGGCAATTTCTTTTTGAAATAGCATTATGCTGAATAACATACAAGTACTTTGAAACTTATACATATAAAACTTTGATGGGCGTATAAAAACACATCGAAAGAGCAACAATTTAGAATTTTAAAATACAGGTCACATTATTCATTCTTAGGAATCCTTCGCATAATTTGAATGCATAGTTGCTTTATTTGCGTACATGAAGTAGAAGAATTGGAAAAACTTAGAAACGTCCTCGGAATATACGAACATGTATGTTTAACTGACCAGTACAGTATTAAACACAAAGTAAAGTATTTCACAAACAAATAACTACTGTTTTGTAAATAACTCTACCACAAAAGAAATTCTTTCCAGATAACGAAGACTATCAATTACAACATGGCAATTTAAGTCCAAAACTGTTATGGTAAATTTATAAGTGTGTATAAATTTCGTGAAAAATTAGTTTTCATCAATATATAAAAATACAACAATGTTGTTTCCCACATAGTTTTGTGTATCCTATTTGTACTATAGTAAAATAGGAAGTACATCACTAAGTCATTGTCCCATTGCTTTCCGTGTTAAATTCAAGTAGGTACAGCTCTTTTGATTTATAATTCAAATAAAGTGACAATTATTGCATGTCAAATAACATTTTAAGATGTCTTGTACAAAAATTAAATCAACATACCTTTAATGGCATATAAGAGGGAACTGATTCCCGGAATGTCGAATGTACTATAACAAGTACTTCAGATCTGACAAACAGGTAAAATGTATGTATCCTCCTTTAAAATTTTCATGCATTTTTTTATTATTCAAAATTATAGATCAAAAAGGTTTTACAATGATCACCAGTCATACAGCTTTCATTTGATACCAAACTTTCTGGTTACAAGCAGTTTCAAATTATTCCCCATTGGACATTTTAGTGCATTTAGGATCTAATTTCCACTTAACCTAGTATTTGACATTAGGCAAGGAATTAGCTTACACAACTTTAAGGTGGATTAACTTTGGATGTTACGTTTTTTGTTTTCTTTCTGATCGGAAAGTATGCTCGTGAATTCAACGAGAGAGTATTATTTAAGAAATGCTGAGACCAAATTACATAGAAGTTTATAACTATAGGTCACCGTACGGCCTTTTTTTAACTATATACATGTAATGTATATATTGTACATAATTTGATTCAAACATGATTCGTAATGGAGAAACATGTTGGGGTTTTTTAAGAAAAAATAAAAGAAAAATGTGTCTGAGAACACGAATGCCCCTGCTCAAGCTTTGCGATCTTAAATTAAAAAGGGGCATAACTCTAGAACGGCAAGTGACCTCTTCCCAAATTCGAACACAATCTGCTAGTTCTAGTTCTAAATAATGTGTATTAGTTTCAAAAAATTTGGATAATAAAACTTTTGTTAGAAAACCAAAAAATGCCTGAATGGGATAGGTTGTGATCTTATCAGGTAACATTTTGTTTAGTTTACATATATTTCATTTGCTTAATATTGCGATGAGACACAAATTAATCAAAATTTAAAGTCTTCTCCAATCTTTTTGTTTTCATATGTACTATTAGGAACTTGTGATAGCAATTATTCGGTTACAACACATCTGATTAGACATATCCGTACTCTCATTGGTACAAACATATTTTCTTATATAATCATTTTTATTGAAATAACATAAAGCAGCAGGTTAACATATTTACAAAGAGTGATTGTATTAACTTCGTTGAAATCAGTATTATTATCAAACTTTTTGTCCATGCTATTATAATTATAATGTTCCTCATAACATAACCAATCTTATTTACACACACACACACATATATATATAAAGGGAACAAAACAGAATGTGACTATCACAATTAGTTCTGGGCGTGGCTATATTACACCCAAAAAAAATAATATACTAGTATTTAACAAAAAAATTTAAAAAAATGAATTTAAAAAGAAATTATAAGCTCAGTTTTTAGTCAAAAGCAAATTATATTTACAAACAAACAGATTATTATATAACTCATATAAAAATAACAATTTGGAATCAGACAGTTGTATATAAAACAACAATAATTTGTGCACAGGGCAACGGTTACATATCATGCTTTATCGCTCCATCATCTATATGAGAGTATTGAAGATGTGAATAGAATAGAAAATAATAGCCCCCAAAATAATCAATTAACAAAAATGAGCCCTATAAAAAGGAAAGAGAACAGCAGGTTGCAAAGCATAATAGTATATTAAATGTGGATATAAAATAAATCAAGTAATACAATACTGTTTACAGAAATGAACGATGGACAAAATAAAGAAATTATCTAATTGATTGATTGTTGGTTGCTTAACATCCAGTGGCAAATATTGCATGCATGTTCAGGTCTAGATACGATATAATTTAACTGAATAAGAGTTATTTCTAAAGACTTAGAAAAATGCATTTAAATTGGAAAAAAATAATGCACAAAGAAAAAGTGATCCCAATCAAGACGTACCCTAAACTATCAAGTTTGAGACTGACAATACTCTTTGTGATACATGTAAAAGCAGGACCTTCCCGTCTTTTTGTGTGAACACAGATTTACGTCACAAGTATTGCATTTGTACTTGCTTTGTACTGGCCAAATGCTTTTAGATTCGATCTTCTTTCGGCGGCAATACTTGCATTCCCTCCTTCTTACACTAGAAACAAGAACGTGTTCACGAGAGTTGACCACAATGCACTCATATCCATCCTGAACCGCAGCATTCGACATCACACCTGGAAGAATTATGCAGATAGAAAATAAGCAAACAAATGAACAGAAAAGGATGTGTTTCAAGACTGATAAGGAAACCTTGACTAGTGTCATAAATTCATAATGAATTAGTACACATGCAGACATACAGGAAAAGTAAGAAAAGGTGAGTGGTTTATATGTTAGTTCATAGCAAATAGTACGTAATGAGTCTGGGAAGTACATGTATACATACATAGGTACATGATAGTAAACAACTGGTTCACCAACAACAAAAATTTTGACACCAGCTATTATCCAAACTTTGAATTTTTAAAGATGCAAGCATACAGTTTCAGTTGGTAAATATATAATTAACCAAAAAAAAAAACCCAAAATCTCTCAAATATTCAGTCCAGAGTTGAAATTTTAACCGGAAAACTCAACTTAAAGCTTCATTGGGAAAAGAACAAAGTACATATTACATTTTCGAAACGACATATGCTTCATTATGAAAGTTAACCAAACAATTTCTGTCTGTATATCCACCAGAACACAAAGCTACGTCACAGGTTTCACATTTATATTGCGTCTGTACAGCATAACCACTTTTTGTTTTTATTTTATGTCTCTGACAGTATTTACATTCTTTCTTCTTGTTTCCAGGAATTGAAACAAGATGGTGTCCCGGTGGTAAATTGTGTTTATTGAAAGGAAAGGTATAGTGATTCGACTCACTACCTATTCCTCCTAAATGTGGTGACGTAAGATCCATCATAACTAAAGATTTCTCTGGATTTTGTTGAACCTCTCTCTTACCTGAAAGGTCAAAGAAAAACAAACATATAATCAAAATGAAGACAAAACTTAAAAGTATAAAATACGAAATCTTACTGCATGCCTAAGAATTTTTCATTATGATACAAAACAAAGCAGTTCCTGTTAGTTGATTCGCCTAGAACATACAGCAGCATCACATGATAAACATATATATTTGGTTCGTACTGCCAAGCCTTTCCTTGTTTTCAATTTATATTTTAAACAGTATCGACATTCTCTTTGTTTTACGCTACCGGAAGTAGGATTTACCCCCCAATGAGTGTTAAGATGTGACCTTCGGGCATATTACTTTTGTCAAAGGGAAGTCGGTTGATGTCTTATGCAAGTTCCAATTTTGGTTCTGATACAAGATTAAGTACGCATTTGGTATGATTGCTAATTATAACACAACTATCGAACATCATTCAACCGGAGTAGATTTTAGCAACTAAAGTTCAATTTATGGCCTTTAACAATGAGCAAAACCCATTCCGTTTAGTCAGCTATTAAAGACCACGACGTGCCAAAATAAGAAACAACTCCAATAAAATACAACCGCATAATTGAACACAACAAATGCATTTGTATTCAGATATCGCAGATCAAATTGATTCGTTCATTGTGTAATCATACGTTTTTTGATTGAGTTAAGTCTGCCAATTGATATTTTATCGTATGTTTTCTATGTTGTGATGTTATGCTATTGTTTCAGAAAAAGGGAGAAGGTTTGGATCCATTAAAACGTTTAATCCCGCTGCAAATGTTTGCACCTGTCCTAAGTCAGGAATCTGATGTACAGTAGTTGTCGTTTGTTTATGTAATATATACGTGTTTCTCGTTTCTCGTTTTGTTTATATAGATTAGACCGTTGGTTTTCCCGTTTGAATGGTTTTACACTAGTAATTTTTGGGCCCTTTATAGCTTGTTGTTCGGTGTGAGCCAAGGCTCCGTGTTGAAGGCCGTACTTTAACCTATAATGGTTTACTTTTTAAATTGTTATTTGGATGGAGAGTTGTCTCATTGGCACTCACACCACATCTTCCTATATCTACTAAATGAAAATCAAATATGACACAAATCCAACCCCATGAATTAAAGGGTCCAGGCATGGGACAGGGACATATATAATGTGGTTGGTTGACATTTATGAGAGCGCTCACCCCTACCTAACGTGTGGCAGTGTTAACGGTACAACATAAGAACAGACAGTACAAATCATTTAGAAATGGCTGAACTTATCAGGTATTCAAGATCAATAGTGCACAAAAAGACAGTTTATCCACATCTACATCTTCATGTAAGATTTTGTTTGTTCTTAATGGCCTTTAGTGTTCATATCGAAATATTCAAGACAAGCTCTCAAAAAGGGGGAAAGGGGATGCACTTTTTATAAATCAAAAAATAAATCACAGATCATAAATTCAAATAGCTGAAGCTGCACACACACACATGCATGTCATGAAGCAACACGTTTGGTGGAATTCCGTTTCAGCAATTTAAAACCGACTGTGACACCATAAAGAAGAAACATTTGACCCGCAAAATATTTGCTATAAGGCTACACATTTCAAAACGCATACGATTTATTAATTTTGTTCAAATAACATTCAATTATTATAACCCCTCCTCAAATGCAAGTTTCAAACGTGTTAGTGTTTGTTGGTCTCATAAGCTGCAATATTTGTTTTGTTAAGATAATATAAGTGTTTGTATAGGTCAAACATCGTCAGTTCAAAGCAATCCCCTATATAGAGTACAGTGGTAGTTTCATTTGCATTGGCAATTTTGCATCTGGTATTTGTTTGTTTTTTTGCTGTTTACAGTTTCTGATTGTATTTTCTATCTTTTAGAATGAAATTCAAAACAGTGTGGCTGTGGCCATTGATTGACACATTAAATTCATCCATTGACTAGGACAATTTAGGTGAACGTTTGTATGTAACGACCACTGCTCGTTATGCACTTTTTAAAGACTCTTAAACTATTGGGTCACCAAAGGGTCTCAACACCTTAAAAAAGTAATTCAAAAAATTAATCAGAAAAAACACGATGTATTGATTTACATCAATTATATAAATCAAAACATAAAAATTATTCCTGATTAATTTTTCGAATTATTTTATAATTAAAGGCGTTAAGAAACCTTTGGTGACCCCACAGTTTAAATGTCCATCGGTGGTACGTCGTGAACAGTGGTCGTTACAGACAAACGTTCACGTAAATTGTCCCAGTCAATGGATGACTTTAATCTGTCAATCAATAGCCACAGCCACACTGTTTTGAATTTCATTCTAAATAAATCTTTTCATTAAATGAAAAAAGTCTAACAACAATATTTGTTTCCTAGATTTCGTCTGGCGTTGCAATGCAAAGTGTTGTTTTATGCAAAAACCGATTAATAGAGAAATTCGAATATAACAAGAATGTGTCCAAAGTACACGGATGCCCCACTCGCACTATCATTTTTCATGTTCAATGGACCGTAAACTTGGGATCAAAAGTATAATTAGATTTTAAAATTAGAAAGATCATATCATAAGCAACATGTGTGCTTAGTTTCAAGTTGATTTGACTTCAGCTTCATCAAAAACTACCTCGACCAAAAACTTTAACCTGAAGCGGGACAGACGGACGGACGCACAGACCAGAACACATAATGCACCTCTACTATCGTAGGTTGGGCATGCAAAAAATTGCAAGTTTTTATCTTTACACGCAGATGATAGTTCAATGATAGTTCAATACTAGAATCTTAAACTAAAAGCTAAAAAGCAAATGATTTGGATAACTAATCCAACATTACGTGGAATAAATTTTATTTAAGCCATAAAATAAAACAAAACATACCTCTACAAAATAAGACAAACTCAAACTAACTAACTAAAATCATCTCGTTTGAAATTCAGTTCAAATCTTATTTTCTAATTCAAATTCAGTACTACTATACTTGTAACAAATTAAGACTTGTTATGAGTACATATCTTAGCAAGCATTTGATTAAAAACAAAGAAACACAATGTTTAACGTTAAACTAACTAGAATAAATGTATCCAATGTAACCCCACATATAAACAGAATTATAATACAATATGTACAATACGGTTTTTATCAATCTTGTCATGTGTCTGAAGTGAATACTTTCAAAAGTTCACACCACATTAACAGCAGAGCACACCAAATAATCAATAGTTCATACCACATAAACAATAGTTAAAAAACCATCAGTTATATACAAACACACCAATTTGCATCTCGTAAAAAACACAACGGGAGGAACAAGCATTCAAATAATAAATTTTGTAAAACTAAAATATATTCGGTTTTGAAATAGAGAGTTTGTGAACCCTTTCCAGTTGAAAACAACAGAAGTAAATGTTTGAAATTGCTTGCTATGGAAACTCTTCTTCCCAATAATCAATTTGAATGATATAAGTCACTATAGCTTTGCCCTTAAACAACAACCCGATCAACATATATATTCATACGCTGCATCTTTTACCAAATAATCATTCAATGGCAAGCTTCCTAATTATGTAGAAAAACGCAAATCACCAATATCGATTTCTTTTTTGTTCTACACTGCTATCAAGTCATTCGTCGTTATTATCCCATAATATACGAACTTTGAAAATAACTTGTTTTCTAATAATTTTAGTATGGGCGACCGTATGCATACACACATCTCTTTTTTTTTATATATATGCTGATAGCTTCTTATGTCCTATTTGACATGAAGTTAAGTGTATGCATATAAGCCATAACAAATCTAATTTGCAATTTCTAGTATATACACATAAATATCATCTCCTGTGTTAAACTGTATACATGTAGGTATAGTTCCATTATACAAATGAACTACTATAGTCAAATGTCAGCACACGTCATCGTTTACTGCGCTTTATCGCCTAAAATCTGCTCGCCAAACATTTCAACATGATGTAGATGGAAGCAATTCCGTTCGCATACTTCGCTCGCACAAAGAGCCACATCACAAGTTTCACATTTATAATTAGTTTTTACTCTCCATCCAGACGGTGTTTTTATTCTATGGACTTGACAATATGTACATCTTGCGCCATTCTTGATATCATTAGGGACAATTTTATGACCTGGTAAATCATCTAATCCCTTTAATATTATCGCTTTCTTCTTAACAACTACCGGTGCTGAAGAAGCTGTACCGTCTGGGTCGACCAAGGGATCAGTCGAGGGATATACTGGTTCTGCTACCATTGTAGGTGTTGACATGCCAGTTGTATGTTGAAGTTGCTCTTTAGGTGCAATCCCTTGTGAATGGTCAGGAAATTGAGAAGGTACAGGCATACCATGAACAATACTGGACGAAGATTGGAAATACATTGGTCGTGACTGAAACTCCATGAATTTAGGAGAACTTTCAAGACTTAGTGGATAAGGTGGCGGCGGATGTGTAATATTGGGTAAAATTGGAAAAGGTGGCGGCGGACGAGTCATATTGGGTAAATTTAACGTAAATCTTTGTCCACTGGAAATCGGATATCCACTCTTCATAGTATTCGCATCGCCTTCAGAAGGTGCGAGAGAATTGTCCCTATCTATATCGGCTTCCATTTTAGACTGTTCTGAATCCAATGGTCTTCTATGACGATTTGTACCTAAAAGATAAATATCACATAGTAGGTTTTCATCTTAAAAAATAGTTTTACATTGGCGAGTAGATGAAAAAACTTCATAATGACTGTAAAAGGGTTTCTTGAACATACATACTAGTATTTGATTTCTGAATTTAGAGGACCAATTTTATACAGCTGTATTTTCTGTTTGAAAACATCATTAAGTAAACGTAAAACTATTTTAAACAAACTTGATATATTTCAAGGTAGCGATATAACTTTCAAGGGAAATAAATTAGATAAACTATTTCCATTTTTCAGTGATAGCTGCAACACATTTCCTCAAATATGTAAATATCTTTGCCAATATCAAATACGTTTTAACATACGATGTTCCGGTAATATTCTATTCAATCAAACAGACCTAGCTTTCAAATGACACATACATGGAAGAAAATAACCAGACTGATTCGTGCAAACCGCAGAAATAACAAAAGCTGGTCCATTAGTTTTGAGCAATTTCATATTAGATTTAGACTGATATAAAATCGGTACTACCCACATCGGCTACTAGACATATCAACATCAAAATTACAGCTAAATACGATCAAATAATGACCTCAGACAGGATTAAGTCGCGATGTTTGTGGTTAAGTCCACCTCACTAAAATTTCTGTTGTTGAAATATGTACGGTTTCAATAATAGTTTAAAATTTTAAAAAAACAAGGTTTAATCTGAATATAGCAATAATTGACAATCTGATACCTTTATTTACTGTCAAATAAAAATAAGAAGTGGTATGATCGCTAATAAGACAACTCTCCACTAGAGAACAAGAGTAATAGAAGTTAACAACTATAGGTTATCGTACGGCCTTGCAAAACGAGCTGATCATATGCCGCATTGTAAGCTATTAACATCCCCCTCCCCCTAGAAAAGACATATGTAAAACAAAAACTAACAGTGCAAAACAATCAACGAAAAATAATATACAGCAATAAACCAAACTGCAAAATGACCGGTAACAAGCTTTACTGTACTCGATTGGCATTTAAATATGTAGGTGCATGTTATTTTTTTTTGCTAATGCATACAAAACTGAATATAGAAGCTCTGGAACTGTTGTACGAAGTAGTGACCCTAATGTCCGTTACCTTTGACCAAGTGTATATCTGATAGCTATTTACCTTGCCCACACAGATTGGAGGATTTTTATATGCTGTTCATCTGCAGATCACTTTTCAGGAACTTCGTATGTCGTTGTTATTCAGTTTTGTATTTTGGGTGTTGATTGATATTTGATTGTCTCCATCAAATCTAATGAAGTCTTATTTAGACTCGGGTGATTTAAAACTTAATTGACATATATAGACGTGTCTACTGTTCAAGACTGTATACCACTATATATTTATATCTAAATGGATTATGGATTATGGATTTGTATCGCAAGGTGATTGTTTTATTTAAGAATTGATTGTTTCTTATTGTAAATTCATTGGGATGTAAAGCGTTGACCGGATTTCATTTTGAATGAAGCGGGGAAGCACTTCATTCTAAAAATGTGCGAACGGTCAACGCTTTGAAAACCCTATGGACTTACTAATAACTACATGTTTTCGCTATGGTCATGAAATTGATTTTTATTTTGTATCTCTTAATGGCATTTACACTTTTTTTGTGATAGCACGTGTCTTCATGAATGTTAAACTTCTATGAGATATGAAGGTGAATTTTAGTATGACGTACAAGCGTTGTTATTCAATTAAAAATAACGGATTCTTCTGAAACATACATGTTATGTATTATTTATTTAAGACAGACAGCTAGATACCATAAACATACTACGTATACACAAGCCAGAGTCTGAGCTTGATTTGCTATATGATATAAAAACTAAACTGACGAAAAAAGGTCATTTATTCAAAATCATAAAATGCAAAAAATACATTTTGCTAATAAAACATTTGACATAAAAGTTCATATTTAATATGAAATAATAATACATAATTACTACGAAATTACATCAACTAATATCATGTCAATTGAATAAATGACAAAGAATAGCAAAGGTGGGGAGAAAAACCTGCCCCATAAATAAACATATTTACTTCAAAAGATAATATAAAGGGCGGTCTGTGGGTGGGAATTTTGAACAAATTGTTTGATAAGAATCACAAGTTAACACATCAAATGCTGATGATAAAAGGAAGTGACCACAATGCACTTACACGTGAACTCGTGCTGACCCGCAAGGCCATTGACCAATAAGAAAGATGATATCCAATCATGCATTGGTCATAAAAGAAATTTCTCTGCACGTGAAAACAAGTTATCTAATTTCAACAATTTATCGTTTAATTAAGTAGGACACTCTGACCCTTTGACCAGACTAGAGACATTATACATTTACAGTAATAAAAGCTCACTCTTTTATTTAAGTCGGTTAGTAATAACCAATTAAACAGAATTATCTTCTCTGCTGTCTTAAATTATTTTATTCCGCTTAATTTTCAATTAGCAAATAAAACTGGTTTTAAGACAGACAGCTAGATACCATAAACATACTACGTATACACAAGCCAGAGTCTGAGCTTGATTTGCTATATGATATAAAAACTAAACTGACGAAAAAAGGTCATTTATTCAAAATCATAAAATGCAAAAAATACATTTTGCTAATAAAACATTTGACATAAAAGTTCATATTTAATATGAAATAATAATACATAATTACTACGAAATTACATCAACTAATATCATGTCAATTGAATAAATGACAAAGAATAGCAAAGGTGGGGAGAAAAACCTGCCACAAATCCACTCTTTGGCTGAAAGAGTGGATCTGAAATCCACTCTAAGGCTAAAAGAGTGGATCCCCCACCCGAGGACTCTGGCGACGTGAATATAATTATATATGACTTGGGAAAAAAAATACATTCACATACATGTACACCAAACACATATCACTTATTATGTAAAACGTTTCCACATTTAGCAGAAATATTAAAAGTTTCTATTTTCATATACCAAGATATTACTTTAAAATAATCTCTTACTGGTAAAAATGATAAAAGGTGTAAATCTTATTCCGACCAGGATCACAGCAATTAAATTACAATAGAATCGCAGTTACAATGTAAGTATGATTCAGAATTCATATTTCTTCTTACATCCAGACATTTAAATATAGAATCCTTTATATATTTTAGTACAGACAATTAGTACTTTGATTAACCGAAACAATATCTTTAATTTTAAAAATTCAAACAAAACTAAAGTATATTTTTACAAAGCCCTGGATCCTTCCTAAATACGAAGTTTTATATCTGACTATTTCTGTAAGGGATCATGAGCAAAGGATTCCCAAACTAAACTTGACATTTTTCAATCGAAAATGTATAAATATAAAAAAGAATATGTGGTATGATTGCCAATAAGACAGTTCACCACAAGAGACCAAAATGACACGGAAATTAACGACTATATGTCATCGCACTGCCTTTAACAATGAGCAAAGCCTATATTGCAAAGTCAGCTATTAAAGACCCCAAAATGACCATGTAAAACAATTCAAACAAGAAAACTAACGGCCGTATTTATATAAAAAAAAAAAATTAAAAAAAAATTAAAAATTTAAAAATTAGCAAAAAACTTAAATGTAACACATAAGCAAACGACAACCACTGAACTACAGGCTCCTAACTTGGGAAAGGCACATACATACATAATATGGCGGGGTGAATTCCATAGGGTAAACATTTTTAAATTGAAGTCGGTTAGTAATAACCAATTAAACAGAATTATCTTCTCTGCTGTCTTAAATTATTTTATTCCGCTTAATTTTCAATTAGCAAATAAAACTGGTTATACTCATATCTCCTTTTACCGTTATAAATATTTTATCGGCTAATATATATCATTACTATCTGCATACAAATTAAAGTATGTTTTTTTGTTTTTGATTTAAGGCGATAAAACAAACGTTGCCAAAAGGCAAAATCAAAAGTATAAACACATCAAACGAATGGATACCAACTGTCAATTCCTGACTTGGTACACAAATGCTTTTCTGTAGATTTCTTGGTTCTTTTAAAATAAAACATTATTGGTGTTCTTCGATTCTGATATCGTTGTACAATTCTGTATTCTAATTAATTAAGTCACAAATACATGTATATCATAAACTGGAAACAAATATAAAATTGAAAAGTCCGAAAATTTAAAAAATAACGTTTAACTGTAATATTCCTGATCGAATGGTGAATATGTAAAGAACCGATCTTTAAACTAAGTGTATGGTTTCAGCTTTCATATGTCCTCCACCATTTATTGAAATAAAAAATGAATTTCGAAACTTTTAGGTGTATGTCGACCCAGGCCTGCCTCCACAACGACAACAACACCCGAATAGTCTCTACATCGACTACAATGACATAAATAGGGACCAAGTTCCCTCATCATGCAAAAATCAAGTACCAACTCTCATAGAAGTAGTTATTTTTTCTGTTGAGATTTTGAAGGAAAAGAGCATTTAGAAGACCATGTTACAATACAGGAAAATCAAACTACTTCTTTTAATAATAAATGGTGGAGGACCCGGGTTCAAGACAGTGTTCAAGTAAATGTAGTCAGACATACAAGTTTTATAATATAAAGTTCTGCAATTGGATTAACCTTTATTCTAAATTCATTGACACATTTATGTTTTCAAGAATGTAACTTTTAAAAGACATGAAAAAACATTTTGTCCATAAATTGATAGGTTTATATTAAGATAAGATAAAGTTGGGGACTATAGTCCAACTTGACGGCTTATGCATCACTTGTTTCCGGTTTTGGTGCACCATTTACCATGTGATATACAAAGAAACAACGCCGTTCTGAAGTATATGGATTACAGAGAGCGATGCCACAGGTTTCACATTTATAACGTGTAAAAATCCTAAGGCCAGTCCGGGTACGGCATTTCATTATTCTGCAATATTTGCATGTTTTCTGTTTTCCAAATCCCAAGGGAACAAGTCTGTGTTCGGGTGAAATGAGGATATCTTGGTAACTTCCAGCGTCAGATAGCTTCGTGCTTGATAAGATAGGAGGAAAGATGGATGCATCTGCAAAATAAGGGGATTTTAGTATGATCTACTTAAACATGGTTGAAAACTCAAGAATTCAAAACAAAGTGTTAACCTAGATCGTATATCTGTACAACATTGACCTCCCAAACCTTTCATCAATGAAAATAGTTATATGAACAACAATTTACACATTAAAATCTAGATTTATATTTGTTGCCTTTATATTCAGCACACTTTGCCGAGTAATTTCTGTTCTGTAAAGCCAATCCACATTTTCAAATATGCAAGTTAGCGACATAGATTTTAAATTCCATGAAATATGGGCCTAGACTCAAACTTCTGATTCAATCGTGAGTAAATTAAGGTCCAAGTAGTTAAACTATCGCCAATATGTATTGTACTCGTTTAAGTTTACTTCAACGAAACTTGACACAGTGCAGAACATTGTAATCCTTTAACACTGATCTAGGGTTAATGTTGATAAAATAAGTACTTTAAATTTCCAGATAATGTCAAATTAATCTATTATTGCTATCAAATGAAATATGTTCTGTTCAGTTCAAGATTTCAGTGATTAAGTAAAAATCTGGGTTTTTTTATTGGCTGCTATAGTATTAAGTTGTACTGAATATTAGTACTTAACCATACAAATTCAAAGATATGTACACAACCTTCTGTATTTTTTCCCTTCTCGATCACGTGACACACTTAGTGAACAAAGTTGTTACAACATAGTCTTATAAAGAGTGAAATGCTTAGGCAAACCCAAAGTAATATCATTTATATTTATTGATGATGGAGAGTTGTCTCATTGGCACTCACACCACATCTTCCTATATCTAATAACGATACCAAGATACGAAACTCCATCATGCTGCAGATAATACACCAAATACTCATTAGAAATACAGCAAAACACTCATTAGAAATTTTCAATAGAAATTTTCAATCAATCATTTAAGTAGTTTTTAAATCCAAACTGACATACGTACATGCCTACTGTGTACCTTCTTCATAACTATTTATAGTGATGACTTCAACTATACTTCTCTTTATTCTAATCCAGTCATATATGTCAGAATCCAAAAACCCTGACACATGAAGCACTCATTACTTCCAAGCGGTTGACAAACTATAAAGTCAATAATATCCGAGACAAGTGCGAAGAAAAATCTTAAAATTCATCCACATGTTGAAAAAATTAAAATATCGGCAACTAGGTAAAAGGTATTTGACATGTAAGAAAGGTGGCCTGAGAACACAGTTATTTCGTAGTGCATTTCTTTAGACAATAAATTCAAATTAAAAAAATCCCACCTGCTCTTTCTCAAAAAGAGTTTTACAGTGTAGTGTACTCACAGTGAGACAAATAATATCAAAATTATAGAAACTTCTACCAGCTCTATTAAACTCAAAATATTGACAATTCTGTGTTAAGGGGGTGTTAAATTCAGTTTGACAGCTTCAGACGTAATAAAATTTGACCTTTCTGAACTGGACCAAATCACTACTTAACATAAAGATTCAGCACCCCAATTTTTTAAACATATAATTAATTACATCCCCCTACTTAATATTTCATGCATTTAATATCAAGAAATAAATTGGGAAAGTGTATCAAATAAAATATGCAAGTTATACACTGTTTACACTAGGGACTAATATATTCGTAAGACAACGAAAACCAAAGGACGACAACTGTGTCCTTGGACCAGGTGGTTACACATTACAACTCATCACTGTAAAGCTGTTGACCATCAATTCACCTAATAGGCTATTCAGTCGAATGTGAGTAAATGTGTGTTGAAAAATTGTTTGACGGACGGACGGACGGACGGACGACCAGACGGACAATGCGAATGCAATACAAACAAAATTACAAGAGTTAGGATATGGTATTTTTGTCAAATTTACTTCAATAGATATTTTGTTATAAGACAAAGTCTTTATTTATCTATATGATTTATTTTCACAAGTGATTTTTATATGGTTATACAAATTGTTCATAAAAAAAATTAATTTAGTTCACAATTTCACGTAAAAAAAACTTACACGGAAAATATTATTTTGAATTTAGAATTGTCCATCTTTTGATTATCTGCATCTTCAGAATGAATCTCAAGCAAGTATAAAGACAGCTAAATATCATCAAATCGCATCCAACCGATAATAGACAAAATCGGCCCGTTATTTATTTACACATGCATGCAAACCCACAACCAAACTAGCTAAGTAGAATAACAACTAGAGTTTGACTAGATTTGTCCACAGTAACAGTTGTATATTAAATATGTCATTCATTGCCTTCGTCATCTAACTTTCCTCCTTGAGTTTTAATAAGTGTATCATGATAGGCTTTGAAGCACATTCTTTCAGACGTTTCAAGTTTACATAACGGAACTTCACAGGTTCCGCACTTGTGTCGGGTAAAAATAGGCAACCCTGACCTAGTCTTGTTGTTATAGAAACGACAATACATGCATTTCTTTTGTTTATGTCCTTCATTTGACACGCACGGGTGTCCAGGAACTTCAAATGATTTATTTGTGAGGACCATTCCTCGATACATATCTTTGTAGTAGTCGGTATAGTATGATACTTGCATCTGACCGAGGTCTTCAGTCCGAGGAGATATCTTAATGTGAGTTCCTGAAAGGGAAAAAGAGAGACAAAGAATTAAAGACAGAAACTAGCCAAAACTATTTGAAAAAATCACACATCATCAACATGCACCTCACATAAAAGGAGAAAAGTATTAGTAACTGTGAGAACAAGACAAGAGTATACAATGTGTATAATTGATTAGAACACACATGAACACTTTACAGATGAATAATTGATGTGGCCACCATAAGAAATAATAGGCCACTCATTTGTATCTTAAAAGATCATTCAAATATTCTGTTTTTAATTTGAATCAGATAACCCGCCATTTCTCAGATAACCCGCCATTTCTTATCATGCAAGAGATTCAAATATTGTTTTAGAAAATGTGCAAAGAATCGTGATTAACTTTCATTTCACGTCTTCAACCTACTAGTACAAAACACAGAAAGGCCAATGTTAAGTCAGATAAATAATGATTCTTTACACTGTTCCCCATCTTTTACTTTGTTTTTATACAAATTATCATATTTAAATCTCTAAACCGTAGTCATACATAAAAATAGGAAACAATAAACACTGAAATACCATTATTATTTTAATTCATTAAACGGTATAAGCTTTGAACAATGGATTAAGTTTATTTTCAGAAAGACAAGGTCAATGTTTTAAAGTCCCACAACGTTCAAGAACCGGTATAACCCAACAATTCCTCGTGGTATTGCTTAAAACAATCCCTTTCTGAAGTATCGTCCCTACACAAAGACACATCACAACTCTCGCATCGAAATCTAGATGCGACCTGCCATCCTGACTTAGTCTTTCTGCGATATTTCTGACATTGCTTGCATTTACGCTGTTTGTGTCCCTCATTCGGAACAATTCTATGACCCGGAATACCAGAATCCATTGACCTATTGACGTTCCAATATGCAAAGCTAGAGAGGTCAAATCCTGAAAGGGAAATAAAATCGAGTTACTCATCAACATATAATGGCATGCCAGAACTGTTGGTATAATTTGTGCTCAACTGTAAAATTCATTCTGAAACCAAACGTTCAGATTTCCATTCATTATAAGCAGGTCTGATAAAAATATGAGTCATCATATGACCGGTTTCTAATCCCAACTTTGCATTACAACCTTTCTGATTATAGGATTGATTGGTATTTGGTGTTTAATGACACTTTCAGCACTATTTGACATTTCGTGGCTGTTAGTGTTTATTTGTCGAAGAAGCACGAGTGCCTGGGAAGAACCACCGATCTTCGACAGGAAAACTGACAGTCCAAGTCAATTAAGATTAAAATCGAACGCACCTGCCATATAAAAGTTAATACAATAGATGAACTACGTGGGCCACTCGACAACTGATGCCCCCTGAAGACATGGAATTGCGTGCGGAAATATGAAGACAAACAAAGAACATCATTCAACATTTTATCAACATAGTCAAAGAATCACTCATCAAAATGTAACTTATTTTATTTTTTGAATGTACCTTTTCGCAAAATAATTGATAAATGTAATCAACAAATGTATATCTTATACAGGAATCAGCATACATGAAACCTGGGTTACCCTATATGCTATTTATCAAACGATTCAAAGGATTCAAAATCAAACTGTAACCGAAGATGTCATAGGGAAACGGCAAAATCCGAAGATTGTCCTCGACTAGTCTCACATCTTAGCAATACATTTATCTTTAGGCTAATAAAACTTTTCAACTATATTCGGCTTGCCCTGGTAGAAAAAAAGACACATGACGATTATTATTTTACTACCAACAAAATCAAAGCTACAATATTTCATACATTGTGTTTAAAAATAATCAGAAACTAAACATCCAACTTTAACACAACTAAGAATGTCTTTCTAGTGCATGGTGTCACATAAAATATCAAAAAGAGATTTTGTGAAGAATGTTGTATCTTGTTGAAACAGTGCTCTGTTAACGACATTGTCGAATTAAAGTTAAAACATTCGACGCGTAAGCTTTAAAACACAACGGTAAAACGTGTCACCATTGTCATTATACTAGTAGTTAGCTTTGAAACGCAAATGAAACACTTGTCATCATTTTAAACATAAAATCCAGTTCTGAACACTAACAATTAAGACGAAATAAATAAGACCTCAAAGCGTAGACAGAATTTTTGCAAAGTATACTTTGAACATCCATGGAAAAAAACTTGATATGAGTAGCGTTTCTTTCTGAAAAATTCTTCGTGATATTGTTAAAAGTTCCTCGTGATACGTTTTATTTCGGGAAGTGTTAATTTCTGAACAATTCCTCGTGATATTGTTTAAAACAGTCTCTTTCACGACACAAAGCTACGTTACATATATCACATCGAAACCTCGAATTGACCCGACATCCCGATTTTGTACGTATCTGATTTTTCTTGCACTGCTTGCACTTTAGTTGCCTGCGACCTTCGTTCGGAATCATCCTATGACAAAGTACCGTACCTGAAAGGTAAAGATAAAAGGATAAAAGACGGAGTCCTAAAATTCAATTCATTTTCTACATTAGTCAAAGGCAACAGTGAAACCCCAATTAACCAAAAACCACCTCAAAAGTCAGATACAATACATACCATCATAAAAATACCATGTTTTAACCTCAAACTTTAATTTAGATGGAGCTTCGCCATTTCATTTAAAAACTCTTTACATACAATATTAGATAATTTGATACTTTTATTGACATACTATGATGGAATCGCATTTAACGTCCAGTAGCAAATAGTATGTTTGCATATTAGGAAGAGGACATGTTCATATGATATGAATAAGAACCTTTCATTCTTACTATCTCCTAACAAATTAATGTTTTAGGTTGTTGATCTCAACGTAACCGTCAACAGGAAAACACGACACCCTATCCACACTTTTTACTGTCTTCCAGTCAGCGTGTCTAACGCTCACTCCTGAATGCCAAGTACTTAGATGAGTTGCAAAAAGATAACTATTCTTTCATTTGACATGAGCAGAAGTCAAACCATCCTTCGGCACTCGATCGCGTACTGTCTCGAGACTAATTGACACAATACCCAAACTACTAGTATATGAAAATAAAATCAGCTCTAAGGTTTTAACAAATGTGAACTATAAACTCCAAGAACAGTCAACAGAAATTGAATATATATCGCCTCATAATATAAAATGTGTCTATAGTACACGGATGCCCAATCCGCAAGTATCATTTTCTATGTTCAGTCAAAACTCTAATTTGGCAATAAGATTAGAGAGCTCATAGCATAGGGATCATGTGTACTAAGTTTAAAGTTCAACGTCATCAAAAAACTACCTCGACCACAAACTTTGACCTGAGGCGGGACAGACGGACGGACGAACGGACACATAGACCAGAAAACATAATACTCATAAATTGGGGCATAAACTCACGTTCGTTCTAAATAGTTTAGCTATTTTTAAAATTGTGTAGTCAATGCTACTATTGTGACATATACATTTAAAATTTTAGGACCAAATATTAGAGGTTAATTCATTATGAATACATTAATTCTAGAGCGGACCTTAAATATTAAATCGTACTTTTGAAGGAAAATGAAAATGAAGCACTCGTAGAGTAATTCTTTTGTGTATTTTAAAATTATACAAAATATAAAATCAAACTATTGTACAAATCATAAAAAAAAATCATCCCACGTGTCAATCAAGTATATAGTTTAGCTTTCTATCTAAAACCGGTATGTCTATAGATATGACAATCCGTCGTTGTAAAAAATGATGTAACAAGGCACAAATAATCAACTTCATCATGCACCTATCCTATTTCCACAAGAGACAACTTTAATATTTGTCTGGAAACACAAACTGTTCATGGAACAATTTGAAACACTGTCGCTGTGTACGTGTGGTTTCTTGACACAAAGGCACGTTACACACTGAACACCTTACACGTGTCCAGATCGTGTTTCCGGTGGACGTTCTTCTCCCTATCGCTGAACAGTAGCGGCATGGTTTTTGTTTATACCCATCCGTAGTGACTAAATGGTGGCCTTGAGGAGATAATGGTGACCTTGGCTTATGACCCGGAAGAGGATAACGTTCCCTGTTGACGCATGGTGATTTCACTGAAAGGAAAATGATGGAAAAATAAACAAATTTGTTCACAGGGTTAATGAAGACAAACTGATTTTAATTTACAAAACTATTCCCGACATTTGCGAAAGCATAATACACTTAATACAAATTTGCCATCACCTTTGTATATCACTTTAATATAAACATTAATTTCTGTAACCCAGGATACACAACCGTCACCCGTCTCGATCAAAATAAAGGTCAAAGTTAGCCAATTCATTCCAAACTACCTGATTCTACAGATAATTGATCATCAAGAGAAAGTAAATTGAAGATATTATTAATCCTTCGATCCATATAAATATTTAATCCTTCGATCCATATAAATATTCAGAGAAAAACTTTGATTCAATCATGTCAACGAAAATGTTCACTGTCGTGTATATGTATTTTATTATAGAAATACTACATTTATATTGATAATTGTATATGAAAACCATTTCCCTTTTATATGCGTAAGCCGTTTATAACAGTTATGTCACTTTTTATTAAAGATATGTTTTTCGTGAAATAGCTGGAAGCAAGGTCGTGTTTTTACACGACATAAGGGAACGTTACACACTGAACACTTCACTTGAGTCAGAACGACCCAGCCAGATACAGTTCTAGTCCCCTCCATTTTACAATATTGACACATTTTCTGCTTGAAATTATCATTTAAAACCAGAGTATGCTTTTCAGTGTCAGTTCCGCGTGTCCCACTTGGCGACAAAAAGGATCCTCCTTTCATGGCACTTTTTGGGACTGTCGTTTGGCCTGAAAGGTAAAGAATCGTGTTTGCAATTATTCTACGTGTATATACTATGAAGGTATACATTTATAGCTCAAAGAAAAAAAAACAAAAAGAAAAATATTCATCAATATCGATTAGCAAATTATATACTTTAAATTTCAACGCATGTTCGGAAACTTTATAAGAATATAACAATATGAAACACTAACTTCAACATACCGAAATTCCAAGAACTAACAAATAAGTCAGTAATGCCTGTTTAATTTATTATGACTGAATCCCATGATGATATGTAAACCGAAAATTTACTGCGAGTATTCAACTATGAAAATGAAGCCAATGTAAGTTGGTCCCAGTTAATCTTAAATAACACTTATCAATCGTAGTAACTTGGTAACATACTTAAGAAACTGAAACATTTCTGGTGACCGATTGAACATGGAAAACAATTATTGTCAGTTATTGCTGTCAGATGTCTGATTCTTACCCTTTTATATAGTGGAAGTCAAATTTCCCAACCTTTATCCCAGTCGAACACTTCATAGAAGTCTTATCTAATTTGTTCTCAACCGAACATGCATTAAAAAATATTTGCCACTGGACGTTTAACAATTACTGCTAATTAAGCTATTATCTATTTTTTTCTCAAACTGAACATGCATGAAATGTTTGCCACTGGACGTTTAACAATTACAGATAATTATGCTATTATCTTATATTAAGTATTTATCGTATGGATAGGAGCAAGGACACATTCACTTAGTGAAAATGAGTTTTAATAATAAGAAATACTTACTTAAAAAATTAAACACAAAAAAATGGATAAGAATAGAGGGGTCTATACCCCAAAGCGCCTGTGATCTAACTCAAAAGTTTTCCTTAGTATCCTCGATTAAGAGATGATATGAATATTTTTTCAGTTGGTTTATGAATAGATCTATTACAAAATTATAGTAGTCAAAATACTAGTATTCACATGTCAAAACAAGTTTGGTAACGACAAACGATTTCTTTAGGTTTTAAAACAGCTTCAAGCGTCTTCACTTTACATTTTTGAACCACTAAGGTTCAGACTGATCAAGTAAATGTGTGATTTCAAGGCCTGTTAAAATCAATGGCTACATATATTAATTTCTGAGGAAAGTTTCACAATCAAATAGTTCGCATGCTCATTACTAAAGATGAATTATATGATAGGGAAACGTTAGTTGTACAGCTTCTCATAACATCAATGTATAAACGCAAAGTTACTTGTCTTTAGACATATCGTCCTTGAATACAATTTTATCATGAAAAAGTTTAAAGCATTCCCTGTATGGACGTGTAATTCCGCGACACAATGACACGTTACAAATGGAGCATTTAGTCCCAGTCAAAACTGTATACCCAGAATGCGTTTTTTGGCCCGTAAGCCTGCAGTAATAGCATATGTTTTGCTTATATTGGTCGTTTGGGACCAAGTCATGACCTCCAACACCTCTGATATAAATATGTTGTGTCGACACAGAAGAATGTGTTTGTTGAATGTTTGCTCTTCCTGAAATGAAAATAAATAACCAACATTGAATGATAACTAGTCATCCTGTCATCGAAGTATTTTACAAGTAAACACAAGAAAAGGTTATAGAGAAAGTGGTAAATTATTTTTTAAGCAACTTCAAACTACAGAAACGGTATACCAAGAGCAGAGTAATACTAAGAAATCATTCTACACCCAACTCTTTCCGCACAGAATTGACAATCCCTGTTTTCATTATTTCGGTATGTTAGTAATTTTTCCTCAATAACAGTAGTGTCTCTCTTTCTTTAAAAAAAAAACACTCGCATAATATATACCACAAACACAGCCACAGTATTCATTGTGTACAAGACTGACGAAGAAGTGGATAAAGATCCCCTTAGCTACAAGCATTTATAATGCGGCAACCAAACAAACACCTCTTATTATACATGATACAACTTTATTCCGAAATAAACAGAAAGGTAAATGAAAAAAAAAATATATCGATTATTGAAATGTACATGAAATTATTAAAAAAAATCTTTTTGAAATGTACACAGAGTTATGACAATTTTCTCCTAGTGGATATTCCCCGTTTCCATTTTCAATTATATTGTTCCCCTCACTTAGTCTCCAGAATAAAATATCAAAATATGATTGCTCGTTATAAAAAAAATTGAACATCAAGTACTGAATATATTTTCCTGTCTTTTTTGTCTCGATGACGCCTAATACAAGGACAGACAATTTCCTATTACTTTGAAATATTCTCATCGGATGTTGTATATTGTTTGAGAATATATTCTTCGTGAAACAACCTAAAACAACTCCTTTCTGTCTTTCCATCATGACATAGAGGGACATTACAAGTTTCACATTTAGATCGAGTAAGTATTTTCCATCCTGACGGTGATTTCATTTCGTTAGCCCGACAGTATCTACATAGTTTTTGCTTCTTGCCATCAGTAGGAACAATGTTATGCCCAGGAATGCCACTGTTCCAGAACCTATAATTTGGTTGACCTTTATTCGTCATCATACGTGCATCACCTGCAAACAGAAAGGGGCAAAACAAATTGGTTAACCTTTTTTCAACTTCCATTTTCATTTTAATTTAAGACATATTATCAACGTTCACTGTTTTGAATAAATTTCAACTGCAACCAGGAAGCGGCAAAACAAATTGGTTAACCTTTTTTTCAAATTCCATTTTCATTTAAGACAAATTAATTGATGCTCATTGTTGCGAGTAAATTTCCATACACAAACCTCCAAATCAAAACATGTTCTCCCTTCTCGCGTATCAAATGCATACTTCGTTTGAAAACATGTTAGCAAACTTTTTATTCAGACATCTAGGATAGAGCATCGTTTAAACCTGAACTTTGAAATATAAACTTAAAATAATCTACGGATTTATTAAAACAAATGCTACTATTTACAAATAAAAGTACGCTAAAAATTGAACACACTCAATTTTCAACATATACAATGGGTTTCAATGACGGATTGCAAAGCTAAGCTGGTCACTATACTCTCTCGAAAAGAATCTACATTTGCTGAAGCACGAAGCTTTAGTATATTTTTCTAATACATTCTAGACAGTTAAACAAAATCAAAAACGAGGTCTACTAATCAAATGGGTGGTCAAAGTCGTGGTAGGTGTTGACTGTTTTCGCAGTCCTTATGTCCTGCCATAAAGAAGTCAAAAGCAGGAATAACAAACTCCAGATGGTATTTACTGAAACAATTCCTTCCGGTTCTAATACCAGGACAAAGCGGGACAAGACAGGCTTGACACTGATAAGCAGTCTCAGCTATTCCTCCTGCCGCTGTTCTAAGTTTACGTTTTTGACAGTATCTGCACCTTTTACGGCGATTTGTTTCCATTGGCACAAGTTTGTGTCCATTCATGGCCTCGTGTTCTTGCAAAATCTGGTTCATTTCTGACATGCCTATTGATTGGCTGATATCTGAAACACTGTCTGACTTGCTATCCCAGGCAAATGTTCCTGCAAGGAGAGAAGTGACTGGTTAAACCATTATATGCTCTAGACAAGAGAGGGGCGTATTATCACGAAAAATCACACTAATATCAAAATGTCTTGTAAATATCACGACACTCACGTTCAATGCATTACACATATACACAACAAACACATGAAGACGTGTGAAATAAAGATATCATTTAAGCAACCATTCGTGATACAAATTAAAACAATCTCTATTTTTAGTACACAGAGGAACATCACAGAGGTGGCACTTGTTTCTCGTTCTAGCCATATGACCAAGTCTTGTTTTTATTTTCCGTTCTGAACAGTATTTACAGGGTCTGAGTTTGCCATCAAAAGTATTCACAACAACATGACCTTGGGTCTCTAACTGTCGTAATTTTGCACGATGCCATTCGAACTGATGAGAATGAGAAAAAGACGGATAAGTATGTGCCGCCATTTGTTGAAGCTTCGGCATATCTGAAAGGAGAAAGAAACAATCTGTAATTTTATTATTCCGGACCTCTACAAGAACAATACCATGCATACATCCTAGCAAATTAGCAACTATTAGAGCGAGACAATAAAACCCGAAGTCTTTACATCAGACGGATAGAACAGTCAAGTATCGATCCAGTGATGATATGCAATGAAACAATCTCGGTGTTTTGTGCACAATGGTACGTCGCAAGTCGAACACTTGTATCGACTCCGTATTTTATGACCTCCTTTTGAAATAGTTTTGCTAACTGAACAAACAGCACATGATCTTAATTTCTTATCAACATTATCAACTGCACAATGGCCCAACATTTTTAAGTTTCTCATGTAAATATGTCGTTTTGCTCTAATATCACCAGAGACTTGACGAGAGGAACCATCGGAATGAATTGGAAAGGGTCGGCGGAAATTTTGATGGCCTGATTCTTGCAATGACTTGTTAGTTTCTGATATAAATTCACCAGGGAGAAAATCTGAAAGGAAAAAGAAAACAATTCTTACTGCATGCAAGGAACAAGCATAGCTTATATCTAGAATAAGGATTGGGATTAATACCCGGAAAAGAATCCACGAGAAAAGAGAAGTGACAATTCGAGACAGCTATGCAAACATATTTAAAAAGCACTCACGAAATTCACAATTTGCTATCAATGAAAAGCAATTAGCATTGATGAAGGAAATATCAAAACACAAGAAAAAAGTGGAAATCTTCAATGTAAATTAACACGAGGAGTCTGTTGTTCTTCACGTTTAGCTCCCCCCCTTTCAGTACAGCTATGAGATACAGTAACATTTATATTTTTTATTACATAAATACAAAGCGATTCACAAATAAACAAATAGGCAAACAAAACGAAAAATGTTTGCAGTATATGATTATGACATGACGGCAACTAACTCAATAATGAGCTGATTTCCATTAATTTCAAAATTCAACCATGCAAAGTCAAATTTAAAATACACACGTGTACAATAGTTCTTATATTAGACGTGTCAAACGTCGCATCTCTACATAAAAACTACGAAAAACAACAAAAAGTGCAGCAACCAATTACAAGATAGAGAGATGATTGTAAAACCTGATAATGATAACTGTCTTTTAAACCAATAATCAACACTTCCACACATAGGTATCTATAGATGGAACATATATAAATAAAGAAAATTGTTTTCGTATTAATTGTCAAACGATGTCCACGTACAAAAAGAATTCCGACATGGTTAAAACATTTACTGTTAATTAACTCAACAGTTCTTCAGTTAGACTGAATCGTTTATACTAGAAGAGGTTTGTTCAAGAAGGGCTCTATGATATTCAACAAAACAATCTCTATATCCAATACAAAGAGGTGCTGCGCATGTCCCACATTGCTGACGCACGCGTACTCGTTCTCCTTTCGGTGACCTGATATCATGTTTAAGGCATTGTACGCATATTTTCTTCCTTTTACTGAAAGTGTCAACAATGGGATGACCTATAGAGGCTAATTTCTGTTGTTGGTATTTTTTCCAAACTCTTTGCTGATAGTCGGTTGTGGCGTCAAAAACTACAGGTGCATCTCCTGAAAGATAAAACAATTTCGTCGTCATTTCCACCATTTTGGTATCAATCAAAATATAATGTGCAGTCAAAATCCTTAAACAAAGAATTCAATTGGTGAAATAAACAGAAGGGCACCTTTTTCCTTCTTCATTTGAAGACCTCTAATTCTATAGTAAGTTTCAAAATAAAATAGTTTTCCCACATCATATTTCAGTTCTCATTTTTGCAGAATACGTTTTTAACAACAACTGCAATATGTATCATTATATTAAAATTGAGAATGGAAATGGGGAATGTGTCAAAGAGACAACAACCCTACCATGCATGTAAGAGAAAACAGCAGAAAGTCACCAACAGGTCTTCAATGCTGTAATACACATATCATACACAGATATGCATAACGAGAGACAGCAAATCAACAATAACCAACAAGACATCTAGAAATCAACACATGTTATTCCACATTTGAATAAAGTTAGTACACTATCACGCCCTTATTCACTACAGGAATAAAACGAAAACAATGTCAATATACACTATCAAAGGTCTGTCATCAACACAAAATGACCAAAACATTATTATCATGACGAATGACAAATATATACAACAAAGGTCGTATTATTTCTAGAAAACCTTCTCTGTATAAGCAAGAATAGTTAATATGATTGCCAATGAGACAATTATATTTTTCTTCTATTCACGCGAAGGCGCATCAATATTGTCGGCTAGTACAGCCATCGTATTATGTTTTCTTATGCCAGTGCTGGTGGTAATTTTTCATTGGGTTGTTTTATTGTTTTTCATAATCTTTTAGGTTTTTGATTCTCTTTTAACCCTTTTTTTTTTGTTTTAATTTTACAGGTTAGTCGGTAGGGTATCATGAGAATATCGTTTACCATAGAGATCCTTAAAAAAACGAATCATTAAATTTTGAAATATTGAAGGTCTAATGAAACTCGCTTATATATACATCAACATTGTTTCTCCCAATAATAAACCATATATTCAGCCAACTAACAATAAAACTGAGTATAATATTTATTCAACAAACGCATTTACATTGATACATAAGACAACACTATGAATGAAGTGTATTACTTCGTCAACAATTCTGGGTGATTACTATACAAAAGCAAACATATATATATATACACTTATGATATCAGCAATGATTCGTGATATATAGAAAAACAATTCCTTTTTCCAATGCATAATGCCACATCACATTTTGAACATTGATGTCGAATTCTAACTTTCAGTCCATATTTTGATCGTATGTTCCTACTTGAGCATAAAACACAAGGTCTTAGTCTGTCATTAAATGTGCCGACTATCCTGTGGCCTAGGCTTGAAAGCCTACCAACATTTTCAGCTCTTACGCCCCTGTATAAACGTCCACTCTCTTCATCATACATATACATGGACGAGTCTGAAAATATAGATAATATGACTCACAGTCAGGTCTCTTATGACTTAAAAAAATATGAAAAAATGAATCTAGACTAGAAGTAATTAAATACATATCCTCTGTCCCATGCAATGTTTTATGACTACAATATATACGAAAAATCGCAAATAATCAACTGAGTAAAGACTGGTGATGTAAAGTGAAGCATTCACGGTAACCAATACATAAAGCTACACCACACTTAGCACACTGGTGACGTATTCGGATGCTATGACCTCTGTGTGACCTGACGTTACGCGATGCACATACAACACACGGTTTCAATCGTTTTTCGTCTGTATCAACAACTCTATGTCCCTGTAATGACAACTGACGTATTGTTTCATGTTTCCTTGTTCTATAATCAAAGTCTGTGTGGAACTGGGTTACCAAATCTGAAATATAAAAACATCAACCATGACAAATTTCTTCCATCAAGCAGGTCCATCTTAGTACACACGACGAATTCATATCACTGGTAAAATATTGAAGGTCATCAAGCGAAATGCAACCTTGAATCCCTTATTTAACTCTCAAACCTCCATTAAAGTATTTAAAGTTATTTTCCACTTGCTTGCTTACTAAACATCATTTTATGAAACTGATAAAAACAATCTCTGTGTCTTAAACAAAGAGGAATGTCACATCCTAGACATCGGTGACGGACACGAACTTTCTGTCCAGAACTAGACCGAACGTCATGAATCGTACACAATCTGCATGGCCGACATTTCCTTCCTTCTGTGTCACCTGGTATGTGGCCAAGGATATTCCATGCATCTATTTCAGCCATTCTGTCATTATGATTTGTATGAATTCCTCCAAGATCTGAAAGGTAAAATGAACATTTTACCAAAGCTTGGAGCCAGGAAGACGACAGATTACGATTGCCAGTTTTTCAAATATAGAATAACCATAAAAAAAATAACGAAAATTTAAAAATCCACAAAACATTTGAAATATAAATATTTTAGTTAGTCTAATACGTTAACTTAACTTATGAAATCGTTTCAAAAATAATAGTACAACATTTCCCTCTCTTATCGCCTTTTTACATAAACAGTCAGAAATATCAAAATTCAAAACAATAAAACAAACATGGAAACTGATACAATATAAATGTATGATGTGCACGTGAAATCTGTCACCGGGTATGCTCCAGATAAACGTTTGAAATTAGTTCTAAAGAGCGTTAAAACCAATTAAAGCACATAAAGAGCAACACAAATCGTCGAGAGATGTGACGCTAATGAGATAAGTATCCACAGAGTTGAAATAAAATGGGTGAAATCAATTATAAGCTAACGTATACAGCCTTCAACAATGAGAAAACCACACAAATATAGTATACTTCGACTATAAAAGGCTCAGACATGAAAAAGAGTGAAACAATTCAAACGAAAAACTGATGGTCTCGTGTATGACGTACACAAACGGTTGACGAAAAACAAATATAACAGACATGAACCGACGACAACCACTGAACTCAAGGCTCCCGACTTGGGAAAGGCGCATTAAGAATGTGGACAGGGTTTAGGGTTCAGCACAGACTTTTCTGCTAGAAAGGATACCATTCTTTAAACAAACAAAAATCCAAGGATAGCGTGTACCGACCTTTGTCAATTGATAGTTGAAAACAGTTTGTGCATCTCGAATTATTTTTTTTATTTATTTTTTTGGCACCGTTAGATTGCGGTCTACTCAAAACAGCAAAACTAAACTACAACCTCGAAAGTAAACATCCAGTTTTACTTAAAATCACCTCAACTTTTCAAAATTATTTCTCCCAATATTTAGCGAAGTATCAAGTCATGTCAATTTGATTATCTACCCTTTACCGTATAAGTTTTGTACAAATATGCAGTCGTCGTCTTATCAGCACATGGGCAGTCTGATTCCTATGCCCCCCCTTCTAAAATTTGTTATCCTGCTCCACAGATATGACCGAGTTAGTTATTTCATACAATTTGAAAAATAAACACTTATATCAAGGATTACATCTGATGGTCGGGATTTTTCATTCATTAACATTGATGTTCGATAGAAACTGATACAATAGTTTCCGTGCGACGAGAAGACACTAGCTATTCAAAGAGTTAAAAGTCTTAAGATATTAGATTCCGAATCAATGCATATTGAATTCAACATTCAACATGAATTCAAATCCAACAACTTTAAAAAAACACAATACATACTCTTGATATTTTTTAATCATATATTTTATTAAATGTTATTAACAAGATTCCAATTACAAATTACAAATATTCCATACCACCATTTTTCCTACTACACTATTTGTATCTATCTACACGTTACATTCACACATGATTATATAAACAAAACTTGCAGTTGTCACGCCAATACAAAGACCACTATTTCTTACGGGTCCTTTTCCTTATGAGGCGGTGTTTGAAAAAATCAGTCATTTGGTGCACAACAATTTTTAAGCAGGTATTTGAAAAAAAATAATACATTTTTGCTTGCCAGCCCTTTAGTTTTCTGTTAGACAGTTCGTTACACATAAAAAATAGAAAAAAATCGCATGAAAGGTATCTATTTGCAACTACCTACGGTTTCCTTTATGAAATAAATTATTTTCTGCATCCAATCAATTCATCCGACTTCTGAAGCATCAAGTCGTCAATTTGCAAATGTTAATACTTAAAATGCCCTAGTCCGAGATAGAGCCATTTTCATGCACTGTTTGAACACAGATATTACTATTACTGTCTTACTGGTTAAAAGGTTTTGTACGAAATTTACTTAATAGGTATAAAAGGAATTCTAGCAGCAACTTCAACACAATATTAACATAAGACATTATGGATTCCAACTGACATCACTAGGCTGTTTGCTGAATTTAAACAAACAGTTCATCTGACAAAGAAGCTTGTGTGAATATTGCTGCTGATTCTTTGAAATCTTGTCCCAATTACAAATTTAGCTTTATTTTCACAATATCGATGTGCCTGTATTGTATTTATATATTATTCTTTGAAATATTGTCACAATTACAAATAGCTTAAATTTTCACAATATCGCTTTGCCTGTATTTAATGTATCCATATATTATGAATTTTCCAGAACAGACCGATGAAACAAATTGAAACAGTCCCTGTTTTTAGTACATAGAGGTACGTCACAGAGGGAACATTTACATCGGGTGTATGTTTTACGTCCGGACTTCGAACGGACTGAATTTATGGAACAGTAAACACATGGCGTGACCTTTTTACCATCCGTATGAGTAATATAATGGCCTAAAGATTTCAATTTCTCCCAAGAAGCATTAGAATAGGCGTGAGGACGATGTCCAAACACGTTGCTGTATCTCTGGAATAAAGGTTCTGAAAGAAGAAAAAGAAGTACTTCAGTATTGCGTTCACCACAATGAATCCTGAATGAAAGAAAAAATTCACAACTGTACATGAACTTATGACCTTTTCTGATACATTTCTATATGAAAGGAAATATCCCCTTTTCAAGCAAAATTGTGTAAAGTTCAAACCCCGAGATTCGCTACATATGCTATATGTGTATAAAACACTACTGCAACCCTACATTGCCTCGCTCTCTTCTGATACAAGACACGTGCAACATTTCATTTAATTCTAAAGATGTATTTATCAACAATCAGTTCTATTATACTTATTGGTTATAGTGTTTATTTGGCAAGAACACTATATATGTTCCGAAGAAATAATCAAAGAAACTAAACGATAATATAAAGAATATAACCCAAGACGCTTATAAGTATTTACAAAGAGACGTTTACAAAGACAAAAATCCAACATTGTTCTTCAAAGACATATGCGTTTGTTACAAAGAACTACAAACATTTTATATGAGCAAAGGCCAAATTTCAATCTTAGTATCAACGTGAAGTATATATAAAAGTGTCTCAAATTAAAATCAAAAGACATGTTTACATTGATTGAAAGACACAACTTTTCTAAAATAATCCTTTACAAAATAACACAGAATTTAACGAACTATAAGCACGTTAATACATATGTACACGCTGCTGTCCCGAATAAAGTTTTGAAGCCACCGCCTGGTCCAGCAAATGAGAATGGTACAGACCAAAACAAGATCTATTTTTAGTACAAAGCGGAACATCACATTTGGAGCATTTATGTCTAGAGAACGCTCGATGTCCTAATTTAGTCTTGATTTTCATAGATTTACAATAAACACATTGTTTTGGTTTTTTGTCAGGAGTGTGAATGATAGTGTGGCCGGAATTTTCTAAAGTCCGTATAACCCTGCTGTAGTAGATTGAATTATGTGAAACATCGGCGTCTGAAACGGAAAAAAATAAAACATTTGAAGAAATTCGTTTATTTTCCACTACAAAAGATTTACATACATATATACAAATTTACAATCACGAAGTCTAAAAACTTATATTCCGATTCTTTAACTTGCATCACTTTAATGTGAAATAATAATATTAATCATAAAAGGTATATATGTGAAAGTATCCGAGAGGCGAGTATAACAATTTCAAAAGGAATTCAGAATCATATTATACAATTTACAGTATTACTTATACTAATAATGGTGTCAATGGTGAAAAATGGAAGATAACAAACAATGAAGTCAAACTATAACAAAAACAACTCAGCTGGAAAATTAGAGAACCAATAACCAACGATAATGCATGGAAACGGCAATTGTAATCCTGTATATTTTGTGTTTGAAATGAGCTAAGATCGCCCGAAGACGATATTGCTTATAAGTGAAAAAAAATCGATTTTAATCTCCTAATCCTTTTTTAAACCATAAATCTTGTTCGTGAATCTCAAGTAACCAAAATGATATATAAAACTTTCTTGTATTCAAGAAATACACATATATACCATCCCTATATACACGTACATGTAGTTCAGAACATTCACATGAAAGTTCTTTCCAAACGCTACTTGATATTGAACAGGACAAACGAAACTTTCAAATTTCCTGAAAACCAAAGTTAACGAACATTGTATTTAATTCCAAATTGGTAACATAAAGTTGAATAAATGAAAGGACCTCCCACACTATAAGATGTATATATCAACGACCAGGGTCAAGCTGAAAAGCAGGAGCTAACTCTTCTCCCATAAAGTTTATATGAATGAAAGGACCTCCCACACTATAAGATGTATATATCAACGACCAGGGTCAAGCTGAAAAGCAGGAGCTAACTCTTCTCCCATAAAGTTTATATGAAACAATGCAAAACAATTTCGATTTTTTGTACAAAGTGGAATATCACATTTGGAGCACTTGTGTCTGGATAATGCTGGATGGCCAGATTTAGTTCGTATTTTCATGGATTTGCAGTAGATACAAGGCCTTGTTTTACTTTCTGGGGTGTTGGCTATTCGATGACCAAATTGTTCTAATCTCTGCAACACATTTGCATTGATCTGGTAAAACTTTAAGGATTCTGAAAGGAAAAATAAACAGATGGTCAAGTGCTGATTTACGTAACTGAAAACTATCAATACTGGTCATTCATGAATTTCGATGTATTTATAATATTTACACGAAACCAACTTCTATGGTCGTATATTATGATTAATCTAGTAATGCATACGGAATAAACATGTGCAATCCTTTACAGTAAGCCCAACAACACAGTCATGTCCAAGAAGACACCACATAACCTATATTTCACTTTACATTCATTTTTTCAAAACAAGATTGGACCTCTCCAGTAGTTTCTTATGATGTAAATAGAAACAGGGTCTATTTTTTGTACACAAGGCAATATTGCATAAAGAACATCGATGTCTTGTATAAACTTTCCAACCAGCCTTAGATTTGATATTGTTTGTGAGGCAATAAACACAAGCCTTCGCTTTCCCTTCTGGATTATTCATTAGCATGTGACCCATTCCAGATAAAGCCCGAGTACTTGAGAAAACGAGAACATCCTGTTGGCTACCTCCCACGTTGTAAGCCTCTGAAAGGAAAAAAGAACAAAACTGAACTGAATATATTCTTTAATAGTAGTTCCAAACCAAATATAACATTTAACACACATCTTTGTATTAACTAACGTAGCATAAATAAACTCGAAAAAAAAACTAAATGTATGCGGAATTGACAGCACTATAATCAAAACGAGACCCATAGTTATCAAAACGAGACCCATAATTATCAAAACGAGACCCATAATTATCAAAACGAGACCCATAATTATCAAAACGAAACCCGTAATTGACCAACTGTATTTTATTTTTTTCTCAACATTGATTAGTTATAAAACACTTTTACTCGGTGAAACCAATGAGACAATAATAAGGATATTGAGATACTATGACTTAAATGGGAAAGAATTTCAAATACATTTTCGCAGAGTGACAAAGATCATAAAGGCGGAATGTATGCTATAAATACGTCATACCCCTTTCTAAATGTTACAACAAAACACTGTTTACGTTGAAGTATACAATCTTCTATCAAGCTCAGCACAAAATGATCGACTGACAACTAACCAGTAATCGATCACATACTGTTTTTTATCCTCCTGTACGATTTCAGTGTTAGGATAGAAATATTTTATTAAACCTTCATAGACATTGAAATAATTCATATAGAACAGAAATAAAAATAACACTATGTTGTATGCGCATGTTCAGGCAGATGACGTGATTCAAGATCGTAGAGAAGAGTTGTATGGTACAACAGAAAGCAATCTCTATGCTTGGTACATAATGGAACATCACATCCGGCACATTTATACCGCGTATACACGCGCCATCCGGATTTTGTTTTTATTTTACACATTGTACAAAAAGCACATGGTCTCAGTTTTCTTTCAAACGTGGGTACAACCAGGTGGCCTAAGGATTGTAACTTCTGGAATGATTTTGGTTTCGAGTCCTTGAACGTGAAAGGGTCATTACCTAATGTGGTCTCTAACATGCGAGGATCTGAAAAGGTAAAACAGATCCTAGTCATTATTTCATCACATAACCAGTAAAACATCTGACACAAAATAACAACTTGTAAAACAAATAATGAGTATTCCTTATTTTCCATGGAAAAAAAACAACTATAAGGTGTATTTTGTGCCTTCCTCGTAATCATTTTGATTACTTTCCGATGGGGCATAACGGAATAGTTTGATAACAGAATTTGAAGGATTATTTCCTGTCACTTTGCTACCAATAAGGTTATGGTAATGATAATAACAATCTCTTGAACCTCGACACAAAGGTACTTCACATGCCTTACACATGTAATATGACTTGACAGTCCATCCCCTTCGAGTCTTCACCTTGTTAATTTGACAATAAACACACGCTTTCAGTTTATTTCCTTCAGTATGAATAAGAATATGTTCAGCTTCTTCATTCACTTTCCGCGAACCATGGCCAAAAGGCGGCGCTGGTTCTGAAAGAAATAAAGTATATTTGAAACATGAAGAGGCAAGATAACCTTGAGGAATTTACAAATGACGATCTTAGGTTGACATTTGAATAATACTGGGTTTTTTTCTGTTACACAATTTAATAACAAACAACATCAAATACAAGTTGCCAGTTTTCAAATTCATCTTAGTTCACACTTAATAACTTTCAAAAAAGACAATGTAAAAAGCAGTCAATGTCAAAATAGATTCTCCCTGGAGAAAAATGATAAGTTTAGTGAGATTCAGGAGACGATAAACTGATACAGTATGTATATTCTGGAGTTTCGTGGGATCCCGTCTCGACAGACGATATACTGTCCGATTGTACAGTTGCCGTAGTAAGTGGTTCTGATTTGATCAAGGGCCCACTCAGCCTCCTACGTCCGGTCCCTGTATTAAAATCATTCCATCCACGTTCTTCAATGTGCTTATGGAAATCACCAAAGCAATTCCTCATAGTTTTACATAAAGCTACATCACAAGCTTGACATTGAAAGTAGGATGTTACAGCATGTCCGCTGTAGGTTCTGGCATTTTTAAAATGGCAATAAACACATTTTCTCAGTTTCTTTTCTTCTGTATAAACAAGCTGGTGTAGGATTACGGGACGACTGCTTACTTTTCTATTCTTGGAACTGCCTGAAAGAAACAAGCATGGCTCTGATTGGCTTTTGTGGATTCAAAAAAAATAAAGTGTTGGTTGTTCTTAAAACTTACAATTGTTTTGATTGACTAGAGACATAGAAAGACGTGGCCATATAGATCAATAGAAAATGTAAATAAGTCTCAATCTTTTCTTTATTTGTCCCATTAAATGTTATTGTCAATATCATCCCGAACACCATTACTTCGACACCAATTCCGATAGTTGACTGTTAAGACCTGTTTAATCATCTTTCGGTCTAGCATATATTCAAAGTCAACTTCCTTCATCAACTCGTGATAATAACTAAAACAATCTGTTGTTCCTTTGCACAAGAAGACGTCACACGTGTCACACTTAAAGTAAGACTTTCTGACTTCTCTAGAGATTTTGGTTCTGTTTCCAACTACCGAGCACATGATACATGTTTTGTTATTACCAGCACGAATACACACATGTTGTCCTGGTAACGACTGACGAGTTACAGGATTGTATTCCTCTGAAAGGATAAAGGACATATATCAAGTCACGTGGGAAGGATCCGGCATTGTTTTATGTCTTATTGAAAGCTTTTGCAATTCTCTTTACATGAGGACTCAATTTGGGTATTGTTTTGTATTGTTTGGTGTTTTGTTTGACACAAAGCCGCACTGAGCCCTATACTTCATACTGAAACAGCCACAAAACATTGATTCAATATCTGATATCTCGTCAGCAATAAAAACATCCAACAGAACTACGTATTGATTTAATATCAAGAGAATGAAGACAAGCCTTATTGATTTCGTATTCATAAAAATCAATTCACAAGTAAAAATACATAAACTATCAACTGTTCTACGCATATCATACTTGGCATATTAAGCCGGATTGATTTTCTTAAAACTACTTAAAGACACATCAACAGCAGAGAAGACAAAATCAACAACATATAGAGTTTGCATTGCAATATGGGATATTCAATTGACTTCCACAATGTCCTACTCACAAAGTATTTAGCTACCCATCTACACTTAACCTAAAACACTTAACATTTCTATCAACAACATTCCTAACATTGACTCTCTAAGAACAGTACGTTACATCAGCGAATAACACCGTTAATATACGACTTCAATAGTAAGTCATATCTCACAAGGTAATAATTCCGTATACAGCAGTTATTTCTTTAATTCATATCAGTATGTAAACTTTGTCCAGTGCAGATTTGGATTACGTGTTCGTTTTAAGAATTCGTGAAACAGATTATAACAGTTGCGGGACCCACTACTGCACAGTGCAGCATCACACGACTCGCATCGATAATATGACCTAACCGAGTAGCCCTTATCCGTTTTGCATCCTGTTAACTTGCAATATAAACAGGTCAATGCCCGACCACCTTGATTATGAACAAGTCTATGTTGTGGGGACATGATGTTACGTGGGACATCGTCATCTTGGATCAACGACCGTTCCATCTTTGGTACTTTTAATGGTGACGGTATTTGTTTTGACCCAGTTTCATGTAAAGCAGAAATTTCGGTCATGACGACATTTAGATCACAATCAGGGGCTTGTGAATGTTCAGCTTGTTTCGATTTAGATTGTTCATTATGTTCATCATGTTTTGGACTATATTGAATCTCTTCTAAGGACAGGATCCCTGAAAGGACAAGAAAGACCTAGTTAGCCTATAGGTATTCTGATATTTAAGCAGAAACAGACCACTAAAAAACTAACTAGAACATAACAAACAACATCTAAGGCAACATTTACATCCTTATCATGCTACTCCCTCTAATTTACTTAATATATGCAAAATAGTCCAAGGTCTTCAATTTTGATATTCAGTTTACTTTATCCAACTGGAAATCGATTCAACAATAAACTTTTATCTTTCCACATCAAAAATATCTACAACTGTTAAAGTCCTGGTTTGACGATCTAGAGGTTCAATACATAAAACTTCAACAAGGATTTGACAAATGCACCCACATAACATGAAATTGGTTTAATACTATAAACACATTACAATTATAATGACATCAATTTGGCAAGCTATCTTGTTCCATCATCATATTATGAAACCTAACAAAGCAGTCTCGAACTTGAGGTCGACAAAGACAGACATTGCACGTATCACATTTGTAATAAGTTTTGGTTGGAAGTCCTGTTGCAGTTCGAATGTTATTCTTTTTACAAAGCGCACAAGGCTTGTTACTGGCAGTATTTAATGGAATTAAATTGTGAGATCCCGGCTGAGGGGTTTCCATTAGTTGAACATGAAATTTAGACTGAGCTGTGTCCATTTCCTTTTCCCTATTCCATACACCATCAGATACATTCCACACAGCCACGGGACCCAAAGATTTGTCCTGACCCCACCCTGAAAAGGATAAACGAAATAACGTTAACCAGGGAAAACTCTATTGTTGACTGCTTATCATAATGTCAATGTCATGTTATATAAAGGTAAGGAGATGTGGTAAGATTTTCAAATTGACAATTTTCAAACCGAGACAACAGGACATGGATATGAACAATTAAAAGTCATCCGTTCACCATATTAATAGCAGAGTAAACCCCATACTGTATAGAAAGCTGTATAAAAGGCCCAGAAAATGTTAACAATTCAAAAGTGAAAGCCAAATGCCTGATTTATGATAATTTGATTCCAATTGCAAACTTTTATCAGTATCAGATAATACTTCAGTGAACACATTTAGTATGTGATTATATAACAAGTCCAAAAACTAAATTAAATTATGAAAGGTTTTATCCACTGTAATAGACATCAACAATGAGTCACAATCATTAAAATAAGCAGTAGCCCTTTCTACTTCAAAGTTGTGAGAAATACTGTGCAAACTATCAGAAAGACTGTTCAACACCCATTGTGGTAAAATGACAGCTTAACTTGTGACATTTTGTCTTTGGTCTATCACATAATAAAAGACTGGATCACATGTCTTAGGGAGTTTACTAGCATCTATAGAATTTCTTAAAACAAAGACTGAGAAAGAAAGAGCACAGTAAGTCTTCTTTGGTAGATTAAAATATTCTCTATGAAATGTAGCGAAAACAGATATGATTCACAACAGTTAATTCCTAATTAAACAGTCAACTCTATCAACTTTTTTCGTCTGACACACCAGCTGAACAGTTGTGTTGTTGAAGATTCTTTTTATGTTTATAAGACTTATTGCACACCAAACATACAAATGTCTTTTCTTCTGAATGGCATCGCATGTGAGTAATTAGTCGACTCTGACCATGGAATAATTTTCCACATACAGTACATTGTTCAAAGGAACCCGTCTCTCCATCATGCATTTTCTTGTGCAGTTCGTAGCCAAGATTAGATTTAAAACCTTTACAACATAGACGACAATAACCAACATATTCTTTCGAATGTTTTGTTTGATGGTGAATGTTCATTAAATCTAACGACACAGATGAGAATCCACAGATCCTGCATTGGTGATGTTGTGGACCACAGGATGTAGTGTACAGAGAATGTTCAGAGTCTGTTGTCATTGCTGAAATCAAGAAAAAGAAGGATCCTAATTGCAAGTGTAAAACACTATGAAATAATTAAATCTACCAGGCAAACTGCAAAAGCTTGATGTAGTCTAAAAGCCAATTCTATGCAAATACAGAACAAACCACATCAACATTGTTTTCAATATTATTTTTTTTTCAAATGTGTTTTCATCAAATAGTTGTCCAAAAGAATCAAATACAAGAAAACCAAATAGGCTTTTAAATTTGGTCTTGTCAAAGGTATAGCATAAGATAGATAGAAGTATTTATTTCTGCATTCATTTGATAGTGAACTTTGCACTGATTTTGTCGTTTATTACTTTTTAACATTTATATACCATATTTGGCATTTTTAAAAGACTAACAGGTTACTTTACAAAAGTAATAATATTAAAGCTTAAAGTCTCTTTATAACTATCAAAATTTGAATAATGAATCTTTCAGTACCAGTAGTATTGCCCGGCATTTAAACAACTCTTAGCTAGCGCCTTTTATTTTATAACTGCATAACTATAGTCTTATTTCCATTACATTTATATGTTATTTATTACTTCAATATTGGGGGGGGGGGGGGGGGGGGGGGGGAATGCATTATATTATTTCCTTTTTCATGTGTCAGCAATTACATATAATATTCATTACTTCAACATTTGGGGGAAATGCATGCTATGATTTCTTTTTTCATATCTGTCAACAAGTACAATCTAGACCAAAGATTGGAAAGATAAAATATGAAACCTTTCAAAGACACAATATGAAAAGGACCTGAACTGAAAAGCCCTAATTTTCTGTCAGTCTAGCCGAAGTTAGTTGCACCCAGAGATTTTATAAACTCAAAATTCACTGATTACATTTATCTTAACTATGCCAAGTGAGCGTGTAAGGTACTGACCAGGTTGTCAAAACTTAACCAACAAAATGATTCATCTTAAAACCTTGCCATATTTTGGCTATTTTATTTATTGTGTCTGTTTAACGCATCAATGTAAATATAACGGAATTTGATGAGACCGTCATCAAAGTGAGAGGGTTAGCGCTATAAAACTAGGTTTAATCCACCATTTTCTACATTTGAATATGCATGTACCAAGTAAGGAATATGACAGTTCTTGTCCATTCGTTTTTGATGCGTATTGTTATATGATTTTGCCATGTGATTATGGACTTTCCAAAGTGATTTTCCTCTAAGTTCAGTATTTTTGTGATTTTACTTTTTGCAATTCAAATCACAGGCCAATAGCATATTGTGACTTCCATGAGTCTGGAAGCAGTGGTACTGACCAAGATGCAGATAAATGGGTTTTTATCAAATTTTATCTTCAAATTTACAATAAGTTAATATCATCAACAGTAGTGGATAGTCCTTTAATCAGGTTCAATCATTTCTTTAAAGAACCATCCTTTGAAGACTTGTTATTCTTTTAACTTCATTTATCTTTATAAATGTATTTTACTCATTTTTTAATTGGGTCATTTGCATATTTGATTCTATTTGTCTCTATTAACTTTAAATATATATGACTAAAAATAAAAATGTTTGTTTTATTTTACGATATAGCAGAACTCATAATTCTATTTATTATAGATTATTTTCATATACTTTCTTCAATTAGTTCCACGACATTTATGGTCTCTCAAGTCTTTTTCATGTTTATAAGACTTGTCACAGTGTGAACAAGCAAATGGCTTTATTTCTGAATGACTACGCATGTGTACAGCTAATCTGCTTTGACTAGCACATCGTCTACCACAAATGTAACATTTTGGATAAGAATCGTTTTTCTCTTCATGCATTTTTTTGTGAATTTTGAATCCGGAGAGTGATTTGAATCCTTTTCCACACTCAATACAAAATGCTATGTATTCCAATCCATGGGTCGTCTGCTGGTGCTTATCCATTTCATCATATTCAGTGGTCAAATAGCCGCATGTCCGACATTGATAAGGTGGCTTCGTCCATGATGAACTACTTGCTGAAATCAAGAAAATAACCATCCTCAAATCATACTGAATAAATAATCAGTCGATATACCAAATTATTTTAATGTATTCCAGCTTATTATGCACAAATTTCATAGCATTACCAACATAAAAGTGAAGATACTAAAATAAAACAATGACTTGTGTATTACTATATGCATTTTGTTCTATCAGAAACCATATTTTTTCTATTAGAAGAAGTGTTTTTAACTAAGTCAAACTTGTGTCATAATTCCTCATTTGTCAGAGTCCTTTAATTACTAAATCTGGAAGCCAAAGAATTGAAAATTACTAATGTGAAAGATCCCAAGTTCAACTTCAACAGTACAACTAAAAGTTCATAACACTAATACCTTCTTTGGTGGTATGCAGACTAAAATGATAAAACCTTTTATAGATAAGATATTTAGTGTCAAGGAGGCAATAATAGTCAATTTAACACTACACTATGACGTACTTTAATTACTATGTATTTTTCACAAGGTTTCTCAAGTGAAGTGTACATTTCGATGCATACATAAGGCAGATTAGGTAAGAAACAGTTTGAAGACATTGCAATATTGGGATAGTTGTTAAGGAATGTTCCGCTGTTCTTTTTCCCTCCTCTTCATGTAATATCGTCGGTTTACTTCACGTCGTTTCAGTTTCTTCATGTGTTCTTTGATCATTTGTTCAGACCAATTTTCTCCAATAGGATCGACTTGCAGTTGTGCCTCTAAGTAACTAACTGAAACGAAAAGCCACCACGAATAATTGCAGAAATGATAAGCCATTTCATTATAAGTAGAAACGGATTTATATTGATTGATATGTGTTTATTTAGAAGTATTAGTCTAAACTTGAGTTCAATGTAAATAGGGTCGTCTAAAAGGAAAATCAGGCTATGAATTCCTCCCCTAACAACCCTATACACAAATTTGAATGTTTCCATATACAGTTTTATTTCACAAATACCTGCAATAAACCAGTCGATAAACCAGTCCGTGTTTACTTTTTATGTTCAAGTATCCTTTTCAATAGTTACTATAAAATGGTAAGTTTATCTGATTATAAATTTATTCCATTTATAGATTCATAGTCTTTTACAAAAATACATAGAGCATCAAATACTTTAAAAAGATATTTGCTTGGCACCAATACATAGAATAGAAAATCTATATATCCTTTACTGAACCCCTTTAATATAATGATTACATTTTATGCTGTTAATCAATACAACCTCAAGTCATCTTATTGATTTGGCAAGCCTGGTATAAAATCAATATCCTTACAAAGATTTCCATTACACAGGATTATGTCTCCAGAAAAATCAATTTTACAACTTAATTCTGTACATTCTGTATACTGACATCATCAAATCAACTGAAAAAGTGGAATTTCACAGATTTATCCTTGATTTACTTCAACACAATGAAAACCTTGTATTTAACAGTTGAATCATGACAGACGCAACATAACTGACCCATTTGCCTAGGTTAACACTTGTAGAAATGGAGAATGGAAGACAGCAAGCAAACAACCAAATGAGCACAAGTCAGTTCCAAAAAGAAATATATACACTATCAAATCGACAAGATCCAAATCACATTTCTCCTCTCCTGTGCCTTTCCATGTGTCCAGAATGACCATTCCAGGTTTTAAATCCTTTTCCACAAATTTTACAGAAAAATGTATATTCCTTATGAGCTTCTCTTTGATGATCTCTCAGTTCTTCTTCACTTGTAAGGAAATTATTACAAACTCGACATTGTGGCATAAGATTGTCCTTGTGGTCAAGAATGTATGTGACAGCAGTATCTTTGGTCGATGATGTCCTACCATGTCTGTTGGATTGCCAGTTGTTAGCCTGCTGCTTGGCCCATTCTACATAACTCTGAATGTCTGAAAGCAGAGATGGGTACATGTGACTACTACACCCATTATATCTCTTTCAACTTATTTTCTATATTCTTCTTCAATACTTCCACACTGACAATAGTCAGCTCAAAGAACATATACATCTTTGAAAACAGTTAGAAATCTTTAAGAAGTCAACTGAACAGTAGTCTAATGCTTTTGGTCATATCGAGAAGAAAGCAACAATTCCAAGGCAAGATCCAATTTAAGTAATTATGAGTTGTTGACATGAAGACCTTTATGCATATAGGAAATCCTGATATTCAAATAAAGATTTTATCTTCAGTTATATATTGTCAAATTTATAGGCAAATATAACAAAAGAGTCACAAAACAGTTTCACATCCAAACCTCAACTAGAAACTACCTTTCCATTCATATAACTTGCAACTGCAATTTTATTTTAATCAAATAATCAAAAATTAAATCTACACAAAGACACTCAAAAGCAATGATATGATCTCAATTTAAATCATTCAAAATGCAATACAGCACACAACTTCAACATAGAATATTACTTATAATGAGTAATTACATGTCAAGTTTAGGCAAATAAAAATTACAGTTTCACACCTTTTCTATTGTCAAATTTCATTTCAAATCACCCCACAATAAAACAGTTTTACTTTAACTTTACCTGAAAACCGATGTCCATGGTTGAGATAAAAAAAAAAATGAAAATGAATCCAATACAAAAAAAACAAGATTTGCATTTTAACCTTTGACTGCATTATTTTGCATGTAATTTTTGGAACAGATCTGGGTGGCCATTTCAATATACAAATTATAAATCATAACTATTTCACAATGCCTCTCAAGGCATAACAATTTTTACTGAATGGACACAGATTGTTGTTTGCCTTTGACAGCATCAAATTCTTAATTCAAGATTTTTTGGGGAATCTAAGATACAAGGAACTGGTAATTTGAAAAGTATCCACCAATGTATAGTTCAGTGGATACTTTTCATCGTCTCTTCTCCCATGTATTCCCAGTTAGTTTGATAAATAGGTTCAATCAAATTTTTGAAACATTTGCAGTTTATATCACTGCTTCATTTCATTTAAGAATAAGCATCTAGTGTTGCTATGTTATAAGCCATAAACAAAACACTACAAGTATTCTAGTACGATGTCAATACATCAAAACCAACAAAACCCCAAAAACTTTCTATTCCAACTATATAATACCAAGATCTGCCGATTCAAATTATCCTTTGAAAAACCTCATTCAATCCTTTATCATTTTCATAACTTCCAAAGTCAACAAGAAAACGAATTCAATCCAGCCCTTTTTGTCTATTCAGATATTATTCAATAATTTGTTACGGAAACTTTAATTTGTCCATTTGCAAACTATCAAGATATTCTACAGTTATTTTGGTAAACCTTTTTTTTTTACTCATCATTCAATATTTTACATTCCTGGTGACAAGAACTATGTTCAAGAAATCATGTCATTATAGATATCATTTAATCCCCACCCGCCAACCCAATCTGACATGATTGCTCGAGGAGATGGCTTCAATAAGAGTATCTTAAAATCTTATTTCAAATGTTATTCAGCATAAAATAATTATGTTTTACCAAGATAACCTTCCTCACATATCATAATGTATTGAAAATCATCATAGTATTGAATTCATTATGCTATAAAAGCAAATTAAGAATGTTTTTTTCAACAACCTCACATGTGAGCAAAGTTTCTTGAATTGTGTACAAGGACCAAAGGACAAGGAATACAAATGGTAATGTAAAGGCAAGCAAGCAAGTAGTATACGTACCTGTTTGGATACAGCATTCGGTCCAACTTTATACCTAAAAATTTATAGAAAAACATGCACATATTCAATTAGTGATCCAGCTAGGAGAAGAGGGCTAAATTATCATGAAATACCCTTTTTCTATTACTTTAACTTTATCATATCTTTCATTTACATTTAACAAATTTTCTTTATGTCTTCTTGTAAAATTACAAATTTTCTATACGTCTTCTTGTGTTCATAATGCAGAAAGGAAAAAAATATAGGATTATGTTTTTTTTTATTTAAGACTAGCTGGAACACTTTATTATTTAATTCATCAAAACATCAAAATCACTTTTCAAATATAATTATCAAAGAATGTCATGAATAAAAGCTATACTTTGAGTATCACATTTTTAATCAATTTAATTGTAATTTCATCCAAAAGTAATTTTTTCATATCAATTAAAGTTGAAATAATATGGAATAGAAATGTAAGCTTGATGTTTTGTTGCAGTTAAGTCTTTTAATTTGATGAATACAGGAACATGCTATATGGGTTGACAAAAGCTAAGGGCTGTTCCAGAAAATACTATGTCCCCCCCAGGGACGGCACTTTTTTTTAACCCCCACCACCCACAGAAATAAAATTTAATTAGAACAGCACTCCCTTTGCATTTTGGTATTTCAAATACAACCACCCACATAATATTTAAAAAAATTGCCTTCCCTGGGGGGGACATAGTATTTTCTGGAACAGCCCTAACAGGCTTTATATGTCATAAAAAGACTTTCTGCTGGATGCCAAGTGTGCTGTAACTTCTGCTAATATAACTCATTGTCTTTTACAGTTGCAAGTAAAATAGAGGAGGGTGTAACTGAGGAACTAAATTAACAATTCTTAAAAATAATTCTTGGAAAAATCAATTAATGTTGAGACCATAGGCTAAAAATATGGAGTTCCTTTTTTTAACTTTAAAATAAGGGTAGTTGTGTCTAAACAAGAAATCTATTTTTATTCTCAATGACTCCTTTATCTCACTCGATATTCTGCCTACATACAAGTACTTTTTTCTGGATCATTGTTGTTCTACCATATGTACTTCCATTTAAGCAATGCTTAAGTAGGGAGAGTCAAACTTTTCCCATATCTCAATTGACAGTCCATAGTAGTGGGTTTATTTCACTGCTGTATCATTGCATTGTGAATTGGCTAAAATATGGGAATATGGCATGAATGGGATATGGTACATGAGAGAAAGATATAACATATTATATTTTTATAAACTTTTATTTGTCATACATAAAATCTGTGTACTCTTCTTCACCAATCACAGCATCATCCTTCTTTTTCTTCAGCTGAGATCCAGTATTTCTGGACAGTCTACTACATGTTTAAAATCCAATATGTATAGCTGACATTTTTTTATTATGGCTGTTGTTCAGTACTCATCAGGATGTTTTGGTTCTGATGCTTACTAACATCTACATATGCTGTCCTTTGATGGTTTAAGTTGTCTCATTGGCAGTCTTACCACATCTACATAATTTTGCTTTTAATGGAAAGTTGTCTTATTGGCAATATTACCGCATATACATAATTTGACTTTTGATAGTGATCTCATTGGCAATCTTACCATTTAATAAAGGAAGTTTTTTTTATTCAACTTTGATCTAGAGCATACCGGATGACACTTATTCAACATTTCCTGTGCACTACAGGAAGTAAATAAAAAAAAACACTATTATTTATATTACCAAAGTTTAACTTTAAATGTTACATATTGTTTCCTTTTGCATTGTTTCCTTTTGCTATAAACATCCAGTGGCAGATCCAGAAATTTTTTTAAGGAGGGCCACTGACTGCCTAAGACAGGGGCCCGCTCTCATCATGCTTCAGTGATTCCTTATGTAATCAACCAAATTTTTCCCATAAAAGGGGAGAAGGCACTGGCAGGCCCCCTGAAAAGTCCTCTCCGTCCACCTTCGACATTTTTACAAACATATTGTCGTACTAGTTTTGAATTACTAAGACTTTTCTATCTAATGAATGGAATACCATAGCTGTTTTTGGCAAAACTTTTAGGAATTTTTGGTCCTCAATGCTTCTCAACTTCTACTTTAGTCAGCCTTTTTTACATTTTCTAATAGAGTGACACTGATGAGTCTTTTGTAGACAAAACCCACGTCTGACGACATATACAAATTTTCATTCCTGGTATCAATGATGATTTTTTTCTTGTTTTATACATGCGACTTTTCTAGCTTTGAGTCTTCAGCACATTTGTTGACTGCTTTTTCAAGAAAACAGTGCAATATGTCATCTATGTATTGTACTCTATATTTTTGTTCATGGAAAACTTGTCATTGGATATCCACCATAAGCTTCTGTTATCACTAATGATTTTTGATTATGTAATACCATTCCATTTTAAAGTCATTTCTTTCATACAGTCCATTTACATATGACTCATAAACATTATTGAGTTCTTTACTCAAAAATTGACAAAAAATAAGTCAAAAAGGCAGTTTTAAAAAAAAAACATGTGTGATTTGACTGCCCTTTTGTAATTGTAAATAATCTAATTTTTAACAAGAAATTTAGTTTTTGGCTTTTTGAAGCAGTGATTCTGAAGTTATTAAATTCTTTTTGTAATAATCAAACATATATTCAGTTTTATGGATCAAATAAAATCACAAGCACACATACATTCATGTTACAACAATTTTGAATATTTGCTTTGAACCAAACACTATACATTTTGTACATCAAAGTTCAATATTTAGAGTAAAACAACAAATACAATTATCTGATTTCATAATATTTATGGGCATGTCAGACTTTAGTCAAGGCTCCATGTTGAAGGCCGTACGTTAACCTATAATGGTTTACTTTTTAAATTGTTACTTGGATGGAGAGTTGTCTCATTGGCACTCACACCACATCTTACTTCCCAATCTAATCAACTCCTCATTTTTGTGTAAAAATTATCATCTCTTCAAATGAATTTTTAGCGCATTATTTATTTTCTTTATATCAAAATCTTGAGTCATGTAATATAAATGGGAGCTGTTGCTCGTAATCAAACCTAACTAGATCTAAATACTGGATAGTATTGTCTATTTCTGCATTTTTTTTCTTTAATCAAAGCAGTTTAAACATGTTAAAGGTCAACATATTGGGGACTTTTTAAAAAAAAAACAATATTATAAATATTATAACAAGTTATTTTCAGACTTATGTATTGTGAATATTGATATTGGTCTCTGAATTCAATTGCCATACTATTGTTTATTATACCCTCTCAATAGCCATATTTCCAATATATAATGTAATATTACGGATTACAAGTGTGTCGAGGCTTGTGATTGGATAACAACACAGAGATGTCAGTGTATATTCAGGAAACTGCCGGGGTATATACGACGTTTTTATCCCCAATTGGAACCTCAAAAACGTCATCATAACACCGGTAACTATGTGACGTAGTCAAAAGCTATCAGATTGTCAGAGGCTCACAGAAGGAAAATAATGACGTGCTTCAGTCAATAATACATTTTTGATACAAAAAACACGCAATTTATACTTTAATACTTAAATTTAATGTTAAAAGTGTTATTATAAATTATTACATACACGATAAAATTATGATCACAGCAAATTAGAAAATCCTTCACGTATGCCGAACATATTAGGGTTTTCAACTTATATATGTGTTGTGAACAAAAACCTCCACTGGAAAATAACATTGAGTCAGAGGTAATCCATAATATATGTGTAATTCAGGTCTCAGAAAGGGTATATACTGTGACATTCCCGGCTTAGGGCTTATATCCCCTTCGCCTTCGGCTCAGGGGATATAAACTCTAAGCCGGGAATGTCACAGTATATACCCTGTCTGAGACCTGAATAACATATAATGTGCATGTGTGTAAACACCAAAAAACATTAATTTTCTCAAATCAAATGATAACATTTTGGTACATTGTACAAGTATATAATATACATCTCAAGTCCATACAAATACCTTTTGTATACATACAATGAATTATAAAACTTACATTAGCATATAATCTAACTTTATAACATCTGTTACAATACACTACTATAAGAAAATAACCCATATAAACGTCTATCAATTTAAAAACATGTTCATAGCTTATAACATGCAAGATTTCTAAGTTACACAGATTGAAGATATTTTTAACCATTTTATTACTTAAATTTAACAAAATGAAAAAATTCAAATTAAAACTTTAGAAAGCAGAGTATATTTGTTAATGAACTATATCATATTGCATATATTTTTACTAAATGTATTTCATTTTTTTATCAAACCCATAGGCATGTTAATTGAGGAAATTATTTCTTGTGGATTTGGACAAATTTTTCTATATATTTCTAGTCAAAAGAAAAAAAATGTTAAGGATAAACTTTGAAAATGAATATTGCCCCCTAAAATATCCATGACAAAAAGTGTAACAAAGATGCTCAATCTTGCATATTATATGACATACCTTTAATTGTGTCCACCATCTCACAGTTGCCGGCTCTATCTGAAACTTATCATACATAACCTAACACTTATGCAGGCAGGGGTGGGAGATGTAAATTGCTAGTTTCAATGTCAAATGATTTTCAACATCTCATCCGATATTTTTGTTTCTATATTAACGCATACCTTTCCTGTGCAACTGTTGAATATATATGTATGCTAGAATCTCATGTCAAATCAAAGCATTTCATACATGTTTTCACATTCTCTTTTTTTAAGTTTCAATTTCGTAAAAGCAGATGAGACCCAAAGATGCGGTGATTGAATATGCATTCAATTGAAATCATGACTGCTTTTCTAAAATTTAGATTTGATTTCTAAATTTAAAATCAGTTTTCACCTCAACTGATTTATTTATGTTTATCACAAGTTTCAGCACTTTTAAGCTATTTGGTGGCGGTCAGCTAATATTTGTACTTCAACAATCCTAAAGGTATACTAGGTTTATTAAAACAATGATAATTTCACCATTTGTTTTGCATGATTATTCTGTATATTTGGTACTTAACAGGTATTTATCACAATAGGGCCAGACAAATGGGCAAGGGGATTTTTTTTTGTGTATGTACAACATGCAGTCAGTCCAAGCTTAAAGTTTCTAAGTGTATACACCTTTTGTAAATTTACAATTAAACACTTGTATAAAACTTTAAACTTGTATATACATCCTATATATGCTAAAGCAATTATTCAGTTTGAAGCCATCTCCTGAAAAAAGCATTAATTAACAGACTGTCTAATAAAAATGAATGAAAGCATATAATTAATCAACTCTTGCTGTAAACAGGTCAAACTAGCCTCATTAACCAACAGCAAATGTTTTGAAGTTCCAAATACTTATTGAATAAGTCTTTGAACATTTAAATGCCCAGCAATTCAAAACAATATAATTTAACCATCATGATTGTGTTGATAATAAATGCCAGTTTGACTGTATACACCCCTTCTTGCCTTCCTTCATTCTTGAACAGTTATAAAATGAATGAAAGATTTTGGTTTGAAATAAAGGGAAGTATGTCCATAGCCTTTGTATTTCATATGTATTAAATGCAGTCTCATATGTACAAGACTTAATGTTGTCTGAGAAAGTTTCCTGTCAAAGTAACATTACACTGCAAATGAGCAAATCTTCATGGTGCTACTATTTCTATGCAGCTAAATTAAGAGGTCAAAAGCAAATATCAAACTGTAATCCTCGTTTACATTCAAATATAGTAAACCGGGATTCAATAACAAACTGTCTAATTCTTATGAGACAGCAATATCCTAGGACGATTTTGACTTTTCTATATATATTGTCGTCTTTTTTCAATATTTTGGTGAATAATTTCATTTTGTACTTAAATTTGAAAGAGAAGCACAAATGTGTAGCTCATTCTGAAAATGTAATTAGTTTTCCGTGGTGATCTTCTAGACTGTACAATGTTATATATTACTATTTCAGGATAGTAAGCTTCTCATATAGGCTAGAGGTCAAATTAGGTCATATCTAAAGCATTACATTCTACTGTCTAATTAATCAGTCACTTAAGTCATAAGTCCTACCCGGGATGGACCCACACAACCTTGTTTTCAAACTTGTACTGTGGTAATTAAGATGAAGAATCCAAATAGTATTTCCTCAAATGTTAACCCCCTATTATCAATCATAAATGTGGAATAAAAAAATATCAAATTGAATTAGAAAGACCTCATATCATCCCAATTTTGAAAAAAAAAAAAAAAAATGGGTATTACATTGAGACAGCAACCCCAAACATTGTGGTTCATCATTTATTATCACATAAATGTAGACCATTAAGTTTTAATTTCAAAAATGTTGGAAAAACTTTCTTTTTTCTTTTAATGATTATTAAAAAATTTAAATTCACAGGACAAGTTGAAAACAAGATGTTTCAAAAAACCAAGATCTTTCATTAGACTTGTGAAGTAAAGAAAATTGATCCCTACCTCTAAATCCTCCAAGTGGGTTATTTGGATCATTGCTTAAACTACTATCATCGTTACTATCGTGTGGCCAATCTCCGGTTGCTTCCAGTTCCTCAATATCGCTATCTCCTTCCTGTCCCATTCCGTCGTCATTCCGTTGTATTTGCATTGTCATTGTTCCGCCATCGTCTGGTGCATCTACATGCATGTCCAGACCACCAGTCGTATCCCCACTCAACAGACCTGAATGATCTGTGGAGTGAATAACACCATCTGAGGAATGACCAGGCTGACCACTGTCCTTGTGTTCTTTAGACATTGTCTCATCTCCTGTTTCTACTTTGATTATTGTTATGTCTGCCATTAGATCTGTTGAACTTGCTGTAGAGGAATCTTCATTTTTTTGTTTTGAACTACAATTAAACATTTTAAAAGTTAAAACTACAATTAAACATTTTAAAAGTTAAAACTACAATAAAGCATGATTTTAAAAGTTAATGCTACAATAAAAAAAATTAAAACATAAAACTACAATTAAAAACATTTTAAAACATAAAACTACAATTAAAAACATTTTTAAACATAAATCTACAATTAAACATTATAAATGTTCAAACAAAGCTTTCTGGTAATAAGCAAATATTTCCAAAATTTCTTAAATGAAACATACATATATATATATATATAGTTGACAGTTTAATCATTTTCGCTTGTCCCAACCTTTCAAATCTGTTTGCTTAAACACAAAGCTGTATGTTGTTTAAATTGTATGTTGACTTCATATGTTATGTTTGTATTGTTTGATTCCTGCCTTATAAATTCTAGATGATCTTTTGGTATGATCAGGTTTTATGGTAATATTAAACACCTTTAAACGTGTGGTAGAAGATATTTCATTGGTGGACATTATTTTCAGAGCAGAAAGTTGTATGAAGTGTTGTCTGATTCTTGTAATGAAGCACACAAGTTTGTTTCACTTCAATAAGATTAGTACATGACATTTACATGTACATGTATAACAATTTATTATTTTGTAAGATTTCGTAATAAAACATCTACCTGTCCTTGCTGGCCTCAACACTTGGTGGTCTATCCATACTATCACTTCTACCACTTAATGATGGTGATCTATCTGGTCGTAAAGTGGATGGTGAACCTGTTGAGGAGGAACCACTGTGGAGATTTGGCATCTGTGGTGGACCGACTTGTCTGGCACTGCCAGCAGCAAATGATGGTTTGCTAGCAGTCTGCTGTAGTCTTTCAGTGAAGGGAAAATGAGGTGGCCTTTGTTGTGACAATGATTCATGTGGTGATGTGAGGCCCGGGGCTAACTGTAATGCTGGCGGTCGAGAAGATGAGGCACTATGTTCTTGTTGTTGTAATTGATGGGTGACTTCTCTAGTTATCTGTGATATTTGTGGATCGGTTAATGAAATGATGGCACGATCAGATGCTTTGGACTGTGATGGCGATGAACTGACTGATGAATGGCGGGGTGTGTATGAGGATGATGACGGAACATGTGGTGAAGAATATGAAGGACCACTTGTTTGTCTCTGTGAATGACCTTGACTTGGAGATGGACCATGCGGAGGTCCAGTATTTCCCGTTACATTAACAATGCTAATATTTGGAGGCCCACTATCCATCTGGCTAGCCACAGAAACAGCAACACCTTTTTGTGATGGCGGCTGATGACTGCTGCCATCCCCTGGATCAACATGAATTAATTCAATGCTGTCTTCTACGATATCAATGACACTTGGTTGTTGAAACCTTTGACTTTGACCTCTTGACATTGAAGCAGCATTAGCTCCAGGTCGTGGTACTCTATCCCATGGTTCTTGTTGACCGGACCCATAACTGTGAGACATGCTGAATGTATCATCAGCTCTTTGGCTGAAGCTTGACTGTGATGATTCTGATGGTGGTGTTGAAGCTCTATAAAGTCTTTGTTTTTTACTTGATGGGCTTAATGGTCTACCCATTTCTGAAGCTCTTTTCATAAGACGATCTTGTACTGTCTTCTGCAGGTCAGTTGCTCTAACATGGCGGAATTCTAACATATCATAAGATGAATATTTGTACTTTGAATTAGAATACATATTGTTCCCCGTTTTTGATTCTAAACACTTATAAAAGTCTGCACAACATTTGATTACACTGTCCACTTGTAAAAGTCTTGCTACTTTTTCAACGTCTTTACAATTTTCTTCTGTGAGCAACATGAAACCTTCATATAAGTACTGTAAGAACATGTTAACTGCTTCCTGTTTGATGTCTGCTGTCAGTCGTACCTCCAAGTGGGAACCGATCGATGCTTTTTCCATGGATTGTAACATTGGACATGCTGCAAGTAACACAACCCGGTGGGCCTAAAAAAATAAAACATTTGTGTAAGCATTGAAGGTAAGGTAAGGGGTTTTACATATATTATATGTTTTATTAGTAAAGTTATAAATCAATCTGAGGAGCAGCTGTTCATTTGTTGTTGGTCATTGTAAAAAAAAAAAAGACCCCAAAAAATTATAATAAAAATCCAATTGCTATTTACGTAGAAACCTTATAACATTTAGTTGTCGTCAGGTAATAAGAAGCATTTTTTTTGTTCTTTGGCTTAGGCAAAATAAAATAATTGATCATGGGCTAAAGATTTTTATTGTATTTGAGGTCAAAATGGTCCATAAAAATATATATGAATCTATATTTCTAATAAGAATCAAGTGTTTAATCCAAGTCATTACAAAAATTTCAGTGAATGTCGAATTTCGTTCACACATTTTATTGTTTCAATGAGGTTTGTTTACTATATAAAGCTTTTTTTTATCATTGACTTGTCTCATCAGCAATCCTACCACATCTCCTTAATTTAATGTTTAAGGCCATTAGGAAACTATGTACCTCTGATTCTAATAATGTTCAAACTTAGGACTGTTGCTGCACAAGGAATCCCCAACTGTAACAGAATATCTATTTGTGTGGCTACCTACCTTTGTGGTGACAGTTCCTGTCCTTATGTAAGCATCACATACTAGCTGGCTCCTCCACATCTGAGCTAACTGACATAATAATGAGCTTGAATGTATCTGGTTCATATAAACCTTCTGGTAATTCATTTTGGCAAGATTTTCTCCTCTAGTTTCTTTGAACTGCAAGATAATTTTGATTCAAGTTAGTCTATGTCTGTTATTCCGTATTTTCCCACAACAGAACTTCTAAATTCTTAAAGCACTTCCAAAGAATACATTTTAACTAAGATATTGATTTTCACTTCATAAAATGTTGATATATTTTTCTTTTGTCTTTATGAGGGTTGCTTTTTAATAAATAGATTTTAGTTAACTTTCATTTTAAGTCTTCCTTATTTTAAGTGAAAAATTCTGAAAATCAACATTATTAGCATTTTAATATTATGTTCCTTAATTTGTATTTTACTTTTTTTAATTAAGTGTATCTAATTCTAATTTGCACATAGTGCCTACTAAGCCAACTTGCGCTATAATCTATAACTTTTGCATATAAATATTATTATAATTATGAATTAAACTTTTTTTATTGTACAATATTAATTATAATGACCTGTAATTAATACATAGGTGACAAATATCAGTTTCTTTTTCACTCGAGACAATAATCAAAACAACATTCTTTACATTTTTTAATGACTACATGTAGTTCTGAACTTGTGTGCATCTCCTTAAATGAAGTTATATATTATGTTTTTGTTTAGGTGTATAATGTTTGGTAAATTTTTAATTAATTAAAAATACTTAATTCAGAGTTCGCGAAAATGGTCGGTCCTGTCGGTCCTGACCGCCAAAATGAGGCTCGGACCAGTATTTTGAAACCTAGTGTCGGTCCTGATGACCGATGTAAAAACGGCCGTTGTAGTTCCCTTTTTATCGGTAATTAGTTGTATCGCAACTAATTCCAATACGTGTTTACATCGGTCTTCAGATGTACCTGCAGGTTATTTCCGGTACTGGATTCCTGTTATTATAGACAAGCTGAAACCTATGGAAAACTTAGTGCCGATCTACGCGTGGCCTGCTAAATTTGTTCTTGGCAAACAATCGGCGATTGAAATCTTAGATGGAGATAACAAATACTGAGAAAATGATTCAGTAGATGAAATTGATAGTTAAGATGACTATAAGAACAATCAGAAGAACAGAACGTGTCCTTCATTATTAATTTGTCCGTGGCTGTGAAAAATAAAACTAAAAATAATAATAAAGATATTTTTGGATAAAATATGTTATTATTTTATATTAGGATCAAATTGACAGATTTTTTTAGGACTGGCAAAAATTTTGTAGGACTGACAAATAATTTTGCTTTGTCGGTCCAATGTCCGACGGGTCAAACGAAGTTTTCGCGAACTCTGTTAATTCCATCTCGGATGCTTTCGACATTACTCGTTACCTTTCGACATTACTCGTTACCTGTTTGTACAAAAATTTATCGTTCGTAATTTATACGCATTTGATTGGTTAACAGAAATACCTGTTCACTTCAGGTAAATTTTCATAAATATTTCCTAGTCATTTCGAAAAGTTTACTGGTCAGTTCAACACGTTAAATTTACCCACCCTCCCGCCCATTTTATTTTTGTATAATTTGATATTTTTGTACATGTGTTATACCTTATTAAATAGAAGAAGTTAGTCTTTTTCAGATAATGCAGATTGATGAATTTGATGTCTGTTTGGGAAGTGACTGGTGCATTTATATACTGTGAAAGTACTTTAATTCGTGGGTATCAATTTTCGTGGTTTGAGTAATATTTACATGTTCTTGGGTTTTAAAATTCGTGGATTTTAGTTTTCTAAAAAAATAATTGAAAAATTAAAGCCTTTAGAAACGATTACAAATAGTTTGGATTGAAGGAAATTGCAAAGTAAACATTGCCCTGTGTAAATTGTAGTTATAACGTTAATTAACCCATGATAAAGTGATTAACAGATTGAAGACCATTAAAGGTGTTAATTAGGCCATAAACATGTCACCTAAAGAAAACAGTAACATAAACAAATGCACTAAATGTATTTTGCATTGTCAAATAATTCTTATCAAAATCAAGCTCAGCATGAAATTATTATTTCCCATATGTACGAGAACTATGAAGATATAAAATGAACACTTTATCACACTAGCATATCATCACAGGAAATCTCGACTTTCATCGATCAAAAATATTTTATGAGAATTAAAAGATCAAAAGTTGTACAGTTTAGGTTATAAAAGATTAAATGGGTATAATCCTGCATGCGGTTGTAGTTCTATGACGATTATTAAAGTAATCTCTGATTTGGTGCTTTTCTATATTCTCTAGATCATATCAGTAGTCAAACCTTACGATGGGGATCTTTGCATGTCTTGATTTGGACAATGGTTGTTTTATTTCGTTGGACACTTAAATTCGTGGATAAAGTCATCCACGAAAACCACGAAAATTGGTACCCCACGAATAAAAGTACTTTCACAGTATTTTGGAAATTAATATTTATCAAGAATATGGACTTTAAATGGGAAATTTATTTATGACATATGTATGATTGTTATTTATGCCAAAATATGATTATCATTACTTATGTGTTGAGTTTTTGTTTTATTACATCGAAATGGGAGCGGAGGGAATTTCTTTTAAATGTTTAAAATTATGCAATACTCATTGAGGTACTTCAAAAATGATTACTTTGTAATTTCTAAGTAATGGCTTTAAACAAAGCTATATAATTATTCAGGTAATGCATTTATCTTGTCTATTTGTTAATTGCCAAATGACACCTACCACTAAATTATGCTAATCAAATGTTATTAACAAATACACGTGTTTATTGGTTATTTCGGTTATTAGCCAAACCGTGTGACAGGTGCCCGTTGTTGTTGAATTATGTCAATCACTTTTCAAAGACTGACAATTTCATTTCTAACCAATTGCATATTAATTATTGAAAATGAAAATGACAGTCTTAAAGTAGTCAAATAAAAGAATAATGGGGTAACTGTCACTTCACTTGAATTTCGAAATTCCAATAATGCGGGTCATGCTGCCTCCATCCCCGGCCAAGATATCCGCAACCAATTACGTTCATAGTAGCAATGATTTCTAAATAATGGGACAAATAGACAAAAAAGAAATAATCTGTAAAGAACATACTTACGTTTATAATAATATTTGCTATTTGGAATTTGCTTTATAGACGATCAATCAAGGAAGATATCAGTTTGTAACAATGGACCTGCAATCCTCCGCCATTTCTTGTATGTCAATGTCTGATATTTAAAACAATGCGCAGAGCAATTGCGCATGTTAGTTGACGGAGGTATACAGAAGGATATTTCATATATCGTATGATTTATAAATGCCATTGTCCTAATGAATGATTGTCAGACTAAAATCAAAGAAATTCAGAGTCAAATTCTAAATCTTTATTTAATCAATTCGGTATTACAAATTCATGTAAAAAAGGCTGGAGTCAGTTTCTAAAATCATCTTAAGACTTACACAATTCAGAATGATCTATATATATATATACTTGCGATCAACATAAGACCGTGGGGTAGGATGATATTTGTGAAACTGGTTCAAGTCACAGTTTCATTAATATTAAGGGTCGAGCCGACCATTTAAGTTCAAAGTGGAGGGAGATTATTTTTGTTTTCTAAGAAAAAAATATTATGATCCTCAATTCGATGGAAAAAAATAACCAGAGTTTGTCCATATCTTATATAAGGTTAAATTTGGAGAAGAAAATTGATTGATAGCGCCGTCGAAAAAAATATAAGAAAGAATTGCGCGAAAAATTCTGACAGACATAAACTTATTACACCCCCTTATGTAAATGGTTGCTCCATAATAATCCCAGTTTTTAATACATGTATAATAGTAGTCTAAGACAGTGGCGGGTCCATAAACATTCATAAAAAGGGGGGTGGAGATATATATATATATAGATTCATAATAGGTAAATTCAGTGACATTTAAACAATTAAAGAATAAGGCAATAAGATTAAAAGATGGCACCTGATATAAGTTATCTTCTTCTCATGATAATTAATACTGAAAGGAAGAGTGCGTAATTACATTGAACTAGTCACGTGTATATATATATATATATACCAGGCGATTTGGTGTCACGATATCACAGTAGCATGGGTTCGAATCCCGGCGAGGGAAGAACCAAAAAATTGCGAAAGCAAATTTACAGATCTAACATTGTTGGGTTGATGTTAATTTAGACGAGTTGTATATACATTATGTACACAGCTATGTATCACCATCATTGATGGCGATCCGATGGATACATCTGTTGTAGGGTTGTCACTGACTCAGACGTACTTATGAATATAATTATTTTCTGTGACTGTATCTTACATTAATTTGTAGGATCCTTTACTATAGATAATTTAGCTGATCTGTAACAATAACATCTTCATGCCTTATATGTCATGTACTGTAGTACGCCGCTAGATTAAAACTGACGTGGAAAGGTAACACATGCCCACCGAAAGCTCTTTTTGAGAGCCCAGGACTGGTCGTGTGGTCTAGCGGGACGGCTGTAGTGCAGGCGATTGGGTGTCACGATATCACAGTAGCATGGGTTCGCATCCCGGCGAGGGAAGAACCAAAAATTTGCGAAAGCAAATTTACAGATCTAACATTGTTGGGTTGATGTTTAGGCGAGTTGTATATATATATATATATATGTTATTTAGGCGGGGCACCCCTAAAATTGGCAAAGCATTGATTGTCCTCAGCGAGATATCTACATTGCACCAACTCTAAAAGAATATTTCGATAATTTTACCAAAAACAAATTTTTGCCAAGGCTACTCTAATATCCTGGATCTGCGCGTCCCTATCCGCAGTGATAAATTCAAGGGGGGGTGACATAGAGGGTACACGACCCCCTTGGATATATTTTCAGTTTAAGTATGCAATTACAATCCCCTTTTACCTAAAATCACATGGACCCAACGATGATCTTGTATTCGTTCATTTGTCCAATTGTCCTCCTTTCTTATCAAACTTCATGTGATTATTACAAATTGTAGATTTTCAGTCTGATATTACTTCATCGGGAACGCTAAAATCCAAAATATATGGAAACCAAGGAGGTATTCGAGTAGCCATTGATCAAAAGGAATACATAAAGAATAGTCAAATACATGTTAGTTTCTTGTGTACAATTTGGAAATTAGTATGGCGTTCATTATCACTGAACTATAGTATAGAAAATATATCAAAATTATCTCCCCTTGACCACTGATCCTTTCTTCATGCATTTGAATTATTATTTTATGTTTCTTTAATCACTCTGTAATGTTTATGTCATGTTGTAATTAATGTTATGCTCTTAATGGGCCCTTTAATTTGGAAATAAAAATATTGTATTGTATATATTTGTTTAGGGGCCAGCTGAAGGACGCCTCCGCGTGCGGGAATTTCTCGCTACATTAAAGAGATATAGGAAGATGTGGTGTGAGTGCCAATGAGACAACTCTCCGTCCAAATAACAATTTAAAAATTAAACCATTATAGGTTAAAGTACGGCCTTCAACACGGAGCCTTGGCTCACACCGAACAACAAGCTATAAAGGGCCCCAAAATTACTAGTGTAAAACCATTCAAACGGGAAAACCAACGGTCTAATCTATATAAACAAAACGAGAAAGACCTGTTAGTGACCTTGTGCTTTTTTTTTATATGGTCGGGTTGTTGTCTCTTTGACACATTTCCCATTTCCATTCTCAATTTTACCTATGATCAGTTTAAGCATTGTGAATAAAAGGAGATTCTGGTATATATAACAAGAAACTGCACCAACCAACGACAAGACAACTAAGATGACACGTATCAAGAAGGGAACATGCAGTGAGTCTTAAACAGAAGACAAGTGTTTATATATACAATACCGGTAATCCTCACCAATTTGTAAATCGTCACGAGTTTGACAAAGTTTTGATAAAACCAAACAATAAGTACCAATAACATTTTTTATAGATTTTCAAGCAATTTGTTTGATTTACGAAATCTGTCGTTGAGCAAAGGTTAATTTGCAACGTTCTTTAGCCAGTCTTACAAAGATTACATTCTCAATCTTTATTTTTCGTGTACTTTTTTTTCCTTCTGATTCATTAAAACCATCAAGTTTTTAAGTACATGACATCATGAACACGTACTATATATATATAGAATATAGATATGGGTGGATCCGAAAGTTTTCTCTTCTCCTTCTCACCGCGAAGGCCCACTCATGCAGTGTTCACTTTTATCCTTTGAAAATTGACGTTATCAAAATGATGTTTCGTTTCTTTAAGTGAAGATGTCTCGTGAGAGGATAGTATTTAATTGTTAGTTTTCCACAAAGGCACATGTCTCTGAAAAAAAAAACATATACAGAAAAAAATTCTTGTTGATTTCTGGAATATGTTAATCAAAAGTTTACTCAAATTCCCTTTTAAAGAACAGTCATATATATAGCCGGCACAATTATTGTTTAAGAGAATTTGAGTCATATAGAGAACAGTCATATATATATAAGTTTTATCTTTATTTTCAATAAAATGTTTATCACAATATTCGGAAATTGGTATTGACAGGGTTCTGTTTCCTCAGGTATTATACAGATATAAAAGGCAGTTTTGAGGATTTCAGTGCCAAGTAAATGTAGTTTACATAAACTTTATATGGGATATTGGTCGATCCTTTCGTTTGTTGTTCCCCCAGGCCATTTTTTCATAATTCAGCTTATTTAAGATAATAGCTTATTTCATATATACATGTAAATATATTAAGTGATCTATCATGTATATTCTTCTTAATCAAAGGACTTCGTGCATCCATGCTCTCCGCTTACCATTATATATACACGCAGTGTCTTCTTTTCCTTATCTGCATATTCACAAGTCATCTTATTTCTGAAAAAAAAAAACAATTAAAGGGTTAGAGAAGTACATAACAAGAAAATATATACAAGAACAATGAAAGGTGGATGTCAACCCGGATTACACAGCCCATTATGCACAAGTTTTACGAGAACATGATTTGAGTGGCCAGGTTTGAGAGACTTGTTCGATTATACCTGCCATACTGCTTTCAAATTTCAATTGGATGCTGTGTAAATTTCTTTCATGTTTGTAAGTCAAGGTTTAAATATTTTGGCATTTTATATATAACAAAAATAGTTGTCAACATTTTGCGAAGTATAATGTTTTTACAAAAGAAGAGAGTTGTCACCCTTTCAGTCAATGGAAAAAGCTTTTTTCTGAGGTGACAGAAAACTTTTTACGCGGTTTAAATATCTTTCAAACTCAATATTTGTTATTTTTTTGTATGATTTGAAGCAGACCAACTTTGGTGTTTTTTTCATATGCCTGTGCCAATGTTGACATTTTTCTATTTGAGTTCTCCTTCTGGTTGAGAATATATATATGCTTTTTAGTTTCCACGTTTTTCAACATGTTTTCCTTGTAGAACTACATCACAGCCGGCGGGAAATAAGTTCTTAGTTGTGACATTTTTATTAAATAACTATGCGTGATTTTGTATTTTTATATACACATTATTCATATTTCAATTCATATAATTTACCATCATATAATTTGTATCGACCGAATCAAGCAAAGTATAGAGTCAGTACAGTATCGAAGACCTTCTTAAAATCTACAAATACACACCGTGGCTTTATTCATCTTCTTCTTTTTCAATTTATTGGGCTCGAAACATTGCTTTAAAACTGCCAAGTATAATGAATCATATTAAAAAATTGAAAGAAATTACTACCAGCAATTTTACCTGATCAAAATGAGGAGATGTGATACTGGTATGATTGCATACCAGTGAGACGACTACCCCCACCGTTCAAATAAATTTGATGTAAGCAAGCAGTAGGGGCTACCTTCAGGTCTTAAAAACAATGAGAGAGAAAAAAACATAGATCGTATAGTCGGCTTTAACCGCCCCGTCATAAAAACATAAAACAATTCAATTGAGAAAAACTAACGGCCTTATCTTAAAAAAAAAAATCTTTTGAAAAACAAAGACATAATTTAATGTATGAACCAACGACAACTACAGACCTACATGTTCCTGACTAGGGACACATAAAGAATGTGACAGGGTTTCACATGTTTATAAGTGCTCAATCCTCTCCTACGATTGGACAATGGTGTTACATCAGAACATTGGAACAAACTTTTAAAATAAGTTGAACAGGGCTTTATAACTTGGTGGCGGGGGTGGCTGGCTTTTCGATCTTCGATTTGGAAAAAGCAGATAACAATCGGTCGAGATCTTGCAAATTTCGAAAGAAGTATGTAATTCATGTGTAAGACTTGTCATGTTTATATAGATAATTTTGTATTTTATCATGTTCACGGCTATATTTTACAAAAAAAAAACACCAAAATTTATAAGTTTGATTCACTTTTACAATATTATGTATCGTTGATTTACCTTTTTAATTGTGTAGCAAGAAAACAAGTCCGTTGACCACATTTTTGTCGAGTCTGTGACTTTTGTCGCAGAAACCTCGACACAATAGATATAAGAAGATGTGGTATGAGTGCACATGAGACAGCTCTCCATCCAAGTAACAATTTTAAAAGTAAACCATTATAGGTTAAAGTACGGCCTTCAACATATAAGCTTGGATGGTGATCCGACAGAGCCAACTTCTCAAAAGCTTTATATTTTAGATTTAAGGTGGGAGATGTTTAATACTTTTGTTTATTATAATAGATGTCTCATGCTACGAAGTTTCTGTCTGTCACATGTCTATTGTCATTGACCTTATTTTCATGGTTCAGTCACTACTTGAAACCAAGGATTTGTATAGCTATAACTATACAAATCCTTGATTTTACTAACAATGTAAATGCATTAGTATATAACAAACAAGAATAGTATTGTTTTAATTCACAAATTATGAAAAAGATATTTATTCAAATAAAATAATACATTCAAAGATCTAATTACAGTATTAAATTGGTAACCATTTGAGTTATTTAAGGGCTTGATAAGTTTAATCGGACCGTATCTTAGTTTCTAAGCTTGTCAAACAACATCAGAGTAAAAATTCGAATGTGCTATTCCATTTGAAATCAGTCTTCTACAGGTACAGCCAAACATGCAAACCTAATATTTGTTTCTATGAAATAATTTAATTAATCAGAATCCACTGTCTAATAAAAACTGAATACCAGTTATTAGCACAAAGAGAACAAGAAATCGAGTCACGTGTTTATCAGAAGAAGAATGGTTATAATGAACACAAACGTCTATTTTACAAACAATACTCAAACTTCCCTCTTTAAAGTATATATTCATCTAACAATTCAACCTATCCAGAGACATATATAATATGTATATATAGTGTATATACTATAATATAAGATTAAATTATATAGGAATAAATTACGACAACAAAGATGAAAGGATGATTCTAATAGGTGTTCAATAGTGTATATATACAGGCGATTTGGTGTCACGATATCACAGTAGCATGGGTTCGAATCCCGGCGAGGGAAGAACCCAAAATTTGCGAAAGCAAATTTACAGATCTAACCTTGTTGGGTTGATGTTTAGACGAGTTGTATATATATATATATATATGTATCTGATCTGTCATTAGTGAATGTAGCAATGTATATATAATTATATATACTTGTTAATTCAAGAAAAGATAGATGCATGTACAGTCTTCTAACTGATAATGTAATATATATCCCCCCTTTTAATCGGTCTTTACACAAAGTCGGTCACCTATTATAATCATCCTTTCATCTTTGTTGTCGTAATTTATTCTTATTTCTTAATTTGTTAATACAATAAAAAGACTATAGTATACCATGCGATGATAACTACATATGAGAGATAGCAGAGAAACATATAATACCTTCAAAGTGTAATTTTTCTCAGACTTTTGGTGTTATAACCTTTTAAACTAACTTCTAGGACCGAGGGCACGGGGAACACACTAATGCTTCTGTGCTTAAAATATTCGGTATGTTAGATATAGGAGGCAAGTAAAACGTAATAGCTTAGTAGGGGAAAATTACGAATATACAGGAATTTACAAATGAAATCCCTGTGTCGTCACCCCTTTCTTTGACAGCCGCTATTATTTTACGATCAAGACACTGCAAACAGTATACTATAGCTATTTGTTGAACACCCTTTCAACACTAAGCACGTCAAAATAGTGTGTTAGTCATTGAATATTTAAAAAAAACCAAGTGTGTTCTATGAAAGTCAGCAACCTGATAACCGTCAGTTAAATCCTCTTTTTATTTTCGGCGAGAAATTGCGATATACGAAACAAGCTTTCCTCTCAACTTGTTGATGCAACATTAATGGCATATATTGTGATGATAGCCAGGGTGGTTACTTTCTATATTTTTAGTGGTATGTATGTGCCGCAAAACAGGGTAGTTTTGTCATGCCCTGCTGGTTAGAACAGTTTCTTTTTTTTTAAACAAAGTATTTGTCTAGAACAGGATTTCTTATTAAATGTTAAAGATACAGCCTAGAACCTGGGTCTAGAACAGCATATATTTTATACGCTCTAGAACAGCATCATTCCCAGTATACATTTTCTGAGCGTGTCTAGAACAGGGTATGTTTTTCAATATTTCTGTTTAGAACAGGGTATGTTTTTCATTCACGGCCGTTTCTCGTTATACCAGGGTATGATCTGGCAAGTGCTGTCGGCATAGTAATACCTGAAAGGATAGTCAGTAAACTTCCCCTCCCCACCCCCGGTAATTGTAACTAATTAACATCCATTGGAAATATTACATGATATAAATAAATTTAATATTAGTTTTGTCAAAATCAAATTAAAAATTGGTATTCTATTACTAGTATATGAGAAAGTTGACCAGCGCTCTCTTCCAACAGAATATCAGATGATGCTACCTAAATCATTAAGTTTCATATTAAGAACTATATGATGAATGAACACTTTGAAGAAAAGAGTGGCTATAGAAACATGGTTTTCAGATGCGGATTTAGAGGGGGCAGGGGGGCCGGCACCCCTTTTTAGGAAAAAATTTGGTTGCTTATATAGGGAATCACTGAAGCGTGACTGGAGCGGGTCCCCTCTTAGGTCAGTCAGGGGGCCCCACTTATGAAAATTTCTGGATCCGCCACTGGTTTTTTTTTATGGTTTGGGGGATAACAACTTAACTACCACGCACTTCACAGCTTTTGAACTCTGCTTAGAAACGGACTCATTATGGGTTTTAAAGTTAGTGTTGTCGGGGTCTATTGGCAAACATTCCATGGACCAGTACTCACTGGAGCTTTAATAATGAGTGCTGTCCGTGACTTGTGTGTCCATCGGCAAATATATATCACGGATTTATGGATGACTGGGGCGTAGTTAAAACTGAGTGGTGGGTGTCCATATGCAAATATTCCATAAAGACAAAGCACCACATGAAGAAAAATAAGACTGTTACTGAAAAAAAAAATGTTGCAAATTTTTTTAAAGGATTGTTTATTTCGAGCAATTTTGATCATGTTTTAGTCAATCACAGTGCCCTTTTATATCATTATGTTATACTGTAAAAATATTTCATTGTAGAAAAAATACGGTGACTTGGAGTTGCTTGGTATCTTTGTGGTTCTGTCATTGTGAATACTATTTGTAGCAATATCAACATGAATACCTTGTTCTTTCTGTATTCGTCACTATTAATTTACCTCTTTTTGGGGCGAGATGTTTTATAAATAAATATCTGTCTATATATATTTCATAGTATAATTATTTTTACGAGTTCAGTTTGCTTTTGTTAAAAGTCGACTTGAACAATAATTTTCTATCCAGAATAACTGTTCAGTATCAACTCATTTTTAATTGTTTTTAATTAACGAATACCCTTTTGGATACCTCACTAGTCTGGACCAAGTGGATATCCAGATACCACGTGGTAGACTGAACCCCAAACATGGACATTAATGACATCAGTGTCCAATGTCGGGGTTCGTGAGAAATCGATCGAAAATCTAATGTAAATATTGGCTTTTGATTGATAGGTCTGCGTTCCATTTAATGAATGGGCAATGAAAATTTATTGATTGAATTTATATATTCTGTTAAATAGGTAGTTAATTTGATGAATGGTAATCATCTTCCCCCAAACGAAGCCCAAAATTAACATAATCCATTGATGCGCATGAGCCCTGCGCAGGTGCCCGCCGACAAAGAAGACCCTGGACCAATCGATATCGAGTCAGAACACAAGCGAGAAGAGAAAATGGCCACAACTCATTGAACCCGCAGTTGCAAATTACTCTATAAATTACTAACTTGAACAAAATTGCACTTCTTAACGCATAATATTTGTAAGTATTCACACATATTTCTGTCGACTTATGTTGTAAATGCATGCAAACGGCTGGACCGTTGAACCTGTGTAAAGTTTAGCAAAAATGCTTTGTGTTTATCCGCCATATTTCCGGAGAAAATGTGGGGGCAAATTATGTGAAAATTAAATTATGTGTCCATTTTATAAGATGACAGTAACAACTATGATAATTTTTTTCTATCCGAATAACATATTTAATTATTTTATTGTAATTCAAGGCAAGTTATAGAAAAGGGGGAGTGAAAAACTCCACTGATTTGTTTTGCCCTTTTAGAACTGGCATTTGTCTCTTTGCTTTATAAGACTCTTTCCAATTTTGACAGATGTTGAATGCACTGCACAATTTTCCTATTTATCTTGTGAATTGTAATTTTTCTATGGTCTCTAGACTAGCCAACCCAAGGGGAGAGATTCCAAACAGCAATGAACATTTTAGATGATATAAATTTTAAATCATTTTGTGTTCATACAATGAATTGTAATCAGTCATAAATTAAATTCAAATAAACTGTTTTTATGTCCCAGTCTTCACTATAAACCTTCGTCCTGAATATGCATGAAATATTTGCCACTGGACGTTAAGCAACCAACAATCAAACAATCACTCTAAACCTCTAGCCCTGTGACATTTTACTTAAAATTCTGTTACCAAAAAAATCCATTTAAAGACTTATCTACTTTATTTTTGATCCCTTTCAAATGCTGTTTTGATTTGATTTTTTCGAGACTTCCACTTTTATTAGTCGAAAAAGCGAGACTAAGCGATCCTACATTCTATCATCGTCAGCAGCTTCCACAAATATTCACTCTTTGGTGAAATTTTTTGAAATTATATTATAATAACTTTCTTAAACTATACTGGATATCTACCAAACTTGGACAGAAGCTTGTTCATGATCATAAGATAGTACCCAGATGTACATTTTGTAAAAAAATAAATTCATTTTTCCCAAATTTGTCTTTGAAATAGACTTAGTTTTTCTGCAGGGAAATATTACATTCATTTTACTAACTTTCTGAAACTATCCTGTGTTTGTACCAAACTTGGACAAAAGCTTAATTCTGATCACAAGATGAGAGGGGATAGGACCTGTATCAGGATTCTGGGATCGGGTGTTTTTAAGCTCGGGATTTCAGGATTGACCCTTTCGATATCTCTGTTATTCATTGTATCTGTAGTTTTGATACAATTGAGGTTTGAAAAATTTGTACAAAAATGGCTACAGAAGGGTACATAAACCTTAACATTACATACATGTACAGTCTGCAGTTAAAGTTTTTAAAACATTTATTGGATTCATAAACTATCCTGGATTTTTACCAAACTTGGACAGAAGCTTACAATCAAATGATTGTATCAAGAGGAATGTTTTCATTGATTTTTTTCCTCATTTTTGTGGAGCCTGCAATTTACAGCAAAAGTAGGCGAGACACTGGGATCCGCAAAACCCTTACAAAGTTTTCTATTTACAGTTACAGTTATAGGCTAAGTAATAGAAAAATATTAATATTTATCATTCAAATTCCATAAGATATCTATTGATTTGGTATGCAAATCAGATGTATTTATTTACAATCTTAGAAGGGTATTAAACTAATGATTTTCATGAAACACAGATAACCTTTGATCTGATGAAAAGAAAATATCAAATTTCAAATGAATGGGATGTAAGCAATAATATGCAACGGTCAGCCGTCCATAATGAGAGACAAATTTTGAAAAGACTGCCCTTAATCAATGTTAATGAAAAATATGAATTAATTGGAATCAATTGAGAATACGATAATTTCAAACATTTAATTTTTTGGTTCATCCGTAAGAAACGAAATTCACAAAAAAATGGTATTGGACGAAAAAATACGGAATCCACAGTATAAGGAATCTTGGATTAGGTAAACGAAAAGAGTTTTGAAAAGATATTGGGACTCCATCTTGAATTATCTAAAACAAAGATGACGGGCAATAACAAACATTGCAAAATCAAGTTTCCTTCTTGTTTATTGTACATCATACATTGATTATCCAGCAAATTGAACTTTTAGATCAATTACATTTGGATCAAGAATTTTTCAAAAATCATGAGGCAACATTGGTTCATTTTACTTTAAAATCTTGGGCCAAAAATCTCCCTTAATCTTTTCTAGAGTAAAATTTGGAGATATAGTCACTCACTTTTCCGGTGTGGTGACCCCTGGAAGACGGTAGTTTTAGATTTCCGAGACTTTAAATGGTCAAAGATGAATTCTTAATTTTCTACTTTTATTTTCAGAAAGCATCAAAGATGAATCAATACCAGAAGGTTTATATGAACCAGATACATTCCAGTTCTTTACTGGGACAGTTAGCACAGATGTGGAAAAGTCAGATGTTATGTGATGCACTGATTAGGACAGGAAATGTCACCACAAAGGTAGGCTAGTAGTTTATGTACTGGAAATAAATCTTTGCAAATATATGAAATGTGGGCTTACCCTCACAATATATGAGTGAAGATGTACAAAATTACAAAAACAAATGATCATGTATAAAGGGCTAAACCTTTGATAAATTGTCATCTAAAATAAGTTGGTTTACAGTAAATATGTTCAAAACAAAAGATGTCTATTTAATCCATTTATCCAGACTTAACTAATCGATCAGATCAGTAATCGATTGATGACTTGAAGTCATCGATCAGTAATCGATCAAACTCTCTAGGGAGTTTGATCGATTAGTGATCGATTAGATGACTGATCGATTTAAGAACGATTACTGATGGATTAGTGCTTGATTAATGACAGATTAGTGATTGTATTATAATTGAGAAAACAATGCTTTTCCAGAAATAAGCCACCCCCTTATGGAAGACATCAGTTGTGAAATAAAAATTCCGTGGAAATATTTTCACCATTGCCAAAATTTTCTGGAATTCCAGGATTTACTCTGTAATACATGTTTATATAATATGCAGTCGTAACCAAGAGAAGCGTATATAAAAGCTTAGTCCTAACATATTCCTGATTAAAACTACATTTTTGTAGGTTTACCCATGTATATTAGTCCTAATAACTATGACGCCTTGAAAGGCTATTGTATTTTTTTTCTTTTGCGCCTTTCATTGACGGAAGGCGTCAAAGCAAAATTTAAAATAGCCATCCAAGATGTCATTATTATCGATATAAAAACCCTATTTTTTATATGTGTTCATGTAACAAATTTGGTTGTAGAGGGGTCTAAATACAGCACAAACTACATTTTCCAAAAGATCGAAAGAGTGAAAAAAAATAAAAATTTAACAACAACATTTGACTTGAATATAGTAGTATATATATACTTCCATGGTCGATAAATATTTGATGCCTTTTAAGTAAATGACCTTTGTTAACACATCAAAATAAATTTTGACATATAATATCAGCTTCAGACACTTGTGATGTTATTATCTGGTATTAAGAGGATGAAAATTGCAACCAAGTTAATATTATATTAAAATCTGTATTTTTCATATATAAGGATTAATCAACACAAATAAATTGTGGAATTTGATATATATCCTTAACTTTATGATGAAATTTAGGGTTTGTCCTATAACATTATTAACTAATGCCAGATTTTAGGTCACAACTAAATAGCCAGAACATTTACCAATTTTACAACAGGTAACTGATACATTATTTATTCAAACACACTTGTTAGTCTTCACAGCAGGATATTGTCTAATTGCGTACAATGGGAGGCAACTCTCATTGTACCTAATTGATAACACCTTGTAAGAGATTGCTTCCCTTTGATACTTCATCCGGGTTTATATTACCATGTGGTTTTAAGCGAAAGAGCATGTTCCAGGCCACTTTATTATGTAATTGATATAAAACTTTTTGGTTTTACTGTGGAACCTTTTTTATCTACAGAATTCAAATTGACTTTAAGAGGATTGAGTCATAAGAATCAACATGTGGCTGTGTCAAAATTACCATTGTTACCTACACATTTAATTGATATTGTTAGGTTGTTGAATATTTATGATTATTTAGATGCTTGTTTATGGTGTTTTCTAACGTTTGCCTTTTTTGGTATGCTTAGGGCGTCAAACCTGGTCAGCAGAAGCTCTACATCTTTTAATTCCCGTGAACAATTGATCAGAGATGATGTTGTTGTTAGTGAAAAGGGTATCCTCCTTTTATTGAAATGGTCAAAGACTAGACAAAATCATGATTACACCCATCAGGTTTCTCTGTGTTGCTCAGTTGAGCCTTCAATATGTCCTGTTCGAGCTTATAAGCATCTTGTGTCTTTAATACCTGGTGATAAGAATGCTCCCGTTTTTGCTTTACCTGTTCATGGTAAATTATTGCCCTTATCTAGATCCGTTTTGTTGAACCGTTTTAGAGAGTTAATTGTTCTTGTTGGTTTAGACCCTTCAGTTTATTCTTTTCATTCGCTGAGACACGGAGGGGCTACTTTAGCCACCAAGGCTGGCATTCCTGAGATTTTATTGAAACATCACGGAGACTGGAGATCTGATTGTTTTCAGACTTACATTAAACAAGCTAGTGTTGATATGTATCGGGTCACGTCAGCTATGAATTATTTGATTGGTAGTTAGTTTTAGGGTATTTTGCCGGTGTATTATTATATTCTTGATTTGATGTTGTTTTTTTTTTTTTTTTTTTTTTTTTTTTTTTTTTTTTTTATGTATATTATTAACCCTGTGTTTGGCGACTTCGTTTTGGGTTCAGGTGCTTCAAATTGACATTTTGTTCATTGTAGCTTATTGATACCATGCTTGGTATAACTATATATGCATTACTATAATAAAGCACCTTTCGCCAAACACTATTAGTTGTCAATTGCGTACAATGGGAGGCAACTCTCATTGTACCTTATTGATAACACCTTGTAAGAGATTGCTTCCCTTTGATACTTCATCCGGGTTTATATTACCATGTGGTTTTAAGCGAAAGAGCATGTTCCAGGCCACTTTATTATGTAATTGATATAAAACATTTTTTTTTTTCTTTTTCTTTTTATTGTTAATTTTTTCTAATTACTTTTATTATTACCCACATTGGGGTTCAGGTGCTTCAAATTGACATTTTGTTCATTGTAGCTTATTGATACCATGCTTGGTATAACTATATATGCATTACTATAATAAAGCACCTTTCGCCAAACACTATTAGTTGTCAATTATCACAATATTGTAGAAGACTGACCAGAAATGACCAGCTGTGGACTATGACTCTACCATGGATTGCAAAATACTGATAAAATAAATAGATTGTTATCAGAGTCAGTGGAAAACTGTCTATTGACTTTTGAATTTACATACAGAAGATCCCCCCTTTTTTCTGAAATTTTAAAATAGTCTTAATACAAGACAATAGTGGAGTATTTGTGATTAGTGTTTTATTTTCACATGAAAGCTTATATTACTAAAGATTAGTAAAATGAATATGAATAAGAAATTAAAGATGTTTTTAAAAAGAACTGAGTATTGTGCCTGCTGAGTGTGCCTGTCACAAGTCAGGAGCCTGTAATTGATTGTCGTTTGTTTTTGTGTTACATATTTGTTTTTAAATTTATAAATAAGGCCGTTATATCTACCTATGATTTGTAGTTGCATAGTGCAACTACAAATCATTGTCCTGGACAAATCATTGATACGGTGTAGCAATGTTTAGATTTTTTTCTGAAAATGTGTTGATTAAAGGGAAACTTTCAGCAGAGACCACCCTTCTTTTTGTCATTTTTTTGTATCACTGTTTTGATTTATTGATTCTTTTCATAATTTTGTAAAATCAGTTAATTTGAATTAAGATTTTTTGTTTTTTTGATTTTCTAACTATTTCAACCTATAGTTCAATAAATGTTAGATTAAGTGTTTCCTGGTAGAATTTTGTCTTATAAGAATATCAGTTTACATGTGAGGTTTACATGGTGATGGTCATTAATTAGTTCTGCACAGTGAAATATTTTGAAGGAATTGTGACCTTCATACTATTTTATAGGTCATTTCATTAATTCACCAATGTTCTATTTCTTTTGAATCCTATGGATAGGTTTTAATGGGATATTATAATACACAATGTAGCACCTATTGAATAATCTGTTTTAATAAGATGCCAGTATTTCTTGAATACTTTTTGAAGTTCTTCTGCTTGAGGATGATAATTATTATAATGTAATGAATGATACTTAACATCTATTTTAATTTTTTCTTTTTCTAAGTTTTCTGTTTTCTGTCATGGAATTTGATAGAATTTGATTTACCAATTTCAGTCAATAAAATAGTCTTTCAATACAGAGTTTTCTTTCTGGTTTGTGTTTCTATGTGAATGAATACCTTTGCCTTTAATATAGGATTTAAAGTTCAAAATGGGTTGGTTTGGGTTTTATGAAGATGTTGGAATTTTTCTGTATTTTTTTTAAAGCATTTCATATCTTAAACACCAGTATTTTGATGTGTTCGTCTTTGCATGGGGATTTCAAGGTCTAGAAATTTTATGGAATGATTATTGCATTCCTGAGTAAACTTTGGCAGGTAGTGTTGATGAATAAATTGAGTGGTAGGGATGGGCTGGTCACCATGGTCACTATTTCAAGCACTAATACATATTTTATGATAAAATCTTGAAATTTAGATGGAGGTTAAGTTTTCAACTATTTTATTTTTTTATTTCACAAATGTCTGAAACTAATTAGATGACATCTTGGATGGCAATTTTTAAATTTTGCCTTGACACCTTCCGTCAATGAAAGGCGTAAAAGAAAAAATTTCAATAGCCTTTCAAGACGTCATAGTTATTGTACTAATAGACACGGGTAAACCTTCAAAAATGTAGTTTTTAATCAGAAATATGTTAGGGCTAACCTATCAGATACGCTTCTCTTGGTTACACTGCATATTGTATTAAACATGTTTTACTGACTAAATCTTGGATTTTTTTTGCATATTTAGACAGAGACATAAATTCAAAACTAAAAAAAATTAAAACTGATGTCTTCTATAAGTATTGATTCAATCCTTTACACTCAAATTTCCAAACGATATTGGCAAAATCATGAAAAAAAATTCCAGTATCTTTTTAGCAGTGAAATGATTTTAAATTTTAGAATTCCAGGTAATTTTGGCAATGGTGAAAATATTTCCATGGAACTTTTATTTCACAACTGATGTCTTTCATAAGTCTTATTTCTGCAATAGCATTGTTTTCTCAATGATAATAAAATCACTAATCTGTCATTAATCAATCACTAATCCATCAGTAATCGGTCTTAAATCGATCACTTATCTAATCGATCACTAATCGATCAAACTCCCGAGAGAGTTTGATCGATTACTGATCGATGACTTCAAGTCATCAATCGATTACTGATCAAATATGATCGATTAGTGTTCGATTACCGATCTGATCGATTAGTTAAGTCTGGATTTATACATTATGACTTGTAAATTTACGACACAAAATATTTCAAGACAAGAAACCCCTTAAAAGTGCAATGTATGTCATAATAAGTAATAATATGGCCTAAAACACAACAAAAGCTCAAACCCTACAAGTTCATGTCAGTTTCTGCACCCCTTTTTGCAGAATTGTGTGAGATGTAAAAAATACTACAAATACAAGGTAAAATATTAAATGATGTCTTTACAAGTCAAAGAAATCTAAGAAATGTAATCATCCTTAATCATATGCAGTCTTCACTATTAATTAGTTATCAAAAGTACCAGGATTATAATTTAGTAGGCCAGATGTGTGTTTTGTCTACATCAGGCCTTTTTTTTAATTAGTTGGTTTACGGATCCGCCGACCCGATTTTGTTTAAAAGTGAAATAAAATTAAAATTTTGATTTCGTGTTGTTTTTTATTCCGCCGACCCGATTTTTCGAGTGCTGTGAATAAAAAAATCCGAGGCGTTCCAAAACGTTTTGTCTGTGTCAATAAAGCGTTTGTAGTGAACGGCGTATTTTGAAAAGCTTCGAAATGACGCAGACGAATTCAAAAACCCAACGAGGGAGGACCATGGAGTCTGACGGCTTCATCTACTTTCAGTTGAATATTAACTTTGATGGTCAACGTACTGAGAGCACTTTTATCAAATGCAAACCTAAGCAAACAATCGGCGATGCCATATTCGACAATATGGCTGATGAAAATGTTGCCATTGTCAAGGTACAAACAGTTTCGCCACCAAACAAAACTAGGGCAGACAATGGAGAAAAGTAATCTAATGTAATCAATTACATTTGAAATTGGGTGTAATCATAATGTAATCGATTACATAAAATAAGCAAAGTAATTGTAATGTAATCGATTACATTTCAAAGTAATCGACCCCATCCCTGCCAGACACCCCTACCAGTACACCCGTAGAAGTGCTTGCGTCCTTTGACTTAAAAATTGGTATCTGCTGCTTCTTCGCCAAGCACGCTGCAATTGCAATTATTAAAGGAGTCAGAATAATGTGTTTGGGTAAGGTAACATATCTTTGGGGGAACTGTCACCTTGTGAGCTAGCACATTTAAATTCTGGCTCAGTGTGTCAGTTTAGCATTTCATTTCTCATTATCATATTCTCATCCTAATTATGCATCTGATTAGCCACTAGACATTAAACAACAATTGACCATCCATCCATCAAATGCAAAGCATATCAAGATAAGAGCTAAACTATTTCTCCTCCTCAACTCCTGTAATGTCATGAATGAACAGCATTTTTTTTTTTTTTTTCCTCCGACTCAAATTTTTCAGAACAGTTGTACGTGAACAAAAAAAAAATCAAAGATTGCTATTTTATTTTTATTTTTTTTACCTCCTCCGACCCTAACCTTTGACACTAGTTGTCCGTAAACCAACTAATTAAAAAAAAAAGGCCTCAGACTCGTCAGTTAAGTTTGAAGGTTACAGACTTGTATTAATACTTTTGGCCTGTTGAAGAAAATTTTGTGGGCACCATAGTATGTTTGACCAAGCATGAAAACTGTGCATAGTCTTGTTTTTGGGATACAATTGCTTTCAAGCAATCTGTAGACCTTTACTATCGGCTCTGAGCAATGCCCTCACGTCAACTGTTTTATTCTAAACATTAAGGAACAGCACAGATTGTTATGATTGTCTTGCTTTAAAAGGTAAAAACAACCGGGATTGAACAACTTTCCTATATCTTCTTTCCATAATCTTCATGTTTGATAATTCCTTTGACTTATATGCGTGTTTTTAACAACACGGAACATCAGAATTAAGCAGTATTTATATTAAGTGTCTTTATAAATTTAGAAACACGTCAGAGGGAATCCCAAATTTTGATGAAAATGTGAGTGTTCTCTGAATTCCGATAAATCTATTTCTGTCATATAAGAACTGAAGTGAAGTTTTTCTTATATGTTACTGCTATGTAACTGATATTTGAGATTGTACTTCCATAAAGAAATAGAGAACAATCTAGGTTGTTTAATAAAAATTTAATATACGTTCTTGCTCCAGGGTTTGTTTTGGTATTTATGCACATGCGTAGTTTTCTTTACTTCCAGGGTATTAGATTGAATGGTAGCTCTGGATTCCCCACTCAATTAATTTATAACTCGCTAGATCTTTTCTATGTATGTCTGCTATTGAGGGTTATTGTTGTTACATGATTTTAAATCATTTGCATCATTTAAATTAAAATTAATTAGTCCATGTCGTCAAGTTGTTACTAGAACACCCCTTCAGGAGAAATGGAGTCTTACATATTATTGTTTTGAATTGTCTCCCTTCCGAAAGTAAATTCCGTAAGATCTGACATTGAATATTAGCTCGTTCTGTCAAAAAACGTCGTATTATATTAAAACCGATTGCAATTTAAACCGTAGAATGAGTACGGAAAGAAGTTATGATCACTGACCAAAAGGAAATTAAATATTTAAAGAGTTAGGAATGATGTTCCTCCTAGAATTAACGTAAGAAAATAAGTGATATAAATATACGAAGTGAAAAATACCTTCTCTCACTTTTTTTACTGTTGTGGAAAGTAAACTTGGAATTGATAGTACAAAAATAAAACACAATAGGCCTACGTACATTGTCCATACACTTTTATCCGGGATTGGCTATTTTGTGACTATTCAGATTATGTAAATTACATTTTACATGTGCAGTTGAATTAGTTTTTAAAGCAATTGCTTTCATGCCGTCGCGTATGGCCATCTTTGTGACCCAGATCAGAGACTCCGCCCAGATCAAGCCATAGTATTTTGTTAAACAGGCTCCTGGTCTGTCATTCTTAAACACCAATGTATGTTTTCTAATGCAGTACATAGCTTGAAACTTTTGAAAAACGTTAGTGGATTTAAGAAGTTTCAGCATACGTTCTTGTAGATGTATTTTTGTATTTAGGGGGACAACCGTTTGACTATCAAAAAACATAGACGTCCGAGTGAAAAAAATGCATTTTTATACCTGCGATTTCGTTTTCCGTTCATATGTTGTTTCAACAAAATATGGAATCATTTCAGTTGTTGATTTAGTATTGAAAATTTGACTGAATTATCTTTTATAATATACGGTTTTATATGTTTAATTGGTGTTTTTTTAAGAAAGAGGTCAGGTGCTCTTGTTTATTCATAAAATTGTCGTTCATTCATAAATTTATCTTAAAATCAAAATCACTACACAGGTTATCAGGTTATACGTAGTGTCAAATGATTACCTGTAATCTAAAAATAGACAAAGTTAACTGACCTATTTTGTTGATTTGTTTGCGCAAATAATTTAGAGGAACGAAACCCTTGTTAAAAACACATAACAATAAGTTTGTTTTCCTTTTTTGTCATAACTCCGTAAGATTTATCGATCACCTTACTAATGAAATGGACCCGTCCAAACGTGATAGATGCCAATTAAGTCCAGATGAAGAGATATTTACAATTTGGAATTTTCTAGTTTCATAGATTAAAAAAAGTACACCTTTTTGGATATCATATTCAAAACTGGGTATGCATGACAAATGATAAAACCATTATCCTCGTCTTTCCAATGGACGAGTCTACTACGTTTGTTGACCCTCGACAGTCCACCGTGTTTGCAATTTTATTTCACATGTTTTCGAAATATTGAAGATCATTTTCACAATGTTTCCTGAAAATTGGATAAATATCAAAGCAACTTAGAGCTGTTTGTTCTTGTTCGTTTAATGACGATTTAATGTCATGTTTGTCTGTGATGGCCCCTCTTTTCGGGATTGCACGAGAATTATAGTTATCTCGTACCGCATGAGGATGACACATATCAACTGAGCAATAATGTTTGGGACTTAGTTTTTAAGAAATGATGACAAAGTAACATTATGAAAATATTTTTAGTCAGCTGAAATATATATTTATTTTTTGCATGTTTATGTCTTGTAAAATATTTTGTTTCTTTCCTGTTTTTCAACATTTGCGTCTGGAAAGTTGAAATGTTTTTACTGAAGTGTTAAATTTAAATTAATTATGAAAATTAAATCAATAAAGGAAATTATTGCCCAGTTACAAACACTACTAGGGGATAATCCATTATAGTTTCGGGAGTTATATGTTTCAGCACATGTATATTTGACCCCAACTTTAGCCTGGTAAACGTGTTGTCTCCTTGTGAAATATAAAACATATTAAAAATGACTTTCTGCTAAAGTCTTTAATTGATATAAAGTTAAAACCTTCTTAATTCTCACTAGACCACACTCCGGTCATGTTTAATTCTTAAATATATGTGGATGAAAAAAAAGTCCCCAAAACATAAACATGGCAGCAATTGCTTTTACAGCCTTTCAGGCTTTGATTAAAATAATATTATCCAGCTACATGTATACATGTGTCAATGAAACAATGGCAATCGTATTCCTCAGAGCAATCTGCTCTTTGATTGTTTGTCGTTTCTGAAAATTTGTATATGAATGGAGATAAGTGATAATGATACCAACAAAAAAAAACCCAAAGACATCTAAAGAGTAACATATATTATCTATTTTAATGCGTAATAGATAAGTGTAATGTTTAGACTGCAATTACATAAATGTTTCTATTTTTCAGGCCCACAGAGTCGTGTTGGTAGCTGCCTGTCCTATGTTACAGTCCATGGACAATGCTTCAGTCGGTTCACATCTAGAAGTACGCTTGGCAGCAGATATTAAACAAGAGGCTGTCAATTCATTCTTACAGTACTTATATGAAGGATTTATGATGTTAAGTGAAGAAAATTGTAAAGACGTTGAAAAAGTAGCTAGACTTTTGCAAGTGGACAGTGTTACAAAGTGCTGTATAGACTTTTATAATTGTCTTCAAAAGAAAACAGGTGTGCCTGTATATTCCAACACACAATATAAATACTCATCAGCTGATCTCTTGGAATTCCGTCATGTTAGAACAACAGACCTTCAGAAGACACTACAAGAAAGAATGATGAAACGAGCAGCTGCTGATTCAGTGAGACCAACAAGTCCAAGTGGCAAACGCCAAAGAATGCAACAACAAAGACCACCAAGTCCCAACATTGATCTTGCCATGTTTGGTCAGAAAGCTGATGATACGCTCAGCATGACTCATAGCTACATGGGCAATACTGGCAATCAGGCAGCAGCTGAACCATGGGAAAGGGTACCTAGAATTGGTGCAATCCATAGTCAGCGCCCATCTCACCCAAAGCCAGGTGTAATTGAGATCGTGGAAGATAGTCTGGAAATCTTACAAACTCAGCCTCCAGACAAGGACGGCAATAAGTCAGCTCCTCCTATTATTCAGAAGAGCTTAGCTATTTCAGTATCTAGTCAAGTCAATTCATCACAAGATGTTCATGTTGTAAATGTGAACGACTCATCATCTCATCCCACTGCTGCCGGTGACGGCCCCATCATGAGTACGGGTAGAGACTCTATCACTGTCAGTCCATTAACAGTCATGCCAGGAACATCATCATTATCGTCATCATCAGCATCATCACCATTAACCAAAGATCCACACAAATCCACTATGGATAAAGATATGTCAGACAAAATACCATATGCCAAAAAATTGCAGTCATCATTAGACCATCAGTCCAGCACCCCTCAGAGAGGTCTGTTCCCTGTGTCTATGTCACCAGCTAATATGTCTCCCATCAATCAAGTCAAGAAATCATTTGCCGCAGGAAGTGCTTCCCAAGCTGCCTCTATGTCACAATCACATGATTCACCCGCCAAAAGAACATCAACCTCAGCAGGAAATGAAATGGAGAGGCCACAATCTTCAGATCAAGGCAAAGATTTGGGGTTTGTATATTACATGTGATAGACATCTACTTTAGAAATATATTTCACTATTACATGTACATACAAATTCCCAAGCATTTGCGACATCACACACATGTCTTAATAAAGGTCAAACATGATAAAATCTGTAATTTAGATGTTTCAAGTTTGCAATTATTTCTGTTTGTAAAAAAAAATTCATTCAGACAATGGTATCCTCCAAATAAGTAAATGAATAGATAAACGAATATGTGGTATGAGTGCCTATGAGACAACTATTAATCCAAGTCAAAATACAGTCTTCAGCACAGAGCCTTAACTCATACCGAACAGCACGCTACAAAGGGCACCAAAATTACAATTTCTCCTTCTTATTCAAGTTATTGCTTAAATTGGACAATTATAGTGACACATTGCATCAAGAAAAATGCATTTTTTTAGGTCCTTAAATAAATGGTTGGCATTATGATTATTTAATAATTATCAGAAATTAATGTTAAATGTTTTACATTGTAGGACAAAAAATAAAGTGGATGACAGGTCTGCATCCAACAGTACAGATATGGCACCTGATTTAAGTATTGTAAAAGTAGAACCGACAGGTGAAGCTGGATTAGACATGTATGTTGATGTACCGGAAGAGAGTATGATGCAGGCACAACAAAGAGAACAAAGGGAACACGATGATGAAAGCGATCTGGAATTGGAAGAAGCCTCAGGCGATTGGTCAAGGGATGAAATGTCAAATGAAGCAGCTGGTGGCGACCAGAATAACTCCTGGTATATAGGACAGTTCAAAGGTAGGTCTTCTTTAATATTGGCCTGATTATAACCCAACATGGTTGACATAAATATACTGAAGAAAAAAACTCAATTCTATATGATTTAGGAATGAGACATAGTTTTAAGGTATTTTTAAGTCAGCTTTGCTGGGTTAATGTGTGGATCACTCAAGATGGCATAATTTAGTTATTTTACTGCAGGCACATTGCAAATTACGGATTTAAGTGAGGTTTTGCATCCAAACATCATTTATCTTCTCTAAATATAAAATTCATAAATTTAAAGTACATTTTCATTTTGCCTTTTTGTTGAACAATGGAGAGGACTTAAGTACATTTTGCATACCAATCATGTTGTCAAAATTGATAACAAACTTTTATTTTGGTGAAATCTATCCTGCTAAATAATTAAAATTTATTTTACAATTACCTGCTTTGTACAAGATCAAGTCAGATTTAAATTTGCAAGTTCTTATTGTAGCAGTCTTCAAAAAGTCCTGGAATACCCTTTATAAGGTTCCCTGGTTAACAATTTTATTTTTACCAAGCACCTTTTTTTTACTTGAAATGAATTAAAACCAAAGTATCAATATGAAAAATTGTGAAACAGCGATCTCCATGTCTTACCCTCATGCAATAAATTATCATTAGCTGCATTGCCAAAGATTTCCTCAGTAGAGGAATTATTGTATTGGTCGATGTAGTTCAACAATATTCAGTATTTAATTCAAACTTTTTGATGGGCATGATTTTAATTATTTTTATTTTCCAATTTAGATGTTATATGACTTATTTTTACACCTCATTATTATGATTTATTTGTTTTCTCTAATTGCCCAACATACTGAACAACCTAACTTCAGTAATAGCTAGTCAACATCTGATATTCGTGATATTCATAGATGTGGATTGTAATACCTGTGTCTGACCTTTTCAGTGTTAATTAAAGTTGACTTGTTGCTGTAGTTATCACAAAATGTTCATGAGGATATTATTTTTTGGTCTGAAAACATAAAAAAAATTAGCAAATTTTATAAAGTCAAGAAGCCTGACAGAATTGGTTTGTGGATGAAAAAGATTCTGCAGATTACTAAATATAAGCGGGATATGCTTTCGAAAAAAATATTTCTATGAATTATTTTTGTTTGTTCTGATGCATATAGTATTATGTCAGAAAGGACTTATTTCCTGTAACCATTCAACTCTTAAAATTTCAAACTTTACTTTTATTTTGAAAAAAATATGGTATGACTAGATATGGCAAGAATTAAAATTGATCAAGTGTAGGCAGCAATTGAGAGAAGTACGATTGACAGAAGCTTTGTCATCCACAATCATAAATGCAACATCTTTGAGGGATCCACACTTCTTAAATAAGATACAAGATCACTACTGTATATATAAATAAAATTTATGATCATGATCATGGAGAAATTTTTTCAACAACATTTAAATGTACATGTCGCGCCTTCAAAAATATATTTAAATTCACTTGGTATATTGAAAAAATTCAAACAGTTTAACTTATGATAAGTTATTTTTTAATCAAAAATATTTATCAAAAAACTAGAAAATGGAAATAAATTTCTCCTTTTAACATTGCTATGACACCCTTAACATTATAGATATGTTTATTGATAAACTCTAGTGTTTTAAAACATAACAAAAGACAGGTTATACTATAGTACTATTGAGTGTGTGTATATGCATGTGTTTCTTGTGGTGTATAAGAACATACAGCTGTAAAACTAGCTTATTCTGAGAGTATCGATACAAACCTTGGAACAGAAATCAAAATGAAGTCCATCATATGCATGGTGTCAAAGTTGAACTTGAAGCATGTCAAAAATTAAATTTGTAATCTGGTGCAGCAGTTTCTTTGTTGGACAGAAGTTGTACTATTTTGTAATTATTTTTAATGAGGGAATAATATTTTGAATGCTATTTACTTAGATGTTGAATTTTAGTCTTTTCCAGCATTGAAAGTTTTATGAAAGAAATTTTAGGACCACTTAGAACTGCTCAAACCAGATTATAAAGTGTTATGTCATAGCAATGAGAATGTTTTCTTATTTTAATATGTAGGTCAATGTGACCTGATTATGCTGATATAAGAAATTGGAAGATGATAAAATCAGCTTCCAGTCTCTGATATACTAATAGACAAACAATTTGTTTGTGACAATTTTATATTTATTTAAAACAAAAAGGTATCTTGTATATAGATCATTATAGAGAAACAAAACGCTTCCATAAAATTCATTTGTGTCTGTACTTTGCAAGTTTGGAGTCACAAGCGGGAAACAGTCCAAGAAATTTGTAAAATAATGAACTGGAGACTACTAACTGACATAAGAGTTTGACTGAAATTAGATTTTACTTTAGTATTCAAGTTTGGTATAAAAGAAATTATCTCAAAACGTGACTGAAAGTAAATTTCGTGTCGTTTCAGATGACATGGGCAGCTTGCAAAGTACAGTTTTAATGGGACAGAATTTCGATTATACTGTTACACAGAATCTTGAGCAATTACATCCAACCTCAATTGATTCAAAAACAGACAATACTAAATCAGTTGTCAGCTTCAATTATGAAGAAATACTTCTTAAAGGCAGGGATGATCCATTCTCTGATATTCCAAGAGAACATTACATATCACTTGCAACACTTATAGACCTTCATAAACAAAGTTTAGGACCTGGAAATTTTGCTAAAAATGTTTCTGAGAAACTTTTCCCAGAATTATTTGGACCTGATTTCTTAAGAATTTATTACTCCTACAATGGAGGTGGACGTTGCGATAAGAAAGAACTAGATCCCTTTAGAAAAGCTTACCTGAAAAAATATGTGACTTTTTTTCATCCAGAACTTGAAAACACACCCCTCTGGAAAGAGAGTGCTGTTTCTAAAATAAATGAGAATTTACGACGTCCAACTAACAAAAAAGTGTATAAACATTAATGATAAGTTTCCTACCAGTGAGTATTTAAATAAGAAATCTAAATAACCCAAAAGAGATATTCTGATTTTTAAATTCTTTCCTTAAGCATCTCCACCCATTCAACCAGAGGTGATAACTTGCAAAACTGAAAATGAGGATACGCAGAGGATCTTAGATATGCCACGTCCTGTTGTGTTGACATCAACAGAGCCAGTTCTAGTAACGGAAAGTTTTGGCGGAAATAAGAATTCAGGAAGATCATTTCTATTCACTAATGAGTTTTGGGAAGAATTGGATATCAAGTGTTCAGATATTGAGCCTCCTTACAGAATTTCTAATGCTGAACTTTTAGCTGAATTTAATAAATCTAATAGCCCTGGAAATTTTGCCAAGCATTTGTTAGAGAAACTATTCCCAGAACTTTTTACAGATGAATACCTTTGTCGTCTCTATTCATATTATGGGGGAGGCAAGCAGCACAAATTTGCCCTTAGTTCCTATGGTCTTGGCTGTTTATATCGATATGTCATTCATTTTTACCCAGAAGTTTCTAATCCCATAGCATGGAAGAAGTTTGTTGTTAAAAATATTAACTGTGCTCTAAGAAGATGTGAAAATCCCAAAAGTTCAGATGTGATTGAGATAAATTAATTTAAATGACACCCTGCAAATTACATTCCAATTTAGAATACAAGTTATTTAACATTTGTGTCCTTTTTTTTCTGTTTATATTCAACAGAAGTTTGAAATGAATCTTGTATATAAGTTAGAAATTAATGCGTTGTTTTCTGATATTTTTTTCTCTAAAACAGTGAATTGCCAAAAAAATATGCAAATTTACTTCTTGTGTTGTATTAAAATGATCACATCAAGATACCTTTTTGTTTATTGTGCATCTGTATATATATATTGATGAATTAAAAAAGGAGAATTTTACCTGAGAAAAGCTGGAGAAAGGAGATCATTTGGATTAAAAGCATTACCTTCTTAAATCTGCCAGAGTTATCTTTCTTTGTTCACACATTTGAGTTCTGGAATTTTATGGAAAATACTTATTTTTAATGAAGACAGTGACACACACATATGCAATTTAAATCATCCTGGTTTTTGATATGGATGAACATGTTGGTATAAGAATTAAGTAAATTGTAATGGTTATCAAAAGACTTTAAACAAAAACCTGGCAGAGTTGTGAAGGCAATGCTAAACAGGTAGGTCCACACACACCAAACAAAAGTCCCAGAAAAATAATATAACTGAAGACTGGAATCAATAATAGACTGAAAAATAATTGAATACTGATTCATATACTTGAGTTGACTGGATCATTGAAGGTTTCATGTGGAGTTATATAAACTTGTAGAGAGCTAAACAATTGACTGGAATGTTTGATTTTGGTTGAAATAGTCTTAATCAGGGAATTGTAGTTTTCTTGTTCTGATCAGTGATGTATGATTTATTAGTGGGAATGGTAGTTGTATTCTTGCTTTGACTTTGATTGAAGTAATCAATCGTTTGTTAAATTGATGGTAGAAATAACGCACTTATAAAAAATGTTGTTTAGAAATTTCAAATAAAGTAAAAAAAAATGGAAGATAAAAAAGGATGTAACATTATCGTGGAAAAAAATATGAATTCTGTTTCATGTCCAAAAAAAAAAGAAAAATATTGAAGCCGTTTAATAAAATATAAACGAAGTATCATAAAACCTTAGAATGTAACCATTATAAAATTACAAATGGGTGATCATTTTGTTGTGTGCTGTTGCAGGTCTCCATGGTAACAGACACAACAAAATTGATCCACTCCGATACAAGATGATGAGATCCCAAGATAGAGACACCATATTGGTAGAAGAAGACTGTGCAGATTTACAATATTATGTTGAGGATGCTATTCCTGTGAAAGTGTTAAACTTTGAACATAGGCCTGACTGTGTTGAACCTGAAGAGGAACACATAATACAAGAAATATTAACCAATGCTGTTTCTCGTCAAAACTTTGCTTGGAGACTTGTTAGGCACTATTTTACTGATCCTGAATTGAAAGATCACAATTGTTTTGGTCGGAGAGGCAAAATGCCACTTATCACTGATAAATTAGAAAAGGTTGAGAGCATTGTATTTGCCTATTACCCTGTGGCTGATCCTGCTTTATATCCTCAAGCGTGGCGAGAGTGTGTGGTTGCTATTGACAAGGGCATTAGAAATTCATTCTCTGACTATGGCTACATTAAAGCTGACGAAAGAAAGTGTCGATCAAGTTACAATATTATAATATAAAATTCCTTAATGACTGGAAATTTAAATTGAAACTTATTTTGATGGTTTTGTGAAACTATCAATGCATATGCATTAGCACTAGATATGTCCACAATTGAATGTAATAATTGAATGATGCAATTTCTGAATGGAATATGTTCTTCCTGCTCTGTGCTTCCGTATTTGCATATAGTGGTCAAATACGTTATTATAATTTCTTGAAAAGCTATATAGAGTCGTCTCTTAGTTCAAAATGAATAGTTGTGATGTTTGTTTTAGCTTGTTTTTAAATAATTTATATTAAAAGATGAAAATGCATTGATATTCTTGGGTTTTATTGGAAAAGGCTTGTTACAAATATTGATAGAGTTACTTCCCTTTGAACACTTAGTTATTTATGGTTGATATGCAGTTGCCGAGTTGATTCTCATGTTCAGTCAGAATACAAAATTAAGAAGGTTTAATTTAATCATGTTCAATTTCGGTTTTTGGAATCTGTAAAATAAATCCCCAAGGGCAAACCTTAAATCTTGCAGAGGAAATTATGCACATTATTTGCAAAAGTTAACATTGTAATTTGATTTGAAATCTGGTTGTTATAAAGTTTTACAGTGTTAACAATTGATTTTGCAAACCAGCAGTCTGGCAATGTTACTTGAAAATCAAGTCTGATCATTGTTTTCTACGATGTACAGGATTCAACCTTGCAGGTAGATGTTATTTTTGATTGAATTGACTGTGCACATAAGTGGACCAGTTAGCAATGGATTTGACCCATAAACCAGAGATAAAATTAAGTAATAAAAGAAATTATTTCTCTTGTAGTAAACCTGACATAGATATGATAACCAATCACATAAAACACACTAATACAACAAACTTGATATTGACACACACATTCAGTTGACATATTTTAATTCATATAAATTGCATGTTGTTTGTGTTTGTTTTTATAAATATTGCCTAAGTGTTCTTCTATTCCTCCTGGTTTCACTAAAACTATTGAGAACACCTTGGCACTATTTAGGTACAAAATAGCCATTAAAAAGCAGCATAATGTGTTGCTATAGCTACTGAACAATAAAGAGAGGCTGTGTTTATTTCAAATTCCAAATTCTTTTCAATAAATGTTTTAGTGATACCTTGAGAAAGATTTATAAATTTCTTTTTGCACGAAACTTTTAATTGTGAACGTAATAGTAAAGCTAACACTAGCCTCTCTTTATTCTTTCAGCTCCCAAACAGCCAGTTTTAAAAACAAAGCCTATGCCTGCCTGTGCTAAAGCTAAGAAGTATCCAGGTTGGAAAGAAGAACCGTCTGAAGACCCAAATGATCAAGAGATAGAGTTTATGCCAGGTCACAAATTAGTTCACATCACTGGCCATAAACGAGCTTGCGCTTATTGTAATATACTCCGTCTTAAGACAAAATCGGGATGGGCTATAAAATCTTACTATAAATGTGAGGCTTGCGATGTATGTCTTTGTAAAGGAAAGAAAGACTGTTTTGTAAGGTATCATGAATTAAGAATGGAACAACCAGATTTGTCTCCCAAGATGTTGCTGAAAACTTTAAAGGAAGCAACTGCTAGTCAAACACCAAAAAAACCTCGTAAAAGTGCCAAAGTAGATGAACCAGGGGCTAAAACTGCAATATATGAAGAATTTACCTCAATGATGACACAGGCTATTGCTGATCAACTTCAGGCGTATGGGGGAATGTTGGACCCAGATGACAATGGTCAACAGAGTTTGAATCGGAGTCGTGGATCTGACCAGCAGTCACATATAACTGTCTCACCACATAACACAAATGGTCCCAGTCAACCTGAAACTGCAAATGAAAAAAATAGAATTCACATGGAACCTCTGAAAAATGAACAAGGAATCTTGCCAAAAACTACAGATGATAAACCCAACCCTAATGAAGAACAAACTTACTCACCTAATAACCAACAAGAATACTTGTTGTAATATGTTGTTATTGAAACAAATTAATGTGTTCAGCTAAATCATAGACAAAAAAGGGCATTTCATTGAAAACATACTTAAAAAAGGAATAGGTTTTAAATGGCTCAGTCCTTGACGAAAGATTTCCATTTTTCTATTTCTTAAAATGTTATTGCCACAATGATCAAATATTGACTGACATAATAATTTATGAAATGCTCCATGTTTTACATATTATGTGCCAAGTATATTATTTTTTAATCTTCCATATTTATTATTTTGACATGTTGTTTTGATAAATGATACAGGTAAATTCTGAAGGCATTATCACAATTATAATTTATTCAGTTTGTATATTTTCTACATTTTCCCATTTTATGATGATAAAAAAAAATAAGGACACTTTAAAGTTATCTTCTCATGCTTTTCTACCTTGCTTGTGACAACACTTAGTGTAAAAGTAAAGATAGAACAGGTCTGAAATATTCGTTGTTGATTTCAAATTCTTGAATATGGTCAAAGTGAAAAAAATAATCATGTTTTGAAAAAATTACAACAGTTTAAATTTAAAAACCAAAAATATTTGAGTAATTTAAAATGTATTAAAAAAAATTGAGATATTTTGCTTTAGTCTGGGAAGCACTTGTTTACCAATGGGTAGTTAATGCATACATGTGTACCAAGTACAAAATGTGGGATTTAAGATTTAAAATTTTATTGACAAAGCTTGAAGAAATATATTCATTACTATCTTCAAATTTCAATAACAAGGTTTTGTTTATGTTTCTTTTCTTATATAATAATATTTAATTGTATAACTTGCATGTGTTTTGTGTATTCACTATACTTTAAAAAGGTGTTAATAATTATCATGACTAATGATGCATGAAAATGTATTGGAAATCCCTCTTTCCCTATTTATGCCCCTTTGTTTTGTTTTGCATTTGAAAATACTCATTTTGTTTGCTAATGTTGTTTTATAATGTTCATGTTTTTTAAAAGTTAAGATTTGATTGTATAATCTGCAAAGCAGTGGCCATCCATATTGATCGTCTAATCTGGTTACCAAACTTTGTAATAACCCATCTTCTAAAATAAGGGAGGTAACTGGTTTACCTTTGTCTGTTCATCACATATCAGTGACATAAGGCCACACTTAAAAATATTTTGGTTTGCCCAAACCCTACCCAAAAGTTGAGACAGTGGGTAGGTAGGTAGGCATTTTCTTTTTTTTTTTCAAAATAAGAAATTGAAGTATCAGATGTTTATTAGTCTTCATGCCTATTTGGTTAAAAAAAAACTTCTTCAAATCAGGACAAAAAAAGAATTTGAGTAGGCAGCTATTTTCTGGGTAGGTAGGTAGCATTTGGGCAAACATACCTATTATTTATTATGGCCTAGCTTAATCTGGATGTTCAGTAGCTTACAGTATATCTGATTAGTTCTGCACAATAAACAATCACAATCTGCACTCATTCTTGTATGTATTAAAGTCAGGTTAAGCAGCTTCAATTTTGATTTTTACTCTTTGGTAATTTGAGTTTTCTTTTTCAAATCCCATCATTTTGAACATGAAAGTGTGTTATTAATTGATTTTGTATGGCTGTTAAATTTAGATATCTTTGACCCTTGTTTTCAATTTATTACTCCTATTTAAATATTAAACTCAGGAAAAAAAGCTTTTGTATTTTTACAACATTTGAAACTAAACATAGATCTTCTTACACAAGGCCAGTTAATTTTTGTTCGTTGTGACTTTTCACCTTAAGAATCGATCTTGATATAAAAATGAAAATGAATTAAAAAAATATAATATTTTCATGTAATTTTCAAATTTATTATTATACATTGTTAGTGATGAGCATACTTTATTTATATCACAACAAAAAAACACTGCCTGATGGCTGATATTCTAAAATTATATTGTATACAATATATTGATCTGAAATTGGATAATTAAATAAAACTAATGTGAGGATCACCCAACCAAACTTTATTCATACACCAAATATGTATCAAAGCTTTGATTATAAAGTATTCTATTTCATTTAGTTCTTTCAAAGTCTAAATTAAACAATTGTAAGTTAACATAAGTTGTAACATTTAATTTTTAAAATTTCCAGGGACACCAAATTTTTACAATTTTTACAATAGCTGTTATTAATTAATGGTCTGGAACAAAAAACTTAGATATTTATTTAGAACAAAACAGAAATCCTTTTTATATGCATGTTATCGTCTTTGTGCTATATTTATTTATGTAACTTTGTTTAGATATGTCCGTGTTGGTATTTTAGAATAAAATGTTGAATTATTTTAATGGACAATTTTATTGATACCAACACTTTGAACATAGAAAAAATGCTTCCACTATTGCTCTGAACATAGAAAAAATGATTTCACGTAAATTCACTGTGTAAATATATGTTGCACTGGAGAGAGAGAAAGAAAACAAACATAAAAACCTTGATGTGATTTCTGTAGTAACTATTATCAATCAGACACTTGCCAGTACACACAAAAAACTAATAATATGGATATAATTATTTAACATTAAAACAAAATGTAAATATAGGGGGCTGAGTGGTCTAAGTAGTCAAACTACTGTTTTACTAGCCTTGTCAACAATGAGGTTCTTAGTTCAAATCCTGCTGAAGTCTAATCATCTGAATTGACTAGGATTATCAGTTCTCCAACTGAAGGTTAGTGGCTCCTCTGAGCACTCTGGCTTTCTGCTTCCTCTTGTAATAAAATGGCCACCATGAAATAAAACAATTGTTCTGAAAGTGGTGTTAAACACCAATCAATCAATACCAAAAATAAAAAAAGGATGATAAAATAATCTAATGTTTGACATATGTGGGATCTTACATTTTTAACTTCAGGAATGTGTGTTTTGTTTTTTCTGGAATATTTCATTGATTCTTTTTTTATAAACTTCATTCGTGAAATATTGATTGTATAGGTCAATACTGGGGAAGACAGTCAGATAAATTGTAAGCTGTTAATTACAACACCAAACTCTTGTTCTGGGATATTTGGTTTATAATGATTATAAACATTTTTCTTAGTTGAATGACTTTCTTATGAATTGTCAAAGGTATGGAAGTTCTTGTTCCCTACATTGTAAATTTCATTTCTTGCAGGGTACAAGGGCAAAGAACGATCTTCTTTTGGACACAAGTTTACACAGGAACTTCATGAAAGTATTGCAACAGAATTTGAAAAAAAATTACATGGTTATAAACATAATGTGGTAGATCAGTCAGCTGATTGGTCTACACAGAAAAGTTCAAATTTACCATATGTAATTGGGACTAGTGAACTTGAAGGTCAAGATGTGACAGAAAGTCTACCATTTATTGTCACTGATAAAAATCTGGCTTCTGAACAGGGTGGGCAATATGAAGGAAAGCCTAAATATCATTGTCTTGTGTATAATGCTGATTCAAAGGCCAAATATTGTGTATACTGTAAAATCATGGGAAATAGAACCAGCTGTGGTTGGAATGTGAGATCTTATTACTGTTGTGACGCTTGTGATGTGCCACTGTGTAGTGGCAAACGGGACTGTTACAATGATTATCATAACATGTTAAAGAAATCACAACCAGACTTGACATGGCTGTGCTCTGATCTCAGACCAGTTAAAAAATGAATTACAAATCGAATTGAATTGAATTTTTAGGCTTTGTGGCTCAGGTAGAATATTTCTGTTTTCATAGCAATTTGTTGTTTTTACATGTTTTTTCCCTGGATGAATTTGCAACCAATCAATGAATAGAAAAAAATAAAATTCAATAGTCATACAATAGAGTTTCAGCTTGATGCTTTTGAGTAGAAAATAATATCTTTGCAGTCTTGTCATTGCCAGAGGTATAATACCCAACATCTCAGTTAAAACATACTTCAAGACATCAACTTATCCCTTGAAAAGTCCCACTTAATAATTTTGTTTTGATGTATCTTGATATATTAAAATATTGCCACATTTTTGTTTGTTCAAACTAATTCTTTCTCTATGCATCAGATTCACAATTCAGACTGTACCTATAGCTGTGATAGCTTGGCACTACAAAATTCTTCAGATTTCTATCTAAATATGCACACAAATAAACTCTAAAACATTCGTTTATATCTTATTCACAACTTATCAAAAATAAACTTCCAAGAGGTTAGAGTTGACACTCTTGTTTAAGACTATATATTGTCTTTGAGATGTCTTTTGGTTATTTTCTTCAATCTGTTGTGTCAGTCATGTCAACCTTCTGGGACGCCACTCTAACTGAGCAGAATAGTCCTTGCATCTTACTCTGACAGAAATTTGCTTTTTACATGTATGAAGCTTTCTTAATAGTGTTTTTTGCAGTGGGATCGTGGATAGTTTCAAAGAGAGGGGTTAAAATGAATCTGCCAACTACAAAAGCTTTCTTTGTATTAAAACTGACCAATATACTGGATTAGTGAATGCATTTTATGTTACACTAAAGAGAATGTTTTAATATATATGTCTCTTCTCTCTAATGATACACATGCATATAAGAGATCATTTCGAAAGGACCTTGTTGGCAGATTCAGAATAATTCTTTCTCTTTGTTTTCAGGCGGCCAAGTTTCTTCTAATCTTCGTGACATGCTCACATGCCAACTTCCTGCTGACAGTTATGGTTTACAGTGTCGCAGTTCAGCTGTTTACAAATCAAAATGGGAGGCATTGGGGCACTTACTGGTCAGATGTGATAAAAAGCTTTGTTTCATGTGCCAGGCTCATAAACGAAAAACTAGGGCAGGCTGGTTCGTGTACACTCGGAAGAAATGCGAAAAGTGTAATATTCCATTGTGTAAACAGGGGATGGGTTTCAATTGCTATGAAATGTTTCACCAGCTGTATTTTCATGAAGATGGAAGCCCAAAGCCGTCTCTAGTCCAAAGTTCTGGAGTTCACAGAATTTCAGCAAGTTCAGTTAGGCCTGGCAATCAGCTGACACCTGATAAGCAAACATCTTTGATATATTCAACATTTCAAGTTCCTCATAGTACACCAAATCCACTAGAAAGTGGTAAAACTACAAGACTAATGTCTGATCTTTCACCATTACCTCTCCAGTATGGTAGACAAGTTGAAAGAAATGTTATTAATGAAAGATTTTTTGATGAGGATTTCACTAGACATATGGAACACATAGTTTCTAATGTTATACCTGTTCAAGGAAATTATAATACTGATAATAGAGATGATGATATTGAACAACAAAGATCTGATATACTTTCATTTGAAAACACGAAAACAATAAATCTGAATGAAACTAACAAGTAGAGACATGAACCTTTCTAACTTTCAAAGAGTCGTATTCTGAAAAAAATACTTGCGGTTATACATCTTGTTATAGAGTGCCAAATAAAGATATTTGTTTTAAGCTCTTTTTTCTTTCTCTATACAATGTGATGGAATTGAAGACATAGATATTTGATATTATTTAGAAATGGTTGAAATCTCACAAATAACTTCTTGGCAATCAACCTAGAAATGTTGTGTACAGGATATTAAATCTATTTATAAACGACTTGTTTAAAAAGTGTGAGATAATTTTCTTGGACTCGGCTGTAGAACTTATGGTTTTCTTCAAAACTATTCAAATCTTGGGTTTCAAGTAATAATATTTAGCATGCAAGCTGTAGGCATAATATGTTTTGTTGACTTTGTAGTTTTGAATTTGTATTTGCTGCATGTGTAGAAAAGAAGCTACTTTACTTTTGTTATTTGATACAGAGTTAATTAGTATTAAAAAACATATACAAAAGATTTATAGTTTGCTTGTATTGTCAATGAAATTTTGTTGAATTGAAAAACTTTGGAGACAGCAGTTCATAATGGAAACTCCATACTTCACAAATGGAATGGGTGTTAACGCTGATTTAATTCAATGAATGTGTATAATGCTGTATATATTGTACAACATGATTCAAGATTTAGTGCTCAGTGGCCTATTTTGTCTTTCAAACTTAGTCGAGCATGCACACATGTAATCTATGTTTTCAGGTGGCATACAGATACCAACAGAAACAAATTGGTCATCAGTGCAGCCTCAACATGGACAAGTCATGCCATCAAAAGTGATTGTCAATAATCCTTCCTTTTGGTGCATTCCTTTGAAATCTTTTATGGGGAGTAAACAGGAGGATTTTACTGGTTCCCTGAATAATTTTACTATGCTGCCACTATCAACTGAAGATTATAAAATTCCAGCTGAAATAATTTTACATGCTTTGAATACGTGTGAGCTTCAGAGGCATAAATTTGCAGTTGCTATTTTTCGCCAGATTATATCTATTGGTGAAGCCCACGGTCGCAATATTACAGGAAAAGTCTTTGTACCAAATGTTATAAAGGGTAAAATTTCTCCAGTTAAACTTCAGGCCATTCAATTTGTCTGTAGACAGTATTACCCATCAAAGTGTGGAGAGGAGGAAAAAGATTGGAAAATTGTTGTTTCTGCCTTACATAAAGCATTGTGGACAGTTGAAAAATTTGTTCAAAATTTCTTGGATGTCAGTCTGATTGCCAACTTGCAAGGAATGACTTAAAATATAATGGTTTTGTACTGTAATGACATAATAGATATATGAGTGATTGTAAGTTACTGTGTGACTGTGATATGTACTTTTAATCTTTTTTTTTTATTTTTTTGACAAAATAATCATTTTAATGGAATAAAATATTAGCACATGCTATTAGAATTGTGATTCATAATCAGGAGATTTAAGGTCAAAGATTTTTGTCATGGATTGTTAAGACTTTTGGTTGAAAAGGATTGCATTGCTATACCTAGTTCTTTAGATAAAAGCCATTGCATTATTGAAAGATTTAGATTTTTGGTTGAAAAGTGATTCATTATTGATAGCCTATAGATATTTGGTAGAGCGAGATGTGTCACTGAAAAACTACTGGTCTATTTTCATTTGATGAAGAGGGGTCTATCTTGAAAACAGTTAGGATATTTCAGCAGTGTTGATGTTAATAGTGGTCCTGTCTAGAAAAGTTGTATGCGAGTATTTGATCAATGACATTGCTTTATTGACGCAGTTACTCTTTTTTCCTAATTGAACAATAACAAGTACATATGGAATGATAGGGAGTCTCAAATTTGAAATTTTATTAGAATGTTGAAATAAATATATGATAAATATTTTGATGTACTTTTATGTGGCATGTTTCTGAAATAACCTTCATCAACTTAAACCAATAGATGACGTTAAAATGCAAAAAGAATAGGTTTTAGAAGTCTACAGCCCAAAAAGAGCTTAGACAGAAAGGATACCCCCAACTTGCCTGTTAATTTTGGCTTATGGAGTTACAACTGTAATAACAATTTCAATTTATTAAATGCAGCAGACTAAAGGATTTTGACTTTGTTTCTTTTTTAATTTAAAATTTTAATAAATAATTTACGTGGAAAACATTTTGTTTTCAGATGAAATGCAGTCTTATGTTCCAATGAGGTTACTACACTCCCAGATAAAGCAACTAGACTTTGGAAGAGAACAGTTTGAACCAGATCATACCAGTCATTCAAATCTGGCACAACCTTATGTATTGGATGATTATAGAAATTATAAATTAGAAACAAAATTAAATAAACCATCACTTGCATGCAAACCACAAAATCAAAGAAAAGGCAAAGTCAAAATCCTTGATCCAAAATTTTGGGATCTTCCATTAATAACATTGATTGGAAATCAACCAGAAGAATTAAATTACAATATGAACAATTTTGTATGTTTGTCAACACCAGAAGAGCCATTTATTATCTCCGATGATACATTGTCTCTTGCCATGACAAGTAGTATGTCACAGCGGCATAGGTTTGCCACCACTGTGTTCCGTCATATCTGTACTATAGGAGATATATATCATGGAAATGTTTCTGGGAAATTCTTCAGAGCTCATTCTGCATCTGTTGTCAACAGGAAAATTAGTCCGTTAAAAATGAATGCGTTAGAACAAATTTGTTTTGAGTATTTTCCGAGCTCTCCCAATGATAGAGATAAAGATTGGAAAATCATTGTGACTGCTTTACACAAAGCTGTTTGGTATGGAAGAAAATACATTAGAAATTTATTGGATATAAGTGCTATTGAAGATAGTCTACAATGATGATTATCTATTGATATGCCATTTGTCGTAGGCTCAGTCTACAATGATGATTAACTATTGATATCCCATGTGTCGTAGGCACTTCTGTGCATGTACTTCAGCTCTCAGTTATATATTCCAACAATAACTGTCAAGAAACTACAGTTTATAAAGCAGCTTGAAAGATAACTGAAATAATGCAAAAATATATAATTTGTACATACTATAACATTCATACCTAATATAATGTAAAAGGATGTTATCAATACTAGCAACAAAATATAATCATTCTTAAAAAATGAAGTAAAAAATATCTGAATGTCTTCTCTAAGGAATAATACTCTACATCCAAAATGAATGACCTGTACAAATAAATTAAAAAAAAACTTAATAAGCATGACCACTGACTGGAAGTCATAGAAGTGATTTGCATTTTTATTATTATATAAGCTGTGCATTAGTATAAATGCTCTATCTACATTATTTATTTATGCTTGAAAGACTATGATTCATTCTGATTGTTGTCTTATAGATATTTTGTTTGTTTACATCTAAATAAATATGACTGTTGTCTAACTACTGTGTTTGTTTACCCTTGGATATATATATATATATATAATTATAGATTATCGTTGATTATCTCAACGAGATTGTTTTTCTCGCTTGAGCTGGTTCAGCGAAAATGAGAAAAGCAATCGAGTTGAGATGACCAATGATATTAATCTGTTTATCGCTATTTTACCTATGACGACGACGTCAATTTCGTTAGCAACGCCATGAGGCCTCCTTAGTTTCTAGCAATAATTTTTCCATCTCAATCGAGGAGCAGGATATGAAAATTATCACAAAAAAGATCAAAGGAAAAATGCACAAAATATCGATAAATATATATATATGGTTGATAATGGTTCTGTTTGTTTACATCTTTTGAAGACTTGAAGGTTTTTTTGGTTATTTTTTTCTTCCATGTAAATTTTATTGTAATCTTTCAGGTTCTACTTCCTATCATCTTTAATTAAAATGGTTATTGTTTTGTATTTACCTGAATTGATACAATCATACTTGTAGGTTGATTTTGTTGAGGTTTCCAGAGGTTCCATATGCATCATTATAGTTCAACATGTCAAATAAATGCAGATATATTCTAAAGTTTCAATTCAAATTACTGTTTTTGCAATAGTTCTAGATGATTAGTTAGTCAACCTGTACCCTTTCTGGTATTGTTAACTCACACACAAGTTGTCATTTATAATGTTAAAAGTGAAACATCTTTGTATTGACTTTGTTTTAAAAGGATGGAAGTAAATGTGGGGTTGGGGTTTTCAGACACAAATTAAACAAAACAGCCAAAACCTAGAAAATTAATATATATTAACCAGCAAATACTCATTGTAGATCTGCTAAATATATAAATTTACCGGTACATGCCAAAACTCTTTCCTGACTAACCTGCTGGATTTTTTGGTTGCAGTATACTTTCTTGAAGTAAATTTAATAGATGGTTACTCACCTACCTGGACAGGAGAATTTTACTTTTCGTTTTTCTGCTGCTTGATGATGGAGGGACTTAATAATAGTCACTGTCCATTCAGCCATGCGTTAAGTTTATAATGAAAGCAGAATTATCAAATGTCAAAGACATAATCACATTACCAAAGAATCATATTCTATCTATCTTGTTTTGATATTATAATGTTGGTAAATGGGAAGTTTGGTTTTGTTTCCAGGTGTACAGTTAAAGGAAGAGACATCAGAAGAGAATTTGGGAATTGAAGTTCTTTCCTTGGCAGGTTCTGCATATGAGGTTTTCTATGGGGAAGTGGATCAAGCCCAGAGTTTTGATCAGATATCAGAGAATTCCACTGAAGTTGAAACTTATCATGCTAATGGGGTTGGTGAAGTTGATCTTGGTCAGACAAATACCTCCCATACAGTCGATGTAAATGAAACCACTGTTCAAACAGTTGTTGTACCAGCTGATAAGCAAGATAAATCCATTTCAAATGTTCATAATACAAGAAGCAAAAGGTCACCACTAAAAAAATCTGCAAAAATAAAAACTACAAACAAACGAAAGGTCAAAGAAAAAGCATGTAAACCTTTTATGAATAGGTTAAAATATGCATTGAGAACAAGAGAAAACAGATCAAGAAGGTCCATAGGTTCTAAAGCAGTGCTTTCATGCATAGAAAATAATGTAAGTGTTAGAAAACCAACTGATGCTGCTAAAAAACAAAGTCGTCTTACAAAGAAAGCTTCTGTTGTTGGGAAACTGATTCCAGCAAAGAATGTTACACATCTACATAAAACAAAGCAATCTTCAGCTGGAAGTTATCTATCCATGATATCCAATATTGAAGACATGACCATGGAAAAATTAGTTCCTGTCAAATTTCCAATGAAAATTTCTAATACTTTAACTGACACCAATAACCTGCAGGAACAGTTTATGACTAGTTATTCATTCAAAGTAATGGATCCCAAGTTTTGGTGCATCCCACTGCAAGCTGTATTTGGAATAGTCAGTCTGCCAGGTGATGCTCGGCTGAGATGTATATCACAGGTATCTGGCTGTCTACTTCCTGCTACTGATTCCTTCACAATCAGTGATAAAGCTATACAAATTGCACTAGAGTCCTGTAGACAAAGCAGCTATAGATATGCTCAATCTCTCTTCAAGTCTGTTCTTACTGTCGGAGAAATCTATAATAGAGGAGTGGGTAAAGTGGACAAAGAAGAAATAAGTCCTGTCAAGATTGAACTTGTTAAGAAACAAACCTTTAAACATTTCAATGTTGAGAAAAGTGTTGAAGAATTTCAATGGAAGCATATAATGTATGGGTTTAACTTGAATGTAGAAGAAACTCATAAATTCATTGAGAAATGGTTTGATGTCAGTCTTATTATGGAACAATTGTAAATGTGTAACATAGTTTTGTTAGAAATACCAAGGTTAAGGAGAGAAGTTTGATTTTTTTGGGTAAAAATTGCATGAAATTCAATTATAATCCTGTTGTACTGACTAGTACTTGCTATCTATATTTCCAGGATTTATCACATCGGTTGAAATACTAAAATTTCCATGTTTTACAGTGTAACTTCTCATATTGACAATTGAAACTTTATAATCTTTTATTAAAAAGGGGGGAGGTAAATGTGTAATCAAACTGAAAGCTGTACATGTATTAAGAAATCAATTTATATATACATGTACTAGTAATTTAAGATGAATTATATGAAGTTGTATAATCCACCATCGTTAAGTCTACTCTACTTGAAGTTTTGATGGTTATTTTATTTTCATCACTAGATAATTTCTTGTACTTATAATTAGACAAATTTTAAGGGTATGATAGAAATAATGTCCATAAGCATTAAGCCATTGTCTTCACTGTACTTTAGCACTACCTTTTGGAATAAATTTATTACCTTTAATTTGTTGCTTTTCAAGAACTCTTGATTGTTTAAATGATAAGATAATCATGAGACAAATTGGTGAAATAGAGTTATACTTTTTGCTTTTTCTCTGTTTGGTTACAATTGCTATTTTTTTTTTGTATTACTTACCTTGGAATATTGCAATAGCCTTGCCTCTCCATTCATTTGTCAGTCTTATATTTTGTCCATTCATCTGTTTGACAATTTATTTTTTTTACTTTGTAAAGATTTTATACCGAATACTTGAACTGGGTAGTTTTGAGATTTTCTTTGAAATTGATTTGTTGATTTGCCAATGAATAAGGTCTCAGAAAAAGTCTGGCAATAAAAGCCAATATTGACTTTGCCAGTTTGACTTGGATTTTAACTTTAAAAAAGCTGGGGCTCCTGTATGAACAGTGATTTATTTCTGTTTGCCATTTATTACATTTTAGAAAACTTATGAAATGAAGATGAGCTCTTATATATAAATATTCAATTAAGGAATTGTATATTCTATGAAACTATGAATCTCTTAATGTAATATTATTATGGTTCTAGTTTAAAGTATAATATAAATGTACACTCTGTTAGACTAACATATTTCAGTGAAAGTGTAAATATAATTATTTCTCGATTTACAGTACTTGATTGTTAGATTTCCAACAAAAAGATATTCTACAGAGGAGAGATTAGTTACGATTTGATTTTCGATTCCAGATGCACAGCCACAAGATGAGATTCCAGATGATTATGATGCACCTAACCTGGTAGAAAATTTCCTTGGCAAATCTTTTGAAGAATTAGCACATGGATCAATGGACACTCCAGAGGTAAAAGTGGAAATCGTTGCAGAACCCTTGTGGTATACATTAACAGATGTTCCTACACAACAGGAATTTAATCTTGCAGCCACACAGATTGTACAAGTCAGTAAGACAAAAAATCCAACAATGTCAAAATACAAAGCGGCACTATTAAAAAAAAAGAGCAGACTTGCTAGTGATGGTTTTCCCTCTAAAATAACTACCTCTTCACTTGCTGTGAGGAAGGCTAATTTTGTTGGAAAGATGTCATCAGATGATACCCTTGAAAACCCCTTAGGAATGATAAGACCTTCCATTGTGGGAAAACTAATACCAACAAAGGTAACATCACCTAGTAAAAGTCCAAAAACCATAACTTTCATACATCAACAGATTCAATCAACAAGAGCAAAACCTCTTACATCAAAAATAAGCAAATCAATCAGCAAGCCGAAGGATTCTGCTGGAAGAAAGCTGAAATATCCACTGAAATCAAAATCTGGCGTAAGGAAGAAACCTTTTGTAAGTAAAGTGAGAGCAGCAAAAGAGAGGTCTTTATTAGCAAAAAAAGGACCAGTTAAACTGAAGGAGGCATCTGTTGTCATAAGCCCACTTAAAAGCCATAACCTACAGGGTTCTTCAGTTATTGACAAGGAGTTGAAAGAGAAGACTCCTAAACCTAGATTAGAGGTCCCGAGGGCAAATGTAAACAGTACAAACAAGCATAGAAACTTTCAAATCAAAAAGATGTCGAATAGTCTTGATAAATCAGTGAATATCAATTCTGAGACAGATACTAGTGAAAACACAGAAGAAAAATTAGAGGTCCAATGGAAGAGACGCAAATACTTTGGTGGAAAAAAATTAAATGTATGCGATCCAAATTTCTGGAATCTTCCAATACATGTTATCATGTGTTATGACAATATGCCACAAGATTTAGCTGTTGAAGATGTAAGCAAGCAGTTTGGATCAGTTTCAATAAAGGAAAATTCACTCTACATTGATCACAGGACAATAAAACTCGCCATGGATAACTGTCAGTCCAAGCAATCTTTATTTACAAGACATTTGTTTAGACATGCCTTCTCAATCGGAGAAATCTTTAACAGGCACGTTTCAGGGCTGGGAGGAAAAGAAAAGGTTAATCCTGATAAATTGAGGATGCTGAGGGAGATTGTGTTCCATCATTTTCCTCTTGAGGACAAAGAAGAGGAGGAAGAAGAATGGAAACAGAATTTGGTACGATTTCAGGCTGTTTTGACGGAGGCTCGCCTTCATATGAGGAAATGGCTGAAACTAGAACAAATTCTGGACAAAATATAGACTGTTATTGAATTGATTATTTGAGATGGACATGAATACTTATCTATTATCTACAAAAAATATACAGTAGCTTTGATATAGACATTATTATAAACTTACATGTATTTTATACAAGATACAATATATTATAGACCTTTGACATATAAATCATGAAATTTTCATATTTTAATCATTTTGTGCTTGTTATTTTTAATTTTTGTTGTGATTCACCAAATGTGTTCATTAATACAAATGAAATAGTCTTGTTATTTTGTATTAGTTGTAGTATAATACTGTATTTTTGCTTCTTCTTTAGATTCATTTTTTTTTAAAGAAAGACTATTTTGTTTGGTCAAATCTTTTGACAAAAATCTCTACTTTGAACAGTATCAATTATAATTCTACACATCTTAAACAGTCTCATTGGGTTATTTGACTGGCCTTGAGAGAAATAAGAGTGAATTGATGTATAAATTTGTGATTTTGAAGATTCAAGTGACCTTTTCAATGGAAGTTGTAATAACAGTTGGTCTGACATTCATGCCAGTTTGTACTTTTCATTTAAGCTTTTAATTTTGTCCATGTTATTATTCTATACTCTAGAAACTCCCATCTAAACTTTCTAAAGAAGGAAGGGATTTAGGACTTCACTATTCTTGTATAACTACCAATTAAAAATGAAATAGCCTATACACCTTATTGAATATGAATACACTACACAGAACAGTGTTTAAATATCTGTAGTTTTTTCCTCAAATAGCAACGAAGGTGTATAAATGTGAAAGAATTTCCTAATTGGACATCTTTGTTTGAAGTTTGGCTAGCTGGCACATGGACTAGAATTACTTTCAAGGTCATATTCCAGATGTCAGTTTAAAACTATTTGATCGCGATAATAATTGAAGTGGACATTATAATGTAAACATTTAGTTTTGTTTCCAGGTTCAGAGCCTCTAGAACAAAAAGATGAAGATGATTCTACCCAAGGAATACAAATTCAGTGTTCAACAGGGTCAGCTTATGATACATTTTATGGAACAGAACAAGTTCCTCCTAACAGTGATTTACCAGTCCAGACTAGTAAAAAAAAGAAAGTCTTTACCTGTCCAAGTGACATTGTCATCAGAGTTACAAAATCTTCGGGAAAAGATGCACAAAGGGAAGTTCAATATTGTCCTACTGAATCAGATTCAGCCTTTCAAACAAACGCTACTAAAAGAGCCAATAAAACTGTTCATTCATTACCCATGGAATCAAATCAGACAATAAATACAGACAAAAACCCCAACAAACCTGAAGAAGGGAGAAATGATATGGATAATTATTTGGTGAGCCTAATTAAAACCTATGACTGTCTTGGAACTTCAGCTATAGCCACAGCTTTGAAAGAGAAATCTTATAAACCTAAATTAGATGCTCAGAAGACTAATGTTAAACAGAAAATCACATTTAAAAAGACCAGTATGCGGTGCTATCGTGGGAAAAAATATAATGTATGTGATCCAAATTTTTGGAATCTCCCGATGCATGTTGTCATGTTTTATGACAATCCCCCTCAAGATTTAGCTGTGGAAGATGTAACCAAGCAGTTTGGGTCAGTGTTAATAAAGGAAAATTCACTCTACATAGATCACAATACAATAATAACTGCCGTGGATAACTGTCAGTCCAAATGCTCTTTGTTTACAAGGCGTTTGTTTCAACATGCCTTCTCAGTTGGAGAAGTTTATAATAGACACATTGAAGGGATTGGAGGAAAAGAAAAGGTTAATCCTGAAAAGTTGAAATTACTTAGGGAGATAGTTTTCCATCATTTTCCTGTTGACAGTGAGGAAGAGGAGAGTAAGGAATGGAAATTACATTTGAGACGGCTCCAGCGTTTTCTGTCAGAAGCTCATCACCATATAAAGAAATGTCTAAAAATAGAACAAATTCTGGACAAAATATAGAGTCTTTGAGTCTGTAGTCTATTGTTATTGAACTGATCAAGTGAGATGGACATAACTATTCAGTATTTTATAAAAAGAAAAATATTGAGCTTTGACATGAAGTCATGATTTTATTTATATATGGGGATAACCATTTGATTTTCTTGGGGCCAATGCTGATTAATCAATTATTTTCACCTGTTGACAAAGAATGCTTTTTTTTCACAGTAAATTTATGATGTCTTTCATCAAAATTTGTATGGCAGAATATTCATTTCTTTCTGTTTTGTGCAGTTACTTATTTTTTGTTCTTATCACTGACACAATTAATCATTTTCAAAATCCTCCTTCCCCCAAAACATCAAATGGTTCTCCCCTATTTGTATAAATTTCATGGTTGTGATTTATTTTTTTTTATGTTTCACCAGATGTGTTCAGAATTTTTCTGTCAGATAGTTCTGTTATTTAGTATTAGTTGTATTATACTATACTTTTTGCTACTTATGATTCCTATGGGATTTTTATCCACTTATTTGCTAACATTCTCTAGATTAAAGAAATCTTGTTCATTAAGCAAAACATTAAGTCTTTTAGATTCTTTTAGTTTCTACCATTGATCTCGAGAGGGAAAAAATAGTTGATTGAAATATGAATTGCAAATGTTTGTTTGTTTATTAAATTTAAGTTAGGTGATGGATGTTGTAAATTTAGTTCCTCTGAAGACTGACCAGTAAGCCATTGTTTTGGTCTGCCTTCTTTTGGGGGGTTGTTTTTCTGAGTTTAACTGGTAAAATGGACTACAGTTAACATTAGATACAGTCTTTTAAAAGTTTTTGTCATTATATCCAATTCAATTTGGTACACACGCTTATGACTTAATGTTGGTTGAATTGTAATTTTAAGACTCTGGTGGTTGTAATCTAAATCAATGTCAGTTTGTCAGTTTGCAGAATTATTTTTCACTAATGTTATTTTGAAATATTTCAATCCAATTAAATGTGGTTGGGAACCAAGTTTTTTTTCTGAAAGGGTTAAACTGCATATTTTGGCTGAAAACTTGAGTACTCATGATCAATGTATATAAACTTTTGTAAACTTTTGTTTGCCTATAGAACAGTTAGATCAGGAGGAACTAAATGAGTATACCTTTTTTCAATTCAAACATATTGATCAGATAGATCTTTCTTGTATAAAAGAATATAAGTATTTTTATGGATGAAGGAAAAGAAAAGGGCAAATTACATATATGTGAAATCAAGCAATAAAAAGTTAAGACTTTACCCCTAAATTAAACTTGGATGCTATGTAATGAATATCCTTATTATGAGTTTTTCCATAAGATGACACTCTGTATAAATGTTGCTTAAAGCCTTTATTATTTGACTTTTGTAAGTGTTGAAGTTTTCATTGGCTGGACTGGACATGAAGTTATATTTCAGATTGACCTATATGCAGTATAATACAATTTGATAAAGATGACTCAAGTGGACAAGATAAAGTAAACATTTGGTTTTGTTTCCAGGTTTGAAGCCTCTAGAACAGATTGGTGAAGAGGAATCTACACAAGGAATACAAATTCAGTGTTCGTCAGGGTTAGCCTATGATACATTTTATGGAACAGAACAAAGACCAGTTCTTTCAAATACAACTGTACCAGCTGTATGGACCAATATAAACAATGAAATCTATTCTTTCCCAAGTAACATAAATGTCAAACCAGTAAAATCTTCTGGAAAAGGTAAACCGAGGAAAATTAAAAGTCTGCCTGTTATAATACCTGGGATAACAGTTCCTTTTCAAACAAAAGCTACAAAAAGAGCGAATAAAACAATTAAAAAGTCAAAACCTGAAGAATCAAATCGAACAACAATTAAATCAAGAAATGATGTGGATAATAAACTGATGACAAAAGATAAGAGAGGGAGACGTAAATCTCCAACCAAAACTCCAAGAAAGTCCCCTGATACTGGAAGCAGGAAAATAATGGTAAAACAAGAGGTCGTAAAATCATTTAGTAATGAAAAGAAAGGCAGGATAACTTCAAAGGTCATTCAACCTGAAAATCAGAATCCTAAATTATTAGATAATGCTTCCCCTAAAAAAATGAAATCAGAAAGAAAAACCCCTAGGGGTAAATTGAGTTACAAATTTACCAATCGTAAGTCCTTAAAAAAACTATCTGGAAAAAAATATTTAGTGAAAGATTCAAATTTTTGGAATATGCCACTCCTAGCTATCACTTCAATTGAAAGTCCAGATATGCTGACAACAGGAGACCTGAGTGCCCTGTTTGGATGTGTCCCCACTGGTGATTCTATTGATGGAGATATAATAAATCTGGCACTTGAGGATTGCTTGTCTAACAGGGGTAGATTTGCTTTGGCCCTCTTTCACTACATTATATCCATTGGAGAGTTATATAACAGGAACATTAGTGGATCGGGGATCAAAATGAAAATCAATCCTTTCAAGATAAAAATGATTCGAGATTTAACATTCAAACATTTCCCAGCAGCCACTGGAAAAGAAGAAGTGGAATGGAAGTATATTGTCAATAGAATGCATGTGACCATTTGGCATGCTGAGAAGTTTATCCAGAAGTGGCTCATTATTAAACCTTTGAAACATTATAGTTTAGAATAGATCTCCACTCTTGGAAGGTTTATTCATGAACTTTTGACATTTTCTTAAATTTGTTAGGCCAATTTTGGGCATTATGACTTAGTAGCATATCAGAATCTCATTGACAAGCAGTAGCATGCAATTACTGCAAGGGATAATGGAATGTAAATATTTTCTTTTGTATATATTTTGGCATTTTTATATATGCAGTGTAATGAAAATATCAAGGCTTTATAGAACTATTTTATTATATATCATGTACACGATATTTGCATTTCAGCTGTCGTCTGTTCTATGGTTGGGTCGGTGTCTCTTTGACACATTTCCCATTTCCATTCCAAATTTTATTTTTATGAGTACATTTTAAGTGCATTTATTTTGGCAGAAATATCTAGTCTCTGGTTTCTGTTATTTTGCTCTGATTATTCTTTTATCCAGAACTAAAACTGTTTGATATTGATTCTGTCTGGGTTTAAAATCTTTTTGTTATAAAACTGTTGATCAATCAATGAGTTTCAGCTTCTTTTTTGAGTAACCCCATCTTTTCTCATCAGATTTCTATCAAAATTTAAAAAATAGATAAATAAATATCAGCAGTTTCCTTCTCTTTGATTAACAGAAAATTCTGTGACGTAAAACATATTAAGTTTGGTATTTGGGTTGTTGAAGAATTGATTTGAAACACTACCGATATGTGTTCATGAACTTTCATCTTAAAACTTGTAATTTTATAAAAGTCCATTTTAGGAAAGATAGGGATCAGTAAAGTGTATTCTTTTTTATTCATTTTGACATTTGACTGATAATATTGGTATATTCTTTAAGATTGATAATAAATATGGAGAGAAAAACATTTACAAGGGCTGTGTTGCATTTTTTCATGCCTTAAAGTGCAGTTTGACAAATCAGAATATTGAAAATGTTGGATCAATTTTAGTATAACTTGATAATTTGTCTTCCATAGAAATCGACTTCAGTTTGAAATTTTGTAAATGCTTACTCCCATCCCTGCTTACATCTTTTGGCAATACAATTTTGTAAAGGGAAATTTTGACCTCATTTTAAGCATCTTTTATATAATTTTTTCCCTGCTAAATATACACTGAAACGGTTTGAAGGTACTTTTCTAAACACTTTTTAAAATAAATGGTAAAACACAGCAGTTTGATTTTTCATTGATATCTTTAAAAAAAAATTGCATTTATTGAATAAATTAATGTCTAAAAAAAACTTTCATTTTTTCATGAATCAAACCTAAATGACTTGCACAGGACATACAATTTTCATGGTTTATATTGGTTGTATATTATGAATAATGGTTGTAAATTTTTCTCTAAACTTTAAAATCTTTTTTTTTTCGGAAACTATATGCAGACAGTTGTTTTGAAATGTGAGTTCAATTATGTGGCATTTTTGTTGATAACTTTTGGCCAAGGAGGCATTTATGATTTTATATACCAGCATTTTTATTGTAAATAATGAAAGGTATTATGTATGCTTTTATTTGACTAGTGTATTAAGATTCATGTAGACATCACTTTACTTAAAATAAAATTAGCTTTAATGTTTAATCGTAGTTTACATATACATATGGCCATAAGTTTATCTTTGCTGTCATGTAGTTGTACCAAATATATAAGAATTATCTTTTTATGGTCAACATGGGTATATTGCTTTACCCTTGTATAATGTACCTTTTCTTCTTGGACTTTCCATTTAACTTCTATGTATCAATGCAGAAAGCTTTTATTTTGCAAAATCGTCAGGATTGAAGAAACGTTCAGCAGTTGAACTTGGTAGATATTTGTTCAGTTTTGAATTTATGGACATTTTTCAGTGCTTTGCTTGTCTGCTTAAATCTTTAGGCTTTTAAGCTAGAATTTAAAATTGATCATTACTATTCAACGTTTATAAACTGTCCAAGATGCACACTGTTGTTGCATTAACAGAAATAAACCAGTCAACCTTTATGACCACAAGTAATTCATGTCACGTAACTTTTGTAATTGTTTACAGGTTTGAATCATTTACTTAAATATTTTTAAGTCAATCTCTATTTGAGAGGATAAGCAAGCTATAGATAATACCGGGTCCAATCCACCATTTACTGTATCAAGTCAGGAATATGACAGTTGTTATCCATTCGTTTGATGTGTTGGAGCTTTTGATTTTGCCATTTAATTAGCGACTTTCCGTTTTGAATTGTCTTCAAAGTTTAGTTTTTTTTGTGATTTTACTTTTTAATATCTTTACTGAAAACCAAATTAGAAAAAATCCGACACAGGCAAATGTGCTATGAATGTAGAGTTCACTATTTTTGTGATGCTACTTTTGACAGTTTTGTTTTCTAAAATCAATTATAATTGAAATGCTGCATCCTTGTTATCTGCTTTGATATATAGACAGATAAGCTGCTTTAACAAAGAAAAATCAAAGAGCTACTGTTAAACAATCCCTTACCCATTCTGCATTAATTTCTCAGGGTAGATCATCATAAAATCCTAGAATCTTACGAAAATGCACCATATCGCGAATACAGACTGGTCAATGCCTGTTTTGAAACATAAAGCACCCTCTAATGGTGGGGTCCGTGTTGTTCAATCTTTTGTTGACTGTCTTTTGTATTTTTGGTCACAGTTTTTAATTGGCTTTCTTCAACCCATGTTTTTGTTATTGTCCACTTGGTTTCTACTTGTAGTTTTAATCAAATCACAAAAGCTTTTGCTTACCTTTTAAATGATGCTCAGCAGAACTTTTCGTATTTCACACTCTTTATTTTGATTTATGCATGGTCGATTTGAAGTCATTATTAAAATGTATTTATGCCGACAAAAAAGGGACAATAAACGCAGTTTATGAAGAGACATGTATTGTCGAAATGCGCATCTGGTGCAACAAAATTGGTACCGTTGATTTTATGTAGTCGTGTAACAATGAAATAAACTCTTCGCATGTTTCACTGCAAATTAATCGATTGGAAATAATGATCATAACAGTCGAACAATTAGTTCTTGGTTCAAAGCCCTAGCTCGTTTATAACGCTCTTATTTTCATTGTCTTTTCCTCACGTTTGTTAGCTCCAAATTGCCTTTGGATTTAGTGTTTAACTAAGAGAATTCTTGGGAATCGCAGATACTAGTTTTGTCGATAATTTGTAAGAGTTCCAATAGCTATCGAGATAAGTTGATTGGAGGGAACAACGGTCAAAAGATATGAATTATTAAGCTTCAGTTAGGCTTTAGATGAAACAAGTTATCATACATTTGTTACAACGTTGTGCAGAGGCAATATAAATATAAGTTTTCTTTTTACGTTAGTATGATTTGCTGAATTCCAAGCAGAAATGAAATCGCGCAATTCGGAGGATTATTATTCAATGCACATAGCTTTGAGATATGAATGGAAGTTTCTTTTTCCTTTCAGGCCACCACGTTGCACAAAGAAGTCATCTTCAGTCGAGTGACGCCACCCCTAGGGGGTCGGGTGTAGAAGGTCAGGGGTCGCGGACATTCGTTAGGCAGGGGTTTGACCCTTCAGCTGGTATTCTTGGTCAACACACACGGTCTTCAGTAGATGATCTTGCCACATTACGACCACCGAGAAATCTCCCTGTGGACAGTATGTGCACTACAACTTGTAGCGCAAGCTGTTCTGGGGGAGGTCATATTCCTGTAAACATGATGGGGGTTAGGAAAGGTTGCGTCTATTGTCAACTAACAAAATCGAAAACGAGGTCCGGATATTGGGTATATACACGGTACAAATGTGGAGAATGTACGGTACCTCTGTGTATGCCCTCAGCGGAAAGAGACTGTTTTCAGTTATACCATAGGTATTTGAAAGATGGAAGTCTCCAGCCACCAACATTGTTTCCAGACTCTAGGGCTCCGCGACAGCATTCCGAAACTACTTCTTTTCCAGATTCTAGGGCTGCGCGACAACAAATCGAAACTGAACGTTTTCAGAGACAAGTAATTCAAGCTTTAAATGACCAATGCAAGGATATAAACCCTAACAATTCAACATAGAACACCACAAGGTACTTGTTATCATAATACATTTTGTACCATGTGATATTAAAGCCAAAAACTAAAAGTTACTGTATGTGAATAATGTATATACTTTTCTTATAAATGTGTCAATTTGTGTGCAGATTAAAGTGAAGAACGACGCTATTGTCTTCTTTTTTCCCTCCTTTTCACTGTTGAAGAGTTAACAATCCGAAGGTTAATAACACGTACGTCAATTATTAGAATTCGTTAAAACAGTGTACTTGCAAATATTAACATGTTCTATTTAAGCAAAAAATTGTGGTTTCTTCTTTTGCATCATCATCCTTACAATCATATAACGCCACAAACATACGTATGAGTATTATTTATAAATGGTATGTCTTGTTATTGTTGACATTTTAAATGCTACATTCAGAACTTTGAGACGCCAACTGAATATTGCAAATAACTTCTACATTATTTATTTTTGTGGATTCAGGATGTCAGTTCTTTTTTACCAAGGTGTGAATAGTATAATATCACGATGTGACCATACAAAATTGCATTAAATGCTTTAGCTACTTTCTCATTCTTCTTAAGTCATGATTTTTCGTGAATTTATACTTCTTCCCTAACTGCTTCCTTTAACACTTAGCAATCGCTTGCGTTTCTTATCGAACAACTTGCATGGCTCATTCGGGCTGACAAATTCCAGTAGACGACTTTTGTAAGGCAGTGTCTGTGCTGTCAACACACTGCAATGTTACCTTGAACTTTTATTTTGTCATTGAAAAAAAACCCTGAAATTTGTAGAGGAATTTGATAACATTATTTTGTGTTAAATTCTTTCATCAACTTATAGCTAAGGTGCAAGACACCAAAGGGGTAATATCCCGGGATACTTGACATTAAAAGCAACAGAAAAAAAACATTCCATGAAATTTTGTCTAGGTTATATACGATTGGTAGTCATAGTACCAGAAGGAAGTCATAAATCCTCGTGAATGAATTTATTATTATAATCGCATTTAGTGAAGAACGTAAATTAACGAATATAACGAGGATTTATGGTTTTCTTTCTGGTTTCAGGTTTGGATTATGGTTCGCCTGGACAGTCTCGCCCTGGAATTCACCCGGTTTCTTCGTCAAGTGGTTTACATGATGTTGTTCGGAACGAGGGAAACAAACCACGACTCTGTGTTTTGTGCAAATTTTATAAGAGAAAAACAAAAAGTGGTTGGAAAGCCTATTCTAGATTCCACTGTAATACTTGCCAAGTGAATTTATGTAAAGGGGATAGGGACTGCTTTAAAGTTTATCATGTTATGCTAGAACGAGGAATCATTGACCTGGACGTATTACGTCTTCAGACAAATGTGGTTGAAAGACACCGAGATGAAATGACAATGTTTATGCAAGAACAGGAGAAAACTCGTTATAGTGAAGACAAGACATTTTAGAACATTTTAAAAGCAGTTGACATTTAAGACCGTATATCATTTGTTTTATTTTTTGTAGATTTTGTGAATTAAAAGGTATTTTTGTCTGGTGGTGGTGGTTATTTAAGAGATGGAAATTGGTAACTTTTTTAACGTTACCTTCTTTATGTTTTCAGATTTTCCATCTCCACAGAAATTTCAACCACCACCAGCAACGATTCCCTTTACTGGTTCGGAACACCGCCTTGTTCACAACGAAGGTTATAAGTACAAGCTGTGCGTTCAATGTCAGTTCAATAAAATAAAAACGAAGAAAGGATGGAGAGTGTACACACATTTTAAGTGTGAGAAATGTAATGTTCCCCTTTGTAAAAACCAAGGTTCCCAGAAGAGAAATTGTTTTGTTGTATACCATCAAACGGAACTGGGTGAAAGTAAATCTGTTCCAGTTAATCCACTGCCTCTGCCTGTTTCAGTAAAGTCACTGCCCCTGCCTTTAGTTGCTCCGTCCGATCCTAGCAACTCTTGGTCTTTCACTACCAGCCGATCACCGGAAGCTAATGTGATATCTATTAATAGAACACCGCAGTCATATATGTACATGGCCCAAACAAAACAACGATTTCCGCCTTATCCTTTCCAGCATCCGCCAGACACTAGTAGTTAAGATATAATCGAATTGATTAATTATTTTTACTTATATGCTTATTTACTCATTCCCGGTGAATTAAAAGTTTGCTTTAAAAATTGCTTTAATGGGAAATTGCTATTTTAACTGACCTGACGATATTGTCATCATGAGCTGCTAAGTTGCTATTATAACGTATAACTTATATCTGGGCTTTGCAAGTTCGTCACAAAATTTTAATTTTTATTCATCATTTAAAACCATATATATTTAATGCGCCTTATCAATCAACGTAACAATGTACTTGTACTTTTTTTATTTTTTGAAAAGCTTGTGCTACTCTTGATGAGTCAGTTGCATTTTTTTTCTAAAAGCACTGGGATAATTATTTTGTTGTTTTATATGGTTAGTATCTGAGATTCCATATATGCTAGGCTTAGATCATGGCGCAGACCTGTAAAATGTTTTCTATGATTATCTGTTTTCATTTACAAAGGGTCTGACATAAAAATTATCAAATACAAAAACTCCTAATAAATGAATCGAAAAGGGTATTCCTTGTATCTTAAATTTACATTATGAGCTTCATTTCTTGACCATTAGACAGGATTTTTTAACCTTCGACTTTATAAAACTCAAAAAGGATGACAGGGATTCATGGAGAGAGAAATAATGTGGAACAGATCCCGGTCTTTAGTGTGGTGGGTGTGGGATACAGATAACACTATTTGGGAATCATTTTTTTTCCCAGATAGACTAAATTGTGTATTTTATTATAGTTTGTAAATAAGATTTTTATAATAATTTTGTATAATGGTTTAATCTTTGCTAATTCTATTTTTTTATACAAGTATTCACATGTATATAGATTTCATTGCACTAATTGCCTTTAGAATAAAATAAAACTTAATTCATTACTCCTTACTCGTCATTATTTTTGGTCAGACTGTCTGATGACCAAGATGCAAAATGTTGCTAGCATACAGTCGAAGAAAAAAATGTCCGTTCCCGTGATCAAATGTTTTATGCAATTTCAAAGTAACCTATCTGTATGTGTAATTTGAATAATGCCACTGTTAATCAAATGGTATTCGTTTAAACGAGTGATTCGTAGTTACATATTTCACTAATGTTTCGTGTTTTCTTGTCTGCTTCCCAACTTACTGTTCGTCAATGCTGGCTGTGTCATTGACACAAGTTATATATTATACTGAAGTCGATTCACGTATAGATATATAGAGTATATCTCAATATAGTGGATAAAATTCCAGACATTTAGTTTAGTTTCAAAACAGATTTTTACGAAAAGGGTTGGTGTTCACAAGAAGGCTTCTGAAACAAAGATTGTTTTTGCGATGAAGATAGTATCTTGAAAGTTTACGAACGCCATCATGGTTCATACTTTGATGACTTTTTAACGAAAATATTTCACAGATATTATGTTCCGTCTGTCGTGGCAATACTTTCGTCGCCCTTTCCTCGTTTATGACTGGATACATTTGAAAACATACTGTATATTTTTCTGTTTATGGCTCTCAGCACATCGTTACTGTTATAAACCTTTAGTGAAACAGTAGCTATGCTTTCCCTTTCGGAGCTATCGAGTCAACTCAACGTTTTGGCGGTGTTGGTGTTGCTAAAAGACTTAAGTATTCTGTAGCATTGTGTTGGCGTTGCTAAAAATCTTAAGTATTGTGTTGGCGGTGTTGGCGTTGCTAAAGATCTTTAGTATTCTGTAATATTATGTTGAAGTTGCTAAAAATCTTTAGTATTCTGTTGTATTGTGTTGGCGGTGTTGGCGTTGCTAAAAATCTTTAGTATTCTGTAATATTATGTTGGAGTTGCTAAAAATCTTTAGAATTCTGTTGTATTATGTTGGCGGTGTTGGTGTTGCTAAACATCCTTAGTATTCTGTAATATTATGTTGGAGTTGCTAAAATCTTTAGTATTCTGTTGTATTGTTATGGCGATGTTGGTGTTGCTAAACATCTTTAGTATTCTGTTGTATTGTGTTGGCGGTGTTGGTGTTTCTAAACATCTTTAGTATTCTGTAGTATTATGTTGGTGTTGCTAAAAATCTTCAGTATCCTATAGTATTGTGTTGACTTGTTTGGTATTTCATTTGGCTAGTATGTTGTCTTTCTTCCTTGACTAATGATAAGTTCACCGCCTCCCCTATTCGGTATCATCATTGTCTTTTGTCAACGCCTTGACAGAGTAAAATAACTACTTGGGCATGCTGTTTCCGGCGGTGTGACCGAGTCAGTTTCAGACAGAGACATAAATACAGTACTAAAAAGTACATAGGTCTCACTTTTAAGAGGAACCACAAATGGAAAAGTAATGATATCTTGTATACGATTGTACTAGCGTTGCTATATATTATATCTCGGGAATTATTTGTACCTGTTCTTTTAACCACGATTCCGTGATTGACTTTCAGTAAATAATTATTGCATTTTTTTCAACATTTGCATTTTAACTATCAACATTAAATACATGTTGGACAAATTTCTGTGTCAACAGTTCATTCACGACGAACGCCATTGTGCTTTTTTTCAGGCTCGATAGTCTTGTGCCTGTCTTGTTTTTATATGCATTTTACTGTTAGTCGTTCTATACAAAAAAAAGAAGCGTTTCCGATAACCAGGGGAATTAGATGAACGAAACTGTGGACATATATATAGTCGCTGATTATGTTATAACCAAACACGTCTTTTACAACTACAAAATAACTGACTTTTATTTATTATCAGGAAAATTGCAGTAGATGGTGGTTACACTCATATTTAGCGCATGCCAATAACATTAAAAATAAAATGATTCGAAACACCAAAATCTAAAGCTCCTCACGAAAATGTCCATTTGGACGTAAACATTATATGGGAAGGAATCGAGAACCATGCATGCAAATGCCAGATTGATTAATCGAATAGATTTCCTTCTCTTTGTCACTAGAACTATCAATATAAGAAAATTGTCTATGCGTATAACGATTTTACCAAAATAGTTATCTTTTATAACTCACTTCTGTTATTCAAATTTGCATATATATCGGTCTTCTCGATTTATTCCCATATAATGTTCACCTTCAAAAAAGGTCTGTTTATCTTTCAATTTTGTTGACGAGTTTTCGATGAATTTCGTTGGTTTAGAATGATGTATATATGGAGTACTAGCGTGTCCATGTGACATATACATCCAACCAGTTGAGATTGGTTCGTATACAATACTTTGTTGCATGGCAAACTTTTAAACTGGGTTTATCCTCGTTCTTATAAAGTCTGCTATTCTCGTTGTTTCTTTAGAGGAAAATAAAATTATCATTTAACTCTTTTGCATATTCATTTGCTTTCCAAATTTCCGTTTACCAGAATATTAGCTAGTGAACTTAAAATCAATTCCGTTTTGGAGCATATGGACAACATTGAATAGTGACTGCCATTTGCCAGGGTATTTCTCAGGGAATAACATGTTCAGGAATTTATCTCCTGATATTTAGAGCACTTGTTACAGATTTCTGTTCTCTCTACTATTATATAAAAGCTTAAATCAATATTATATTCGGGTTTAATCCCAAATTATAATCCATGTATGCTAACAGTCTGTTTTCGACGTAAAGTGTAATATATTGATTACCGAAAGATTTATACTTTTGCCATGGCTTTGTCAGTTTATTTTCGACTAATGTATCTTTCGTCTCTATTCTACTTACTGGTTTATATCAACTATATACAAAGATGTGGTATGAGTGCAGTCTGCATTTTGGTTTGTGATAGAGCTATTAAATGTTGGTTCTTTTTCTTTTTGGTCTCTGGTGGAGAGTTGTCTCAATCAATGGCAAATTACTACCTGACAGAAAAGCAACGTGCAAAATTTGTGATTTGAAACTCTTTACAAACAGGACTTCTAATACTTGGATATTATTTAACTTCCTTAAGGACCCAGTTTATTTTTATATTTAAATATTGTTGATTTTAAGTAATAAGTGATTTACACCACACTAAGCCACAACCAATTCAGTATTTGAGGTGACCCGCTTTTTCGCAATAAGAATGTTGATACTATACTACAAATTGAAGCAATAAAGTTTAATACAAAAACAATTTTTTGAATTGTTGCTGCCGTTTCTAATGCAAATTCTGATTAGTTTTCCACCTTTTATAAACTCGTGTTCATCTTTTGATTTCAGAACCCGACTTACCATATAGAATTAAGCACATTGAAGCAGCTGACAACATTCGACAAACGTCAGGAGTTACAAATGTTTCGCCATCTACAAAATTACCCAACAGTAGGCATTCCCTTCCTGTCATGACGTCAGATTTTTCCTTCGGTGTTACCAGAGGGCGCCCTAGTAGAGCGTCGGAAATTGAGCTTGCTGATTTCATTGATCCAAATGTCCATACCGTTGTTCGAACTGTAGAAAATAAATACAAGCCCTGTGTGTTTTGTCAAATCCAAAAACGTAAAACAAAGAAAGGCTGGTACATTTATTCATATTATAAATGTAAGGCCTGCGATATTCCACTGTGTACTGGACAAAGGAATTGTTTTAACGATTATCATGCCTATATCAGTGGCAATTATGTACCCTCCGCGGAAAGTGAACACGAAGACAAGCAAATGACACTATGATGTTAGGATAGTTGTTTAATGTGACATGACAAATGATACTATAATGTTAGGATAGTTGTTTAATGTGACATGACAATTAATAATTATAATGTTAGGATAGTTCACGTGGGATAGTTGTTCAGTGAGATATGTCAAATGTTGCTAGATTATGAACAAACATGTAGCAAATGTAGGGCACCAACAGAAAACTATATAATATAAATCAACTATTATAGAATATCAATAATGAGTTATTGCATACACAAAATGATTATATAGAATATTGTAACATTTAACATGATATAGTTCTATTATGTTATAGTCTCCACATATAAGTCAAAACTGACATATTTGAATATGTACATTTACACTCTGACTTGAAGTAGAACTTACACATGTAGTTTATGAAAAGTGTGATATTATATTTCATATCGACGATCTGTATTTGGTTTCTTGATCAATATTTTACTTTAGTTTTATTGAAAGGACATATCTACTGTTTAAGGTGGACTGGTATGATTGTCTTTCGCCATCTTGGATTGTAAAAAACAGAATCTAAGGTCCAGATTTTTAATCAAGTAAGCAAAATTTGATGCAGGAATGTAAATAACTAATGTGAATTCGCGTTTAAAAGAACAAATTTATAAGATTATAACTTATAAATATTAATATTTGTACAAGTGTTGATTAGTTCTGCTTGAATTTTTTATATTTATATGTTGGCATTTTAAGGGGAGGTAACTCGGAAATATATCATTTTCTGAAGGAATCTACATGGAATTTTGATATTCTCAAAGCATTTTAGAAAAGCTATCTTTTCTTATTTTATTTTACAATTCTATCATTAAGTTTAGCTTCTAATCACAAAATGATGATTTTTCCTGTATAATCCATACAAAATGTATGATATTGTCACGACCTGTATCTTGAGAAAAAGGCACGGTGACCTATCAATTTTATGATATTTTTGTACATATATCAATAGATACTACGTTTTGGAAAAGTGTGAACAAATTCTGTCATTTTTAATTTAGACTCCTATACCACCTTAAAGTTGTTTTATTAGTGTGATGGGTGTTTGTTTGGCTGATATTTGAAGTGGAAGTGTAGTTTGATGTAAACACTTAATTTCTAAGTAGGTTTTTTATATTTTTGAATTTAACGTTTAAACATAGTTTGTTAAGGATATGTATAGGAGATACTCAGTTTTGTTGTTTTTACAATAATTTTTTTCAGTAGTTCAGATACAAGTTTGCAAATTTGATAAAATAAAATGCATGTATTTAATGAAAAGGGTACCAGAGTATTTTTATTTTTCACCACGTTTAAAAATGCTATTGATATTACAATATCTGATTTTAAATCAATAAAACTGTAGGTCACTTGATCAAACTTACCGAAACATGATTCTTAAAATAGAACCTCGTGGGTTGATATAGAATTTAAAAAAAAGATATTGTCATTAGTAATTTTAAAGGCGACATATAAACGCCTACTAATATTAAATTAGTTTGAACATTGTCCTTACTGAATAACTTTGAAATTTCATTATAGAATTGGAGAATCATATTAAACAGAAAATCTGTGTGCAGCTGAAAGAAGTGGCATTATATCTTTTCTAAAATAAACTTGGAATAATAAAAAGATCAAAATAAATTCTTGATAAATGAATTTAAATGCCACTTCTTTTTGTTGCAGGAAATGGTACGCAAAGTTTACAGTATCAGACCTATGATATCTCAAATTCTTATCATCCAAATCCACGTGATTTTTCAGTCGGAACTGGAACAAAATTTGAATATTCACAGAGTATTGGATTAGAACCAAGCATTCATCAGCAAAACCATTCCAACTCAGATTTACAGAATAAATCCGTGCATATTCCCCAATTTATTGGTGGTAATAGAGCTTGTCATTATTGTTCTAGCAAAAAAATCAAAACTAAAAACGGGTGGTATGTTTACAGTTCGTATAAATGTTCACAGTGTAATGTTATTCTATGTACTGGAAAAAGAAATTGCTTTAATTTGTACCATAAAGACATGGGACTTCATTTGACAGGACATGAAAATACTTCTTGGTCAACATAATAACTTATATTCCATTGGGTTGTAGATTAATCGTTTTGAATTGTTTTGTTTTTTTATTATTATTTTTGTAAAAGTTCAGTGTGATAGATGAACTAATAAAATTTGAAGTTTAATTTGTCGTTTTTAGCGTTTTATATGTTTGGAATGATCAGGGACCTTCTATACTAAATTAGTAAGATAGAAAGTACATTTGTACCTGGAATTATGTACCTGATTAACAATTAGTACTATGAATTAGGGAAATGTGGGACTTCTCCGACCAAACAGCACCAAAAATTACAAAGAATTTATATTTTCTTGTGCTGTTGTGTATTTATTGTTCCCAAGGTCTTTGATGGATTCGTCTGGCTCTCGGTTGAAATTTTTTTTTGGAGAAATCATTTGCATTTCCTTTTCATGTACTGATATTCGAAAAGTCAAGTCAATATATCCTTCCAATGTTACATGTCACTATCACTTGTTATATATATATATATATGATCCTGGCTTGTTGATATCTTTTAGAGAGTGATGCGTAACAGGTTGCCGAAGTAATCATTGCAATGAAAAAATGGTGATCGAAAATACTTCTCCATGCACCTTTTTTGCAAATAGATGTTTGAAAGTGGAGAAAACACGTGAAGGGACGTTTCTTTTGAAATATTATTTTGTTAATTTTATTTAGTTTGGATGAGAGTAATGGTTCGTTCTTTTGTTTCAGACAAAATGGCTTATCCAAAAAGATCTAACATGCATGCAGATGTCGCTAAAAAATTTGGTTCAGTAGGTGGACCTCATAATACCTCTGATGAACGGATGTATATTTATCGCACAAACACGAGTGCAGATCGGTATCTACCACGTGGCTTGCCACAACACAAAGTATCACATATACCTGGCATGTCGGGTAGTTTAAGCGGTTTTCCTGATGACACGAAACGTCACGTGGCTCAAAATATTGGAACAACAAGAGCCTGCGTCGTATGTGCTAGACAGAAACTTCGAACGCAGGGTGGTGGCCATATCTACAGTAGATACAAATGTCAGATGTGTGATGTTGTACTCTGCCGTGGAATAAGAAACTGTTTCAGACAGTACCATCAAGATCTCGGAATACCAATCGAATAAGCCTCGCTACAACATCCTGTTAGGGATTGAAGTTCCGAATAGCAGGCGTGTTGTCCTTCCGAATCATTCCTTTTTAGAACCTGACGTCTGCTTTGTTGATTGCGTATTATTGTATCTTGTTATTTGTTGACTTTTTTAATTTTAAAGATAGAAAAACTCTAAACTTTTAATTTAAACCATACCGAAAAAAATGAAATGATTTTATTACTATTTTACAGGAATGCATGTATCATCTTAAGTTATTTGGTTTCTGTGACATTTTAAACAATCTGTTGCCTCACAAACGAATTAGCACGCCGCCATTCCCAAGAGATTAACAATTTCCAGTAAATATACTGAAATCTGGTAAAGATGTGGCATTATCTATATTAAATGTGTTGTAAACCTTTTAACTTATTTCTAATAATAAAATTTAACAATATTTCTAAATAAAGCAATGCCACTTCTTTATGTTCCAGATTCCCCAGTGGGTAAGCAAGTTCCGGTGAAGGATCCTTTGTCGCATAAGAGTAGGACAATTAAAATCTCTCGTTCGCAGTCATTAGATATAGAACATGAACAGTTAAAATGGAAATTGGCAAGAAAAGAGAAAATGGAAGAACTTGATATAAAAGATACTATGGAAGTTTTATCAAATATGCAGAGTTTAAATTCAGGAAATGAAAGCGGATCAAATAGGTCCAAACATTTGGATAAGTCACCTGATTTACACATGCCACTTGAACAAGATAATTTTGATAATAATGAATATTTTGACGAAGATATGGACCATAGAAAGACTATCCAGAAAGGGTATTATCCTAAACTAGATCCACCATACGATAGTCATAAAATTGAACCAATAGGTACCAACAAGCCATGTGCCTACTGCGAATTATTGAAGAGGCGAACGAAGAACGGCTGGTACGTTTACAGTCGTTTTCGATGCAGTGGTTGTATGGTGGCATTGTGTAAGGGAATGCGTGGATGTTTCTATAAGTACCATCAGTGTCTCAAAGATAGAAAACAGTTGAATTAACTGCTATAAATGCACCGTTTTACAAAGTTGTATCGAATTAGTGTAAAAATCGCACATGCTTACATGAGAAAACATATTGTATTACAAGTAAGCTTTCTGTGTCATTTATTCTCGTGTAGAGAGTTGCCTCATTGGCAATCATGCCATGTCTTCTTTTGATATTTTATTGCCTTAGACTCTGCATTCGTTTTATTTGACAGTTAATCGACAGATATGAGTAATTAACAAAATAACTAAATAGCTTTGACAAATCTCTCGAATACGTTTAAAGAATGTACAACTGTAAATTGCATGAGTACTCTGCTAGTTTGAATTTCTTGCAGTGCAATCTCTACTACAGACTGATGTAACGTTATATATCTACCGTTTTCTACCAGTTTTGATGCATGGTAATAGAAAGAAATAACATTCTTCATAGTATTTGAAAAAGTCCTTCGTGGAAAATTAGCGTATTGTACAAAACTTCTGGTGTATATATTATTTTTGTTCCAGGCGGATGTATTTGTTGACATCTTTTTTCTTTTTCTACATACTATTTAATGGAACTTCTTTCTGTATCTGTTTTTCTTTCAGTTTTTATTCATGCTCATATATTTTATGGGTCCTGTCTGCCTTTATTTTCCCGCCTTTATTTTAAGGAAAATTCTATTTTATGTATAGTCAGTATTTGATGCTCAAAACTTCAAACTATGATATAAAGATTGGTGTAGATTATCCTATTCTTCCCAAACACAAAAAGTGATTGTATTATTTTTAAATGTATTGTTTCATAACATTTTTTGTACATTCCTTGATAAAAGCATGCATTGTTTATTAAAATGTTGAAATGTTTTTATTTCTTTTCTTTTCATTGTTTTATTGGCGCAGTAATCGACAAGCATTAGCTATCAACCAGTTTATGTTTGTATTCATGTTACCACCACAATGACAACTTTTAAAAGTGGCCAGGGGGACACTTTTTATGAAGTAGAGAACATTCATCTTTGAAAAAAACCACTCCAAGTAAAACAATATTGTTTTGAAAACAGAATATGAGAATAAAACAAAGCAAATGAACTGGTTATGAAAAAATAACCATTAGACTGTTTAAGATAGATGGCGGAGGAAAACAATAAACTCGTATTTGTACTCGTTATAAAACATCTTACTTGAACTACAATATACCAAAACAATTAAAACTTGTTTATAAATTGTTTTCGTTGCACAACTTTTGTTTATAGTATAATAGATTTCATTGCATTCTGACGGCTGGTATTTCCTGTTCTTTTTAAGTCTTTTGGTTGTTGAGTGTTGGTGATTTTACGAGGGATAGTGCTTCCACAGGAATCATTTACAGAAAACCAGTGATGCCTCTATGTGCCTCACTGACTGGTTTGATTTGCATATGGATAAATATAAACGAGAAGACATTGTACGTCATTGTTTGAATGTTTGGTTGATTTTTTGGTCAAAACCCGTATTATTTAGGGATGTTGTGGTTCACCGTTGTTTGAATATGTTGATAGTTTCAGTTAACTGATGCCGTCAAGGGAAACGAATTAGAATTAATCGAAAATCGTTTTCTTGTTGAAACAAAAGTGAGGGTTGAAAAATAACATTGTTCTCATTTACTTCGGAATACAGAGTCTTCCTAGTTCATTAATCTGGTAGTTTGGAGTCGACAAACGAAACAGGTCTTACAGAAAAGCGTATGCCTGGTTGTTATATGATGTTCTTTGTTGTTCTGAACATTTTTGAAAATTTGAACAATGAATTGAAGATTTTACAGAAATAATTGAAGATTTTATGTTTATTTATGTCGTGTTTTAGTTGTTTTGTTTCATTTTGATGGTTAAATCTAGTTTTACAAATGTATGCGTATCTCGTTTGAATAATAAACAGATTCTAACTTGTTATAAGTTGTTTACAAGTAATTCGTCTTCACAGGATATGATGGTATGCCAGAGATGTTTTTGCGTCACTCGGTAATGCAAGATAGCAGTCAACCCAACAATGTCACAGATCTATTAAAAGGTAGGCACCATTACCTTTAATGTACAAACATTAAAATAAAAAGTTATGAATTAAGTACAATACTATTATTTAGACTTTTCCTTTCTCTCTCTTGTAAGTTTTTAAATACTAAAGTTTTCAAATAAGCTCTTTCCTATCATAACGTAAATGATTTAGTGCCATAGTATATCTAGAAAAAATGCATTTTATGTTTTCTATTTGGAAAAGTGTTTTTTTTTCACTTGTTCAGTAATTCATATAGTGACCTTTGTCATTACAACCCCCAATAAATGTTTTATTAAGAATTGTTTTTCATTTTCATTTTAAAGACTGGGCACAGAAAGAAAAGCGTACAGATCATATGATTATGAAAACGGAATTCACTCCTAGGCCCAAAGGACCAAAGAAAACGCCCATGCGTCGTGACGATGTTAAACTATTGATGTCATCTTCTTTGTTGACCTTGACGACCCCAATTGGTTTATTACGGAAAGTTTGGTTTGATCTAAGTCTCCATCTTGGTGTATCTGGCCAGGATGCTTTGAGGGATATGCTGGGAGATTCTTTATTAATAGAAACGGACGAATATGGATACACATATTGTAGATTGTCACATTATATGGAAAGCAATGGAATTAGAAGTCAGAATGAAATGACGCAATGGGATTGGAATGCCCGGATGTACGAAATTCCGGGAGATCCGAATTGTCCGATGGCTAGTTTAAATTTGTATTTATCTAAAAGAAATCCGTTCCAAAATGCGTTTTTTCAGAGACCCAAATCAGTAACGTCAAAAGAGCAAGACATATGGTATGCTACACCATTGGGTCATTGTGTTCTTGCTCGTTTAATGTCTAATTTATGCGAGGAGTCTCGAATGGATAGATTATATACTAACAGTACTATAAGAGTAACTGCTGCTGAGCTTGTAGAGGCACGTGGTATACCAGTAACAACAGTAATGAATGCCGATCCACGTTACAAACAACATGTCAAACAATCTTTTTCACAGAAAACGTCACAAGAGTTGTTAACAGCAAGCGATACTTTACACAATATCATGTACAATGCGTAATATCATGTTCCAACAAACGAACTCTTTTATGTCACAGGAACTGTTAACGGCCAGTGAACGTTGCACAATATTGTGTACAATGCGTAATGTGATGTTCAGACCTAAGAACTGTTAACAGTGAGCGAAACGTATGTTCAATGCAAAATGTCTTGCTCATAACAAAGAACTGCCATTGTAACACCAGACTTAGATGCATAGAGTTACGGAGTAACAATAATACACCTATTTATGTTTAAACCGTTATCATTGAATATCTACAAGTAGAATGTAAATTTGTGCATTCCAATAATTGTGTGTATATACAATGTAGTACGTTTGTTTTATTTAAATTATTAAATTGACAATAATTATTAAAAATGGGTTCACTTTAATATTTATATATCATGATAAAATCTTACTTTTTGCTGCCAATATGGCTATGATATACAAACATATATCCTATGATGATATATCATATGATGAAATCATAATCTTTCAGTCAGTTTAATTGAAGTCTGGAGCTGGCATGTCAGTTAACTGCTAGTTGTCTGTTGTTATTTATGTATTATTGTCATTTTGTTTATTTTCTTTGGTTACATCTTCTGACATCAGACTCGGACTTCTCTTGAACTGAATTTTAATGTGCGTATTGTTATGCGTTTACTTTTCTACATTGGTTAGAGGTATAGGGGTAGGGTTGAGATCTCACAAACATGTTTAACCCCGCCGCATTTTTGCGCCTGTCCCAAGTCAGGAGCCTCTGGCCTTTGTTAGTCTTGTATTATTTTAATTTTAGTTTCTTGTGTACAATTTGGAAATTAGTATGGCGTTCATTATCACTGAACTAGTATATATTTGTTTAGGGGCCAGCTGAAGTACACCTCCGGGTGCGGGAATTTCTCGCTACATTGAAGACCTGTTGGTGACCTTCTGCTGTTGTTTTTTTATTTGGTCGGGTTGTTGTCTCTTTGACACATTCCCCATTTCCATTCTCAATTTTATCCTAATATATTTATATTTGACTTTCAATATCAAGTTATATTGTTTGCGGTCGTATACAAATCTGTTATATAATTATAACAGATTTTTATGCGGCGCAAAATTTGTTTTGCGACGTATAATGCTATCATGTCGTCGTCATCGTCGTCCGACGACACATTTAGTTTCCGGAAAATAACTTTAGTTGAAGTGAATGGATCTCTCTAAATTTTTACTAGAAGGTTCAATACCACTGAAGGAAGGTTGGGATTGATTTTGGTGTATATATTCTCAATAGTTTAGAAAAAGGGGGCCCAAATAAGCATGTTTGTAGTTTTCAATCAATAACTTGTGTTTAAGTGTATGAATCTCTCTGAAATTTTTGAAAAGTTTGAAGAAAAAAAATCTTATATTGCGCAATAGATTTGTAAGATCTTGGTATTTGTTTTGTGTCAAAAACCCATATTATGTCAAAAATTTGATCACAATCAAAATCAGAGCTGTATCAATCTTGAATGTTGTATCCATACTTGCCCCAACTGTTCAGGGTTCGACCTCTTCGTTCGTATAAAGCTGCGCCCTTCGGAGCACCTGTTTCAAATAATACGCAGCAAAATTAATTGCAAGCAAAGGAAGAATTTAGACAGTAAGACATAATAAAGAGTTATGACAACAAACTTCCAAATGTACACATTTTGTGTTTGAACACTGATCTTTGTAATTCTCTGTTGCAATAGTGCACTAGTTTGCGTATTGTATAGACTCTTTTGTTGAAGGTACGTGTAGTATATGTGTAGATCATAAAATGTCTTTTGTGGGTTGTTTTTTTCCGTCGAGTTGCTACATCATTAACGCATTCGCCGCATCTTTTTTTATTCTTAACTTTTTTTTCTGAAAAAACATTTCTTTCTTGACTTAAAAGTGTGCTTTTATAATCTGGGAACCATTGACTATCTGACTAAGAAGGTTGATTCACAAATGAATAGCTGCAATATATTCTGAATATTTTTATCACCTATGTAGTCTGCTTTTATGTTACTGTTACATGTAATATTATATAAGCTTGAAGGGCCTCGATGGCGAAGTTAACTTCAAGTATTTCTTCTACTGCATATAGCCAGCCTGTCATCTATGAGATTTCGAACCCCGCACGCAGCAGTTGCGTTTGACTACATTCTTAATTGACTAGGATTGCTAGTTTTCCTACCAAAAAAAGGGGGGGGGGGTCTTTCCGGCTTCCTCCACCAGTATAAACTGGTCGCCTCGAAATAACCAATAGTACTGTAGGTGAAGTTAAACACCAAATATCAATCACTAAATGTATTAGTTCGAGTTTGGTATGTCTGCATTGTTTGAAATTATGGTTAGTTCTTTTTGGAAAAAACAGCTGGTATCAGAATCCTCCAAGAGGTTACAACAAAATAAATATAAAATTAGCTTGAATCAGTAGCATTCTTTTTTTTAACATAAAAATGCATGAAAAGTACGGTTACTTAACACTATATGTGATGTATAATTTAAACTGAAATGTACTTTATATGTATCACTGAAACGTTACCTGGTAACAATTGACAGGGTCAGAAGTTCACGTAACCGAGACCGGAAGCCAAGGTGTTATAAAGATAGAAGACGATGACAGCGATTCTTCAGACTCGGCACAGATCAACTGGGGAGTCAAGTTGTTTAGAGGTAGGACATTATTTACATGTATATATATATTCTTTTAATGAATAAAATTAAAAATGGAAATGGGGAATGTGTCAAAGAGACAACAACCCGACCAAAGAGCAGAAAACAGCCCAATGCCACCAATAAGTCTTCAACGCAGAAAGAAAAACTTACATCCGAAGGCTGGTTTCATCTGCACCCCTAGGCAAAATGTGTACTTGATCAGTGAAAATTGACGTCACACTTAATATCGAAACATAAAAATATCACAAACAAAACCTTGTATGTTAGTAAATTTAATCAAATCTTCTTTGATTTAAATTTAAATTAGATGTTTACAAACTTTTGAGATATTTTATTCAAATATTCTTTCAAATATTGCTTGTATCTGTTTCTCAATGTGAACCGTTTAAAATGTTCTCGTTATTTGGTGTTTTTTTTTCTTTTCTTTTAACATCCGCGTCACACAATTTCTTCAATCTATTGCAGGTTGGCTTGTGAGTGTTAATCTACCCGTTGAATTTGAAATTTACACTATAAGTGATTTGAATGATGTCTTGTGCCAGTTTTATCTCGAAGCAAAGTCCAAAAGAGGTGACCCATATCAACTGTGTACACTGATTGATGTCAAAAATGCGATTAAACGGTACTTGTCAGGTATTTCAAAACAGTGGAGCGATTCTTGGAAGGACGACCGAAGTTTCGAATCATCCAATCGCATACTTGACAGTATTCGAGAAGCCATAAAAGAATCCACACCAAGAAACAAAGCGCCATCAAAACTACCAATGACAGAAGAAGATCGAAATACGTTTATCAAATCAGGATTACTTTGCACTTCGAATCCCCTCGGATTGTTCCGTAAGGTTTGGTTTGATCTTTCGCTTCACTTAGGATGTGGCGGCCAAGCAGCAATGAGGAGTCTGACGGCAGATATGTTTGTTACGGAAATCGACGAACAAAATCGTCGGTATTATAGGCTAAATAAATGTTCCCATGTAGAAAGTGCTAGGTCGAAAATGGAAATGCAATATTGGGATTGGGAGGGGAGAATGTACGAAATTCCAGGAGATCCTAATTGTCCTGTTTCTGCAATGGACTTGTACTTATCAAAGCGGAACCCGCATAAGAATGCGTTCTTTCAGAGACCAAAAACAAATATACATGACTGTCCTGATATATGGTATGAGTCTCAAGTAGGTCACGGTGTCCTAGCATCCATTATGTCTAGAATGTCGGAAGATGCGGGTCTTAGCCGCTTGTATACAAACACAAGTGTTCGCGTTACTGCAGCAGAAGCTTTAGAAAAAAGCTGTGTGAATGTTGACGCTATTATGGGAATTAATCCTAAGAACAAAACTGCCAAAAGTGTTCAACAAGCAATGTCGAGAACTCATACCTCTGATGAGCTGTTTTTCAATAGCAAAACGCTACATGAAATATTGTACGGCTTTTCCTAGACTTATTACATTTCTGTGTTGTGTGCTGTGCATATTAGTATAATTACGCAATATGGGAAAATACATTTTGGTTCGTCTTCCTTGTAAATTGAATATTCAATGTGCTTTCTTGTTTTTAAGCTCACCTGGCCCAAAGGGCCAAGTGAGTTTTTCTTATCACTTGGCTCCGGCGTCTGGTGTCCGTCGTCGTCGTTGACTTTTACAAAAATCTTCTCCTCTGAAACTACTGGGCTAAATTTAACTAAACTTAGCCACAATCAGTATTAGGGTATCTTGTTTAAAAAGTGTGCGGTGACCCAGCCAACCAACCAAGATGGCAGCCATGGCTAAAAATAGAACATAGGGATAACATGTAGATTTTGGATTATAACTCTGAAACCAAAGCATTTAGAGCAAATCTGACAAGGGGTTAAATTGTTAACCAAGTCTATCTGCCCTGAATTTTTTAGATGAATTGGACAACCCGTTATTGGGTTGCTGCCCCAGAATTGGTAATTTTTAGGAAATTTTGCTGTGTTTGGTTATTATCTTGAATATAATTATAGATAAAGATAAACTGTAAACAGCAATAATGTTCTGCAAAGTAAGATCTACAAAAAGTCCAACAAAAATGGTCAGTTGACCCCTCAGGAGTTATTGACCTTTATAGTAAATTTTTAACAATTTTCATTAATTTGGTAAATTTTTGTAAATTTTTATTAGATAGTTTCTCTGTACCTAAAAGGCCAAGTTTATTATAGATAATGAAAATTGTAAGTAGCAAGAATGTTCAGTAAAGTAAGATCTACAAACTCATCACCATCATCAAAACACAATTTTGTCATGAATCCATCTGTGTTCTTTGTTAAATACATGTATGCACAAGGTGACCGACACAGGATCTTAGGAGCCTCTAGTTTAAGACCCTGACATTTTCTTTAAATGACAATGTGTACTATATAATACTACGTAGTGCGTGTAAGTATTAACTTGAAGAACAATTATATATATATATTTAGTTTGATATTTTAAGATGAAGCAGTTACTACTTTCAACGTTCTAATTTATATTCCAAACTGTATCTTCATTTTATAGTAAATGACCATAAATCGTTGCATAATATGAACAAAATGGAATAACTGTCGGGGTTCGAACTAATTTTAAACGCTTATTTTTTAATCTCAGTTCAACTTAAATTTTAATGTCCGCTTTTATTGGACAGAATAATCATTGGTTTAGGTATAACCCGAATAATGCAGTTGCTTTCTACGATTCCTTTTAACTAGGGAGGAATTGATTAATATAGTTCTTGCAAAGGAGCAGGTTTCATTTTAGTCTTTTTGTCTCTTATTCAGATTTTAAAAAAAAAAATTAAAAAAAAATTAAGAACTTCATGATTGTTTTTCTTTTCTTTCTATCCTCTGGAAATGTAGGTATATTTGCCTTGTGGTTTGGATATGTATTTTAAGTTTATTTAGTGAGAATTTTTTTATAAAGTTTTTAATATTTTATTAATTATTTAAAGATTTACGATATACCCCCGTCTCGTAATGAATGGTCTCAATCATAAGTCCATACTCCGAGCATAATAAAGTGGGATTTCATTTCTTGTTTTATATTTTATCGAATGAAAACCATTGCTATTCATGTTGTTACAGTAGTACTAGTGAATAAAATCATGTAGATTTTGTGTATATAGTTGGCTTTTGTTGTATTGTTATTAAAGTTCGTTCTGAGATAACAATCAGAAACTGTTCATTTGCTTTCAAAATAATAAATCAACCATTTACCAACACACAAGTTAGTTTTATTTATTTAATGGAGCAGTTTTGAGATCACAAATACTTATTAGTTGGAACAAAATTTCACACAACACGTATTTCTGGTAGTTCGAATATGCATACATGGTTAAACTTTGAAGAGCCAAAACAAATCTAAAATAAAACAGATCAAATTTGTCAGAAACTTCTAAAAATGTGAATTATTGGTCAGAAAATGCAATACCCAAAGCATGTTGGTAACGTGATAGAATAAGTTAGGTTAACATATTATGATTAAGAGTAAGCTTGTTAGTAATGCAGTGCACAGTAAACATTGGTACGGTATCACAATGTCATTAGAATGTTGGTATGCTTAATTCAGGAATATGACAGTTGCATTGACTTTAGAAATTATTTTTGAGTTTGATATAGCCTTATTTATGTGAATGGCATAATACACATTTCATTTGACAACTAAAAGCACCCTTATGAGCACAAGCACTAATATTCTTGAGACTCAAGTTCTTGAAAGTTTTTGTCGATGACTAATAAACACGACCATAATTATTGTACGAAGTTCGAGATGTCAGTTTGTCTATTGAAGAATGATTTAAAAAAATTCATGAATACTTGAGATATTTATAACAACAAATATGAAACGATATTACAAATATTGATTCTTCTCTTCCACACACCATTTGACTGAAATGAGTTTAGTTCATTTTCTATTAAAAAGAAAGATGATAGCTTATCCATTTCTATCTTCTTTTTTTCTTCTGTCTATGCATTTGGGCTAGTAACACGCCTTACACTACTCTTTGACATCGTATAGTAACACGCCTTACACTACTCTTTGACATCGTATAGTAACACGCCTTACACTACTCTTTGACATCGTATAGTAACACGCCTTACACTACTCTTTGACATCGTATAGTAACACCCCTTACACTACTCTTTGACATCGTATAGTAACACGCCTTACACTACTCTTTGACATCGTACAGTAACACGCCTTACACTACTCTTTGACATCGTACAGTAACACGCCTTACACTACTCTTTGACATCGTATAGTAACACGCCTTACACTACTCTTTGACATCGTATAGTAACACGCCTTACACTACTCTTTGACATCGTATAGTAACACGCCTTACACTACTCTTTGACATCGTACAGTAACACGCCTTACACTACTCTTTGACATCGTATAGTAACACGCCTTACACTACTCTTTGACATCGTATAGTAACACGCCTTACACTACTCTTTGACATCGTATAGTAACACCCCTTACACTACTCTTTGACATCGTATAGTAACACGCCTTACACTACTCTTTGACATCGTATAGTAACACGCGTATAGTAACACGCCTTACACTACTCTTTGACATCGTATAGTAACACCCCTTACACTACTCTTTGACATCGTACAGTAACACGCCTTACACTACTCTTTGACATCGTATAGTAACACGCCTTACACTACTCTTTGACATTGTATAATAACACGCCTTACACTACTCTTTGACATCGTATAGTAACACGCCTTACACTACTCTTTGACATCGTATAGTAACACGCCTTACACTACTCTTTGACATCGTACAGTAACACGCCTTACACTACTCTTTGACATCGTACAGTAACACGCCTTACACTACTCTTTGACATCGTACAGTAACACGCCTTACACTACTCTTTGACATCGTACAGTAACACCCCTTACACTACTCTTTGACATCGTACAGTAACACCCCTTACACTACTCTTTGACATCGTATAGTAACACCCCTTACACTACTCTTTGACATCGTATAGTAACACGCCTTACACTACTCTTTGACATCGTATAGTAACACCCCTTACACTACTCTTTGACATCGTATAGTAACACCCCTTACACTACTCTTTGACATCGTATAGTAACACGCCTTACACTACTCTTTGACATCGTATAGTAACACCCCTTACACTACTCTTTGACATCGTATAGTAACACCCCTTACACTACTCTTTGACATCGTATAGTAACACGCCTTACACTACTCTTTGACATCGTATAGTAACACGCCTTACACTACTCTTTGACATCGTATAGTAACACCCCTTACACTACTCTTTGACATCGTATAGTAACACCCCTTACACTACTCTTTGACATCGTATAGTAACACGCCTTACACTACTCTTTGACATCGTATAGTAACACGCCTTACACTACTCTTTGACATCGTATAGTAACACGCCTTACACTACTCTTTGACATCGTACAGTAACACGCCTTACACTACTCTTTGACATCGTATAATAACACGCCTTACACTACTCTTTGACATCGTATAGTAACACCCCTTACACTACTCTTTGACATCGTACAGTAACACGCCTTACACTACTCTTTGACATCGTATAGTAACACGCCTTACACTACTCTTTGACATCGTATAGTAACACGCCTTACACTACTCTTTGACATCGTATAGTAACACGCCTTACACTACTCTTTGACATCGTACAGTAACACGCCTTACACTACTCTTTGACATCGTATAGTAACACGCCTTACACTACTCTTTGACATCGTATAATAACACGCCTTACACTACTCTTTGACATCGTATAGTAACACCCCTTACACTACTCTTTGACATCGTATAGTAACACCCCTTACACTACTCTTTGACATCGTATAGTAACACGCCTTACACTACTCTTTGACATCGTATAGTAACACCCCTTACACTACTCTTTGACATCGTATAGTAACACCCCTTACACTACTCTTTGACATCGTATAGTAACACGCCTTACACTACTCTTTGACATCGTACAGTAACACGCCTTACACTACTCTTTGACATCGTATAGTAACACGCCTTACACTACTCTTTGACATCGTACAGTAACACGCCTTACACTACTCTTTGACATCGTACAGTAACACGCCTTACACTACTCTTTGACATCGTATAGTAACACGCCTTACACTACTCTTTGACATCGTACAGTAACACGCCTTACACTACTCTTTGACATCGTACAGTAACACGCCTTACACTACTCTTTGACATCGTACAGTAACACGCCTTACACTACTCTTTGACATCGTATAGTAACACGCCTTACACTACTCTTTGACATCGTATAGTAACACACCTTACACTACTCTTTGACATCGTATAGTAACACGCCTTACACTACTCTTTGACATCGTATAGTAACACCCCTTACACTACTCTTTGACATCGTATAGTAACACCCCTTACACTACTCTTTGACATCGTACAGTAACACGCCTTACACTACTCTTTGACATCGTATAGTAACACGCCTTACACTACTCTTTGACATCGTATAGTAACACGCCTTACACTACTCTTTGACATCGTATAGTAACACGCCTTACACTACTCTTTGACATCGTATAGTAACACGCCTTACACTACTCTTTGACATCGTACAGTAACACGCCTTACACTACTCTTTGACATCGTATAGTAACACGCCTTACACTACTCTTTGACATCGTATAGTAACACACCTTACACTACTCTTTGACATCGTATAGTAACACGCCTTACACTACTCTTTGACATCGTATAGTAACACCCCTTACACTACTCTTTGACATCGTATAGTAACACCCCTTACACTACTCTTTGACATCGTACAGTAACACGCCTTACACTACTCTTTGACATCGTATAGTAACACGCCTTACACTACTCTTTGACATCGTATAGTAACACGCCTTACACTACTCTTTGACATCGTATAGTAACACGCCTTACACTACTCTTTGACATCGTATAGTAACACGCCTTACACTACTCTTTGACATCGTACAGTAACACGCCTTACACTACTCTTTGACATCGTATAGTAACACGCCTTACACTACTCTTTGACATCGTACAGTAACACGCCTTACACTACTCTTTGACATCGTATAGTAACACGCCTTACACTACTCTTTGACATCGTACAGTAACACGCCTTACACTACTCTTTGACATCGTATAGTAACACGCCTTACACTACTCTTTGACATCGTACAGTAACACGCCTTACACTACTCTTTGACATCGTATAGTAACACGCCTTACACTACTCTTTGACATCGTATAGTAACACACCTTACACTACTCTTTGACATCGTATAGTAACACGCCTTACACTACTCTTTGACATCGTATAGTAACACCCCTTACACTACTCTTTGACATCGTATAGTAACACCCCTTACACTACTCTTTGACATCGTACAGTAACACGCCTTACACTACTCTTTGACATCGTATAGTAACACGCCTTACACTACTCTTTGACATCGTATAGTAACACGCCTTACACTACTCTTTGACATCGTATAGTAACACGCCTTACACTACTCTTTGACATCGTATAGTAACACGCCTTACACTACTCTTTGACATCGTACAGTAACACGCCTTACACTACTCTTTGACATCGTATAGTAACACGCCTTACACTACTCTTTGACATCGTACAGTAACACGCCTTACACTACTCTTTGACATCTTTTATCCACAGAAATAGGTCAGCTTAATCATCTTGACCCGTGTTAAACTTGTTTTTAACGACCAGTCGCAAATATAACATATAAGTACAAGAACATGTTGAATGTGGTATGAAAATGAGCCCTGTTTTTTTAATATAGAGTGACGCGCTAAACCGTGTTTTAAATGTGGTTCTAGTTCACAAGACAACAACCTGTAGGACTGAAAGATGTGTCACCCTACTGGGACAATTAAGTTTGCTTTAAGTCAACCAGTCTTTGTTCCTATCCCCAATTATTTTAGTTCTTAGTGGAGAAGCAGTACATTCCAATTAAGAAATGATTCCTTCATGGCATGCTCTATGCTTATTTTAACATGGGTAGGCTTTATTTGTCGATATTTTACACTGAGCGTTAGCGAGGTGTAAAATGTGGTCAAATATAATGCCTACCCATGTTAAAATGAGCATAGAGCATAACATGAAGGAATTATTTCGATTCTAATAAGACAAATACAGTATTTTTATAGGTCGAAGCGTACGAAAATACCGTAAACATGTTTAGCTGTTCCCGTTTCCTCCACGAGGTGTCTATACATTACATTTCATATTTGAAAAAAGTTTAAAAAATACCAGCAGGGTAAATATATTTTGTTCGATATAACATATATTATAAAAGTTTATGTGAGCTACTTGAATGTATATATTTTATAGGATAACGATGGAAATAACTTTAATATAAACATAAATTTATGCGCATGTGTCAAACCACATATTTTTTGTGCTCATTAGAACACGGCTTTGTTTATAAAGCGTAATAAGGACGTCATATTAGAATTCCAAGTTTAGTCCGACCCTACCGGTAATCGAACACACGACCTCCCGCATACAAGTCGACCACGAGACCATCGAGGTGATAAAAGAACAAACACAAATTGAGATAGAAATTTATATGCTTCAACATTTTCACTATGTTATACTGCAATATATAGATGATTAGAGAGAGAGATAACAAACGCAAGTCATAAATGAAATAGATACAATTATGTAAGAAACCTTTACTTATTGGACCGAACTGAAGTAGATTTATACTCGTCAACGCTAAACTATTTATTTTAGGTATTTTTTGACATACAGCTCTTCAACGGTTTCGGTACTTGTACATCTTCGGATTTCAAATGTTTGGCTTTGAGCGTTCCTGATGAAGGTAAATCCAGAAAAGCGCTTCGGACGCAAGAAATTAATAACGTGTTGTTTTCAATATATTATATATATAACAATTGCTAGAATTTTTCTAATTCCACTTGTTTCTCACAAGCGCACTGATTTGGCATTTTTCTGGTTGATCTTTGTATTGAAATAGTTTTTCTGGCTGCATAGTTGAAATAAAAGAACACAACTGTGCATACTTATGAATTTTTAAATGAAATATAGTAAGGAAAATGTTATTGTCACACAGTTCATTGTTTTTGTTTGTTATACTGTTTTAATCAACCTCATTAGCTTGTTGTTCGGTGTGAGCTAAGGCTCCGTGTTGAAGGCCGTACATTGACCTATAATGGTTTACTTTTTTAAATTGTTATTTGGATGGAGAGTTGGCACTCACACCACATATTCCTATATCTATTGTTCGAGTAAATACACTTGAGAGAAAAAGTTTCCACAAATGAACAAGAAACTAGTGTATCAATGGCAAAATTGCATTAGAACTTAATACTAGATTAGAATGTTGCATGCATTTAGTTTGGTAGTAGTTATCTTGTTAACGCAAATACTTATTACCGAATACACTTTGACAGGAAAAACAACCAACGAAAAAGATGGCGACGATGAAAGTACCGGTTCTTCCACACAGCGAGAATATCTAGCTGGAACCAGAATGAGGACAAAAAGGGACATTAAGATATTTAAAGGTGACTTCCAAGTTTTAACCTTGTATGCATGTTATGTCCTAGAAATGGATTAACACTCGCTGTTCTGTTAACTTAAATGTAGCATGGTCGAGGCAGTTTTCGCTAAGAAAAAAATAAGCAAATGGGCAAAAGGAATTTAATCGCTTAATTGCATGCTATTCTTTAAAATATAAAGAAAGATAGACAAAGTGTTAGTTCTTTTTATTTTATGTGGTCTGTTATATTTCTTTTTTAACTATTAGTTTGCTATTAATTTGACCAAGAGGAATCAAACAAAGCATGAGATTTTAAGATTTTGAAAATAACTCAAATTATTTTGAAAAACAAGTACTGGTATTAGGAAGATTAAAAAACGGTTTTGTTGCATCATGGTTCAATTAGGTGATGACGTCCCTTTTTTATATTGTAGAATGGCTTATATGGAATAATTTGGATCCCGATTTTGAGACATTGCCTGGTTCTAAATTGAATAAATTCCTAGAAAGATTCTATAAGGAAGTCCGATCAAAAGACGGCAAACCCTATACAAGATCGACTGTTGTGGGCATCAGAGCGAGTATAAATCGTTACATGAATTCTCTTCCAGAGTCATGTCGCTTATCGATCCTTAAACATGAGGCATTTACTTCAAGCAATGCTCTACTCGAACGCATGAACTTAGAAGATAAACACAGACCAAAAACTACAATTAAAAGAATCATTTCAGCAAATGACCTAACAAAAATGATGAGGTCAAGTGTTATAGAGGCGAATGTTCCATCGTCCTTAGTGAGGAAGGTGTGGATCGACCTTTGTCTACATTTTGGCATGAAAGGTAAAGAAGCAATACGTACTCTAACCAAGGAATCGTTTCTTTTCGAAACGGACGAGAATGGACATCAATTCTACCGATTGAATTATGACCTTGAAACGCCAAAAATAGAAAGTTTCTCGGAGATGCATGATTGGCATTGGTTTGCAAGAATGTATGCGGTTGATGATAGTCAATATTGTCCAGTTCAAAGTATGAATGCTTACATATCAAAACTTAGCGCAGATATACCCGATTTTTTCCAGCGCCCTGTGGACAAAAAATCAATGACGGAAGAAATTTGGTTTTACGGTGCAATGGGACATAATTCCATATTGAAAATGATGTCTGAGATATCGACAGGAGCCAGTTTGTCACGAATTTACACCAATATTTGTCTGAAAGCAACAATAACTGATCTTTTAGAGAAGCAGGGGTTGAATGTAGAAACTATTATGAACATGCAATCAAGAGGAAAGTATAATATTAATCCAATCCAGTCGTCTGAGGAACTCATGCAAAACAGTTTAAATATGCACTACCTGCTGTACAGAGCGGTATATGATCAGGCATCAGGCTTATAACAATTCTTTAGTTTGTCGCGTCACGTGTTTGTCAATGTTTGACACCCATTTTGTACACTCTGCCAATGATTTTGTCAAAATAAACTCCAGCAATTTTCAGGCGCTTAAACTTGCCACTATAGAGAGCATTTAGTGTCCGAAAAGGTAATTAAATACACATTGCTTTAATATTATTCGTTTTGTATGTTGATGCTTATTGCTAAAGTGTTTGCATTTGACGTATACATGTTTCTTTTTTTTACTACCAGTTTTCCAAATGATTGTTTTGATTTTCTGAATCTATAGAGATACATGTTGTCGGATTGAATTTATCGACATACGGTTACTTCTTTTAGTCTCATTTAAGTTATCTCAGTCAGATCAATACATCATGATATTGCTTCGAATGAAATAAATAAATATTGAGTTATATTGTTGTTTGAATACTTGTCCAGATATAATAGTGAGCTACAATTGGTACTCAAATGTTATTGGTAAAGAAGTAGAAAGTTACTTCAAATTATTTGTCTGAAAATTAAGGCAAAATTCCTCTTATTTGCTAATATGATACGTAATTCTTACACAAATGTATGAGCAAACTGAGGTAAACGACGAGCACTGATTTCACAAATCTTTTTAATACAGTAGAAAGAGATTAGTAAAATACATTGAAAAACGAGTAACAAGTCAAACGGAGATAATTAATATGAGTTTTGTAGATGGACAGTAAAGTAAGCATATACTGGGTTTGGACTATTGTAAAGGATTGTTAAGTAAAAACAAAATCTTAACAAAAGAAATATTCCTAGAAAATATACTGGAATTTGAAATGTATGTAGATATTTAAATAGCTGCATGAAAGTTTGATTGTTTTCATACGGAGGATGTAACACTGCAGTTTTGTTCTATTTTTAAGATGAGGGAAATGAGACGGCCAACATCGAGCATCCTATGGAAATTCCTGTTCCAGGAAATGTTGAAACACGTAAGGATTTCTTGAGACTTAAAGGACTTAACGAAAATACCAACAACGAACAGTCCACGGAATCGCTCTTTTTTCAAACACATTATGTCAATAGTTTAACCGAACATCCTAGAGAACAATCCATTACCACTATTTCGGAACAGATTGCATTTATCGATCATCAGAACCGAGATATTATGGAAAGCCAAATAAAACTACAAGATGTTGTTGATAGTATATCAGAAGTTGTTGCTGCAGTTCAACACGATGTCAGCAAAGTTTTACGTTTGTCAGTTGATAATGCGTCTGATGAAGTACCAACTTCGTTTTATCTACCAACAACAGACCCAAAGGTCATCCTGTCAAAGGAAAATCCTAAATCGATGCTGATTGGTGGATCTGAGTTTGAAATGGATTATGATCAATACTATGCAATTTTCAGCAAATGTTTCAAATCACCTCCGACTCTTGCTGTTAAGCTAATTGGCGTTCTTTTTACAGAGAAAGAATTGCTACATAAAAATGTCACTGGCAAAACTACAGGAAGGGAACAAACAAAAGGAAAACTAGATCCAACTAAAATGACAGCAATCGTTTCTCAAATCAACTTACAGTATCCAAATTTCATGATGAAAAAGGCAAATGCGGAAAAGGTTTGGATAGCTATTAATGGAAAGTGTAGAAAGACCACTGATAAATTTGAAAAACTTGACAAGAATTTGAATGGCTAGATAAGACAACTGATTTTGAAAACTGTTCAAATGTGTTCCGAAAATGTGTGTTAAAACTGTTTTAATTTTTTAACAATAATGTGTCAAGAGTTCCTACTCATTTAATAAAGTGAAACCTATTGATTTGCAACACACTTTACACATTTTTGGATTAAAGGAGGTTCATTTTATTTTATAGACATTTGTCTGCCATTTTTCCTCGGTAACAAGCCACGGCCTCATTTTTTTTTCTCACTGAGATTCGACACGAAACAAAATCAAAAGAGTTCTGCATACAGCATGTACCAATAGACAAGTATCTAAATTGCATTTGAGTTTTTTAATACCACAATAACAATTTACTTTCTATATCTTGTGCAGACAATATGCCGAAAGTAACATAAACTAAATATCAAAATAGTTTTCATTCTTGAACTGCTGTAAGAAATATCATTGAATACCTTCTTAGTTGTCAAAAAGTTGGGTGAAGTCTACCTAACATTATAGACACTATACTGTCTTACAAGATTTATACTTAACCACAAACAAAACTAATACGATGGTTCTAGTAAGGTTTATTAGCTCACTTCAATTTAAAAAATGGAAAGTAAAAACTCGAAAGCTAGGGTGATCTTCTAGTTTAACATCTGCTAGATATATGGCATTGGTGGTGGACTACAGATCGATAGTACTTCTAAGATCTAAAGTCACTGCATTTGTCCTGTTATGATTTCACTCGGATATTGATACTTTGAAAGGTTTCTCAGTTTATGAAGCTTTATTGCTTCTCAGCTTTGAAACTGTCGAATAACCTATATTTTGAGCATCAGTTAAAGCGAACTAAATGTTTGAAATGAGGTAATGTTACATACAAATGAATCAGACATCGAGCAACAAAGTATCATCAATTTGGGATAACAACACTCATCAAAAAATATTTCGAAATAAGTTTTACACAAAATTAAGAATCAATTGAAATTTAAGATATGCAGTCATCACTTATTGAATTGCATCTTATACAACAGAACGGATTTGAACCATTTTGTGTCAAATTTGACGGATACGATATTAACCATTATTTACAATCATAAAAGAGTTCTCCCACATCCATACGGTTTTATATGATAACTGTTAGCTGTATCCTATTATATCATCTTGTGTATACCAAGAACCACTGGTTTCCCAGCTTGTCGGTATTCCGGACTGCCTTTTGGTATATTACATTTACTTCCAGCAGTCCTTTCACTTTGCAAACACATTGTTATTTAGTTGATTTCAAGTTTTCGATTGTCAGGCTTCACTTTGGAAATGAAATTCTTTGATCGATATTGATATCAAATGTTAGCATAGATTTGGAACTATATCACAATATAGGGCTTTGGCTGACGATGAATGGCGGTTTTGTATTGTTGTATTGTTGCGTTGTTAATAATTATACATTAAACTGTTGTTGTTCGTTTTAGCGGGGGTTTTTTTCTGGAATAATATAGATGAGATATGATAACGACACTTTAATATTTTTGAATGTCTTAAAAAGACGGGGAAAATGTATGACCAATCGAGTGCCTTACGAAAAGACAGCATTTGGCTTTATAAAATGTTATAATTAAGTTCGTTTGTACTCCTGTAAACACTACGATATCGTTAGAAATTTCTTTTTTTTATCGTCATAAAGTCTAGATGTTTTTATAAATATATATTCTTTACATGAGGGTAACTTGTGGACAATACTGTTTAGTACATATTTACCGTATTTGTTTTGAAAGTGGGTTTTCGGTCATTATTGTCATGCTTGATAATACACAATTCTTCGAAATCTGAGACCTGTCGCTAAGCCTTATCATCGAAACTGTTTGAACTACGTGTTCGTCATTAATTTTTGTGCCGTTTTGGGTCTCACTACTTGATGGAGTTTTGAATAGTTTTTGACTCCTTTTAAAGTGTTGTTCTAGGGATATCTTATTCCTTACTTCATTTTAGAATTGATGGGGCTGCCGCATATTTTATATGTCATTGCAATGAAAAAAATAATTCATCTGTTATTAAAACTTTCATTCACTAGGAAGATGAAATGTGGGGGAAAATATATTAAAGGTAAAAATATACACAATCGTTGAGCAACATAGCATGGTTAAAAGTCGTTTTCTCCACTATATTGAATGCTGTAGAATAATTGAGTGTTTGGAACTAGTCTTGGGTTCGTCTTACGTTAAAATTCTTATGGATGTTTCTATTTACAGATTGGCTACGTCAACAAGGGGAGAGTATCTATTTTGAAGACATGCTACCATTGTATCTCAACTCGTTCTTGACAGAGTTCTACCAAACCTGCGTGAGGTCGGGATTGCCATCCAATATCCTAGAGGCCTATCCGAGCGAGATTTCACGTTATCTAAATAACCCTCCTTTCAACAGAAATATAGATATTGAAACTCACCCAGAATTCATATCTTCATCTCAGATTTTAAGATCATGGTGTCATAATTTTGATGTTTCTCCAATGGCAGCTCCAGATGATGCGGTGCACCGCCCAATTTCAGATGAACATTTACAACTTTTGTATAGATCACCATGCATGTCTTGTGAAGCACCAGAGGGCCTTCAAAATAAAGTATGGGTAGATGTTAATTTATACTTTGGCGTGTTAAGTCGAAAGATGCTTAGACAACTTGAAAAGAGCTCTTTTATATTGGAGGTAGATTATGATAATGATAGGCGATATTATCGAATTGCTGACGAAAAAATTCCAAAGGATCGACATATGTCGCGCATGTACGAACAACCAGGAAACCAGTTTTGTCCAGTTCAAAGCATGTTACATTACTACTCTAGGTTAAACCCGAGCAGCGAGGCTTTCTTCCAACAGCCGGATAAATCCGGAGTAGGGTCGATATGGTACAATCCTACACCTGTAGGGAAAAACGTTCACAGTGGCAAACTGTCAACGATCTGTCGACCATGTGGCATTAAATTGTATTACAGAAATACGGCCCTCCGAGCTGTCTATCGCCGTATACATGCTCATTCACCCGATTACACGTTCGAATTTAGCAAACGCATACTTGAGATTGTAAGCGGTGAGGATGATGAAAACAAGTCCAGCCAGACTTTCATTATATGATTTAGTCTAAAATTTATCCAAAATAAATAAACAAAAATAGAAGAAATTGACAATACATTTAGATTGATAGAGAAATCTATGTATATATTGAAGGGTTTCATTTCTTGATTATTGTATGGCGTTCTAGAATTTAGGTTACCATTTACGTTATACAACATAGAAGAGCGTTATAAACTTCATGTATAGTGGAATTATGAAATTAAATATTGTTGTAAACAAATATAATTCATTTCTTAAGTGCTTAAATTAATATCGAACACTATGTTTATGTATGAACTTAATTTATTGGTGCATTTATGAATAATTTATAGACAATCAGTTGTAGAAAAGATGCATTACAGCACTGCCATTTGGTTGATAGTCAGAAAGCAGTGTTTTCTTTGTAAATCCTTATTTGTTATCGATAAGTGCCATGATTGATGCTGTGTTAATACAATTATTTACCACAATTTGATGTTGTAGCTGTTACATTTCTGTCTTATGCACTTTTCTATTCGTATGTTCATATATTATTTTTTGACATTGAAATAAACGTGTTTGCGTCATCTTTATTGTTGTGTGCGATCCGATTATCAGTCCTTTTTGTTGCTGGAATGTTTAAGGAAGTTGGCTGAACCTTTTTTTAATTTTGTCGTCTTCGTTTTTGTTTTTTGCCTTTACTTTATTTGATATTATAGGTAAACATTTGTTAGGATTAGTATCAAATAAAATTTTCACCGAAACTGAAAATGCATTTCCCTTTCTGTCGGTGTTAATCTTAAATTAACAGCATTTTTATGGTTGTTGCTCCATAAGAGAGTTATTTGCGATACAATACGTATGTGTCCTTCAACATTTAATCCATTTTTACCAGACCAAAAGAGTTTCAAGCTTCCATGATCCATAAACGAGCTTTATCTTTGAAGTATATACATCCCAAATTTTGCTCTATTTCTATCTCGTGATAGTTTGCTCGTCTGTATTATCGAAGGTCAAAGATTTGATCCCCGGCCAGGTCAAGCAAAAAAAATGAAAATTGGTATGTGCTGCTTCTTAAATAAGCACTGTGTATTTACATTTAAAAAAAATTGTGCCTCAGCTTGTCGGTCTATGACAAATGGATTACACTCAAGTTTTTCAACTTAGTAGCATCTTGTTTGTCCGTCTAATACATAGCATAGTTCATATTCTCGTTGCCATTTAACGGTAAACCGTCAAGGTCATCTTGGACAAATGACCTTTCCTGCATTGGTATAAAAATCTACTCTAACCACAGAAAAAAATATATCAAGCAGCAAACTTCATTGTTGTACCACTGGTTGAACCGCCAACTTTTATTACCAGTACTTTTATTTGATTGTTCTGGGAAAGAATCATTGAATAAATATTCATGTATATTATGTTTTTAATATGAAAACCATGCATTATATTATATAGTACTTTCAACACAATAATCTTAAAATTGCTGAAATAATTAACTTAATCCTGCTTCATTCACTTTCTTTATTTTGTTGAGTTATCATAAATCAAGTTGTTAGCTGGTCTTATCTCCTGTCAGCTTGTTGAAGCCTTTTAAGCTTACTAAATGGTGTTTGTTTTGTTCATTGGTTCATGTCGTATGGTAATATACATTTGCTTATGTCCACATCATTTGGTATATGGTGGATATCGTTCTCATTGGCATACATAGCATCATCTCCTGTATTTTAATTTACACCCGGGCTATATCTGAATAAGTAATGGATGTGACAGTCATGAAATCAAATTGAAATTGTTTGTAATATGGTAAAAAGGACAATTCGATTCACTAAAATAACCATATGTTTTTGTGTTATTATAAAAATATATAATTCACGTGGTTTAAAAAATAAACGACATATTTATTACGGCTTTTTGATATTCGCTTTACAGGGAGAGAAGAGTCGTTGCCAATCCTAAATACAGAACCACCAGTCTTTAATGATGGTGATACATTCATGAACTTTGAACCTAGTAATTCAGCTGAAATGCAACATTTAGACCTGACCTTTGATCCTAATGATCCGGTGGGGCAACAATTCCGACCGGTTCCAGTGCAACGATCTAAAGCTGAAAGAGGAAAACAAAAACCTGGACCCAGACCTACAATGGTCAGATTGAAGTTCTATTTTCTTCCAGATTGGAGTAAATTGCCGTCACTGTCTAAACTCGACCCACTGATTCAAACTCACCAAGACCAAGGCTTTGGTAGGTATCAAAAAAGTTTAAAACTTTATCAAATGACCTATCTTTCTGTAATTTTATAATTTCAAAATTTCAAAATAAAAATTGTATTATGGTAACTGAAAGAGAACATATATAGTATTAGAGTTTTAAGTCCTTAGTGACCTTTAAACTTTGAATGCAAAATGTTTACTCATCACTTCCTTGTTATCGTCATAAGACCCGAATACGTTTGAGGTTTAAAACACACAATCAAAGCAGAAGATAATAACAACGAGGAAAAAGGATAATATTAAAGTTTTAAACACTCATTCGTGTAGAATACTACTATATAATAAGAAAAGACACTCAGTATCTGTTATTTTACTTGTTTAGGATATCCAACGCAGTATTATAACAAAGAAAAAATGCATGCCAAACCGTGGTCATGGAGTTTAGATCTGTCAGATGACGATTTTAAAGAGTCTATTCGAGATCTATACCCTTTACTGGAAGACAAAGATTTCACATTGTATACAGTTGACCAAAACAAAAGATTAAGACCAGTGCCATTTAAAACTGCATATTTCAAGGCCATTAAATACCAGGGTACTGTTATTATTAAGATGAATGACGTAAGTTAAAATATTCTTTTTAAAATAACTATGCATTAATTTCTTCTCGGGCATAACTAACTGCTCTATTAAAAAAAAACAGCAATTTTGAAGAATTTGGAACAGATTGATATTAATGAACTCATCATATATACCAGAATTGACATTTTAAATTTGCGCCAGACGCGCGTTTCAAATACATGGCACATGTATAAGCAATAGTTACGTGGTTTGAAGTCCAATAAGACAACTTTTTGTTTAGAGCAGGCACATGTATAAGCAATAGTTACGTGGTTTGAAGTCCAATAAGACAACTTTTTGTTTAGATCCAAGGACAAAGATGTCGTTCAAATGCATGATACATGCTCATTGTACGTAAACATATCTTTTTTATAATCAACTTCTTGTAAAACAATTTAGAAATGTCTAGCAAACTCTACTTTTTACAAGTTATACGATTTCACATTTTGATCTAGAGAGTATAGATAATTTAAACCAACATCGACCATAAATATTATTATGATTTAGTGCAGACATCCAAATGTACATTTCAGTATTTTCAGCAGTTCATACAGCCTTACTTCTTCAACTTTTCTTCTTTTTTGCAGGATCGTCGTCCAATTTTACAGGATGGTTTTGCAGTATGGAGGGAACCGGCTTGAAGTTGAAGAGAGATAATTGCTAAAGATCCATAACTTCAGTCATTACATTTCCTCTTTGTAATCCATTTTTTTCAGTTTAATTAACAAATAATAAAGACGTTTCTCATATTCTGTATGTTGTAAATTGAATTTAACTTTACCATGTTCTATAAAGTAGTTCTGTATTTGCAAATGATTTGGTAAATATAAACGAAAAAGTAAAAACCGTATATCGTAGAATGTTTAAACCTACTGACACGAATTAAAACACTATCCATGTGTATCAGAACAAGGTTGTTTTAATACTGACGTAAAAATGATATTCTAAATTAAAAGGAATAAAAACAAACAATAACTATGAAAGCCATGTTTCCGCGTTGCAACGTAGTATTATGGTCTATGTTGATGATTTTATAATTTCTAAGAAACTATTTAAAAAGTGTTTGCTGTTCAAATTTTTCACGAAGACTGGGCTTGAATCGGAGTGTTAGATAATAATAGTGATTGTATTTATCATTATGTTTTACTTCTAAACCAGAGATTTCAGCGAGGTCTAAAATGCATATAATTCTGTTTGGTCTTGTTTCAAAGACTGAAATTAAAAGAATGAAGCAGATGAACATTGGAATAAGTGACTGGTTTGGTTGAAACATATGGTAGCGTAACAAGATGAAGAAGTAGTAGTTATTTAAAGCTACTTTATAAATATATTTGAAGGGGATATAGTCACTTTTTTTCCCACAGTTTTATAATTTATGTTATAAAAGATTCTTATGAGGATAAATGCAAATTGTAATCAATAGTAATAAACGATAAAATTAACGCCATTTCCCAAAGAATACATATACAATGTTGTCTTATGTACAAAGGATGGAATAATATTGTGAAAATAATCTATTTTGAATATTATGAAACAGTTATGATTTTCGTCTTCTCCTCCAATTTAAAATTCCCTACGACGGCTTCATACACACTTGCATTACAGTTATTATTATAGCGTCCTCTAGCTGTAGAAAATAAGAATATTCTATATAAAAAAAGAAGATGTGGTATGAATGCCATTGAGACAACTATCCACAAAAATCCAAAATGACACAAACCTTTTACAACTATAGGTCACCGTACGGCCTTCAACAATGAGCAAAGCCCATACCGCATAGTCAGCTATAAAAGGCCCCGATAAGACAATGTGAAACAATTCAAACGAGAAAACTAACGGCCTTATTTATTTAAAAATATGAATCACTGAATTATCCAAAAACTTCACTTGCATATTCAAAAAAATGTTAAGAGCCAATCTGCCAGAAAACCATGCAAAACCGTCCGAATGCCACTTTGGCCAAATGAGTTCATATTTGGCACATTGGTGCACCTTAATGATATAAATAACCACACAAATTTTTAAAAAGGGAATACTCAGTCAAGATTTTACAAAAAAATAGCTTCAAAGTCGGTAGTTAAACATTTTGGAACACTAGATACTCTGGCTAGAAACCAAGTTGTCAACCCGGCTAATCCACCCAGCATCATTACAGAACCTACCAATGTCTTTTATGGCATTTCGTATAACAGGGATTTCTTTTTTCATTTGGGAGTAATTAAAAAGAGATGGCGTGTCATGATTGGAAAACAATTAATTGTTTCTGTTTTGTCTGAATAAAAAGACAGAATCCACCTAGAGAAGTTATTACTTGAGCTTGATAAAAGTCGGGTGGCTGCAGTAACTATAGCTAAACGCCTACGTATGCAGGATTTTCTCGCCGTGTTAAAGACCCAATGATAGTATAGGGCTTTTTGGTGCTTTTTAGTCTCGTTGTTGTCTCTTTGACACACTTCCCGTATCCATCCATTCTTAATTTTATTCAACATTCCTACTATGGTTTAATGTAAAATGTAGGTACTTTGAGAAAAAGATAGTCAACCATGTTTTGTCCCGTTACCCTTTTTTGTGTGTTAGCTTTTAGAGATCACTGAAGGGAAGTTCTTTTTCAGAAATGATTGAAGTCATATGTCCTAAAATGTTCCATGTACTGAATTATCGCCATTGACAATACTTGTAATGTTGCATGCTAGACGGATAAGGTACCCTTTCGGAACCTCTGATTTTGTTTCCTTGTGAGTGTGTTTAGCTTTCTTTGCTTGGGAGCACCATCTGTGTCACTGTTGCAGAACAAGGCATTATAAACTCAATCTTGTTATTGCTTTCGAAAACTTTGTTTTGATTGAATTCTAAAAAGTTGTTTTAGTATGCAAAATGGTTTGTGTTATTTCTTAGTCTATAATTGCTAGTTTGTGTACTAAATTATAATCCTGGTACCTTTGATAACTAATTATTATGAAAAATGGAAACGTTTTTTTATATTAATCTTTGAATCGCATACAAATAGTAGAAATATATTGCATTTGAAGAATGATCATAGAAGGGTGGGTGAGGGCCAAGGGAATATGGAAAATTATCTTGACCAAAACGAAAATAACTTATTCTGCATTACTAAATGTAGGAAATAGTTGTGTAGAAAATTAATATACCGGCCAAGCAACTAGCTGATGAAAATGAATTATAATTTAAAGAAAAACACATTAACTACATTTTCTTGACTACATATTTTAGAATCACAATCTCAAGAAATATTTGATGAGTTAAGGAAGACACAGAACGATGGGATGGAGCAAGGGTTTAACTTTGACCAAAGTCTGCTTCCACCGTATCTCAGAAGATCCCCTAAAGAAATACCAGGTGTTACAAGGTTGAAAATGAAACCTGGACCGCAGCCGAGTAGTTATCGGATGAAGCTCTACCTATTGCCACCCGGAAGTAAAATCCCAAAGCTTTCAAAAAATGATCCTATCATACAGACACACCAAGAACAAGGATATGGTAAGACTACAACCATTTGTCTTTTCTTTTAGGTGTTTTATAATTATAAATTGTATAAAAAAAAATGTTATATCTATTCTCATAGTTGCTTCAAGGCTTATGTTCGTTTTTTTTATTTGTTGTAAGATCAGAAGCGTACACGTCAATTAAACAGCTAACATAAAATATTCTAAGATATTGCAAGAATATCAAAGTATAATCGTATTCAAATTGATCACTTATTTGTAATTGTGCCAACTAGTAAAATTGTTTACTCTCAACAACATTATCAAAAAAATATAATAATAATACCATAAAATCCAGTGTTTGCCTTTGAACATCCATGTACATTCGCTCTACAGAAATCAATTATAATTGTAAAGGGAAAGTTGACAGTTACTTATTGCACACATCAGTAAAAATGCAATTGTTATAACTTTCGTAATACTCCGACTTCTTTAAATTTTCACGGCGTCCATGTGTTCTTTCATGTGTAACAAGGAACAAAACCAATTTGTATTATTCTTATAGAGAAGCTCTTAGATACTTTTTGATACACACATAATGTAAAACTTTCACTTTTGCTTTTACAGGATATCCAGCTAATCTGTATGTGGAGGGGAAGGTCAGAGTGTCATGGGATATAACTCTGTCAGAACAGCAATTTAAAGAGACAATCAGAGCGACATATCCAATTTTAAGGGATAAGGATTTTTCATTGGTCACCATTGACCAACAAAGATTGCCAAAACCAGTTCCGTTTAATCTTCAATATTTTAAACAAGTGAAATATAATGGAACTGTTTTCATTGTAATCAACGAGTAAAGGTCTCACAATTTGTTTTAAACAAATGAAATTAAAAAAACAATATTGTATATATTGTATAAATTGTATAAATGTTTAGATGACATGTGCAGTTGATTATGTTTTGGCCCTTTTTCCAGAAATGTTTTCGAGGATTAATAAAAGTTTCTATAAAAATAATTAGAAAAGTTATGATTTCTAGTTCAGACATATTGTTTAAACATATTGTATTTGACGAAAGCATATGGGTCATACACAAGTACATCGTATTTCAAGTCTTGTTCCTTAATGCTATATTAACAGCGGTATACTACTGTTGACTTAGTTTATAACAATAATATATTTGAGCTGACCATTCCAGAGCTTGAATTTCCTATAACGGTTTCCTTGATAGAGGGTTCCAAGTGGTGTAGTTGAAAATCCTTTGTAAATTATAGTCCCCATCACGAGTTGGTTGACCGTTGTGAAATATCTGTTTTATAGCGGACATGATCTTTATTTCGTAACTACAATCCCTTTTGAAATAATGTGACCTACCGAGTTAAATTTATTACCGGGTTTGTACTAACATGAGCAACCCAACGGGTGCCACATGTGGGGCAGGATCTGTTTACCCTTCCAGAGCACCTGAGATCACTCTCAGTTTTTAATGGGATTCGTGTTGTTCCGTCTTTAGTTTCCTATGTTGTGTTTAGTGTTCTATTGTTTATTTGTTTGTTTTCTTCATGTTTAGCCAATGCGTTTTCAGTTTATTTTCTACTTATGATTTTTAATGTCTCACTGGTATCTTCCTCCTCTCTATAATTTGTATGGACTATCCAATGGTTCAGGCAAATCATGGAATCCTTATCGTTCATAATATTCATAGCTTTGCCTTATAGTAAAACAATGTACATCTGATATTTTCTCTAGAATCGATGGCTTATATAAGTCACATATCAGGATGGGAACACTTGTATGTGATATGAATACAAAGTAGCACAGTAACAATGTTCTGTAGAAAATTCAAAACTAATATCTCAAAGACTTAATATACTACTAGTAACTTAAAACATCTGAAGAAAGTCTCATGATAAATTTATCATATGGATCAACTGTTCTTCTCTTCTTGCAAACTTTTTCCTTTATTCATATAATAACGCCTTCATAGAAAAGCTTCATAGGTAGACTGAAAAAACAAATATTAATTAATTTTACGTTTCGCTTCATATATTTGGTGTCATCTCACTACATATTTCAACATTTGACGACTTCTTTGAGCTCATCAATCCGATCTAACTTGAAATAAAGGATAACAAAGAGATGATTACAAATAAGTATGACTTATATATAAAAATGAATCAGACGCTGAAGTTCAGTGGAGAACAAAACTTTTGACAGAAAAAATTATTTCTGCTTTCCTATCGTGAATTTTCGATTTCTATGTACCAATTTTTCAGCAGCGTAATTATATAGAATATATATCTCCCAGTTTATACATCATATAATATTTGTGTTTTCTTTCATAAGGTTATTACAATGAAGTATTTAAAAAAAAAGTTAAACTAAGGGATCATTAGTAGTGGTAAAGTTAAAGTCGTCCTTCAAAATTATATGAACGCCATCATGCATGTATCACAGATGACCACTGACATGTTCCAACATTCGTATCTACAATTCCAGCGTCTTTTCCTTTATTATTATAATACCGAATGAAACTTGTCACTGAGTGTAAATCTTTCCATGAGGGTCTGGATGGGGGGGGGGTCTGTTATTCTGTAAACATTCAATTTTCACCCCTTTTTTTCTCTCTAATCTTCCCAAAAAATGTGCCCGTTATACTCTTATCTTCATTTTTAAGGGCATTATTCTTTAATCATTTAACCCCATCCAAACCCTCTTCCATAAGCGACAAGATGGACGACACAAACGTTATAAAATGGCAGAAGATACCTAAAAGACAATCAGAATCGAATAACATTTCTTAGTCAAACTGTTACTCCTTAACAATGTTTCTTCTTTTTTTCCTAATCCCTGATGGTTCTTAGAAATAAAAGATTGACCGTAGGGATCTGTACATTTCTTTTCTTGGTGAAGCGGTTTTTACCTCTTGTCCGGTTATCATTTTGGGTCAAATATTAGTGACGGTCTATGTTTCTTCCTGGTTTCCCATTTTAATGTTTTAACAATATTTGTGACATAGCAATGTGTTCGGCCTGTAAAGTTGTTGTTTACAAGTCTTGCTGCTCTTTTCTGTACCTATGCTATTGCCTTGATCTTGATGTTGGCTTATTGGATCCCATACTGTGCATGTATATTCAACTGCAGGTCTTACCATGAATACTGTGCTGAATGCAGCTGTTTTTACATGTTTTGTGCAGCATTTGAGGTTTCTGTGTATAAATCCCAAAGTTTCATAAGCTTTGCCAACTGTATTATACATGTGCTTATTCCAGGTGAAGTTCCTGTTGATTGTTAATCCTAGGTACATTGTATATATGATGCCTGTACCCACTCAGGAATATGACAGTTGTTATCCATTTGTTTTATGTGTTTGGGCTTTTGATTTTGCCATTCGATTAGGGGCCTTCCGTTTTGAATTTCCTCGGAGTTCAGTATTTTTGTGATTTAACTTGTTTTTCACTCAGTTACTTTGGTCAGTTAAATCACGATTCAAAATTGCATCATTGCAGATTTACTTCATCTCGGTTTATAAATTCCAGCCATTTAAAAAAAAACTTTTAGTAATACCGAAGTTCATAAATATCAATCCACAGCGTCCTTCAAATCAAAGCTTGCGATGGTTGTATTGAAATCAGAACTTTGGTCGGCCCATAACCAAGTGTGACCAGTGACTTGGTTTATACCTGATATTCAGTGGTTGTCGTTTGTTGATGTAGTTCATAAAGGGTTTCTCGTTTCTCGTTTTCTTTATAGATTACGGACCGTTGTTTTTTTCTGTTTAAATGGATTTACCCTTATCATTTTTTAGGCAGTTAAGCTGCCTTATGCGAGCACCCTAGATTTGTGTCCTACCCAATAAATGCTGAAATACCTGCCATTGTTATCATCTAGCTGATTTCTATGTTATTTATAACTTATTGGACTGTTATATGACCACAACATACTTATATGATCGTCGATTTTCCCAAAAGTTTTGAAGTTGCACATAGGAAGTAGAGCACATTAGAAATCTTTGTGTAGTTTATTATTTCCTGCGATTTTGGCTAAGATGTCAAAGAACAAATGTATGAAATATTTAATCGCCGAAAATCTCTAAAGACAAGTAGTTGAGATTTCCCAAATTGCAAAAGTTGTAGGAATATTGTTTGTCATCAATACGTAGTACAACGTCAGTAGTCTATTATATAATAAGTTCAACTGTTCATGCTGTTGGCGGCAATTTCAAATTAGAAGACGAAATTTTTAGATCTTTTCAATTTCTAGGCAGGGGTTCAAATTATCGGTGGTCCGAGGTCCGCGACCTTCCACTTTTGCACGCGGAAATTTGACTTGGTTTCTAGCTACGCCCGACGGAGTCACCTTCCACTTAAAGAAAATAAGAAATAACTTTGCAAACCTTTTCACAACAGTCTCCAAATAAACGATCTAAAATTTATTTTCATCATTATAATTCATGACAGCAATGTTTATTTTGTTCAACCGCTAGCTTTATTCAGAAAATCGCCGACAAAGAGTGTTTAAATTCGACTAAAATCGTATCTGATTGACAAAAACGACATTGTAAACACAATAAAATGGCTGCCGTGAAGACAAAATTTTACAATATCGGATCCGATTCCGGTAATTCCGGGTTTGGCGGTCAACTACAAAAAAATCCAGACAGGTGACAAAATACATTTATGCGTAGTAAATGAATATAAACACTAGAATTGAAAAGCAAAAGATATATGTTAAAGAAAGAAATGTTCAGCAGAAAATATTTTATACAGACACTCAAAACTAATACTTTTTGACAAATTCTAATGTCAAAATCCAATACAATGTGACAGCTGGGAACAGTATATCTAACAATATATATGTTCATGGTCACAGTATAAATTTTATTTATCAGTGATAAATGATACTAATGCATGTGAGATGCTCTTAAAGTATAAACAAATTAATGCAATTTTAAAGGGGTATTTTTTTCTCAATTTTGAAGGGTCAATTAACGTAGCTGGAAGTTTCCTACTTTATTTTCACAAATAATGCAACTATATTATATAATACCTGAATGCAAGCAAATCATATGATATATAAGTGGCGTCCTTAAGGCCACTCTATCCTCTCTTGTTTGATAACTTGGATACGGTAGAGATCCCCACCCCTAAACCATATTCCGGTATTCAGGTTTAGGACAATATAATAAATCAAATAAAATATAGGAGGAGTCCCTGGAGTCACCCACCCCCTCCTGTTTGAGAACTTGGAAACAGTTGAGATCCCCACCCCTTAACCATATGTATTCATGTTTGTGACAATATTAAAAATCAAATGAAATATAGGGAGAGTCGCTTGGGGTCACCCAACCCCTCCTGTTTTAGAATTTAAAAACGGCCCAGATCTCCAACCCTAAACCATATATATATTCATGTATGGGACAATATAACAAATCAGATGAAATAAAGGGGGAGTCCCTGGGCTCACGGTACACCCTCCTGTTTGAGAACTTGGAAATGGTCAAGAATCCTCACCCCTAAACCATATATACTCATGAATGGGACAATATAACAAATCAAATGAAATATAGGGGAAGTCCCTGTGGTGACCCCACCTCTCCTGTTTGAAAACTTGGAAACAGTTGAGATTCCAACTGTAAAATAATATATATTAATGTCTGGGCCAATATAGCTAATTGAAAGAAATAAAGGGGGAGTCCCTGGAGTCAACCTACCCCTTCCTGTTTGAGAACTTGAAAACCGTTGAGATCCCCACCCCTAAACCATATATATTTATGTATGGGACAAAATAACAAAATAGCAACATTGCCACAGTTTTCATGATTACATTTGCCTTGGTTTTTGATTAACTGCCTTCAACGCTTACAGCCCTTTGATTTGGTCTCTTTATAGCTTGCTGTTGGAGAGTTGTCTCGTTGGCACTCATACAATAATTATGTCATATCTTTATTATAAATTTATCTGCACAGTAGACGACTTTATGGATCAGATCAAAAAACAATATTATTTTGTGTAATTGAAAATAAAGACTTTAGATTAATTTGGAGATAGTTCACAAATTTATAAATTTAAAAATTCAAATAAAAGAAAGTTTTAACGAACATTGGTTCAGAATAGTTGATACGTATTTCGTATGAAAAAAAATGTCAGATTCATATTTGAATATATGCTATATTTTGTATAAAAATGTTAGATTCTGGGTATTTGCTAACATTAATTTATATATCTAGGTATACTTATGTATAGCATGTAAAGATATCCAAAGCACTAAAGTATATATAGATATGTGACTAGGCACAAACCATATTTGGGGGTATTCTTTAGTAGAGAAAACTTCCCACTTAACTCACTGTGTAACTCAATGATTGAGATGACAATACGAGTACCAATTTGATTCAGTCACGGACCTTCAATGTCCTTGGTGTCATCCAGTACAGTAAAATAAGTAAACAAATTTCTGACTTTAGATTGCGTTATAGTATAACAAACAATTACACAGGTTATTACCCTAATTGAACTATTGGCCATATTTAAATGATATAATATCTATTTTTCAGATGAAGACTTTCTGATTACCGAAGGAGTTGAAAAATTCAGGCAGAAAAAGTATAATCCAAAAACAAGACCAACGATTGAATTAGCTGATTATGTAGGTTTCATCTCGTTTGTCACAGCGCATTGCCATTTTATTGCTTGCAACTAATTCATGCATAAAGGCAAATTTCTTATGCGACTTGCATACAAGTGAGAGGTTAAGCTAGATTTAAACCCAGGTTGAAGCCACCATTATCTACATAGGAAAATGCCTGTACCAAGAGAGGAATATGAAATATAGTTCAGTATTTGTGTGATTTTTCTTTTTAATTAATTGCCTGATCTTCAAATTAAGGCCACTAAAAATAAGTTTTTCCATCAATATCAAAGCAAAAGGTGTTTGCATCAAATTCAAAGCAATAAGTTTTGTACTATAAATGATCAAATTTAAATATCAAAAGTGAATACTTGAAAATAAATATGAAATAGACCCCTTAACAGAGGCGGATTTAGGGGGGCCAGGGGGCCCGGGCACCCCTTTTTGGGAAAAAATTTGGTTGCTTATATAGGGAATCACTGAAGCGTGACTGGAGCGGGCCCCCTCTTAGGTCTGTCAGTGGGCCCCCCACTTATGACAATTTCTAAACCCGCCACTGCTTAACCATGGCATTAGGAAAGCTGCATTACATATCCAGATGTGCATATCACGTATGTGCCGGGTTTAAACTGCACTGGCCACTCGACCCTCTCCTTACCTTGAACAGTAGTGTACCAGTCCAATATAGGAATAAACCAAAACACAGTTGGAAGTGGCTTCGTGGACTCTTCAGATACGCACTAAGTACAAGAAACGTTTAGTCAAAAGACACGACCAATTTATTAAGATAATTGTTATACTTGATGATCAAGTGAGTTCCGATAGATTTGAAATTTAATCAGACTGATTAAACAAAGTACTGGGCTGCGTTCAATAACATAGCTGCTACGTAGTGCTACGTAGATTTTGACTATTGAACGTGTAGCTATAAACTAGCTGCTACATAGATATTGATAGAAGCTACGTAGCCACTACGTAGCTGCTACGATATTGAACTCAACCCTGATCTATTAGTACTCGCACTTACTAAAGGCTCAAACGGGAAAACCAACTGTTTAATCAATAAAAACACAAGAAATGAAAAACCCATCCTAAAACGACAACTACTGACCATCAGATTCCTGACTTAGGACTGGTGCAACAGGTTTAAAAGTTTGAACGTAACAACCTCCCCCCTTACCTGGAACAATATAGTGTAACACCACAATATAGAAAGACATCTCCATTTTGTTTTAAGATGTTTTATTATAATGATAAACATACATTAGATGCATATTAATCATGTCAATGTAAATACTCGGCCTCCTCACGTGGTGCTATCTTGTGATGTAATTTAAAATGTCGTTTCAAAAACACACCAATCGACCCCACGAACAAAAACTTTTATCAGGACATATCATTATTTATATGTTGTTGTTTTTTAAATTCAATCGGTATGATTCTAGTGTGTGTGTTCTTAATAATAAATTAGTTTAACTTTTAAATGAACTGGAATATGACCATTCAAAAAGAGAATGTTGTCTCATTGACAATCATACCACATCTTATTTCATATGACCATTTAAAAATGATCAATCATTTTTGTTATTTTTCCATGTGATGTGTCTCATTGTCAAAGTTAAAATACTGCTTGAACTTTTGTAATATTTTCCTTATTAAACTGTATATGCTCCCTTTTTAATTTAAATTCAAATTGGAAGAAATATTACAGTATATCAGTTTGTGACAGAATAAGGGTTTTTAGCCGGAATGCATGTCTATACATGCTACGATAAAATAATTGTTGTACATATTAAGGCATTGTTTGTCGTAAAGTTTTCACATAAACATCTTTTATGAGGAACCATTGTATACGTTGATAATTATGGTTGCATTATAATAATAGTATTTTTACTGGTATGGTACTTTACTTTCGGTATGTTAAGCATATATATAAAAAATAATAAATCGATGATTGATTGTTGCTAACTTCACTTTCAGTGGCGATTGTTTCAGGCTATTAGGCATTTCTATTACGCTTTCTCAAGCTTCAGCCTTCGGAAAAAATAAAACCACAATAGAATAATATTGTAATCTGTCTTATTTTAAAAAAAAATGCTTGATTTTATTTTCATATAATCTATATATTGTTTTTTTTTTTAAGATGGCGTCTCCAACGAATACCGTGATATATTTCTTTTAAACTTCAGAAATTAAATTGTGCATTCAAAAATAAAACGTGTTATATTCTTTACAGTATGAAGTTAGAGATGACAGCGTAATAAGGGATGGATACTGTATCTTAGCACCTGGAGCGCAGATAGCTGTAAACGAAATATGGCTCTATGGTATTCTTTCAACGCTATCAAAGCATAGGAAAGCACCGAAGGAAAAGGAGAAAGCTGGCTTTGACATTCTTAAAAGGTTAATCGATGGTTTCTATGAACCTTGGGATCTAGCTATAGATGGAGGAACAAAAGTATTTCAGGATTCGAAGATATTTAGAGCATTAAGAAGTAAGTAGAAAGTAGAGCTAGTGGATATAAAAACTGATGACGATGTGGTATAATTTCTATTGAGAAAACTCTTCACCTGAGACTGAATGACATAGAAATTTATAACTATATGTCACCGTACTGCTGTCAACAATGAGCAAAGCCAATAACACATAGTCAGCTATAATAGGCCCCGAAATGACTTATCAATTCGAACAAGAGAACAAACGGCCTTATCTATGTACAAAACTCAATATAAGATCTACGCGTGTCTAAAGTAATTTGTATCAATAAAAGGTAGTCCAAACAGAATTCAAGACCGTACCATATATAGTATTTGGTCAAACAAATATCAAGGTTGTTCTGCTTTTAGCAGAATAGAAGATCGGGTAGGTTAGAAGGTGAACGAATTTTTAACTATTTTTTTTTAGATAATTTGCAAAGACTAACAGTGAAATGTTTTAGATTTAAACGATGCCTAACCCGACAGAAGTGTATATCAATAAACATCCGAAAAAGCAGTTTTAAGTCTTTAATTAATTAAAAAGAGAAAAATATCAAATATTTATATCACTTTGATTATATTTTTGACAATAATAATGGCATCTTATGTTTGACAGGTTATGCAGAGCACAATCTAGAAATGGACCAAAGTACCTTTACTCGAGGTTGGCTGGAAAAAATGTCATCGGCCAAGAAGACAGTAAAAAGATTGAACAAATTAGCTAGTGAATCTGAAAAACAGTAACAAAGTCAATATATTAACATGGAATTACTATTGCTTAATATAGACAAAATGTTTTCCATTGTCTTATTTAACCAAATTTTGAGTCATCTGCATGAAAGGAACGAATTATTTCCGGTGAAAAAAAAAGACTTTGTATGTTAGAATATTTTGCCATGTTTCCAATTTTCGATACTACCTCATAACAGTAGATTTGTTATTTCTGTTATGAAATAAATTGTCAAAATAAACAGAAACTGTTAAGTTATTTCGTTCACACTCTTTGACTTGGAAATTAAAATAGTTAATACGTTGTGTACCAATAAGTTATTAATAAACTTTTATCTTTTATTACTTACATACTTGAAAGCTAAAAATGTCATTGCTGAAAAGGTGGTATGGGAGTCTAAAATAAAAATGATAGAATTTGTTCATACTTTGTCAAAATGTAATATCTATTGATACATGTTCAAAAATATTATAAAAATGATAGGTCAAGCTACAGGTTGTGACAAAATGATAAATTTTGTATGGATTATACAGGAAAAAACAACATTTTGAGAATAGAAACTAAACAAAATGATAGAATTGTAAAATAAATTAGGAAAAGATTGCTTTCAGACAATGCTTTGATAATATCAAAAGAAAAGATTGGGTCACCGTACGTTTTTTCCGGCTAAAAGACAAAATAGGAAAATTTCATGTAGAGTCCTTCAGAAAATGTACTGTTTTAGCGTTACCTCCCCTTAAATTGCCAATTTGAAAATATTCAAAAACAACCAAAAATAATCTACACTTGTAAAAATATTAATATTTCTAAGTTATATTCTTATAAATTGGTTCTTTTAAATGAAAAAGGGTCGGATCCAGCCATTTAAAAGGGGGGTCCCAAACCAGAGTAAAGGAGGGGTATATTCCAACTATATGCTCCCACTCAAATGCATTGATCGTCCAAAAAAAGGGGGTTCCAACCCCCAGAACCCCTTCCCCCTGGCTCCGCCAATAAGATCATCATAAACTTGTCTGAGTATGGATTGTCCCCTGGATTATCCTTTTAGTTCAAAATGCAAACCCTTTTTATGAAGAGCTGTGTAGGTATATGACCTTATTAGCATTACCAAATAACCAGACATAATCTGTTTACATTGATTTATCAAAATTAGTGGAAACAGATAAAAGATTGCATGTAAACAAATTATGTATTTACATTTACAGTATCTATTTAAAAGTTCAAATGTAAGATGTGTAGTCAGGTATATCAAAGGACGAACCTACTTCGTACTTATCGGGTAGCAAAGTTAAAGTCTTAAGTAGCAGCAAAGTGTAACTAAGTTATATGACAAAGTCATGATTTGAAAGGTTTTACATAAGAATATTAAGAAATCTGAGTTGATGTATAGTATTGGTAAGTACAGTGACAAGGACTCCAGAACCTTGTAATCCATGTGTAGTAGTCCAAAATGGTCTAAAGAACAAAATGCATTTGCTTGAGTTTTCGTGTTATTCAGACAGATATTATAATTAACCACACCTTTATCAAAAACAAAGTCTTATATATTTTACCCTAAATACTATCTGTTCATTTCACTTTACGATAACCGCAGAGTGAGTCTTGTACAAGTTAATTACAGTAAGCACATGTTTCGAAGCCTAATAAGTATTTATATTTTTTTTCATAGTATAGCTATTTTTTGTAACATACTGGGATACTGTTCAATAGACTAAAGTCAAATCCCACAGGAACTGGGACCTGTAGATGTTTAAAAGCTTACTATATAAGATCTCAAGTCTGATTTTCCAACTTTTGCAATTACGGACCTTACGAGACACCCAGCTTCATCATGTATCTCTTGAATGAACCAAATGAGATTATCAGATGTGTTAAATATTTGCTCAATGTTTATCGTATGCATACGACTGATAATCTAAATATCTCAGTTTCTGACCCGTTTCACTTTATGGACAAAACAAATTAAATAAACAAACTTGAACGCCTTACATGACGCTGATGAATAGATAATTCATAATTTAAATATTGTATTCTTCGGACTCTTGTACTAAATACTATCTCAAGTAGTCGACGCGTTGTTTACAAATATGATAATGCAAATCAAATCTATTTACATACCATATCATATATTTTCTTATTCGTATTTAATACATTAACACATCTTGTGATTTTTGGTCGGGTATATAACTGGGTACATTTAAATACAATACACATTGTGAAAGTATGGTTATATCGGGAGCATGGATTGTTTTTATTTCTTCCTGCGTCGTTGTAGAATCTCATGAAAATTATTTGAAGTCTCTGATAAACAAGTTTAGTTCTGATGGTTCACTTTCTCAACTTCAGTTCCAGGAACTTGCTATTGATTTAACTGCTAACAAACTTCCAGGAAATTTTTCTTCAGATTGTGATAATCAGTCTCCAGGTACTAGTTGTAACAAAACTCAAAGTATCCAGGTATTTATATTATTTTTTTAAAGCATAATAGCTTGTTCTTTTTGTAATGTGCTTCACCCTTTGGGTGAACCACGTTTATATTTATCAATCCTATGTTTCTATTTTCCTCTAAAAATTAAGTGTTTTCTAACATGCATATTGGACCAGTGAAAGTCGATTTCAGTGTTTTTGAATAAAACGCTATACCATGATTAGACTTTTCTTGATTGTTTTACATTTTGGGACCTTTCGTGCCTTGGTATCAGATATGTGTTTTGCTTATTGTCAAAGGCCGTACGATAGATAGTGACTAACTTTTTATTTACGTCATTTGGTCCTTGGTGTCGAGTTGTCTTATTGGCAATCATACCACACATTCTTATATTCACATATTAGATATTATTATAATAGATTATACAATTTATTGGACACAAATGTCACTTAAAACAGTCATATTATAAGGGCTTTCTAGTGTAGGTGTCTTTCAGACTTCAAAAACAGGCAAGTGTCCATAAAATTTGAAATTGCACGAATCTTTGAAATAAGCAACTGTTCTTGGAGAACTTGCACATGTGCAAAACTTTTAGGAATTTTGGTCCTCAATGATCTTCAACATCGTACTTTATTTGGCCTTTTTAACTTTTTTTATTCGAGAGTCACTGATGAGTCTTTTGTAGACGAAACGCGCGTCTGGCGTATACTAAATTTAGTCCTGGTATCTATGATGAGTTTATTTACAACCACTGGGTCGATGCCACTGCTGGTGGAGATTTATTTTCCCGAGGGTATCACAAGCCCAGTAGTCAGCACTTTTTGTGCTGACATGAATTGTCATTGAGATGGTTATATTTATTAATTTACTGTTTACAAATTTTTGATTTTTTTTTTAAATACTAAGGCTTTTCTACCTAAGGCATAGATAACCTTAGCTGTATTTGGCAAAACTTTTAGGAATTTTGGTCCTCAATGCTCTTCAACATCGTACTTTAATTGGCTTTTAACTTTTTTGATTCGAGCGTCACTGATGAGTCTTTTGTAGACGAAACGCGCGTCTGGCGTATACTAAATTTAGTCCTGGTATCTATGATGATTTTATTTATATGTACTTTCTTGAATTATTTGCAGTTCTATTATCCTCACCTGAAGTGTGATAAAAAATGACTTTCAATGAGTTAATCTGAGTACCTGTAATATGAAATAAACATGGCTGTGCTATTACCTGAATGTTCTTCATGTGCGCACTAGGTTTTATCAGGTAACTGCATCATGTGCTTCTGATTTCACCTCAAACATAGAATTATAAGTTCATATAAAAAAAATGAATATATACTAAAATTGAAAATGAAAATGGGTATATGTCAAATAGACAACAACCCGGTCAAAGAGAAGACAACCACCAAAGGCCATCAATGGGTCTTCAACGCAGCGAAAAAATCCCGCACCCGGAGTAGGTCCTCAGCTGGTCCCTTTATAATATTGTGTTCCAGTTCAGTGAAAATGGACGTAACACTAAACTCCACAACATATAAATGAACTAAAATTGATAAATATACAAGACTAACAAATACCAGAGGCTTCTGACTTGGGACAGTTGCAAAAATGCGGCGGGGTTAAACTGGTTTTGAGAGATTAACCCATAATTTTCCATTCTTTCATTCTAGTGTCTTGGATATAATGATATTTTTAACACATATGCCAAAAATGGAAAAGTGAATGAAACTGGACTGGGTGAAGCAGTACCTGCACTACTGTACTTTACACAAGAAGACCATTGTATGAAACCAGATACAGGGATATACCACAGTCATCACAAGAAGCCATCTTCTTCACAAGGTTATTAAATATACTATTAATAATCTAAGTTAAGTAAATTTGAAATTACAAACATGTCATATCATCGTTGCGCTTCATCGGTATAAATGTCTTTTCTTCTTCGATTCGTTTTGAGTACTAAGCAAAAGATCTCTAAAATATTGGTCCTATGGTTTGTTCGAAGTAGAAACAATGTTTCCATATGAGGTGATACTCATGTGGTCTGATACCGTACAAGCATACAGGAAATTCTTGGCATATGTTGTTGACCACAAATGGGTATATGGTCAACATCTCATAATAGAAATGATGCAATCAGAATTTTACATTTTGTGTTAGCTTATTTTCCAAAACAAAAATGAATTGAAAAGTATAAACACAACACTGAACCTAATGTACATTTCTGTTTATATTTTAGCATGGGGTTATGGCATCGGTTTTGTAAGTTTAATAGTTGTAATATCAAACATTGGAGCCTTTCTTGGACCTTGCATGAAAACTCAACTCTTCAAAAGAATCCTAATGTTCTGTGTGGCTCTAGCTGTAGGAACTTTAGGAGCAACTGGTCTTCTTGTTCTTACTCCAGAGGTATTGTGTGAATATAAAGTATACTTAACTGACTGTGAGTGCAAACTTATTTTTCAAAACAATACTGAAAATCCACTAAGATCTTCATATAATCAACTTCATTAAAAAAAAACGTGCAGGCTTATAATTTTGTACGCTAGATGCACGTTTTGTCCACAAAATACTCTTTATAAGTGACCCTCGAAAACAGTTAAAAGGCCAAATCTATAGAAGGAACTTGAAGAGCATTCCATAGAATTCACATTGTCTTATGATATGTCTTAAAAATAAGATGGACAGTGTGTGTAAACTGATGAAGGGTGAAGCACATAAATTTAACTTTAGAAAGAAACAAAATCGGCCTGATTTTGGCTAATAACACAAAACGAAAAACAGTTTGAGGAATGCAGCAATAAAACTACAGCTTTAGGACAAAAAAAATCCTCGCTTAGAAAAGGGTACACTCACCTGTAGTATTTTATGGTTTCAAAATAGCAATAGGTGTGCACTGGTGCGGTCTAGGATCAGAGACATGAATTGACTTTTATTTTACCTCAGAAGCTCACAACTATTCTTGGTTGTTTATTATTTAGGCTTTAGGGTTGACAGGAATAGACAGCCCGGTTCCAGACTACAACTGGAAGATGACGACTGTGTTAGGGGGAATTTACTTTGTGTTTGTATGTGAGAGATTGCTCAAGATGATTTTAAAGGGCAAAAAGGTAAACTTATTATTTTAAACAAGTAAACACAAAGAGATGTTGTGATATTCTGCTTGCAATAAATAAAATTGAGAATGGAAATAGGGAATGTTCTCAAAGAGACAGCAGCCCGTCCAATGAGCAGAAAAAAAAACCAAGGCCATCAGAGGCGGTCTTCAACTGGCATGAATATTTTTTTTACCAACGAATTACTAAATATATTTGATATACTTTATATAATACTTTCTGTAATTCGTTCACAGTTTGATTTATGGCATGTTCAATAATGTTGGCTTGAGTAGAATGACGTAAATTATTTGAATGATACCAAACTCAGTATTAACTTTTCAACAAAATATGATTTTTTTGTTTTTTTCTCTTCCATTATTTAGCTAGACGAACCAATTCGAATGATAAACAAAAATGTCATCGGACAAAAAGCAAAAGCGGACAAAAAGCAAATTGCGGACAAAAAACACTGTATCAGTCAACATAGCTAATGCACATTTAGTAACTTGTTTTCTTTTTACATAGTTAAATATTCTACGTTTTGATCTTGTTACTTTCAAATAGAGATATGTATTTTTCAGGGTTTTTTGTCAATTTTAGCCATGTTTATAATAGTTAGGGACGTCAACCAAAACTCTGGAAGCTGGTCGACAATTCTTCATTTTGCTAACGCCTTATAACTTTAACAGAACTTTTTGAATGAATTCAACACACAGGCACCTGTCTCAGATTTTTAAACTTTTATGTATATACCTTAATTGTCTTAATACTTAATACTGTTATATTAAGGTTCATAGGAGAACACAAGACTGTGACAAGTGCCTGTGATCCAAAACCATATCATATTACAGCAGATTTGATTGATTGGTGGTTATTTCAGATATGCTGTTTAAGCTAAATAGTCCAAGGTAAATAGTGGCCAATTATGGTTACTGTTGGTTTCAAGAAGGAAGATATTTAATTTAAAAAAAAAAACTATTCAACAACATGTGCAGATTTTGTGCCATCTGATACTAACTCTTTATCAAAGAACTAAAATAAACTTTATCTCGCAGAGAAAAGACGAGGAAGAGGAAGTAAACTTAAACGAACAAGGTAAAATAAAAAATGGGACTGACCATTCCCACTTTGACCCTGAAGATATGGATAACAGTTCTGGTGGAGTTGCAACAGTTGCTTGGATACTGTTGCTAGGCGACTCTATTCATAATTTTGTGGATGGGCTGTCTATTGGTGCCGCTTTCACAGAAAATGTGTTTACTGGTGTGAGTGTAAGTCTGGCTGTTATTTGTGAAGAGTTACCACACGAATTAGGTAATTAGGTAATTTATCATTTTTCGTTATTGTCCTGTATTCTCATAAATAAAGACAAGAAAATTGAGAAAAGAAATTGGGAAATTGTCAAAGCGACAATAACCCGATAAGACAAGACAATAAGATAAATTAAGAACAAATGTTACTTACAACAAAATGACTTTAGTGTGTAGGTACAGGTAATATCTTTGGCTAGCTTGCTTGCTAGCTGAACCGTGAAATCATTATTAGGTTATGTATACTACCCTTCTTTTGTGAGTAGTCTAGTCCTACAAGCAAGTTTTGTTATCTGTCGGACTAATCTACTCTTAAGGTCAAGGAACAGTAAATGGGCTATGTCGCAGATTTTGCTAAAAATTTGCATACAACCTTGGCTCGTTGAACTACAACTGAAAATCGAAAAAATAATGCATTTATCTCAATTATCATTTGAAATATAACTGATTGAAATGTTACAAAATGGGTGAACATTTGTATAGAAAGCACATAAAATCGGCGAAAAACCTTCTAAAATATGTCTTGAAAACGCCAAATCTCGAATTCTACTACATAGATTTTTCTTAAAAAACTATATATTGTTGACACATAAATTTCTGTTTTAATGATATAAAATAATCATAGGGTCACCGACTTCGTTTTTTGTCTAATACTCAATTTGTAACCTTGTTTGTAGTGAAAAACGTCAAAAATCAACGTTAAATACGGCCTGCAACGCGATAACGTTACGATTATTTCGACGTTTTGTTTGATTTTTCCACATAGAACGCAACCTTAAATGATGTATACCGTAAGAACGAAGTCGGTGACCCTATCTTTATTTTGCATCATTATAACGGAAATTTATGTATCAACAACATATAGTTTTTTAAGAAAAATCTATGGAGTATATAGAATTACAGATTTGGCGATTTTAAGACAAATTTTAAAAGGGTTTTCGCCGATTTTATGTGCTTTCTATACAAATGTTCACCCATTTTGTAAGAATTCAATCAGTAATATTTCAAATGATAATTGAGATAAATGCATTATGTTTTCGGTTTTCAGTTGAAGTTCATCGAGCCAGAGTTGTATGCCAAATTTTAATGAAATCTGTGACATAGCCCATTTACTGTTCCTTGACCTTAAATAGGAATAGTATACCTTACATTAATAATGACTTCACAGTTTAACTAGCAAGTTAGCTGACAAAACATATTACCTTTACCTACACAATTCAGTCATTTGGCTGTAAGGTTCTTTCAGATACTAGTAATTATTTTCATATAAATTTCTCTCCAAAATACGGTAAATTTTAGTTAAGCCCAAGTCCTGATAAATTGTACATTTACAATCAGATGTAATAGTCTTCCTTAGTCAAGACACTAACCTTAATAGTGTACAGGTTTTTATACATTTTCTGTGTATGTATATATGTCTGAGTAAGCCGGTTCTTCAACATATTCAGATACATAATATGATGTTTTATTTTTTTTTTATTTTCAAGGAGATATTGCTATTTTACTACATTCTGGTTTGACTATGAAGAAGGCGCTGTTTTATAACTTTCTGGCAGCAATAGTCTGTTATGGAGGCCTTATTGTAGGAATAGTAGTTGGCGAAAATACGGATGCAAACAGGTGGATATTTGCGTTTGCTGGCGGATTATTTATTTACATTGCTTTAGTTGATATGGTATGTCAGTTTGATTTATTTCTATAAATTTTTGTTGAAAAGAAACGAATGTAGGAAAGAAAGGCGATGGTGTTTTCGTATTTACACTATTACGCCAGTTAATAGTCACAGGCACTTGTCTTAGAACAAATATCCTTTATAGTTACCTTTATATAACATAAAGGTAAATAGTTTTTTTTATTCAGAGATAAGTGCCTGCTTTTATAGCATATTATGTCGACTGCAAAAATAGAAGCAACTCGGAGGTCAATATATACGATCTTCAACAAATAGACAAGTCTCTACATAGTATGTCAAGCTCTAAAACTCCCTTATCCAAAAAAAAATATTTACAGAAAATATAAAAGATCTACAAGCTAACAGAGTTACTTCTATATCAAAAACATTACTTAAGAATACATATTTTGTATGTACAAGTACTTTTAGTGAATTGTATTTCTGACAGCAATTGCACGAAACGAAGAATACTCGATGAGTGCTTATATGTATTATGAATTGATACTGTGTGAAAAATCTATAAATCATATTATGCTTCAAAATAGTATGTAACTTTAAAAAAAAAATTTATTATGTTCTTATCCAATCAATGAATACATGTTTTACTGTTACAGATACCAGAAATGAATGAACAAGCAGCTACATCCCGGAAAAACCAAACCGAAAGTACTTTACAGATATTCTTATACCAAAATACTGGACTTTTATTGGGTTTTTCCATTATCATTATTATATCGTATTATGCCAAATACATTGACTTGTAAACATAGTGTGTGCGGTAAAGGACAGTTTGTACTTGGCATAGACTGTCCTTTGCGTAATGTATAAATTTGTGTGAGAGTAGATCATAGTGGAGTGGAAGAAAAGAGAGAAAGAATTATTCACTACACTTTGTTGTTGAATGTTATCATACATTAGAGAAATGAATCATTTTTCAGAAGGACATAATAAACTTGTATACTTCAGCTCATAAATCTTAACAATATTAACAGTTTATATTTCCAAAGTATAATCAAGTACTTTGTCTACATATTCTGTCTTAATACACATAGGTAACTAATGGGAAATGACGCTCTACACGTATGGACATAATGATATATTTTTCTTACACTTTTCATATTCTAAATTACCTAGTTGTACTTATAAAAAGGTGACAACTCGTCGGCTTCTGGGCAAAGTTTAGTGGCTGATTAAAGGAGTCTTAGAGTTTGTATGCTCTTGCCATTTTTGGCTAAAGCTGTTCCTGATACACTTTTGCATTCATGCGTTCCTGTCGTATGGTTTTCATAAATTACGTGTTGTCCAATCTAAATTCCATTGTCATATTATTTTTCATAAAAATAATGTTAAATCTATTCCGTCAACACCATGGTTGATTTTCTGTTTCTTATGTTTTTCAAGTTATCCTTTTTAAATATCTATTGTTATACCCGTAAATTAAGATAAACTTTAAAACAAAAACAAAAAAGGCCATGAAAACATACGCGCCTCGGAATATTGTGTTGACTTTCACACACTTCAGATTCATTTTTTTCCGACAGGATAAAATTTTCTTCATCTTATTCAGAATGTAAAACATTTCAAATAATTCATAATACACAACAACAACAACAACGAAAAATGATAAACAGCAACATACGGCAACCATTTACTGAAGTACAGGTTCCAGACTTGGGACAGGCAAGTATAGAATGTAGAATCAGAACATGATTTAAAAATATGTTCGCTTACGTATTAATTTTCCTTCAACTCTTAACCCAATGCACAACGGCAGATACAGGGTGGGGGTGTCCTATCCCCTCTTTTTGGACGACTAATGCTGATTAGAATTGGGACATATGTTGGAACCACCACACCCTTCCCTTTATCCTGGGTTAGGAACCCCCTTTTTTGTACGATAAATGCATTAGAATTAGGACATATGTTGGAACCTCCTCCCCTTTATCACGGGTCAGGAATCCCTCATTTTGAAAATGGATGGATCCGCCCCTGCCGCTTCTGAAGTGTATATAGTTTTTGCAAATGAAGAGACTTTCTATTGAGAACCCCATTTAAAAAATAAGATTAGAAAAAAAGGTTCACAATCTGTCATAAAAACTAGACATCTCTGAAAATTTCATATGTATGTATGTACTGGTAAATGCCTCCGATATCCGAAGAACCCCTCGAAAGCTGCGAGCGTACAGTGACATCCATGTACACTCCCTATCGGGATTAATGGAGATATGCGCACTGGAAGGAGAGCGGGTTGGTTTGGTTAGTCCAACAGTTGAAGGTCAACCGTGAAACCCTCAACTGTCTTTTGACATGCAGTTACCTCGTTCAGATGGTTCCACTATACTATTTTTTTTGGAAAAAAAGAGTTCTTTCGAATATCTGTTTTGCAATCTATTAATTTGTACGATCTGCTATATCTGGTTTCTTGTCTTTCCACGATGTTTGAGTATTGAAAGTCAATTAAGTTTTTTGCCTTGACTTGGCGTTTATATCTTGTCTTTTGCAGGTAATAAGTTGGATCAATAGCCACCACCAATCCCTCAACCAGAACATAGTCAGCCTCTGATGTTTTCTTCGTTCTTGGAGAGGTGGTAGTTTTAGCTTATAGAAAGCATATTTGTGACGCACCCAATGTCTCTGGATTTATAATCGTACAGGGTGAAACGTGCTTCTCTTTTCTGTATGCTTTCTATTTTTTGCTATTTCCCTTATGGTGAATGGGTCCCAGATGACAACACCGTATTCTAGTACGGATCTTACCATGGCTAAGTAGGCAAGTTTTTGCACTCTTGGGGGCACTGGCGCAGGTTTCTTCTCAGAAACCCTAGTGTACAGCTTGCCTTGCTTGTTGTTTTCCATGTGGCTGGTCCATTTTAGGTCATCAGATATGTTAAGACCTAGGTAAGGATTTGTTTGTACCTGTTCTAGTATATGGTTGTCTAGTTAGTAGAAGTTTGTTGATTTTTGTTTGAAGCTCATTATATAGCATGTTTTTTTGCGTTTAATTTCATTCCCCAATTTAATGCCTATACTTCCAGAGCTTTTAGATCTTCTTAGAGAGTTTGATGGTCTTTTGTGTTGTGTTAATCTCTCGATAAAGTAATCAGTCGTCTGCAAACAAACTTCAGATTTTACGTTTTCCGGGAGGTCGTTGATGTGGCATAGGAAAAGCAACGGTCCTAGTACTGTGCCTTGTGGTACGCCAGAGTCTACGTGGGCATATTCTGAGTGCTCACAATCTACGACAACCTGCATTGATCATTTTTGTAGAAATGATGCTAACCATTTGTTCAGATTTCCATCTATTCCGAAGCTGTTTAATTTAACCAGTAGTTTGTCATGTGGCACAATATCAAATGCCTTTGAAAAGTCGAGTATAGCAATATCGAATTGAATGCCACTGTCGAAACTCTTTAGTAGGTCTTCTGTTGTGACTAAGAGCTGTGTTGTACAAGAGTAAACTGATCTGAATCCGTGATTTCAATTTGTCAGTATATTGTGCTTTTCCAGGTGTTTAAGGATGACTTGTGTTTACAGATGATGTGTTCCAAAAGCTTACATGATACACAGGTCAGTGAAACTGGTCTGTAATTTTCAGCTGCGTTGGCGTCCTCCTTCTTAAATACTGGAGTTATGTTTGCTTTTTACCAATCTTCAGGGAGAGTGCCTGTGTCAATTTATTTTTCAAAGATGGCGGATTTACCAGGTGCGAGTTCTTCTGCACATATTTTAAGGACAGTGTTTTCCGTCTGGTCCCATTGCTTTGGATGGATTTACATTTTTTCAATAATTTGTGCACTTCTTCTGATGTTATGCCCAATTTCGAAATATTTGAAGTTGATCTTTTTGTTAGCGGTGGTATTTGTGAGTTCGGATCTAATTTTGTGAATACTGATTTGAATTGGTTGTTTAGGATTTCTGCCTTTTCTATGCTGTCGTTTGTAAGGCCTCCATTTGACTTTAGTGATGTTACTCCTATATTATCTTGCTTCTTTGCTTTCATATACTAGTAGTTCCAGAATGAATTAGAACTATTCTTTTCAAAACCTGCATTCATTATGTCATTGATATAGTTCCATTCTACTTTTCTAAATTGGCATTTGCAGTCTTTTTGGAATTGTTTATATTCTTTATAGCTTCCAGTTTTTTTAGCATGTTTGTTCAACCTAGCTTTCCTTTTTAGCATTTTGCGCAGTTTTCTGTTTAATCATGGGACAGAGTGCTTTTTCTTTATCATTTTAGATGGTACATTGGTGTCAATTGTTGCCTGTACTACGATCTTTAAGATTTGCCAGCTTTTTACTATTGGCATATCGTGTATATGATTATAGATGTCCTTTATTATCATATTTCTGTCCGTTTTAATCTGATCCCAGTTTGCTTTCCCAACATGTATCGTTTCTGTGGGCGTTGTTTGCAATAGTATGGTTTTATCAATGAGTCTGTAATGACGATATCATGGTGCATTGGCAGTTGATTTAATGAGGGACGAGTTGTTTGTGAATACCAGATCTAGCAGATTTCCCTCTCTTGTTGGTTTGTTGTGTATTTGTACAAGGCCGTGTTCAATAGATAGGTCTATAAGTGCTTGTTGTACTTCTTTGTCTTGTTTTTATCTCTATATTTATCCAGTCGATATCTGGGCAGTTGAAATCTGCAGGAATAATGATATGTTTTGGTAGGGGACAACTTTGACCAACCGAGGCCCCCAAAGTACCCATTATAGTTTAAACTCCGATCTGGGAGGGTGAAAATTACCTTTCTGATGTACTGATATTTTTAGCACTTCAAGTGAGAATCGAACTCGGGACCTTCAGCACTGTAGACGTCTGATTTTTTTTCTAACCCGCTGCAGCGGAGGGGCAAGTGTTTCCCTTGTCCGTCCGAAGTACTCGTACGTACGTCCCAACAATTAGTTTCCGGTCTCTAAAATTATTTTGCCTGAATCAAATTCTATGAAACGTATACACGATGCTTAATACCATAAAACACTCCTATATGGACACATTTATTTGGTTAGATTCAGTAGTTCATAGAATGTCTTGGAAAAATTATGCATTTGAAGTGTCTCCATGGAAATAAAGCATTCGATTATTTGACAAGGTGGTTATAACTCAGATAGACAGGTTAAAAACTGTGACAGACTGACGAGAGCGTAGAAGACGAACAAAAAGGAGTACACTGAAAAAGGTGCCAATAATCTAGATGATGCAGTGGCTGACACTGTGTGGGCAGTATATATTGTTATCACAAAAAAATTTAACTCCGAAGGAAATTCCAAACTGAAAGTCCCTAATCAAATGGCAAAATCAAAAGTATGAGAGATTTGCAGGAGCTCAACAAAGAGGACTCCAATAGTTATAAAAAAAAACTGAAAGTAAAACGGACGCTAATTTGCTCTGGGAGTTTTACTGCTCCTTTCTGTAAAAGCCACAGCAAACTGAGATTTGTCACTAGATAAGTACTATTTTAAGATAGCAGTATACATAAATTTAACATCCTTTTTGTTTGCTTTCTTACAAATTAAGCCTACTGTTTGTGTCGTTTGTGTGCATACAGTATGTATGTTATCAGTATTTTCCATAGATCTGATACCCAGTATTTGAAAGGTTCCATTGTTTTGTATCTATGGCAACAACCTGCTTGTTTTTACTAATAATATTGCAAAAAGGAGGTAGAGATGTTTTCCAAAAATTTGACCAAAATGGAATTTCAATCCCTTGGAAGATAAATTTCTGAAACTGTTTACATATCTATCACGAATTCAAATGAAAATGATTTGTCTTTAGTCACATTTTAATTTATATAAAATTGCGTAAAAATCCGTTTGAAAAAAAGTGTTTGTAAACATTCAACCGAACGGTGACATGTAGTTGTTAATTTCTGTGTCATTTTGTGTCCTGTGAAGAGTTGTCTCATTCTCAATTATGCCTCATCTTCTTATTTTTATACTACACAAATTTCTGGACATACGGAAAATACGGATAGTCAAACAAAAATAGCCTATTAAACAGATAAAATATAATATGGATGTTCTTAAAAACAACTTTGAAGGCTAAATTAGTCATCAGCTGTCTACTAATAAATGTTAATGCAAAATTACTTTCATATTTGAAAAATCCTCTGTGGCAAAAATGCAGGATCTACTTCCCATCCGGAACACCTGATATCATGCCATGTTTTATTGGGTTCCGTGTTGCAAAGTTTTTTGTCTTGTAGACTGCTGTTTGTCTTCTCATCGGCTTTCGTTTTTCGCTATGGCTGTGTCGGTTTGTTTTCGACCTTTGAGTTTCATTGTTCCTTTAGATTCTGCTGTTTCTCTTTTAAAATTTTAAACCTCCTTGCAAAAGTACAGACGTGTAGTGTACATGGAGGAATTTGTATATAGTTAAAACATAAATAGTGATAATATAGTTTTGCAGAAGCAAATTTACCTTTGGCATGTTCTTTATGAAGGATGTGAGGAAGGCTACAAATGCGGCAAAATATGACATATAGAAAACAAAATGGTTATGGAGTAAACATTCGTGTGACAACAACTCAGACGATACATAAAAAATTATAACGCGTGTACCGGCATTGTTGGTGTTTGAGGCGCGTTTGTAATTTTCATTATGTTACTTGATATGAAAAATTGACAAGAAATAATATTTTACTTGTAAAAGTAAATCCTGAGCCTGTCATAGCTGCTCTTCTTGTTCCATTTGAACTAATAGAAACAACGCTGTCGCCTTTCTTGTTCTCATAAAATCATATGATATGAGCTCCATGTTTTCTGAACGTCTTTCTTATCTGTCGTATTAGACTGACCAGTGTATATCGCTCATGGCACTTTTATGTATTTTAGCGCGAAAATTCACTTACATTTAGCTGGATTTATTGCCGTCGTAGTTCCATCTTGTCGCCTTCGTACTTTTATTCGATGGCAACACGACGGGATTACGAGGTCTTCACGAAGTCGTGTTGCCATCGTAAGACCTTTGGGTAGCTTCGTGACTCATTCGTATAGACATCGTAATGTCAAAACTGCCCGATGGAAACACGAATGCACAACGATGTTCAAGGATGCATTCCCGGTGATATTACGATGTTGTGGATGGTGATACGAACTCAATACGAACCCTCAACATCGGACGCACCTTCGGGGATTTTTTAACATGTTAAAAAATTTAGAACCCTTCCCGAAGTTGTCCCCGAAGGTTAGAAAAGGTGGCCGATGGTTCTACGATGGTTAAAGATAGCACTACGAATAGCTCGATCTGGATACGATCAGTCCCGATTTTGAAAATTTCCATGATCGTGTTACCATCGGCGTAAAAATCGGGACAGTGTGACGCGGGCATTATGGAAAAACACATATGAATAGTGAATCTAATCATTATGACAAGAAAAAAGGGTAGACAGTTTTTAAGATATATAGAATAAAATAAGTATAGAATAAAAATAAAACCTTTTTTGCCTAAATAATCACATATTATCTTTCAACGTTAATAGGGAGTACCGAGGATAAAAACATTGACGAAAAAACATTTAAAGGGACCATTTATCACCATCACCGATACAGATAATTGTATAGAAAATTAATTTCTAGTTATCTCTCTTTCTATCCTTTCAGGGATAATTAGAGTAACTCACTGTACAGTTATGTATTGAAACCAGCTGGAAGGAAACATCAGAAGAGGTTGGAAAGAACAGCTGTGCAATTATACATCTGTATGATGATACCCCGAGAAACGAACTTAGGCTTTTTTGAATAAAATATGTAGAAACTTCCATTTTGTTACTGTTTTTTTACAAATTACATTTTGCGTAAATTTCAATGATGCAAAAAACTATCGCGAATGGGGAGAAACAGACCTATAATGATTTACTTTAATAAATTGCTATTTTGATAGAGAGTTGTCTCATTGGCACTCTTCCTATATCTATATATTATAAATCACACTTTCAAGCAGAACCCACAACTCAATATACTGTTTAGCATTTTAAGAACTGGCAACTACAGATGTTTAATCATTGAAAAATTTGATACTTCTAAGACAAAATAATCTGGAGGGATTGTACTTAATATTCATATGATGAAGACACAATCCTTCAATCAGTTAATTGAAGTCTGGAGCTGGCATGTCAGTAACTGCTAGTAGTCCTTTGTTAGTTCATATATCATTATCATTTTGTTTAGGTTCTTTTGTTAACCTATTTTGAAATCGGACGCGAACTTCTTTTAAACTGTGCGTAATGTTGTGTGTTTGTTTTTCTATATTGGCTAGAGGTACAAGGGGAGGGTTTAGATCTTTAAAAACATATTTAACCCCGCTGCATCTTTGCGCCTCTCCCAAGACAGGAGTATCTGGCTTTTGTTAGACTTGTAGGATTTTTAATTTTAGTCTCTTGTGTTTACCTCGGAGTTATATGACGTCCATTATAAGTGAACTAGTATATACATTTTTGTTAAGGGCTAGCCGACGCACGCCTGCGGATGCAGGAGTTTTTGCTGCATTGAAAACCCATTGGTGTCCTTCGGCTGTTGTCTGTTCTTTTTTTCGGGTTGTTTTGACACATTCCCAATTTCCATTTTCCATTTTATTTTTTATCTACACGTTTTTCCCTTTACCGATGATATTTGAAAATTCGGTTTTACTTCACATGGGTGGATTGTGGATATAAAATGTTTTTTAGTTCACCTTCTGAATTTTAACTGCCGTGACATCGACAATCACTGGTGATTTTTCTTTGTCTACAGGACGGCTAATTCACTGCTAGTAGTTTTTAAATGAAGAAAAGTCGATAAAGACCGTTAAGTCAGATTACTTTATTACAAAATGTAACTTTCTTTGGTGTACTTTATTATATTTTCATTTTAGATCAAAGATAATGATAATGTTTAATAAATCATATTTTCTTTAAGAAAACACGCTTGTCAGAATTACAGTGCATTTTATTTGATGGAAATTTAATTTTAAAAGAATTAATTTTCATAACAACAAAAATATGATAAGTCAAAATACAACATACTTTGGCGTTAAAAGACTGTTGATTATGTGCAATATTGTATTAAATTAATAACCCCGTGGATATTGATCTTGAAATATTAAATTCCTCGTAAAATCAGTTTCAATGCTTTATTGTTATAAAAGTTGTAATTTTGTTATAGAATTCCATTGAACGACCCCATCAATAGGGTTTAATTACTGGATGTTGCCAAATGTTTTGTTTATGGTTAGCAGTATTTAAATATACATAAATGAAACAATATTTCGATAGTTACAGATTTTCAGCGTTCGATGTCACTCATCATTTGTAACATCCAGAGGTAGGTCACATAATTTAAGACTATTATATTTATTAAGTTATGATAATGGGCCTTGTTTTTACATTTAACTTCTTTCGTTTTTGGAACACATTATATATAATAAGCATGATAAGTAAGTCATACTACTTTTTTCAGAGGCGGATTAAGGGGGACAGGGTGTCCGCCCATTTGTTGTTTTTTCCATGACTGAATCGAGATTCATCTGTATATAAGATGTCACTAAGTCGTTATTTTTACCTTGGGAACTTTAAGTAACTTTTATTCTTGGATTAGTAACCAATTCAACCATCTCGATTTTTTTTAAAACTTAGTCTTTAAATTAGAGCATGGATCTAATTTTATCCAATGGTGCAAGCATATCAGATACGATAGTCCTGTATATAACCAAGGACGTATAACTAACAATTTAATATACGTTCTTGATATAACGTATCGAGACATCTTCATTTCATTTTGCTAAGAACGCAGTCTTACACTACCAATAATTTACCCATACTTTTTTGGTACATTTCTACCCTCGTGCATATCAGTACTGCAAGGAAAGACTGAAAACTTATAATGTTATACTTTCAATGAAATCAGTACTGATTTTGTCAGTACTATTTCAGTACTGATTTTGTCAGTACTGTTTCAGTACTGATTTTTTCAGTACTGTTTCAGTACTGATTTTTTCAGTACTGTTTCAGTACTGATTTTTTCAGTACTGTTTCAGTATTGATATTTTCAGTACTGTTTCAGTACTGATATTGTCAGTACTATTTCAGTACTGTTATTTTCAGTACTGTTTCAGTACTGATATTGTCAGTACTGTTTCAGTACTGATATTGTCAGTACTGTTATTTTCAGTACTGATTTTTTCAGTAAAGTTTAAGTACTGATTTTTTCAGTACTGTTTCAGTACTGTTTCAATACTGTTTTAGTACTTGTTTTGTCAGTAATGTTTAAGTACTGTATTAGGACGGAATTGGTGACCAACTTTGTTTTTACTGTTCTAGTACTGATTTATTTAGTTATGATCAGTACTTTTAGTTTAGATATATATATACACATATTTGTATATATTTCTGTTTTATTGTATCAATCTGATTTATCATAACTGTTCATGTACTGCATACATTTCAGTACACGCATTAATAGATCACTGTGTTATTTACAATGTTATGTTTCCTAACCAAATGTAAATGTTTTAATGCTTAATCGATGCTCAATGAAAACCCAATAAAGTATATAATTATGTTTTAATAGCAAGATATTGCTGGTCTTGGGTTGTACTGTACATTTGGGTTGGTAATTTTTTGTCTCTTTGACATATTGTATGTTTCCATCCTTTATGAATGTTGTTATTCATTCTAATTTTTTTTGTGCTGTTTTTTTTTATATCTGATTTTGCTTTGCTTCAGCAGCTATTTAAGTAATTTTCTTGTATATATGTTTTTCGGCTTAATGTCTCACTTACATTATATTTGATAATACCATAATATCTGTGTCCTGCTTAGGTAAAGTCAAAACATAATTACCAAGACTTGAAAATTACAAATGTATAATTATATTGCTTTCAAATAGACTTTAGTGTGGATGTATTGTTATCCAGTGGCAAGTTAAGTGCATGATTGGGACAAGAATAAAAACAACTACTCATTTTGTACTACACTGATTAAATATGCACTAACGAGCTAACTGTTTAACATGCCATCACAACAAGAAGTGAATCCGCACGTGATGTGGTACCTAACCTGAACAGGTAACTTAAGACTGGGACTGTTTTTCTCTATCATGATGTTGTGTGAGGGAATAATTAGCATAAAACCACTATTCCAGTCTTAAATTTGAATTCTGTGGTTTTAATAATACTATTTTTTGCCAATACTGATTATTTCATAACAAAAAATAACATAATGCCAGCCTCATTTATATGCTCATTTGTAAGATTTTTAATGATAAAACCATGTACAGATTTCCTTTTTTCTATATAAACATTTACCAAGTTGCAATTCTTTTCACTTGTAATTTGTCCAAAGCTAGCATGTATGAAGTATATATCCTGGTACATTGCATGAAGGGAACTCTTACAAATTTACAACTGCACCAATTGTTACTGAACATATTTATATGCTAGTATACATATATTATAGAAATCATATTTACAATCTGTTTGTTGATTTATCACATTGAATAACAAATATTAATAATTTTTTACAAACATATGTAAAAGATGTTTAGAACTGTTGAAAATGTACACTTATTTTAGGTCATCAACTATATTATTTTTTTCAAGCAATCTGATCTAATCTGGTACAAAATTGATACAATAAGGTTAAAACCTAATCACAGTTGGTAACAACTATTATAAAGATTGTTCTTGATAATTTCTATTTATGCTTGCAAGATAAATTTGATCAACTTGGTTGCTATGTACATGTTGTATGTTTGGCTGTTTATATTACAAACACAATGTAGGCCAGAGTTTAAGTCATACTAGAATTTGATTGGACAATGAAAATTAACTTCACTTCGCACATAGTTAAGTTAAAAAACATAGCAAGCAACTGTTCAAAGTTTCACTGTTCATGCATGCTTTTATAGAAAAATTGTAATGCAGCATGACCAGTAAATGCCATTCCCTCAACAATACATCAAATAAAAAAATATAAATTTCTGTAGAAACTAAGGTTAATTCAATTCTATATTCTCAACATAATGAAAATTGAACTATCATATAATAAATATTTCTTCTTATAATTTCTATACTATATGCAATGCCAAAACATGTTAAATTTATAATAAATACATGTAAAGCAAATATTTTATTAAACCAGTCTTCATAGAATTGTGTCCTCAGTCAATATACCTCTTTCAGGTCAATATATCCTTGTATTGACCTCATACAAAGGCTATATTTGTATAATATTGGTAACATCTTCAATATTTGAATGAATAAGGTTACAAAAAAATAGTGACCATAACACTTTACCAAGGCTTAGATATAGGAAGATGTGGTGTGAGTGCCAATGAGACAACTCTCCATCCAAATAACAATTTAAAAAATTAAACCACTATAGGTCAATGTACGACCTTCAACATGGAGACTGGTTCACACCGAACGGCTATAAAGGGCCCCAAAATTACTGGTGTAAAACCATTCAAACAGGAAATCTATGTTTAGGACAAAATCACAATTCTATTATTTAACCACCAAATTTTCTACAATTCATTAAGTTAAAAAAAAAAAATTTACAAAGAAAGAAATTAACACTATTAAATTTTGAAGCAATTATGGAAATAATACAGACAGAACACAAATATTTATTATTGATAAATGATTCCTAGTGTCTATCAACCAAAAATATGCTATACAGAAGAAAAAGAGACAAAAATCAGCACAATTTATGGTCAAAATTCATTTTAAATCTATTTATTAAAAAAACAGGATGATCTAATTTGTGCTTGAAAACCCTAGAAATTTTTCCATCATTCCTTGTCATAATGACACAACATCCACAACTAGCACAATCATGCACAACATACACAATGCCCTGCACATCGTCAATTGCAAGAGATAATTCATCAGATGATTTACGTAGTTTATAACAATTAAATACTCTATCTTCATCATCTAATTTAACCATTCTTGAAATGTCTATCAGTGTTGTAGAAATATTCATTATTTCACCAAATTTGACCTGCAAAATATACAAACATAAATCTATATTAGATATTTTTCCCTGTAGGATTCTTCATTTTTGGAAATATTGATCTAAAACAATAGATTGTTTTTGACTATTACATGATCTTTTCTGTTCATAAAAACTTGTCTATCGTGTGCAAGGCAAACACTAACAAATGTTGCTTTTTCATCAAATAAACCATACAAATATCAGTACAATACTAGTACAACTGTTAAGTAAGAAGATTGTTGCCAAATTAGGAGCATTAATTGATTACTTTCTTGGAGCATTAGAAGTCACTTCATTCTGCTGTTCAGGGAATTGACTTTCTCAGCCTTTAGTGTTTTATATATAGTATGTATGGTCTTGTATTCATTGAATACAGATCTAAACAATGAAACTGCTTATTTCATTTGTTCATGATAAAAAAGTTAAAACACATAACTGTTTTCAGTGAATACTTACTTGATCATTATTGAAGTAATAAATTACATCTCCTTTTTTTAATTTTTCACCATTTTTTGTTCTTCCTCTGGATTTTTTTATCAAGCCATCATGACTTCTTTTTACAGAGCTGTGACCTAAAATGTAATACAATAACACCTGTTAAACATTTATTATTAATAAAGTAAATTGAAACTATCATAAAGTGGCTAATAAAGGTGTGGGAATTTCTCGCTACATTGAAGACCTGTTGGTAACCTTCTGCTGTTGTTTTTTTATTTGGTCGGGTTGTTGTCTCTTTGACACATTCCCCATTTCCATTCTCAATTTTATATACTGCAGCTGTGCTTTTTGAGCAGTCAAATTGCATTGACTGTATATTTAAGAGATAACTGTATTGTACTTGAAGCTTTAAGGACGTCCATTGGTAGTTTTACTGTCGCAAATTTAGTTTACCTGGCGACTCTATTCTAATGCAAAACAAGTTCATTATTAAATTTCAATCATTATTTCAGTGTAAAATCTTCATTAAAGAAAATTCCGCGAAAAAATGTTATCTTCTTTGGTCCCTACACTAGGTGACGTCATAGTTATGCTTCCGGCGTCAAACATAAACACCGGGCGTTTTATGGCTTCTGTGCCGCTTCAAAATGTAATAAAATTTGATAAAAAGAAGATTTTTAGGCGCAACAAGTGAGTTTTTTTGTTTATTATTGTGGAAATAGCATGTCAATACAATCCGAAATTCAAAATGTCGGCTTCCCTAGTTACAGACAAGGAGATAGAGAATTTTACGCTTGCTGTCATCCAATCAGAACAATTGTTACAAAATAATTGCATTAGAATTATATGTCATATACAACTGGTCTAAACATCAACCCAACAATGTTAGATATTTATATGTCATATACAGTCACTGACCATATATCACCTTGTTTATGAAGTTGACAATGGGTTTCCGTAGAGTTTTATTTATGACGTCAATAAAACATACAGGTTCGTGCAAATTTTACGTCCCACCGCTTCAAATTAGAAAATGATGTTTTTACCCTAAATATTCCATTTAGAACATTTTTAAGAGTTGCAGTATATAAAGAATAACCATACATTGTCTCGAAATATCAATGCTATTTGTACTCGGCTCGAAACAGGTAGAAATGCTCGGTACAGCCTTGCTTTCTAACTGTTTCTAAGCCTCATACAAATAACATTGATATTTCAATACAATGTATGGTTATTCTATATATATCTTGATTTTTGTTGAGCCTGTGACTTTCTGCCTGCCTGGCATGGTTCATCTGACTTTGACCTCATTTTTATGGTTCATTTGTCACTGTTTTATTTTCTTGCTAAATATTAAGTTTAAGTAACAGAACTTTGTAATAAAGCTTTATATTTAGGACTATTTCAACCTATTTTCAATGATTAGTAAAGAAGGCGAGACATTTTGGCATGTGCACTCTTGTTTAAACTATATTTAACAGATATATCATGTTAAGAAGGGGTATTTGCGAAAAATACCAGTGGAGAATGTATAATTTCATGAGCTGTAAGTCGACGGCAGAGAGGGTAAGAAAGGCATATATCCGTTTGACAAATACCACAGCCGCATTAAAAAATGAATGATATTCATTTGATCACAGTAAATTGGTGAAAAATACTCTAGCTATCAACCAATCAAAATCCATGATTCTTACATAAGGTGTAATTAATCATAAAATTGTTAAAAGTAAATAAAAGATTTGTAAAGCAAACCCACTAAAAGAGTTAGTTGATAAAAGTCTGATGTTTAAATTGCCAACTCCCTTTTAAAGGTATGTTGTTTTCTCCAAGCACTTAAGCTTTATTCACCAACCAAACCTAACCAATACTATGTTGAATACTTTTATATCAATTTTCAAAATAACAACATGATATCCATACCATCATTATTTTCAGTTTGGTTTCCAAACACAAAACTCTGAATTCTACTGTGGCATATTTCCTCGACTGTTTGTCTTGCTGGACTGACTCTGCAATTAATATTAAATGTATTAATTTTGAAAGTAATATATTTCTGATAAAATCTGAAATAGAATTCAATAGTAATCATTTCAATAAAGACCACATTTGCAAATATTTAAGTGGATAATAGAGATTGAAGCATACCTTATTTAAAAAAAACAAATGATGAAGAAAATGATATACAAATCATGATTCCCTTATATGCGAATCATATAAGAATTATCAAAACATATTTCAATGATAGCTTATAAATATTTAGATATCATTTTAATTCATCTAAACCATATCATTTGACATTTATTCTGTAAAAAAATATTTGTTAGTGACACCTTTTCTTATTATCATTTTTAGTGATTTGTAAAGATTTAAGCTTTAAAAATGTATGAGGTAAAATCTAAAAAATCTAGGCTTTAAAATTTATAATCTCCTATTCATGATGCTTGATGTTACAAAAATTGCCCGAAATGATTTCCTCTGACTTTTACATGATATTTAGCATTGGCATTATTTGGAAAGCAAATTAAAATCCATAATCTTCTTTAAATTTGGTAAAGACCTTTTTGAACTATTCGAAATCTTTGAAAAAAAGAATTACCCTCTTTCTCAAGAAAATTTAATCATGTGTAAGAAATTGTGGACCTACCTTTTCCCATTAACTTTCCAGGTACCATTATCCATGATATGTCCAATTTCTTCCACATGAGTCAGTTTATAGGCTGTATCACGGTTTGGGTTGTGGTGATTGGTGATATACTGGCAGTTCTTTACTATCCCGCACCAACTTTCACCTGCCTCTAGAAAAATAATTATACATTATTGTCATAGGATTTCATGAAAGTTTACTGTGATGAAAAAGAGGAAGACAATTTTTTTTAAGACTGGCACATTGTAGAAAATGAATAAATGATATGCGGATATAGGATAGGCTTTGTCACCTGGCAACGCACATAATTCAATTTCAATCATTATTTCAGTATAATTAAATGTTCTTTCAAGAGAATTCCGTTAAAAGATGTTATCTTCTTTGGCTCAAAAGAAGGTTACATCATACTATAGGTTAACTTTATGACCTCAAACATAAACACAGGAAGTGTTCTGACTTCTTCAAGGCTTCAGAATGTAATAAAATTTGATACAAAATAATTGCATTTGAATGTCTTGTACCTGTTGTATACTCAGTTGGAACACCATGCATCCTTATATTGTCTTCCGTATGCAAATTGTGATGCATTTTTTGTTTCCTTTTGGTCTCTGGAAACCTGTAAATCAATAACTATATTAATTGTTAACAATTACTCAATTTGATTATTACCAATTAGGCAATTAGGTTTGGTTATTTGACATTGTAAACTCTAGAATTTGCCATGGACCATTATCAATAGCAGACTGCTTCTTTAAAATATTCTCTCCCTTTGGAAGAATTTTATAAAAAATGGAAATTAACAGTGTCAATTTTAACAAATTTACTTATATTCATCTATTTTGGTTACCATGATTTGGAAAGATCATGTGTCATACTTAACCTGAGAACTGTGTTTCAAATTGATGCAACTACAAAATTCATCCAAAAAAAAAAATGCCCCAAAAACTGAAAAATGATTCACTGACAGCAAATGATACTGAATCAAGCCAATATTTAAAGGTGTAAAGACTAATAAAAACATATCGTACATATAAAAACTAATATATGGTTTGATACCTGTGAATGTATTAATAACTCAGAAAAGGAGTTCAGATGTGATGACCACACATACATGTGAACAAGTTGGTTTTTGTTATTTTCAATTTATATTTCGATTGAAACAAAATGTATTGATTTAGTCTTAGTTCTGATAATTTAAAAACCAACACATTTTTACTAGTATTGATGTAGTGTTATAAATTATAGAAATTTTATGTCAACTTACCTGTCAAATACCTTTTGGTTAAACGTAATTTGAATGTCTTCCAGGTGTGCAAGTTCTGACTCTTTTAATTGTCTTCTATTAATCAGTTGTATAATCTATAATAGATCAACAATTGAATTTGTAAAATTCTGACAGTATGCACATATAATATAAAATCTTTAAGGCTGTACTTCGGTGATCTGAGGTAAAAAAATTAAATAATCAAGAAAATAAAACTACAGATTTAAGCTGGAAGAGTACTAGTTAAGGATCAAAATAAGCTAAACATTTTGATTGGTCATGGAGCTCCTTTCAAAAATAACTGGAAAAGATTAAAGTGTCTGTATAATGATATGTTTTTTTTTTAGCTTTTTTCAAATAGTCTGTTACAAAATGGTTAAATGATAATTTTTTTCCTGTGATTTTTGTGGAAAAAGTATTTTTATTACCTCTGCTAGCATACACCAAAGTTGAACTACTTCCTGCTCATATCCAGCCCTTTTCACTACAAATGGAGCAAGCTGAACCTGGCAATCAGTAAAACATATCAAAATTATAAACTGCCAAAAAAAAAACAAGAGAATATGTCCACAGTACATATACACTGATGACCCATTACCATTCAAAGTAACCTTGACCTGAAACTTTAACCTGAGAATGTTCTGATTTTACAAATCACATTTTTTTTATTTTCAGTGAAATTAGAGTAAATTTTCGTAAGAATCTTCTCCATTACTTTTGTAATTGATTTTAAAACATTAAATATTTAATTTGACCCCTCGATAAAAATAAAATCTAAAAAAATAACTTTCTGTCAAAAAAAAGCCATCAGATATGTAGCAGTTGACAAACACTGATTTTTACCATTGAGAAGAGTAATATTTCCTTAATGGTAATACAAGCTGATAAGAATGTTTAGATAATTTTACCGAGTTATCTCCCTGTTGTGTTAGGTACCAGCTTAAATTAACATTTATATAATTTTGTCATTACGTTTTGAGGGACCTCAGTGGCCAATGCTATTAAAGAGGGATGAAAGATACCAAAGGGACAGTCAAACTCATAATTCTACAACAAACTGACAACGCCATGGCTAAGAATGAAAAAGACAAAAGGACAAACACTATTAAACATGACACCTAACACTACAGGGAGATAAGTTGTTCTACTACTGTAATTACAAGCCAGTCAACACTTGATTTGAAAACCTGTATGTGCTGGTGCATTTGACTCAAACTTAAATTGACCTAAGACCTGTCAGTTTCCCAATAGAAGGTTGGTGGGTTTTTTTCAGGCACTCTGGCTTCCTCCAACAATAAAAGCTGACCACCACAATGCAGACCAAAAGTGGCCTTTGAAATGGTGTAAAACATAGACAATCTATAAATTAATATAGTCTTTTGATTGTAAATTATTTGAATGTTTCAAAAGATATACTTACAAAAGCTTTAAAATCCTTCCCTTGACTAGATCTATGGTAGCGGATAAAAGAACTTCCACATTTGTGATGAAAACCATTCCACTCAGCACTGTTAATGGCTAGTTGTATGTTTTCCTGTATGACATGCAAATTATCAAAGCAAGATAATATAGAAATATTCGATGAAATTCTAACTCTAAAAGACTAACTATTAGACTTTACTATTTATCATTAAAAAAGTAGGGAGATATTTTACTATTTAAAAAATCATGATCTTGAATGTATTAAGGCCGTTTCTTTTAGGTAAAAATTGATACATGTTAAATGAAGTTGGACATTATAAACAAAGTTGATGCTGCTTAGTCTAAAAAAAAGAAAAAAGACAATAAATATATTTATCAAGGGCTTTGCCTTTCACAAAATACTATAAATATAAATCTAAAATATCGTATGTGCAAAATTTATAAAAGTATCATATCTTAGTAGATAGACTGTCTAATACTATAATCATTTGATTTATAGTGGGTGAAATATTTTTTTTTCTTTCTTTTTAGTTGTTATCTTTCTCTTTTATAACTTAAAACTCCTGTCCTGCTTTTTTTTTATTTCATCATAGCCTAGCTCCATCCTCATCCCCAACTTAAAATCAAAATCAGAATCAAAAGCTACATTTGTTGGGACATTAAAATAAAATTATTACTAGTATTTTAAATACCTTCTGTAAATCTGTGGAGCAACTGAGCATGGAGGATAGCAATATCGAAATATCACCCAAATATCGGCAGTGCAGTAAATCTGGTGGTAGATCCCTTTCAAAAAGAAATAAATTTAGTCATAATAAATTTATTCGATCAGCCAATTTCAAAAAGTTATGTCATAATTTTATTCCAAATCATGGCAAATGAATGTTTTATAATTTATAGATTATCTTTGATCATCTCAACAAGATTGATTTTCTCGCTTAAGCTGGTACAGCGAAAGTGAGAACAGCAATCAAGTTGAGATGACCAATGATAATCTGTTTATCGCTATTTTACCTATGAGGACGTCAATTTCATATCAATTTTGTTAGCAACACCACATTGCCTCCTTAGTTTCTAGTGATAATTTTTTCCATCTCAAGCGAAAGGCATGATATGAAAATTATCACAAAACAAGAATGTGTCCAAAATACACGGATGCCCAACTGGCACTATCATTTTCCATGTTCAATGGACCATGAAATTGGATAAAAAATATAATTAGGCATTAAAATTAGAAAGATAATATCATAGGGAACATGTGTACTAAGTTTCAAGTTGATTGGACTTCAACTTCATCAAAAACTACCTTGACCAAATACTTTAACCTGAAGCAGGACAGACGGACGGACAGATAAACGAACAGACAGACGAACAGACGCACAGACCAGATTACATAATGCCCCTCTACTATTGTAGGTGGGGCATAAAAAGATCAAAGTAGAAATGCACAAAATAGCGATAACATAAGTTATTTCAGATTTACCCTGTACATTTTTATTTACCTATGAGGATCCCACAACTCTGCTTTATTTAGCTCATCAGCCTTTTTCTTTCTTTTGATGCCATGGATTGTAGAATGTGAGGGGTACTGATCTACCTCCTGCAATATTTCCTCAGTCTTCTCCTTTGTTCTTGGCTCACCTTTGCTCAAAAAGTTACCTCTATACTAAAATTTGAAACCATTAGAAATGACAAACAACAACAACAACAAATAATTTACTGTGGATTAATTTTTTTTCGTGGGTACCAATTTCGTGGATTAAGTAAAACTTGCATATTCGTGGATATTTAATTTCATGGTTTTGCTGAAGTCTGCATACAAACCTATAGAAAAAATATCATTCGTTGAATATTTAATTTCGTGGTTTTACTGTGCCCACGAAATCCACGAATATTGGTATCCAACGAATATTAATGAATCCACAGTATTAGAGTCTTGCCTCTATAAAACGTTTTATATCAAACACAATATAATATTAACATATCAATTTATAAAAGTTTTTTCATACCTTTAGGTTTATGCAAACTTAAGTTATAAAATAGAAATGATAAATTCAACAATTTATATTATTCCACCCACTGCATGTTGATTTTGAAAGCGAAATCAACATTTGATTGGTTGAAACTTTCACACGTGACATCAAACACAACTTTTTATTCACTTCTGAGTATTATATTCCCCTCTAACATGTTGGGACTAAATCGTATATTTAGTTGCAGTATCATTAGGTAATGTCTGAAACATTGACAGTAATGTTATATATATTTATCATGAGCATTGTATAATATTTATCACCTTACAAAATCTGCAATTTTCCTTAGCTGCAGCACCCATACTGTGACAGAACTCTGCTGCCATTGCATTGTCCATCAACCCTATACCCAGTTGTGACGTCACAATTACTTCTTTTTTCAAATAAGAGTCATACATCACTTTCCCTTCACTATTTAAATATAAAAGAAAAAATATGAAATCTGTGTTATTAAAGATTGTTTATGCTTTGTGGAATTTCATAGAATAGAATACAAAAATTTCCCTTCTTTTTTTCTCACATTTTTTTTGAAAGCTGTGTAGTATAAAAACATGTTTTATTCAAGCATTTTTGAAAATATCTAATATCATAACAACAGTTAATTTAGAATGATCTCATCCATATGACATGTGATAAGTTTCAATTGCATGTGACAACTTCATTATAAATTTCAATATGCAATCAAAGTACTGAAGTACTGATCATCGGATGACCGCAAAGTGCAGGGATATGGGTAAGCAACACTCAGGGGCTATGAGTTTTGTATCCACATGCAAAAAAACATAAATATACCAACAGATGGACGGAAGAGACCTTAAAACATAACTGCTATCAGAGATGGGGAAAATTATGTGGAAATCTGTAAATAAAAGATATACTGAGTTGGACGACTATCAATTTATATAAATATTAAATTCAGAATGAGTTAACTTACTGGTAAAGTGTGTTCAGGTCTTCTACAACTGGTGTTGCTAGAGATTTAGCATCTCCTGACGTAACACCAAGAAAATGATGCGAATTCTTTGCCATTTTCTCTTTAGCAGGAATACCAGCTATTTGTAGAGTCCAAACATTAATTGGATTCCATTTCTTTGATCTGAAAAAAAAGTCCAAACTTGACAGTAGAAAACCTATACTGTAATGCCATTATTAATGGTACAGATTTTTTCATGTAAAGTGGTAGGACAGTTTAAACAAGTGAAGACACAGAGCAGTGTGGATTCTTTGGACAGTACCCAGAATTCTGAAGTATTGCAGAGAAATATAAACATCTAACTTAATAGCAATGATCCACTTGGTTAATCAACAATTCCAAAAAAAAAAAATTATGAAGATTTTTTTTAAAAGCCTTAATCAATGTAGAAAATGTCAAATATTTTTCCAGCCAGTTTTGAGTTAACACCAAATTTTGATAAAATTTTACCTATTTGCACTGGTATCATCGACAAATACATTTACAGGGACATTATACAGATCCATATTTTTTTTCAGTAGATAATTGGATCAGATTTGTAACTCTACCATGATCATTTCCTTCATATACCTGGAAAATAAATAAACACATTAACTAAAAGACTCTTATAACGAACAAGGTTTAAGCCCTTGTGTAAGGTGAGCAAAAATTGATGTACTCATCTAATTTTATTGTATATGTGAAGGTATCACTAATGCATCAACTCTGTAAAATCAGCTAAACATTTTAATCAAGTTGTATTGTTAAGAAAATATTTTAAGCTTCTTAATGATTAAATTTGGTGTTTGTTGTAAGGTTAACCTGCAAATTATAAGAATTACTAGTGCCAGTCTTTATAAAGATCAGACAGTATGTTTGAATAAAAACTCAAAATCTCTAACGATAAGTTTTGGTTAGAAAGATAGCAAAGTACAGAGTTATCTCCCCTTAACTGTTTAATTCTAATGCATTTCATCAAAACATACACCTTACACCAATTCAATACACATACTTTAATTCTAAATTGTCTGAGTTCCATCTTAAGAGAAAGAGACCAAGACACAAACACTTTAGCTTTACTGCAGAACCTTACCATCATTTCATAATCCAAATATATTGTATATAAATAGTATCTAACTATCTGAGGTATGGACTTGGCTGCTAAGATTTAATCTTACTGACTGATCTAACTGAACTTAAGACATAATTCAGGTTCAATCCTCCCCTTTCCCAAACCCCTTTAACCCTTTCCTCCATAATGACGCTTTTTTACGCCACCCCCTTTACACCATGATGCCTTTTGATGTATATTTGAGAATATCTGACTTGAATTTCATTGATGAAATATTCCTTTTCTCAATGCATTAATACTTTAAACCTGATGATTTCTTTTTTATAAAAAAATGCCTTTGCAAATCAAGTATGTGAAAAGCCCAGTTCCATGGAGGAAAGGGTTAAAACTTTCATAGGTATTGATTTATATACTCACATTAGGTTCATTCAATAATACTAGACCAGAAGTGTTTACTGCAATAGTTGAAGAACTGTAATGAAAAAAATAAAGTTTATAAATATAAGTTTACCAAAACACTCTTAAATCAAATATCTAAAAAAAATATGAAACTAAGGGTTCTCAAGAGCTTGTGTCACACACCTGTATATATAATGGTTAACATTTGTTATTATTCTAAAGTTGAAGAGACTTCAACTTCATCATAAACAACCTGGACCAAAAACTTTAAACTAAAAAGTACTGCCTCTCCTGTCACATTTTTCAGTTTAATAAACTGTGAAATGTAGTTCAAGAACTATCTAGCATACACTAATTAAGAAATATTTCATGGAGTATATAATGTCGTGCACAACTTGCAATTTTGTACAAGTTATAACATGTACAAAATTACCTCTTACATGTTAATGAGGAATAACACAGTGTTTTGATTTATATCAATATAAAAATGAATCAAAACATAAAGGTTATTTTTGAATTATTTTTCGAATAACTTTATTATTAAAGACGTTAAGAACATTTAGTGACCCCACAGTTTAAATTCTATAAGAAGTAAGTTGTGAGCAGTGGTTGTTACAGACAAACACTCACCATATCTGTCCCAGTCAATGGGATGATTTAGGTTGATGATCAATGGCCACAGTTACACTGTTTTGAATATGATTCTAATAGAAACATATTTTTATTTTCAAATTTTGTACAAGTTAAAACCATTTTTAAACAATATTTTGTACATGTTATAACATGTATGTGGTACTTTTGTACATGTTATAACTTGTATTTTTTTGCATTGTACAAATTATAACATGTACAAATATTGTGTTCCCGTTATAACCTGTACAAAATCGCAACTTGTACACGACACATCAAAATAATTATACTTACTTGTCACACTGAACTGAAGCAAAAATACTCTGGCAGTCTGATGATTGATCTTCATCCTAGAAAATAATATTGAGATAATTAAAAGTAACTACAGGTATTGGAAACATAATATCATATTAACTTATACAAGTCTATGTTTTATCAAAATTCAATAAAAGAAATTGCACAAAAGCATTGTATAATGAAAAGTATGAGTGGAATAAATATGTACTGGTCAAACAGACAAATGTATAGATGAACAAACTTACACGTATCTTTCCTTCATATTTAGAGGTACATGTATAATAAAATGCATGTTAACATAAAGCAAGACTACTAAATCTTTGTAATTCTGATTAAAGGTTCATTTATAGCTGTTAACACAAAAGTGTATTTGGTAATTATATGTTAAAGATTATGAATCTTATATTAGTTGATTCACACTCGTATACATTTGTATCATGTTTTTTCAATCCTATTAATCTACACACTCATGCCATTAACTGAGGAAATGCAAAATATTGCAAGGCATGCTGATTATCACAACATGTGAGAATTAAAGGAAAATATAAAAATAGACCAACTTTTAAAAAGAATTCATCAACTCTCCCACTTTCACCATTGACTCCAATGCGTACACGGTCACCAACATATATTCTTTGTTCTTTTGAGTTCTTGGCCATAAGAGACTTCATGTGTCTTCTCCACTTTATCCCTGTGTTCTGGTGTGACAGGAAACTTGATTCTTTTGGATACCTGTTTTAACAATGTTAAAGCAAAAGAGATTATTTCCATCTTTTGGGGGGAGATCACTGCTGCACTGTAAACAAAACTAAAAGGATTTGTCAGAGAACAAAATTTCATTGCTTTTGCAAGTCATAAAAGGGCCTAAACAGTAAATGAAGTATTCCATGATTGTGTACTGCAACTGTAAAAAGATTCATTAATTTCATTCAAGCCATTAAACAGGATTGAGCTTTAATACATTAGACCTGTTGCAACATATTGGATGTAGATTAAATTATTTCAATTATCTCCCTTGAAATATTTTAGAACACAATTATTTCCCATTGTGCACATTCTCAATTGCTCATTGTAACATTATAAGTAACGTTTCATCAATACCAATCATGCCATATATGAGGAGTTGTGTTTACAAGACCAGTGGCAGTGTAGCCAAATATTACAATAATAAACTATGAACGTTGGTAGTCTAATCATCTCCATTTAAATATTGTGTAAATATTAAACCTATTAGCCCATTGGTTAAAAAGGACTTTAATACCGTACAAGACATATGGAGGGTTTGACAGACAAACAAATATACCTTTGAATTTGTTTGGCGATTCTAACTTTTGATAGCTGCAAGTTGATGATATCAGATGGCTTTATATAATACATATCTTCATCCTCAATTGTAATCTGAAAGAAATATAATAATAAGTAAATTTAACTAAATGAAAGCAACTTACTTCAATAATCAAGTAATTAACCTGTACTGAAACTGCAAACATGCACATATGTGAATCCCATACCGGTATATGGGTATCACTTTGTAAATTATACAGCTGTTTCTCAAACCACACCTCTTTTGGGGAGACTTAGAATATTCATATAAAATCAATTCTATTTACATACTGGTTCCAAGTTATGCTCCCTGTGTTCCCGCTCTGTTCTAGAATGATATTTTTTTCAAAACTTCATAGTAAAAGTTGTATAGTTTTAGCCGTAAAAGGAGTTCCTATGGGAAATTGCAGTCAATATTAATAGAAATGCAACCTATAAGATACAAATTGCTATATTTTTGTAATATGACTTTTTTTTCAAATGTATTCTAGAAGTAATCATTTACATTTGTAAAATGAAAATACATCATTTCAATATTTTGGTCAACAAACAATTATCACATAAATGGAGTTATCTCCCATATATCAAAGCTTGTGAAATTAAAGTTGTTTCATAATTTTATCATGTTAATGATATTCTGTATAAATGTAAAAGATAAAAATAGGATAAATACATGTAGCGATAAAATCACTAGTCTTACAGTTTTCAAGTATATCTATTTAATACTCTTCAAGAACCAAGCAGAATATAACTATGGTGTAAATATATAATAATAATTAAAAATCAAAAAAGTTTAATTAAATAAGTTTTTGTGGTGCAATTTAAATATTTGCAGATAATCTTTACCTCCCATGTTTAAAATGGACATGAGTAAAAAATGTAATAAGGGATTTGAAATCAATACAAAACTGTTAGAAAGGGGAGATGATTTATTGATTAGAAATATAATTGAAAGACGGTTGATGAGTGTTACATGCCAACAAATCCAAAACAAAATAATAAAATAGGGACATTTTTTTTAAATGTATTCTAAAGGATTGTAAAGAATCTTTATATAAAAACAATAATGGGGATTATACATGTACATTACTTGAACATTTCAAAGTGCTAAATGATTATAATTTTTTCTATTAAGTAAAACTTACTTACCTGAGATGGCTTTAACTCTAACCCATCAATGTTCATATTCCATATTCTGTGGAATGGTGGTATCTGTTTAATTTGGTCTTCAATAACAACTTGAAGTATGTACAAAATATACTTAAATAGTTCCTGATCCTGTAATTAAAATGTATAATATAAAATAACTGCATAGGTATGAGCCATAAAAATCTTTTACAATGTTATTTTTTCCCAAAAACTGTAGTAAAGTGATGTCTCAATTTTATTTCATATCATCAAAAGTCTCATATTAAAGTTTTATTGAGTTATACATGTACAATTGCTTTAAAGGAATAACATGTGATGTGCAGTTAGTCAATCAGAATAATGCATCTGATTATAGTGAAACATACATCTCATGTAATTATATTCAAAGAACAATTAAATTACAAGAATAAACATGATAAAGAAAAAGACCAAAAATGTAAAAGTAAGTGTTGCTAAAATATAATGAATAGGGAATAAAAATGTTGGTGGAAATGTACCTAATGGAAGAACCCAATCCTGACCCTCTTTATTCCTTAAAAATGTAGGTATCATCCCTGGTGTCAGCTACCTTTAGTCCCCCCCCCCCCCCCCTTTATTTGTAGCCCCAACTTTTTCATGAATTTATAATAAAGCCCCAACTTTTTCATGAAAATATAGGTGAAATTGGTTCTTTGAATAGTAATACATTGAAACCTTAACAAAACAGTAATCAATTTATCCACAAAATAATGGCAAAAAAAAGAAGTTGTTCTATTTTTATCACATATTGTGCCACTTTCAACTAAGATTCTAAATATAGATCTATGATATTTTTTAAATTGCGGACGGGAAAGAAGACACCTACCTTTTTATTATTTTGAAAATATAATAAAACATTCTTATCTATAGATACTTAAAGACTAGATCCATAACTAAGTATGTAAAAAAGATTAATACTTTCAGTACTTTAAAAACTATAAGTAAAAAAACTGTTTAAAATTGTTTTTCAATCGTAACTCATGCTTACATGTGCAGTTATCCCAAAAATATATATTTAAAAATGAATATATTTATAATTTGATATCAATAAGGACTAACTATAAATCTTACAATGTTGTGATATTTTGAACCACGTAATATATAAAGAAGCAGCTCCAGTCTGTTTGCAAACGGAAAAAAGTCATCTTCAAATGCGGCCTCCGTCCCGTCAACTTCCTCCTCTTCATGAATCTCCTTTTCTTCTGTTATAAAACGTTCATTAATTTGAACAATATCAATATGTTTTCTTGTCTGTAAATGTTTTAAATAATGGTTCTTATTGTGAGATACAAACATACAACTCTTGCATTCGTACATCTTTGTTCACAAAAATAAAGTTATCGTAAAGTCACGCACTCCCCCACATTACGTCATCAATTGTTGTTTACAATTCCGTTACTGTTCACGTGCACTTTACGTGCACTTTACGTTAGTTTTCATCGATAGGAGAGCGTTTGAATAACCAGAACAAAGAGTGACAAATACTTGGATAATCATTTAATTTTCAAATATACTGGTAAGTAAAATGTAAAAAAGTATTACAGCATGGCTAATTAACATAAGTATGATGCCGAAGGCGTAACAGCTATTTTTTCCGGCAACCGATTGGTCAAATAAACAAGAGGGATTTGGAGGGTTTTAAATTATTTGTTGGTTTGATTTTGCGTATTTTTTCCCATTTCTCATTGTAATACAGATTAAGTCTACCATCACTGCATAAATACTGTTTTTTTTTTTTTGTAAATTACAAGTAAATAATTTATATGCATCCGGCCAACCGTATAGACATTTTTTAAATATTCTTAGGCTATGGGAAGGCAAAAATGCTAAACATGAACTGAAAAAGGGGCATCCACAAGGAAAACTCGGGAGCAATCGGTGTAAAAGCAAGCATTTTGATGGCTCTATCATTAAAATGAGAAAACCAGCAAAACATCATATGACTACAAATAACAATGGCAAATTTGGAACCTGTCATTGTCGATATGATATTTAATGATATTGTTTACTGGCTTTTATTTCCCCCAAAGAAACTTGATGTCTACCTAATGATATAAAAGTCTTATTATCCCATTTTTTTTTCTTACAGGAAGATGACTATTCCTCATTGTCTATGTCACCAACAGTGTCCAATCAGGATAGGAGCAGTGACAGGGTATGTTAAATGTCTTTTAGTATCATAAATTAGTTTGATAATTTTTTTTATTTGTACAAGATACAGTGGGGTAGCTATGTAATTTTTACATGTGCACCCCAATATTGGCGAGGAATCCAGGGATCCCCAAAACGGTTCAATGTCAAACAATTGCTGTAGTGGGCTAGAGCTAGGTAGCGAAGCCCCCGGAACCTAAAGATTTATCGAGAATAGATGTCATTCTTGTCATTAAAACTCATCTGATTAGCAACATACAGATCTAAATGGTTTACTTCCCATTGTTATTTCTTGATTTGTTGATTATACGTCATTTGAAGAAAATTATGATGACCGTTAATATTTAGCAATAAATAAACGAATAATTAGTATTTTATTACTGATATAGTTATCAATCAATTTAATTGTAGGTAACTATTAATGTTTTGCAAAAAATCCATACTTTCGATTGATTTTTAACTATTTTAGACTTAAGTGTTTTCTTATGCGTTTCCTTAAGCTTTGATCACACCTTAGCGGATAGCTCGAACTGTCGCCTAACTGATAACTGTTTTTTCAATCAATGCATGTCTGTAAGACGTCCGTTCTTATCCGTTAGACACCCGTCCATATCCGTTGCATGTCCGTTAAGCGTACGTTATACATCCGTTGGAGGTCTGGAAGATGAATGCACTAACAGACCATAGGCGGATTTAGGGGGGGGGGGCTGGGGGCCCGGGCCCCCCCTTTTTTGAAAAAAAATTTGGTTGCTTATATAGGGAATCACTGAAGCGTGCCCCCTCTTAGGTCAGTCAGTGGCCCCCCACTTATGAACATTTCTAGATCCGCCACTGCAGACTTCTACCGGACGTTTAACGGATAAAACGGAGAAGCTCTAATTCAGACCAGAAATTGCCCTTTGTTGGCATTTTGAAGAACAAACCAAAAACAGTTACACAGAATCATTTTGAATATTTATGCGACTGCATGTTTTATTATTGTCGCCTTTAATTTTTCAATATATCTCGTTCGTCCGTTTTATCCGGTATGCATAGTTTTGTTGAAATAAAAACATTTGCACTAAGTTGACCGCGAATGCAAGGATATTTTTAAAAAGTTGAATATAAATGGGTGTAACTGTAAGTTAATTGTATTTTATATTCTTTTAAGGATCTGGAAGATATAATACCAGACACACCAGAATCCACACTGAGACTTAATACAGGTATGAGTCAAGTTTATTCATCAAGGAGAACGAGGAATATGTTGATTTTATAGGGATAAATTACTTCGCTCATAACATCCACATCCTGAAAAAGTGCTACAATCACATTTAAGAAGACAAAATATGTTTTAGTATGCGTGACTGCTTACATAGAATAATAGTTATACTACAACCATATTTATATAGTGCATATACTTACAACTCAGCAAAATAAAATATCTGCTTCAAATTTCCATACTTCAAATTTCAATAAAAGTCCATTCATACAAAAGAAAAAATAATTGTATAAAGACTTTTTGTATAACTTCGTTTTTATTAACCTCTTACATAAACAGATATAGACGTAGGATTAAGGTAGATCATAAGTCACTCATTCTCAATTTAGGGTCGCAATTCTATGTACCACAGTGTAAAAGACATATTCAACCACAGACTTGTACATTTCTATATTTAGTCGGATAGGGGATACCGGTGCAGAGATAAAAATAATTGTTTTCCACATGTAACTCTCACAATATAAACAAATTCAACTTTATGAACGTCAAACACAGTATTTACGTTACTGTCCACGGCAAGGTATCAAATTATTAAAATCTCCGTCTCGTGTTATTTGAGCTATTTGTGCACAAAACATTCTGCAGTTATTTGAAGAATTATCATACTCTTCAACTGATAGATGTATAATGCATTGACATAACACATTTTTAAAATCAGATTGAAACGAACTCTAAATTTCCCGTGTCACCAAGTCCAAACTATTTGAATTAATGTGTTTGTTAAACGACGTTAGCACTGCATTAAATGTAGTTATAGTATAAATCAAAACCTATTTGTTTTATTCCTTAGACATATTGTTTTAGCTGACAAATATCAAATATAACAAAATTGTTCTGTTCACACTGATTTTGCATTTTTTTTTACATACCAAGGATCATGGTTATAAACACAGGGGATATTTACGTGTTGCACGACAGAACAATAAAATACATCTCAAATGTCAACAGCTCTTCTATACTATTAAACGAGAAGACCTCATTGTGGGTGTCGCTTCTCTTCCTTCCACAATAAATCAATCATCATGCCTCTGTGTCCTATAGGTAACATGCATAGTCGCATTTGTCATCTATTCTTATGATTATTCAGATTCCATACTATACCTCGAGACAATAGAACATGTCCAACTTGTAAAACCTTAGAAGATGAAAATCACTTTCTCCTCCACTGCCAAATTAATAACGTTTTACGTATAAAACTTTTTAATGACATGGCAATAGATAATCCTATGTTTCCAAATCTATCTGATACACAAAAACTAGTAATTCTACTAAATCCTTCTAATATAAACCAAGTGAAAAAAACAGGTTCCTTTATAAAACAGTCTTTAGAGCTGAGGACAGGGGACTCTTAGTTAGTTTTACTTGTATATATATAGATATGTGTGTGTTCAACTCAGTTATTTTATTGTTGTTGTTACTTTTGTTTATGTCACAAGTATAATGTTACTTATATGACAAATAAAGATTATTAAATTAAACGAGAAGACCTCATTGTGGGTGTCGCTTCTCTTCCTTCCACAATAAATCAATCATGAAAAAACACAATAGTGTGCATAAAAAGAAATCTGTAAGATAGAATTTTGAAATAAATTGTGAGAAGATATGTTTCATCAATACGTTTTAAGAAAATAAAAAGAAAATATTGTGTCACCGAACTTGTTTCCTTGCTACAAGTAAAAATAAAAAAAATCCCCAATTAGTCCAGTATAAATTTTGTACTAAAAGAGTTATCTCCCCTTAAATGGCTTATTTAATAAAATGATTTTAGAACCCAAAAAATTGATATTTGTTAAAATATTTTGTTTAATATAATTAATTAACAAGTTTTCTTTAGAAAGAAAAACAGTCTAACCATTGAATTGCAAATCTTCCTCCAAATTTGCAGATTAAGGAAAATAACTAGACCGATTTTGTTCTGTGATTGTACACTGCAAGATGACGGTATACCATCAATCTACCGCTAATAAACATTTTTTTATCTTTCTGCTATTTTTCCATTGCTTTAGGAAGAAATTTATTCGATTACATCCTGGAAATACAACAATCAGTTAAAGAATTACACCAAAAAATTGACAAGGAAAAAAAGTTCCGCATTGAGGGTGCAGTTCAACAAGAGTTGAATGTAATTGCCAAGGCGGCGTTTGGTACAGACATTTTCAATGTGTCAGACTGTTTCATTGTAAGTATAGCATGACAACTTTGTGTAATAAGCTTTATACTTCTTTTTAGATCTTGTTTTTATTTAAATGACCATTTGGTCAGCGCCGGGGAAATAAGAAATTTATTACTATTACTATGACGACTCCGAATAAGCTGCCTTCAATAAAACTGATAAAAAATAGCGTATTCATTTAGCTATTGCTATTCTGCTGGCGCCATCAATATAGCAAAACGGTTATTATGCAAGTTCGTTGTAAAGGAAGAAATTTTACTATGTGGTCCCCTTTCAAATGAGTCAAAATAAATGTTCAAGTTTATGGTCCAATGTTGGTGTATTTTAGTTTCAAAGGATCCAAAGATTTTTAATTTTAATTCTTATAAATTATGCATTATTGGAGTAAATTACGATCATTATTATAGATTTGTCCTTAATTGTGCAGTTTTAGAGTTAAATTCATATCAGGGTCAAAAACATTAACTTTGTTGGAATGAAAAAATAAATGAATATATTGTGTTTTTTTGTATACTGTGCAGTCTTGGACATTTTATTTATACTCAGTTGTAATTTTCACATGTAATCAATCTTAAGCTTATCAGTATAAAAAAAATGCAGGAAAATAATGCATTTTTATCATGGTTTAAAGGACGAAATAAAGCAGCTGATCCAATTGGAAATGAACAGAACCCCTACTGCACTTGAAGTTAGAATGGCCAAACAGCATATAAGAAAGAAGTTTAGTATGGAGTATAGACCTGCTATGTACAGAACTGTAAGATATATTTTGAATAAGGGCTGTCTTTATACATCAGCATGATACATGTATATACTGAGCCAAAAAAATTAGCAACAAATTGTTTGTTCTTACTGGATATATTCATGCAATAACACTTTTATTGTATAGCAATATAATATTTTTGAAGGTAAAAATTGTTTTAAACTATAAATGTGTCGTTGATGACGTCCTGAATTTCGTTCTCTTTTTTTACTTTAGCTGGTTCTTAAAATAGTGTTATGTAACTTTTTCAAAATGCTTATAACCACATTTTGACAATAATTCGTATCTCTCTAGTGGTGCAGTGATGGTTTAAAGTTGCGATTATCTTCTTTGTCCTAATGGAATCATAAACTGTATTCGTTAAGTTTCAATATGATAAAAATGCGTTATTTTGAATAATTTCGATTTGATAAATGCCTGAAATTTATCAGAAATAGAAAAGAGAATCAAGTACTTCCATAAAAAAAATTAAAGCAAAAGAGACATACATATGTGATTGTATTGTACACACTGAGTCTCCCTTCTCTCTGTATTTATTTTTTTCATGACTAAATTATGTCTATGGGCTGATAACACAATAAAGTCAGCCAATATGAAGACGTGTTACATCCAAAATTAAATTATTCTATTATATTATGTATTATTTGTAGCTAAAGAAAAATATGGAAATGGGAAGGGAGCAAATAACCAGAAAATTATTCAAAAGCTTTGCAAGTACCTTGCACCAAACCACTGTAAATACAGTAGGATATAGAAAAAAAGTAGTATTGATAATGGTAAGTTTTCTTCATAATAATTTGAATAAGTATTTATGAATATGATTTGTTCGAGATACAAACGCATAATTAAGAGAAGGCAAACATGGATAATTATAATTTTCACTGGAAAAGATATAACATAGATAAAGGAAAAGAACTAAATAATTATAGATTATCGGTTTTCTACATACTGATATCGTAAAATATCAGCTACAAGCAACAGTGTACACTTTTTTTTAGCGTCTGATATTTTACAATATTTGCAGAGAAAAACATGATGATATGTTTATCATTTTGTTACTAGTCTTTTCCTCATATCTAAAACAGTTTTAAGCTTAATGAAAGCAAGAATGACATCGGCTCCTCTCAGGTTTGAACCAAAAGATACGGATGGAACCACAGTTTAATACCAGAGTGCCCAAAATAGAATTTAATCGCATTCGCAAATCTCATGACGTTTTGTACCTTCACGTTTTTTTCAAATTAATTATTTATACATTTAATCATATAAAGAAACTGTACTAGCTAGTAATGAAAATCACACACGAAAGACATCAAATATAACAACCATTCTCTGACAATTTATACCTTTCTGCACTAATTGATATAAAAAAATGGTATTTTAAAGGCTCGGACTTTTAATCTGATAATCGTCTCTGTCTGTCTCTCTCTCTCTACATATATATATATATTTATAAGTATGTCTGAGCCAGTCTGAACTACCACAGATTTATCCATCGGAGCACCAGCAAAAATTGTGATACATTGTACATGGTCGTGAACATTATGTATATAAAACTCGTCTGAACATCAACCCAACAATGTTAGATCTATAAATTTGCTTTCGCAAATGTTTTGTTCTTCCCTCGCCGGGATTTGAACCCCTGCTACTATACATATATAAAGAGAGAGATAGATCGATTATAACAGTAAAATGTTCTGTATATATTAAGTTGACATTATAACGTATATATGTGTTTTAATTTCTTTCAGAGAATTGTACAAAGAAGGGGTAGCATTGTCCCAGGTACCTTCTGGACCAGAGTCAGAAATCTATATGACTCAATAGAAGAAAAGATACCAGCCAGAAAACTGGCTATTTATGAGGCGTTTCAAAGGAAAGATGACAGGGGGGGGAGGGAACAATAAAGTTTACCATGATCAAAACAAAATTGAGTGTTCCTCTATTTGTTTTATTAATTAATTTCACAATTGTATCATATTAATTAAGTTTCTTCTGAATTTAACTATATACCTACAGAAATAATGTTTTAAATAATTTAAAAGCAATTAATAATATATACAAAATGTAGAGGCGCTTGAAGACAATTTTTCTGGAAAAGTTAGAGTGGGTTCATCCATATGAAATGGCGTTTGCTGTTGCTGCCGAAAATCAAGATTACAAATCGTTTTGAAAACTTATATTTAAAATTACTTAATAAAAAAAAATATTGAAAGTTCTCAAACCGTATGATCTTACAAAATAACCTTTCAGACACATCATATAATACAGAAACTGGAAAACAACTGACATAATCCTTTCATCATGACCTGGTACTGGGATATTTAAATTTTTCTCAAAAATCCTCTCAGTGTTTCATGTACTGAATCTCTTACTAAGAAAAGAAAATGTGAAGTAAAAACTCATTCGAAATTTTACAAAATTATCAACATGAAAATATTGGCTATTTTTGTCGTAAACTATAGGGTTATATAAAAACAATTGCAAAAGAGTATATTATTGAATCACTAGTTATCACCAATAAAAAATAACAGTAATGTTAAAAGAAGTGAAAGAGATATTAACTGTTTTATGTTGATACATTGCCCAAAATATCATCATATGGATTTAGGCAATGGCGAAATTCCAAAATGAACATTATAAAGGTTTATAATGTTGTGAGATATGTATAAACTGTCGGTTTTTTTTTTATACAAATCGATATGTTCAATGTGAGCCTCAAACCACAATGTGAATCTCTCTGGTGCCTAATGCTTTATATAAAACTATATGCAGAACACAGAACGACAATAACAACCAGAATCAAGGAGACAATTAAGACTCACTAAAGGGCATTTTTAACAACATTAAAATTAAAACAATAGCGAACACTACAAAAAATCCGAGAGTTAAATTAGCTGATCCGAAAGCACAAACAATTACATAAGAAAATCTGATAAACTGCTTAACATGTTACATTTCGTAAATTTTACGGACGCCATCACGAGTTCATGAATGTGACCTACCAAATTAGACAATTTACCGGATTTGTTATCACATAGGCAGCAGGATCTACTTTCCCTTCCGGAGCACCTGAGATCATCCCTAGTTTTTCGTGGGGTTCTTGTAGTTTATTCTTCATTTTAATATGTTGTGTCATGATGTGTACTATTGTTTGTCTGTTTGTCTTTTTCATTTTTAGCTATGGCGTTGTCAGTTTATTTTCGATTTATGAGTTTGACTGTCTCTTTGGTATCTTTCGTCCCTCTTTTATGTTGTTTTACCTGAATAGTTTGTTTTATATGGGAAATATTTTTTGAGACATTTCTTTAGTCTTTTTCACGTCGCTGATAAATCAATCTCAACAGTTGAATCTAGGCGTAGACATGTTGAATACTACAAGTAGAAATATTATCACAGAATAATCAAAACTATATTTTAATACCCATTGTACCCAAACAGATGTACATCTGTCCAAATTTCTCCGATAATACAGCCTAATATTGAATCTGAGGTGTCTACACAAGATACAATATATAAGAAAATGAATTAAAAAAGCCGTCAACATGTCACAATATACCATTCTATACTTACCTAATTTGTTAGTTTTCAGATCTCAGTTTATTCAAAAGAATATGCATTCAAATTTAAAAAAAAAACCACAACAAAGAAACACACCAAGATCAACTAATACAGCTATACATAAATAAACACATTTCTGATATTGATAAATATAAAAAAAACTGAAAAGTAAGTATTCATTAAAAACAGAAGATCACTAAACCATTACTAATAAAAATCAATTCACTAAAAGTACTGATACAGTACTGACAAAATCAGTCCTTAAACAGTACCGACATAATCAGTCCTTAGGCAGTCCTGCAAAAATCAGTACTGAAACAATACTGAAAAAATCAGTACTGAAACAGTACTGAAAAAATCAGTACTTTAAAGTACTGAAAATAACAGTACTGAAATAGTACTGACAAAATCAGTACTGAAACAGTACTGAAAATATCAATACTGAAACAGTACTGAAAAAATCAGTACTGAAACAGTACTGAAAAAATCAGTACTGAAACAGTACTGAAAAAATCAGTACTGAAACAGTACTGAAAAAATCAGTACTGAAACAGTACTGACAAAATCAGTACTGAAATAGTACTGACAAAATCAGTACTGATTTCATTGAAAGTATAACATTATAAGTTTTCAGTCTTTCCTTGCAGTACTGATATGCACGAGGGTAGAAATGTACCAAAAAAGTATGGGTAAATTATTGGTAGTGTAGGGGCTTACTTTCGTCATTGGAATGACCCTATTGGTAAAATTCATCTGGATTTTCGTGATTCCGTCACAGAAAAGACTGTCTTAGTCGGGAAAACATGTAGAGGCAACAGAGAAAAAATATATTAATAATTAATTGGTCATCAGGTATTTTTTTGCCAGAAAATTATCGCCGCAGTACAGCCTTTTGTGTTGAAGTGGTGTTAAGCAAACTCCCAATCAATCAAAATTTAAATATAACAAATGATATTTCGAATGTTGAATGTGTCAAACAATATTTCGCAGTCCATAGTTCACATTAATATTTTTATAAGAAAACAAAAGGACAAGATCAAGTTCATATTCCTATAGTATACGTATTAATTTTTTGTGTTATTTGTGTATTGTCTCGTTGCTTAAAATCAATAATTGTTGTTTGTATATAACGTTCAGCGACAACTATTTCGTCCATATTAAAGACGACTATCCCATTGACTTTATTCAATACCTCCTTGAGTTGTTATGTAATGGTCGTTGTTATCACTGTTTCCTGTTGATTGTTTACAAAAACACTCAATTTATTAAATTCAAAGTCCCTATCTGACCTTCGTTTTTAATACCACAACATCAATACAGTCTATATCAAGCGGTTCATATCAATGGGTCTAAACTTTGCCATGGGGTAGATCTTGTAGACGGGTTATTTAAAGTCCAATTATTGAATGACCAAATTAAACTTGAGACATTAAATCTCAGACAGCACGCATGACGCGTATTCCAGAAGTGACCTTCAACAGGTTCACCAGGAGTTGGTTTCACAAAATATCTTAGTACTAAGATTGATTGTATGTTAAGAGCAATGCAGTTTACTTACGATCAATCTTAGTCGTAAAATGTTTTCTGAAACAGGTACGCTAGGAACCCAAAATTCGGGATGTTAACAAATAAGGTGTTTAAGATCGCAAAAGCCTAAAAAGAATATAATCAAAATCTCAAAGGTCAACATTCATTGTCTGTTTTTCAATGTTAAATTATTTAAAAAAAAAAATACTTGTTTAATGCATGCCAGTTCATGAATCAAGCGGGCGGATTGTTTTTCTCGGAATCGCTAGCCCAACGGTAGCGGTACCTAATAAGTGGTACATTTTAGTAGCACAAAAGCGAATTTGTAAAAGCACAGAATACAGAGTTATAAACTGCCTCAGTGAATCATGGTTTGAAAAGTCAGTTTTGGCAGATTAGTTATGATAATTTAATTTATACAATAGTAACTCCTAATGTATAGAACAATTTATAGTGTTTATATATAAATCTACTTATAAAGAGTTCCCAAAGGTTAATTAAGAACATTTCTGCTAGTTTATTTTTTATTTTCATACTTTCAGAAAGACATTTCGACCTCATAAAAAATCTAGGACAGCATGCTTTTAGACTTAATATGGTTTTAATTTTATTTATGACAAGCATTAAAGTATTAAACTTTACAAAATTTGATACTTGTCTTATTCATTATAAAGTGGATGTTTTTTGGGAGGTTAGATATTTCAGTTTTTACGACTCCCGTACTTTGACATGAACGTTACAATGTTTAAACACGGTTTATTAATTAATTTAATTAAGGAACAACATGAAATATCATTATACACATTTTAAATACAAATATAAGAAATTTAAATTCAAACACTTCAATAAAATTAAATAGAAAATATCAAAGAATTCAATAAAAGATGTAATTGAAGAAAACATGTCGGAACAAAACTTCTCGCTTCACGAATTTCAACGGATATTACATGTACCTCTTTTTTGTATTGAATCTTGATGTTTTTTTACTAATCCATGTTAAATGATATTAAGGAGTGAAAAGTCACCTTTTTGAAGTAAGTATAATTTTCTGTTTAATCCTGTTAGTTTAAGAAATTACCTATTACATATATCTGTTAATTGATATCTTTTGTGCAATATACATTTATGGGATGTGAAGAAAGTTAATATGATCAATTACTTTAATGTCCATCTCAGTTTATTTATACTGGACACCAACGAGAAAATTCATGGTAAGAATTTACATATTTTACAAATAGTTTGTATAGTTTCTATTTTTTTATATAAAAATAATGGTCTTTATTATATTGTTGGCAAAATTAATCTACATTTATTTAACTTGTAATATCATTTTCAAGTACTGAGTTATATTTCGTACTGGTTATGTACGTGTCTTCGTTTTGGAAAAACACACGTAAAAATAAGTGCAAACTATACAGCGCGACTGTGTAATTTTGAAATAAAGCTTAGAATAAGATGGTTTAACAACTAACGAAAATATACATCTTATACACCTCTTCTGTATGATTCAATGGTTGTGTCACTCAATAATATTTATCAAAAGTATCAGGATTATAATTTAGTACGCCAGACGCGTATTTCGTCTACATAAGACTCATCAGTGACGCTCATATCAAAATAATCGTTGCGGCAGTCCATTTCAGATTATGATGGTCTCTGAGGAACCAGAAAACGAGATGAACGGGTCCTTTCATAAGAAATCTTTCTTGCGGGAATTTCTCGCTACCTTGAAGACCTGTTGGTGACTTTCTGCTGTTGTTTTTTCTATGGTCGGGTTGTTGTCTCTTTGACACATTCCCTATTTCCATTCTCAATTTTATTCGTATACCATCTTGCTCTTGAAGTTAATACCCAATACTGTCTTGCTCTTGATGTGAATAACCAAGGAAATTGCCTCCTCGTCGAAGTCTTTTGACCATCACGTGCTATGTTTCAATAGATTGGTCAATGACTATAATTTTGTAGATGGTATGGGAAAACAAGCACGTGTCAATGTGCTCTCTTTCTAATTACTATCAGTTCCAATCTAGTACATCTAGTATTGATGGTACCGCGTTGCATAGGTTCAGCTTGTTTATGTTGTACTGAGTTGCCGAATCCCAGATCGGTTAATTTACTTTTCCATGGAGTGTCTTCCGTGCGCATGATGGTATAGGACTTAAGTGTTACTAGGACTGTTTTTATGATTCTTTGAAGAACATTTATAGTGGAATACCTTTTTTTGAGACAATATCAATTTGTTTAGTAATACAGAATGGCCTGTGTATTTTGACATCTAGATAGTTTACATATAGTCAACTTCCTCAGTTATGGTCGTGTATTTTGTAGTTTGTTTTACATGGTTTCTGTTTTGTTGTTACTTTTTAGACTAGACATTTTAGGGGGGGGGGGTCTACACAATGGAGACCTGTTACATCAAAACGAGGTAATTGCCTTTTTCATAATGTTAAAGCTGAAATCAGAAATTTTGATATCTATAAAAACCCAATATGGAAATGTTTTTGTTTTTGTCTGCTAAAACTACATTTAAATTCAACAATCCTATGTTTTGTTTACTATGAAAAGTATACATTGTAATTGGAATGTCTGTCAATTGTATGATTTAAACAAAATATTACGTAGGTTTTCTGTGTTTAAATTAAATATCTTGAAGCTACAGACTTTACCGAGATTTAAATTTTGAAAGTTAAATTACAAGTTTTAATGTTTATTTCATTTAAATTGCCTTTTTTCATGTAAACATCTTTTGCCTCTTAGATTTTTTCCTCGAAATCATGACATTTTACAGTCCATATCTTAAAGAAAAAACAAGTTTTAATGCAATATATGCATCTAGTGTATCTATTGTATATCCTATAAGTTAAACACTTATTTGAAAGAGTAAGATTAGAGGGAATTGGTATTTGATGAAAAAAAGAATGAAATAAACAAAACTAATCATCGTTAAAAGAATTTATGCATATAATGTAACTGCTTGTTAGTAACAAGACTCAATTTGGGAAAGGCATGAACAAATCTGATGACCAACCACATAATCCTCGCAGAGGAGCCAGTAGTTCAGAAATAAAGTCGTTGGTTCATGTCTTTCATATTTGTAATTCGTTTATTGTTTTGTTATAAATCAGGCTGTTAGTTTTCTCACTTAAATTGTTTCACATTTTTCATATCGTTTTTTTTTATATCCGACTATACGGTATGGGTTTTTATTATTATTGAGAGGTGGCCTATTATTGCTTACTTCTACTTCAATTTCACTCTATGGATAGTTGTATGTATGGATATATGGCGAGTACGGGTACATTTCCTGGACTCAATAATTAGGGTATAATTGGACCCGACAATAGTCAAATGGTTCAAATAACTGTATATCTAAATCAAACGTCATTGCTGCATTTTATCCAAATTCGCAAACCATAAGGGAATATACCTATTGTAGTCATAAACTGAAAATTTATATTTAAACTGTACATTTAAACAACATGTCCTTGGATTTACATGCTGAAATTTAAATTAAAAGTCAATTATAAGGATGAAAAAATAGAGTTTTCATATTTACGTTTGAACTATCATATAGGGTCCAATTAAAAAAAAACGGAAATAAGATACCACTAAAATAAATAACAATGGACCTTCTGTAAGGAGACCATAAATAAGTTCGAATTACTAATACTTAAATGGCATAGAAATTTATGGAACGCCATGACTGTCTTCTGATGTTGATTGTTTAATATGTTCGGTGCTTTATCCATTTTATTCAGTAGTATGTATATTATGTTCAGTAGTATGTATATTATGTTCAGTAGATATCCCATTATGTTCAGTAGTTATTACATTATGTTCAGTAGTTTTGACATTATATTCGGTGCTTTTGGTTATTATGTTCAGTAGTTTCATTATTATATGCAGTGGTATCTAAATTATGTTCGGTACTTCTGACGTTATATTTAGTACATTTTTCATTATGTTCAGTACTTTCGACATTATGTTCAGTAGATTCAATGTTATTTGCAGTTCATTATGTAATACCTTCAGTAGTCCCGGTTTCTTTATATTCAGTAGACTATTCATTATGTTCAGTAAAAGCATCGGTATTATATTCGGTTCGTTCAACTTTATGTTCAGTGGTTGTATCATTATGATGATGTAGTAAAAGTCAATAACGGAAATTGTCGGAAAAAAACGAACGCTGATATTTTTGACGGACGTTTTATTCATGAATACCTTTACGTGATTGAATGAAAATGGAAGAAATGGAAGCAGTTTTAAATCGGTGTGGTTTACGTTCCCAAGTTGGCATTTTCCACCAGGAAAAAATAACTCCTGACTTAATTTGTAAGTTGTCGCTAAAATATTTCGCATATTTAAGTATGAACTACAGGAGAAAAATAATGGAATGAAGAAAAGCTTGTGTACATTTCAGCAGCATTATTAGGACTAAGAATTATAACCAGTTTTTCATTCCCTAAAGAAGCACTGAAATCCCTGCTTGAAATCGATTTAACTGTTATGGAAATTCGTGAGATATTTGGTGTATCGGAGAGTACAATATATCGGAATATGAAAATGTATAATTTGAGTAAACTTGAATTTTCTAACATTTCTGACAAGGATTTAGATGCTGTTATTGCAAAACAGGTAGTGGAATTTCCTTGCTATGGAGTGATTCTTCTAAAGCAGATATTAGCCCAACAAAACATTAAGGTTTGTTCCAAAACCCCAGTCCTATATTGGATATTTTTAAGCACTAGTATGTTCCTGATCCATTTCCAGGCTTGACGATGTGGATATGATAATTACAGACATTTAAAATAGATCTGAAAATCACGATATCTGATACGATCAACATTGATTTAGTTGGAATTGTTGACATTATCAATATGTTAAAATCAAATAAAGATCTGGTACAGATATTATTAGCCATAGTATGCTTAAAATGTGTTCTGAAAGAAGCAAGATCGCTTCATTAATCAAATACTGATTGACTTATGTTATTGTTGGACTATCAATGCATTTGAATGGGGACATGTAGTTGGAACCCCCTCTCCTTTTTTGATCTTGGTTAGGACCCCCTTTTTAAAATGGCTGGATCCGCCCCTGATCTTTTTTTGATAATTCTAGGTCAGAATTTTCGTTGCTTTGGATGAGTTGTCATCTATAATTTCACATGACCTGAATAATTTCAAGTAGGGGGTTAAAATTTAAAGTGCCCCTCCCCCTTGTATTTTGATAGTGAAGTTAACCCCCGGGTAGACCTCTGTTTGCCGCCTGTGTGTGGGTCATATTACAACATAATTAAGATGCGGAAAGTTCGGATTAGGCGGTTTCCCAAATTGCATAGATTTCGGAACACGTTACATCATATTTGAATATATTATACCAAATGGTCAAAATTAATCATTCATGTGATTTGTTCTGGGATGTTTGCAAAATTTCAATGGAAGCAAGTTCTAGGCATGGAAGAAAGACCATTCACAATTTGTTTCACATTTGTTTTTTTCTCTCTTTTAATTACCTAATACATGTAGTATATTAACCTTTCAAATGTAGAATTCATAAGATAAAAAAGTACCCTGTGGAACCCCCCCCCCCTTTTGTGCTCGCAATTTCTAACCCTCGTATTAAGCTTTTCCATTCCAACTAAAATTTAAAAAAATGCTTTTTAACCGATCTATTTATGTACCGGATCGGCAACTTTATCATTTATTTAATCAGAAAATCTACAATGCCATTATAAACATGTTGTTTGCTAGGAGTCTCTCCCCCCCCCCCCCCCAAACCCAAGAAGAAGGAAATAGCCTTGCTCCAAGATACTATTTTCCTGTATCACATGGAGCTTGAATTAGAATAAATACGTAGTATGGAAAAAGGAACTACAGTTCGAAACACAAAGTCCGAAGGCACCTATCAGAATAAAAAGAAGGTTTGTTTTGGCAAAGCTGCCGAGGTAAGGCTCTCTATGTAAATATACATGAAATATTTGACACTTTCCTTGTCATTTCTATGAATAAACACCCTATCTCTAACATGCTAAGAAAATTCCGGTAAACCACCTACGGCACCCATTAGTAGTTAACGATTTGATTTCTTTCAAATAGTTAATGTATGCATGACCTGTATGTTCGTGTCGCCTAAAACACGGCCATATACCACTGAAATGGTCAATGTAAAAACAAAGATTTCTGCGTATGATTGCCAATGAGACAACTCTTCACACTGAGTGATCAAAATGACACAGAAATTAACAACTATAGGTCACCTTACGGCCTTCAACAATGAACACAGCCCATACTGCAATTCAGCTATAAAACAATTAAAACGAATTAACTAATGCCGTATTAGTGATGAAAAACAAATATGTAACACACCAACAAACGACAACCAATGAATTACAGGCTCCTGGTTGAAGACAGACACATTATCATATATACAGAATATACGACGCTGATAGACATGTTAGCGGGATCTCAACCCTAACATGAGATTGTGATGTAAAAGTACAACACAAGTAAGAACGTAATAACGAACTTTAATCAAATTACTGAAGTACTGAACATCGGCGGAATGACCGCATCGTCAAGCCGGGAAAGGGACCAGGAACATACTAGTGTTTAAAAATATTCAATTTAGGACTGAGGTTTTGGAATAAACCTTAATGTTTTGTTGGGCGACTATCTGCTTTAGAAGAATCACTCCACAGCAAGGAAATTCCACTACCTGTTTTGCAATAACAGCATCTAAATCCTCGTCAGAAATGTTAGAAAATTCAAGTTTACTCAAATTATACATTTTCATATTCCGATAAATTGTACTCTCCGATACACTAAACATCTCACTAATTTCCATAACAGTTAAGTGATCTTAAATCGATTTCAAGCAAGGATTCCAGTGCTTCTTTGGGAATGAAAAACTTGTTATAATTCTTAGTCAAAATATTGCTGCTGAAATGTACACAAGCTATTCTTCATTCCATTATTTTTCTCCTGTCGTTCATACCTAAATATGCGAAATATTGTAGCGACAACTTACAAATTAAGTCAGGAGTTATTTTTTCCTGGTGGAAAATGCCAACTTGGGAACGTAAACCACACCGATTTAAAACTGCTTTTATTTCTTCCATTTTCATTCAATCACACGTAAAGGTATTCATGAATAAAACGTCCGCCAAAAATATCCGCGTTCGTTTTTTTCCGACAATTTCCGTCATTGACTTCCCGACTTTCACTACATCATCATAATGATACAACCACTGAACATAAAGTTGAACGAACCGAATATAATACCGATGCTTTTACTGAACATAATGAATAATCTACTGAATATAAAGAAACCGGGACTACTGAAGGTATTACATAATGTACTGCAAATAATATTGAATCTACTGAACATAATGTCAAAAGTACTGAACATAATGAAAAATGTACTGAATAGAAAGTCAGAAGTACCGAACATAATTTAGATACCCCTGCATATAATAATGAAACTACTGAACATAATAATCAAAGCACCGAATATAATGTCAAAACTACTGAACATAATGTAATAACTACTGAACATAATGTAATAACTACTGAACATAATGTAATAACTACTGAACATAATGTAATAACTACTGAACATAATGTAATAACTACTGAACATAATGGGATATCTACTGAACATAATATACATACTACTGAATATAATGGATAAAGCACCGAACATATTAAACAATCAACATCAGAAGACAGTCATGGCGTTCCATAGAAATTAATCAAATTGTAAATAGGATAGACTGAATCTTAATAAATAAATAAACTTATATTTATACTCGTTTGAAAAGGATTTAATTTTCTATAAAAGAATCTTTAAATAGTCAAATTCAGATGTATTAATGTTCTCATAAACTGCACATGAAAAAAAAATTAGTTTAATGATATTTATGTCGATACGCAAATACATTTAAATCGTATTCTAATCATGAGGTTGACATATCAGTTTGGAGGAGCATGCTTTGTTCAGGTTAAAAACCCGCAAAATACTTCAATGTGAAAATTATAAGATTATGCGAGACTGAATGGAGAAATTGAATATTCTCCCTACGTGTATTAATTTTAAAAGGAAATTTGCTACTGGAAGACATCCTGATTTGTAAAATCTGGAAATCTTTACAGTGCGATGATGCAATTCCTTTGCTCGTTCTATTCATGGAAGGATTATTTACAGACTCAAGCATTCTATAATGTTATACAAACGTCTAACATACATTTCGACTTGTATGATCTTTATATATACAATTGTTTGACATACTTTTCGATTTGTCTGAACTATCTTTACAAAAGTTTAACATACATTCCGACTTGTATGAACTATCTATACAAAAGTTTAACATACATTCCGACTTGTATGAACTATCTATACAAAAGTTTGACTTGAATGTGCTCTATGTACAAATAGTATAACTCTTTTAAGCTGTACTTTTACTTCTATTTTTTCTAGAGCCAGGCAAAATTACTGCCCTATTATTGTTTACAAATAGATTTTAATATGCTTATTCTTGTCTCAAAGTGTTTGTAATATTGCCCGCTGGGCATTTAATATATCAATAGTTACTAAGGTCAATGTTTGTTTTGATATGTTGTAAGTTGATGATTTTGTGTTATTTATTTTTTTAATTACAAGTCTATTGTCTAGATTAATATATGATCGGTCTGTTATTGTTTTTTTTATCATATTATCCTTATTTGAATAGAAATCCTTATTCTTCTTTTCATAGCACGATCTATTATCCATCATTTAATTGTACATCTAATATTTTATCTCTGCAAAAAGCATCTATTTCTATAGAATATCGGTGTCATACCATACATCAGAGTCGCACTTCAAAACATGCTTATACTCGAAACTATGTATCAAAATACATAAACAAGACTTTTAATGACTGAAATGGGGATTGTATTATAACATTTAAATAAAACTTAGTAAATAGATGCAATAAAAAGATAAACCACATAAAACTCAATTTCATTTTAGTTTATTTGTTTAATTCTTTTGTTGAAATAGGTAGCAAGAATGCACAAGAAATTAAACTGTAAAAACTGGATATGTTCCAACTGTAACCAAAATCCCATTAAAAACCAGATATTGTCAATAGCTGACTAGAGGTCAATACTAAACAACAGACCATGGAGGAACTGGCTATTTCATCCCTTGGACGTAGACCTACGTATTTAGAAGAAAAAGAGCATACGTTCTTCAGCCACAAGTCACCTTCTATATTATCAATAACAGGCAATTCATTGAAGGTAAGTCAAATAAGGCAGTTCCACTTGATTTATGCCCTATCTATGGGCATTATGTTTTCTGGTCTGTGCGTCCGTCCGTTCGTCGTACCGTTCGTCCGTCTGTCCCGCTTCAGGTTAACGTTTTTGGTCGAGGTAATTTTTGATGAAGTTGAAGTCCGATTAACTTGTAACTTAGTATACATGTTCCCTATTAAATGATCTTTCTAATCTTAATGCCAAATTAGAGATTTCCCCCCATTTTCACTCTTCACTGAACATAGAAAATGATAGTGCGGATGGGGCATCTGTGTACTGGGGACACATTCTTGTTACAGGAAGATGTTGGCCAGAAAATGATTCTAAAACCCACAAAACTGAAACAAAATAAGGTGGACATAAGGGAAATGTTGCTATGGTATATATATACCGTCTTAGGAATTGTTGAAAATATCTAAATTATGAGAGAGATTACCATTATTTTAATAATTTCAATAGCAAAACCATAACCTATAATATTGTCTTTTAGAACTAAATAGTCACTTCGTTTGTATTTGAGGTCAAACAGTCATGAACCGGTACATAAGGATAAGTTCAGACAAATCAAAAGCACCCTTTTTACACCCATATAATTTATCTGAGAATATTCTATTAGGTCTTTTTTTGTCTCTAGTGGATAGTTGTCTGATTGCCAATTCATTTCAATGTTTTATGTTCCGTGATAAACTTTGCATTGGCGGATCCAGGGGGGTCCGGGGGTAGGAATCCCCCTTTTTTAGCTCACCGGGCCCGAAGGGCCAAGTGAGCTTTTCTCATCACTTGGCGTCCGTCGTCCGTCGTCCGTCGTCTGTCGTCCGGCGTTAACTTTTACAAAAATCTTCTCCTCTGAAACTACTGGGCCAAATTAAACCAAACTTGGCCACAATCATCATTGATGTATCTTGATTAATATTTGTGTTTTTTTTACCCGGCCAACCAACCAAGATGACCGCCATGATTAAAAATAGAACATAGGGGTAAAATGCAGTTTTTGGCTTATAACTCAAAAACCAAAGCATTTAGAGCAAATCTGACATGTGGTAAAAATGTTTATCAGGTCAAGATCTATCCACCCTGAAATATTCAGATGAATCAGACAACCCATTGTTGGGTTGATGCCCCTTAATTGGTAATTTTAAGGAAATTTTACTGTTTTTTGTTATTATCTTGAATATTCTTATAGATGGAGATAAACTGTAAACAACAATAATGTTCAGCAAAGTAAGATTTACAAATAAGTCAACATGACCAAAATGGTCAGTTGACCCCTTTAGGAGTTATTGCCCTTTATAGTAAATTTTTAACCATTTTTCGTAAATCTTAGTTAACTTGTACAAAAATCTTCTTCTCTGAAACTACTGGACAAATTTCACCAAACATATCCAGAATCATTATTAGTTTAAAACTTGTGTTTTGTGACCTGGCAAACCAACCAAGATGGCCGCTACGGCTAAAAATAGAACATAGGGGTAAAATGCAGTTTTTGGCTTATAACTCAAAAACCAAAGCATTTAGAGCAAATCTAATAACGGGTAAAATTTTTCATCTGGTCAAGATCTATCTGCCCTGAAAATTTCAGATGAATCGGACAACTCTTTGTTAGGTTACTGCCCCTAAATTGGTAATTTTAAGGAAATTTTGCTGTTTTGGGTTATTATCTTGAAAATTATTATAGATAGAGATAAACTGTAAGCAGCAATAATGTACAGCAATTTAAGACTAAAAAATAAGTCAAAATGACCAAAATGGTCAATTGACCCCCTAAGAAGTTATTGTCCTATATAATCAATTTTTAGCAATTTTTATAAAATTTGTAAATTTTTACTAACATTTTCCACTGAAACTACACGGACAAGTTCATTATAGATAGGGATAATTGTAAGCAGCAAGAATGTTCAGTAAAGTAAGATGTACAAACACATCACAATCACCTAAACACAATTTTGTCATGAACTGTCTGCTTCCTTTGTTTAATTCACATATACCAAGGTGAGCGACACAGGCTCTTTAGAGCCTCTAGTTTGATTGGCCGATCAATGCATTTGAATGGGGACATATAGTTGGACCCCCCCCCCCTTTTATTTTGTCCTGGGTTGGGAAACCCCCTTTTAAAAATGGCTGGATCCGCCCCTGCTTTGCCATTACAGATCATTTGTAGGACTCGAGTTGAGAGGGTGTGAGCCTGATCATTTTTCTGAGCGACCATTTGTATTCCCTACTTATACTTCGGAGCGTTATTTTTTTCAGTCTGTGTGTCCGTATATTCGTCCGTTCGTTCGTCCGTCTGTCCCGCTTCAGGATATAGTTTTTGGTGATTTTTTTTTGGCCAAGGGAGGTTTTGATAAAGTTGAAGTCCTATCAAGTTCCCTATGATATGTATAATGTTTCTAACCTTATGCCAAACTAAAAGCAGAGCATAGGCCCAAACCTTACAGTAAGCTATAAAGGGCTCCAAAATAACTAGTGTATAACAATTCAAACAGGAAAACCAAGTAAATATTTCATATCACATTTGAAGTTAAGATAATTTTTAATGATTTATTACAAAGGAAAAGAATTTTTTCAAAGATTTAAATTTTCCAAAATTAAAATATATATTGAAAATTTGCCAAAATGGCATACTCATTAAAAAAACCAGTATCAAATGTAGTTGATTTAATGTGAAGAGGTCGGCTTATTTCCCTTTATCTGGGTGTAACCATCAAATTTATATAAATTTCCTTTGTTGTTTTCTTAACATATAACCTATGCACCTAAGCTTTATTGCAAAAAAAATATTGGGCGAAATGATAATGTCAACAAAGTTTACCAGTTTTCTTCTTATTAACCTTGTATCTGCAGGTTAAAAACTTTGTTTCACATGTTTTCAAAAAAGTTCGATTGAAGTTTAGCAAAGTGAAAATATTTTTAAAATGAGTTGGTTTACGATTTTTACAACATTAGGGAGTGAAACAAAAGAAAAGAAAAAATGCGCTGGTGACCGAGTTGTTCTGGAAACTGTTCACACTCATTCGAATGCATGATCAATAGGTTCACAAATAAGTTGACAAATTATTTTTTTTTAGGTAATCATGCATACGTGTATGAGAAATCTTATTAAAACTCCTGTATTGCAAGCGCTTTCAAATATTCGACTTTAAACTCTTAAAAGATATAGGAAGATGTAGTGTGAGTGCCAAGGAGACAACTCTCAATCCAAATAATAATTTATAAAAAGTAAACCATTAAAGTTTATAAATGCTGATTTTTTTTCACAATTTATACTAAGGTACCGTAACAACTTTATCATGCAAATACACTTTTGACAAGTTTGAATTTTAAAATGTTGCTCTTCTTTTAACTTTCTTTTCGGTTATAAACATGTTCCGGCATTTTTAAACACCCATGCTTCTCAATGCGATAATCTTGACTAGCTACTGTGAAATATTTTTTCTTGTCAATGGCAGACATAGTCGAATTGTTAGAGAGTCGGGTTACATTACCTTAGCTGTATTTGGCAATACTTTTCGGAAATTTGGTCCGCAATGCTCTTTAACTTTGTACTTTATTTTGCATTTTTAACTTTTTTGGATTCGAGTGTCACTGATGAGTCTTTTTTAGACGAAACGTGCGTCTGGTGTATATACTCAATTTAGTCCTGGTATCTACGATGAGTTTATTTATAAGTTATCCCATACTTATGATCTGTAGTGTTGCTTCATAAGAACTCTCAAAAGAAGATTTGTAATAAACTCTCATAGTTCGTCATTTGTTGACACTTATTTAGGGATCCTTGAGAATCATACAGAATGCAGATATGATAGTGTTAATATTTTAAGCAAACAAGATGCAAAATTTGATTTAAACAATAGCGATTTTATATCATCTAGTGCTTTAAAAGATCCATGGATCTTTTACCTACAACAGACGACTCTAAACACGTGCCATGACCTTTATTTCTTGGAACGTTCAATTTTGTTATATAAAAAAGAAGATGTGGTATGATTGCCAATGAGACAACTATCCACAAAAGACCAAAATGACACAAACATTAACAATTATAGGTCACCGTACGGCCTTCAACAATGAGCAAAGCCCATACCGCATATAGTCAGCTATAAAAGGCCCCGATAAGACAATGTAAAACAATTCAAACGAGAAAACTAACGGCCTTATTTATGTAAAAAAATGAATGAAAAACAAATATGTAACACATAAACTAACGTCAACCACTGAATTACAGGCACATACAACATAAATAATGTGGCGGGGTTAAACATGTTAGCGGGATGTCCACATGAATAAGGTCGTTATAAATAGGGTCTCTTCCTCATCAGTCCTTGTACCATTATATTTCTTTCTTTTTTCTATTTTCACTGAGACAAAATCAGTCGTTTTCTTCAATCGTTTATTTTCCTTGGATAGGGATATGCTCCGGCAACTGTTTGGTTATTTCTTATACAAATCATTTGCTTTATAGCATACATAATAGAAGAAAATGTAGGACTTTTAAAAATATTTGCATTACTTCCCTTTATTCAGTAAAATCATTGTTATACATGTACTTATAAACCACTGGTAAATACTATGGACACGATAAATGTTTGTACATGAATTTATAAAAAAAACACGTTTTTAATACTTTAAGGAGTCGTATTGATACAAAACATGGCTAGAATTGTGACATGTAATCGAAATAATTCTTTTTTCCGTTGATACAATACTAAAATTGTCTATAGTTGGACATTTAAAGCATCGATTATACTCATCAGTGGTATGATTGATAATGTTTAAGTTTGTTTTGGTGATACAGGTTTATTGTCAAGTAATTTGTATTCTCATTTAGGCCAACTGTCCATCTTTGAAATGGGTTCCTCTTTAAAATTCGCTAGAATAATTGAACAATAAAAGAGATCGTTGTCCTTTTCTATAAAACATTTTTTGTTTTGCAGAAATTAGTTGATTTTAGTTTTAATCTTAATCGACACATTTCATAAATTATTTTGCAAAATGGTCTTTAATATCAGTCACTTGTACATGTCATTTTACTCCCTGTCTTAAGGTTTAGCAATATATGTTTCTGCTTTATTCATTTAAAATTGAACAATATATAAGGGAAACCTTATTTCCGAATACCTTAGTAGTATTGTATTACTGTATTTATATGTGTATGTTATACGGTAGGTACAGGATTTTTTTAAAAATAAAACATGTTTAAAGTAAAATTAAACAGTCTAACAATAAAGCGTGCCATGTAAATAAAGACAACAGTAGTATACCGCTGTTCAATACTAACAAATCGATTAAGCAAAAACAAATCCGGATCAGAAACCAAAATCAAGGGAAACACATTACTAGTAACTGTAAGAATACACAATGTTCTTTCTTTCTATAACTGTAGTTCGTGCTGAATATAAATTTGTTAAAACGCTCAGTTGAGTCTCGTGTCTTATTTTTAGTATATATATAGCATTGATTCTATGGCATAGACAAAGGTAAGACATGTTTATCACTTTTGTCAGAATCCAGTAGATACTCAGTTTGATTTTTTATTGGTATAATGTCATTTATAAGGCAAACAGGTTTAAGAATAGTTCTAATGGACTTCATTTATGTTATCATAAACTTATTTATTGTATATACTTACAGGTTACAATTTTCTATTATACAATGCATATGCCATATAAGGGTTGATATCGATTCGGTTTTTTTTCTATATCATAAATGTGTTTACAATTATCTGTGATCATTCACAACGTCATCTGTGTCTGCATTTCAATGGGTATACACTATGTCATCCTGTTTTGTGTTAATATGGACATACCTAGTTCATTTTTTCTGTGTTAATATGTGTCTACTCTCTGTTCTCATTTTCCGTTTCTAAGCAGACGTTGTTTTGAAAAATCAGTACAGAAGCCATCAATAATGTTTTATCCATTGCGCTACCTCATGACCGCTTGTATTAACTGCTATACATAGAGATACGGTGACTTTCTTTTCCAAGCATATGTGTTTGTGTAAGTTTAAACTCGCAAAACTTAATATGCTGATGTTAGATCTATGGTATACTATAATGAGTTCACTTACAACATTTTTTATGAATATGTGCGAGTTGGAACTTGAAAGATAACATTGAATCTTTTCATTATTGGAAACCTTAGACAGAATTATTGATGCCTTGATGGCGTTCATTGCGTACATTGCAATTTCAACAATGTCTACCTTATCCATCCATGGCATCAGAAATCAAGAAAGATATTGGAGAAATGTTTGTCCACCTTTGGCCAATATTTTTTTTTCTAAGAAACCACAAACGAGCAATTGAAATGCATCGATAGCCTTTCTCAGTTTGCATCATCTCTTGTCTGTATGTCTGTGTTCAATCTTTATATTTATATAACAGATTTTATTTTGTGGGACTTCTTTTCTGTTCTTTATCCTCCCCTTTCTTGTTTTCTCTACACCAGTGGGTCGATGCCACTGCTGTTTGACGTTTCGTCCCCGATGGTACCACCAGCCCAGTATTCAGCACTTCTTTGTAAGATGAATATAAATAATATGTTGGTTTTTTTTTAAATTTCCTGTTACAAACTTTGAATTTTTCGAAAAAATAAGGATTTTCTAATCCCTGAAATAGATTACCTTAGCCGTATTTAGCACAACTTTTTTGTAATTTTTGGTCCTCAATGCTATTTAATGCTCTTCAATTTTGTACTTGTTTTGCTTGATACCTATTTTGATCTGATCGTCATAGATGAGTCTTACGTGGACGAAACGCGCGCCTGTCGTACTAAATTAGAATCCTGTTGCCGTTGATAACTGTTTGACGGTATTTTCAATTCTTAGACTTTGAATCTGAAAACGGTACATGTTTGAATTTGATAATCAAATGCATCATTTCTTTTCATTTATCGGTAATTCGTATATTTTTCTCTTTGATCTTACTGTCGAGTATCAACGTACTGGCTGTATCACTGAAAATATTCTAGGCAATACATTGTGTGACGTCATAATTACCGATAAACAAGAAAAATAGGTAGTTTCGTTTTCGATACTTACAATATCATGTGGAATATCTTGAACTCGCCCTAACGGGCTCGTCTAGATATTCCACATGATATAGTCAGTATCAAAAACGAAACTACCTATTATTCTATATATATCTGTTTCTTAAAACTATATGGGACTACATCCTATACAAATTGGGTTTGTTACACTATTTGCCATTCTATTGAGAAATACAATAACGTGAAAGTATCATGTCTATTCCTGTTTAAATTTCCTAGAATTTCCTTCAATAAAATTGTTTACACCCGGATATCACTTAATTGTAATAAATAAACCAACATGACATTGACACACATAATGGTATAGCATACAATAGATGTCTTCAGTTCACCAGGAAGTTATTCTATAATAAGAAATATCCCTCATGCATCACTATACTTTCTTCTCAAGCTTGTGTTATATATATATGCTAATTCGGTTATATAACCTCCTGAATGATTTTAAGTTTTCAAATATTTGCATTACTGAAACGACATCATTTGTTGAAATCCTGATCTGATATTGGCACCTTTACTTCAATGGCGGATAGGTATCACCAGCCAATAGGGCAGTGCTTCGATACGCACATGGCAGTATGGATAAAGTATTAATTAAAGTTTTCAGTGCTCAAAGTCTTGCCAAAATATATTTTTGTCATTGCAAACAGCTTCATTGGTAGTTACATTATATAATTTTCAAATATTGTGCCCTCGAGCATCACTGTAAAAATGTCATTTGTCGATATGTCGATGCAATGGTGATAGAGAAATAGGTACTGTTTATTTTAATATGGTTGTTCAGCGTCACATATGAATTCATTCGAATTACAAATCTGCTGGAAAAAAAACCAATAAAAGACTCGGAAAGTTGTAGACAAGCACGAGGAACTTCTAATTTATTGAAACTGTTAATTAGTCTATCAACATGTTTTTTTGCTAAAACGTAATAAAGAAGGTTATTCCATTACATAAAAATTATCCAGAATTTCTTGATTTTTTTGTTTGAAATCCAGCCATTAGCCTCTAGATGTCTTTTGATTTCCTTTCGTTTCGTTCTTGCTTCATATACCCAAAATCGCGTTTTATGCATATTCAATAACCACCTGGATGTAGCCCAAATACCTGACTCATAAAAAACATTTACTACTACATTTGCATTATGCAATAAAGCTGCACAATGTTTGCATTTTATTAGAAAAATCATAACTCCTTTGACGAAACATTTAACGTTTATTCATACTACTTTCTTTGACAAGTTGGTTGATTTAAATCAATTTTCGTAAATGATAGATAGACAATTGAAAACATTCCCGCATCCCTTTCCGTAGTGAATGTATATGTATTCATTTCCAAATTGTCATAGCTTTTGTTTTTCATTTTTGGTGTATATCAGTTTCGTTGGTAACCACTCAACAACTCAATATTCAGTCCTTCAAATTCCCATTTTAACAAATATAAATACCAACTGTCCTAAGTTTGGACATTATTTGCATAATTGTCTTGATTTATTGTGATCAGAATGTCATTATAGCAAAGTATATAAGGCTTTCATATCTAGTATTTTTTTAAATCAAGTTTTTTTGTTGCATTTGTTTGCATATTGTCAAATGACAGCAACATCAATTAAAAAGTAAATTATGTATAATTGATAGCAGGTGCTCTTCCAATACACAGAGGACTAAATCATCATCATGCACAATAATAGTCTTAATTGTACCACAAATAGTTATCTCATTAGAAATCATTTGGAAATCAAATAGAAATCAATTAAACTAATAGGTTATCCGATGGTATTAAGTCTATTGTGTAACGAGATATAAATAAATCAGGACTTTGGTTGTGATCAGAACGGCGAAAAACTTCATAATCATCGTATCATGAAATGAAATTAGGAAGTTTTGTATATAATCTATTAAATTTCATTGGATATTAATGTGGGGAAATTTGAAATTTAAAGGTCCTTGAAGAAACTGTTTAATTTAATGTATAAATTACTCAATATACTTTCCCTCATCACAAAAACACCGTTGTTCAGTGTTTATTTCGTTCATATAAAATTTTGACGGTTTTTTCTATGCCCCTATTGTTCGTAGTCATACATATTTGTTATAAACACGCACACATGGAGTCACTGTAAATGTTGACATTGCTAAAAAGGAGAAGTAATTCCATCAAGTCCGTTCCGCCTATTTGTTGATCAAGTATTATACGGAAGCTTGCAGTTTCTTAAAAAGTATTCAAAGCCACATGTGAAGCTTTGGTTAATAATTGTCTGATCATTTAGCTTCCCATATCTGACAGAGGCATTTATCAATTATTTTTAAACATTTAACGCTGTTATCGTTTGATACAGTACGTGAATTTAAAGTTGCTTAAGGACTATCCAGACAAAAGAAAAAGCATCCAGCATCTCGGAAGCTCGTATCGCATAGCTTGACTAAGAAGTTTGTACTTATTTCATGGAGAAAAAGATAAAGCAATATTTGAGATTATTTTTTGGAATTTGGTACACATTGGAGAATACACCCACGAAAGTTATTAATTATTGATATATAAAAGTTATTTGGACTCTAGATACTAAGTTGACATAGTCATTTGTTCACAGTAATATAGCCAGGACAAAAGAAAATTGATAAATCTCTTTAATAGTTGTTTTTGTGAAACGTGCAATAGATGATTTTACAAACGGATTTAATATTAAAAATACAGTTTGAAAAGAAGACATGACAGTCGTCAAAAAGAAGCTAGCAACGGAATAATTTCTTCCGGAATCGTACGAAACTAAATAATTACAAACGGCACGATAGTTTTATTGATGAACAGGAATCGAATCTTTTTGACATAACTATGCAGTAAAGTTATAAAAAGGATTAGTCTTGTGAATGATAGTCTTATTTCTTCTCATACCCGAAAAGAATTTATTATACCACCAATTTTATCTTCACACAGGAGAAGAGATACCCTGTTGACATCACTCACTTTGTTTGAAAAAACTACTGCACACAGATTAAAATATTTAATCAAGACAACAGTTTCCTAATACTGGATAAATGTTTATCATTGAAGTTAGTTTATTTATAGAGTACCCCGGATGTCAAGTGTTGGGTAAACAATCTATTGACTGTTTTATGGACTCTTTACTGGGTTCATTGTTTAACCGTTTGGTTTCTATATAAAACACGCTTGTTTGTTGAACATCTTCCAGGCCATAATCCGCTTTAGGGTCATCTTCTGTGTGTAATCTTCTTTTAGAATCGTGGAGTTAATTTGTCTAATTGAGGGATTGGTGAAGAGTCAAGTGGTCTTGTGTACACTGTATAGACAACTTTCCTGTTATGACATTGATTCCATAGATTTGGATTAAAAACACTGTTCTTTTTTTAAAACTTCTACATGACCATTATAATCCTAGGAGTCTGTATATAATGGTTTGACTAATAACCGAAAGATTCATATGGAAATGAACAGCGCTAGCAGTAAAACCGGATAGTTATCTTCTGTTTTCTTTAAACGTCTTGGGAATATATTCTCTACCATAGATATTGTTGAATTGACTTAAGTTTTTGATATGAATGCCATGTGATAAGCACCTTATACAGATCTACTCGTGGAATACAAAGAGAAAAGATTAGAAGCTAACAACATTTTACTTCGCGCTTCAACAAACTGATGTTCGTGTTTCTATTTGTTACAAAACACTCGATATATTAGTATCAAACATATGCAAAAGACATGTATAACATATCGTTTCATCAGTATTTAATAGTGCAAAAAGACAGTCCCATCTAAAAAAAAAACCTCTCCGGTTTGGATTCGTGTCTCCGTATTTACTTTAAACGCTGTGGTATAACATTACAGATTATGTTAACATATTTTGTAATTTGATGCAAACTTTTTAAGTGTGTAAACATTTTACCTACATCAAAGAACATTTATATGCACATCACCAGTATAAAAAGTGGAAATCAAATAATTGCATTAAAAACAAAACGTTGACCATCGATTTAAATCTGATAGCACTGATCCGACAAATTTGAACAATAAGTATATTATAATTGAGTAAACAATTTGAAAAGTATCTCAATATATATTGAGGACACCATTTAAAACTGATGTGATCGGTGGAAGAGATGTTGAACACGCAGTAGGATAACAAATTTTATTACTCATAAGATGGAAGAATTTCCGTACTTTATAAAAGCAAGGTCTAAAGTAAAAGTAACTACAACAGTTCCACGTGGATGGGAACCAAAAAAGAAAAAGGTAGGATTAAAATCCGTTTCAAATTATATTATTTTATACTTGTTTGGTGGAAAGAGAATACCTTGATTTGTCGATAAACGTATCTTTATAAAACTTTAAACAACAGAGCACTTATAGTAAAGTGCTGCATTTGAAATTTTCCTTTATTGCTGTTTTACATTATGTTGGGTTTTGACATGATTTGATAAGCTAAGATATGTTTCTATCAATAAATAGTATATTTCATATTCATATAAGGGTATAAATTAAAGAAATTGAAAAGTATAGTCGATAGGAAAGTAACCGTGCAATACAATAAAAGAAAAAAAGCATTTGTCCGCCTGGCCCAAGTCAGGAGCCTCTGGCCTTTGTTTTTGTTTAGGGGCCAACTGAAGCACGACTCCAGGTGCGGAATTTTCTCGCTGTATTGAAGACCCGTTGGTGGCCTTCAGCTGTTTTCTGCTCTTTGGTCGGGATGTTGTCTCTTTGACACATTCCCATTTCCATTCTCAATTTTAACAGATATGTGACCAAATCACAATAATGAACAAGTGTGTAAACCCTGTGACAATCTATAAATAACCCTTTTCCTAATTCCGAAGATCTGCTGTTAAGTATCTAGGGCAACAAAATTCAGTGATACAAACAAAGACAATCTCCAATGTTCAATAATTTGGACCGGTCCATCATCAGACAAGATATATTATTTACTTAGTGCACCTTGATATACTTTTCTTTGTCATATAACAACAGATACAGATTGAAATGTTCAATGACAATAAAATCAATGAAGATAACAGCACTGTCTTATTGGCCTATACAACCCCATAGTATTGTCTGTTACCTATTAGAATATAAATATATAATATCGGTACAAAAGACTTTTATTGAAAAGACAAAATACATTAAAATTTTATATTTCCCTAAGTCATGATCATAAAATTTAAAAAACGTTGTCATTTAAATCGAATTGCACAAATTTTACAAAGAAAGTTTTCAGTGTATAAATGGTATCTATAGAGAATTCAAATCAATTTCTCATTTTCACCAGTCTTAGCAACGGAAATCAAATAAAGTAAAGTAGTTGCACCCTCAAGGCCAATATATTCTGAATATTTTACAGACGTACATTTTATTGAATCCTTTTAAAAATATGTATGTTGGCTTGTTCTGTATGACTTTATATACACGTATACAGAAAAGTGTGTACCTATATTTATTATATTTTTTGGGGGGCTTTTGCCATTGGGACAGATATCTTCATCACTTCATTTAGCAACATGTTACGGTTTAACTGTTTTAAAAATATTCTTGACTGTAACCTAGGGATATATGTTTCGATATCAACAAATGCTAGTTGTTAAAGATTGTGTTTGCTATACCCAACAGCTTGCATTTTGGGTGTCACTAGAAAAATATGGTCCATTCTAGAGCACCAAATTTCAACCTTATTTTGTAAGGATTATGATTAAGCATCTTCAGGTTTTCTGTTACATTTCTATTGACTGTAGCTTGTGTTTCAACTTTTTTTTATCCACGATGTTCCCTCTTTCAGCAACCTATGATTTTTATTGCTCTTAGGTATCTGTGAACTTTATTTTGTAATCTCTAGAACAACTCAATTTAGTGTCGTAACGAAAACATTTTTATTTTGTATTTTTTATATAAACTATCATGTGGTGGGAACGATTCTTTTCAAACATTTACTGAAAATGTTACTCCGAATCAATCTCACCTCTAATCGAAACGTGTCTTCATGTCAACATATAAGACAAGCTACCATATACAGGGCTTCGTTTAATATCGTAGCGGCTATGTAGTGCTACGTAGATTTTGACATTTGAAAGTGTAGCTATAGACTAGTTGTTACATAGATATTGATAGCAGCTATGTAGCTGCTACGATATTGAACTCGGTCCTGGTTTGTTCACATTTTTCAAGGCTGTTTGGTTCCATATAAATGCTTACCACTTTTATTTGAACTTTGATGGATAGTTGTCTTATTGCCAATCATACATCTTCTCCTTATTCTTATTTTGGAATACGAACTCTGAATGATCAAAATGGGGAAAGACAAACAATACACAAATCTTTTAAATGTTTTCATTTTAAAATCATATGGATTATACGATTAATAAGATTTTTAATCACTGAAAATGTCAGACTCGAGATAATAAGGAGGTCTTGAAATGTCAAATATATTTATTTTGTTAACAAGGTGTCAAAAACTTCATTTCAACGCAAACTATAATTTCAAAACAAGTGATTATAGAAAAAAGTAATAATTGATTGTCGGAAAAATATAATTCATTTAGTAACTAAGGGAGAACTGGTACAGAAATTGGTGTATCCCACTCTACCAGTTTCCAAATCAGGCTATTAAACGTGAAAATAAATTATATAGTTATATTTTTTAGAAATAAGTTATTTGAGTAATCAAAAACAAGTTTTACAGAATTGTGTTTCAGCGATTATCTATTTCTTTAATCGCAATGAAGTTTGCAAATATTAAAACAAATAGCATAACCAAAACTGAAGTATCATGATCCCTTGAAATGTATTGGATGATTCTTACTGCGACAAACACAACATTTTAAGAAGGGTTAAATACAAGAATTTAGAAAACTATTATTTTTCCAAGTTATCCCATGTATAATTAGTTCACTTTTACAATTTAATTGTGTAAATAATAGTGATGGTTAATCAATTTCGTTTTATTTGAACAAATTTCAATGGATTGAGAGTTGTCTTTTTTTATTAGCCTTCCGTGTAACTATAAAAAAGAATTGATATTTGGGGAATAACTATATGAGATTATAGTCGATACTAAAGATACAATACTGTTGTCATATCTATAAAGCTAACACTTTTTGGCATAAATATTGAATTACTCATAGAGTATATGCATCGGAAATAAATTCATTAGTTGTTGGCATGGTTCAGTTATGTTCTTCTCGTATATTTCTCATAGGATTTTGTCTAATTCTTAGTCCGTTTCTGTGTGTGTTACATTTTAATGTTGTGTCGTTGTTCTCCTCTTATATTTAATGCGTTTCCCTCAGTTTTAGTTTGTTACCACGATTTTGTTTTTTGTCCATGGGATTATGAGTTTTGAACAGCGGTATACTACTGTTGCCTTTATTTATGATGGTATGATACTAAACACCTAACAGAACGAATTGTGTTTAGTGACGAAAATATCCGAGGACGGGATTATCTAGTTGTGTTGAAGACTCATTGGTGGCACTTTTGTTTCTGATGACTTCTCGGCATCACTTCCGACCTTTGCATGGATGCAGTTTATGATTTTTTTCTATTCAATTTTAAGCCACACTTTAGTTTTTGTGCCAATGATAAAGTTATAAATAATGTAACAATTGATTATAGACCAAAAAAGCTAGCCTTTTTTTTTCAAGTTCACTTACATTTTGCGAATTACTGGTTTATTGCAATGGTAATTTTTTATCCTCGTTTTCAAAGATTGTCTTTTAGTTTTGGCTAGTTTTAGGAGTTATTTTTGAGACGCTGTATTAATAGTTTTAGCTTTAAATCAATTCTTGATATTTCTTGTTATCTGTATAAACTTTTCAAAAAGTAAAATCACAAAGAAAAATGTACTCTGAGGAAAATTCAAAACGGAGTCCCTAATCAAATGGCAAAATCAAAAGCTCAAACACATCAAATGAATAATAACTGTCATACTCCTGACTTGGAAAATGTAGAAAATGCCTTTACCAAGCTGGATTGAACCTGGTTTTCTAGCTAGCTAAACATCTCACTTGTACGACAGTCGCATCAAATTCTATTATATTGACAACGATGCATGAACAATACATCTCTAAATATTCTTATTTCTGATATCGCTTCCGCCATCATTCTATATAAAAATAAACCAAACAGACTGCGCTTTGTTTAAAATCTTGATGATAGCTTGTCAAGTAGGTTAACAACTTCCTGGTTAAGATAAATAATTCTGAATATCACCTATACAATGTATATTATGCTAATTACTTTTTAGTTCAAAAGTTTTTTCCATATTATGTCACAAGTTATTTTTGTATATATAAAAGCAAATTCTAAACTGTATACAAAATAAAGCGTTTTATTTGAGTAAACAGCACTCATTCGCTTTTGTTGAATTGTAATTTACAAAGATAGGAGCATAGAAGAAGATAATGTGGCATGATTGTAAATGAGAAAACTATCCACCAAAGAACAAATGACGAACATGTAAGGACTATAGGTCACCGTACGGCCTTCCACAATGAACAAACCCCACATCTTGTAGTGATATAGACCATTCTGTCTTAATTTGGCTTGATATATATACTTTCAAGGCATTAATGAAGGTCATTTCTTGGTTAATAGGTAAATTCCAATATGGGAAAAATCAAATTTGTATACATTATTAGAGATCGAATAATTTATAGAATATAAAATATTGACGTTTAGTAAACTAATTATCTACTTAGGCTTGTACTCAACATGAACTTTTAAACTTTTTAATATTGTCAGCGATGCAAATAGTGTTACAGACTTTCATATTATTTTTAATTGCCGTGCTGAAACCATGTACAATGATTATCAAATCAATTATCTCAGATATTAAGTTTAAAAGATCAAAAACCGAGCTTTTATTTTCTTCATACGGATCAAAATACTTTAAAATCTACAATTTTTCAATTCAGCTATAATTGCACATGACGATTTTTAATTGGCTTTACTCTAACCTTCGGAGACTATAATATAAAATAAGAATCTTCGTTTAACGGTACATTTTGTCCTTCGGAAGTAACAAACATCCTTTTTGTTGATAGGGATATCGCACTATGGTTACCGGAGTTGTGAAATCAGAGCAAAATTTGTCATTGCTGGCTTTTATACAACTGCTTCATTGAAATTGTTTTTTTTTCTTAGATTATCTTTTCTCTGCACTTCATTATTTTCATGTGATAAAATTGATTTTTATCTCATAATAATGGGATGGTATTACCAAAGAAGTATAATATTAAATCTCTGGTATAACTCAATAATTGCTTTTCCCATTGGTAATGTTGTACTTAGAAATTTGGTTTACTCAGTATGGATTGTCTTTACTTTGCAGAACGTTATTTCAAATCGGTTCGTTTTGGTTTTTATGTTTCCACACGTTACATATGTGGTACTATGCTTCCAATCTTTTGATCTTGAGTGAAATTATTTGATAGCAATTTGACAATTTTAACTACATGCTCTTTTATGTCTCTAAAGCTTCTGTTGCTGCTCTCAAATTTTTAATGTGTTTGACTTCCGCGCTTTGGCTCTTGTGCAAATTTTAAAAGGTTATACAATACGTGTTATAAACCCTGAAACTTTTACCCTGCAGTTATAGTATAGCTCTTTGGTGATTTCATTTGAAAGACTCCCTTACGATAGGAGTGTTCATTATCAAGAAAGGAGGGTCAATTAAATTCTCTGTATGGAACGCTTCAATTTTACAGTAATGAAAGTTGAAGCAATATAGCGTGAAAAGTAAAATAACAAAAATAACGAACTCTAAGGAAAATTTAAAACGGAAAGTCACTTAACAAATGGAAAAAATCATAAGGTCAAAAGAATGGAAAACAACTGTCATCTTCCTGACTTGGTATACAGACATTTCAGTGATGTAGAACTGCACATTGCAATGTTTATCGAGAAACAATTATATACATATAAATAATCCAATAAAAAACCGTAAATATGTTAACGAAGTATGACTTTCTGTGAAATAAAGACTATTGGAAAACTGTGATCATTAAGAAGCGTAAAAGGTGGTGACACCTAGTTCTTAATAATCAATGATTACCGTGATTTTGTTTGATTTTCTATACGTTGTATGTCCTATATCAAACTATAGATTTAATCAGTAAATACACATGCAAACATTGATCTTTGTCAAATAATAAAACTTAATTTTAGGTAAGCTGGTGTTATAATAATAGTTATGTCAATGTTTATATGTTGCTAAGCCAGGGTATACTTTCAACTCAGCATGGAATCTATATTGAGATTTGATTAAGAATGTGTTCATGTACTTTAATATTTGTTAATTAAAGTACTATTTCAACATGCTGTGCAAGGTCTATTTTTAATTTTTATTATTCGGGGATTTTTGGATGTTTTCTCTCAAATTCTTAATTCTATATTTAAAACTACATTTGGAATTTTTCGTATTTGTGATTGTTTTACTGTAAAAAAATTAATTAGTACTATTTGTTTATGTAATCAAAAGAATGTTTTGTAGCCACGAACGCGACCAGGGCTACTATCAGGTGGAAGAACTGATGTTCCCTGTTAGTTTTCTTTGTGTAGTTTTGTGTAATTTGATTGGACGTTTTTTTTTTCATTTGGCAATGTTGTTGTTTGTCTTTTATTAACTCTACTTGCGGCTTTTGATTGTACCCTAGGTATTCAAATTTTAGTCTATTCTTGTTTAGCTTTATTCACTTATATCCTAAAGTTCTGGAGTTAATGACAAAACTTATGTCTTATGTATTCTATATCTTCTGAAAACAACAATTTTCTTTTTTCTTATGATTTGCCAACGAAATTTTCATAGCGATTAGAAATGTTTGAGACGACTCTTATTGGGGCCTTTTATAGCTGACTATGCGGTATGGGCTTTGCTCATTGTTGAAGGCCGCACGGTGATCTATATTTGTTAATGTTTGTGTCATTTTGGTCTTTTGTGGATAGTTGTCTCATTAGCAATCATACCACATCTTCTTTTTTATATCATGAATATATTTTCTAGAGATAACGAAATTGCATTTATATCAGTCAATGAATATTTGTGATAGAGTTTGGTCAGTATAAGCTCTTTGTTGTTTTGTTCATAGATCAGTTCGTTAGGTTTCACGTTTGTATTGTTTTATGTTTGTTATTTCGGGGCCTTTTTAAATAGCTAGCTGTGTTGTATTTGTTTTGCTCATTGTTGAAGGCCGTACAGTGACCTATAGTTGTTAATTTCTATGTAATTCGGTCTCTGTGGGAGAGTTGACTTTTGAAAATCCTACCACATCTTTTTTTAATATCTATTCTTGAGAAACAAATTTTAAGTACAGGTGCACGTTTTGAAAGCGTGAATCTATAATTGATATACTCTTGTCACGTTGACGTCTTTGTCAGGGTTTTTTTCTATTCGGAAGCAACATAATTAAGTGTTTAATTGATAGTAAATCTATGTCACAGTGTAGATACTATTCTGTACGCTATCCGGAAGTCGCGATTTTCGAAGCGAGGATTTCAAACTGGCTTACAGAACGGTTTTGTTTTGGTGCTTTTTCTCATCATTTGTTTACTCCTATATCTATAAAGTGCTTCGCACATCTTAAATGTATGTATAACATCATAAATATGAGTAACTGTAACGAAAGCATGCAGTAGAATATAAAATATTCGCGTGCATCACACCAACTTCATAGAAAAAAGTGAAATCGATTGACAATTTTGCTCTCGTAGTACAAAGCAAATAATCTTTTATTGCGAATATTTGCATCAGTTTACAGTAAAATATATACTGTTTCAATATTCCTACCGTATTTAAGTAGAATGTTCGTATTTCAAATAAAAAAATATGCTTTCCTTGAGGTTCCCAAAATAAATTACTGTACGATCAGTCTAAAACTGACTGTATTCTAGTAGCGATTTCAGATTTTTGTCTGTATGACCAGTCGTGATTTTGAAGAAAAAAACAACAACAAATGGAAGTTTTTTAACGACCTTGACTGAAAAAAACGGCAATTTGAAGGTATATACGTGTCTATGTGATATTATGATTGTGTCCATGGAACTATATAACGTGTAATTTCTTTCATCAGACAATACAAATATATTTCTGATGATTTTTGTAGACGGCAAAAAAAGTTTTTGTTCCGTCAGTCTTACTTAAAATCAAATGCCTAAAAAGCAATACATGATTCGCTTGTGGACTGTATTAGTGTGTCGTTGCAGTTATCTGTTTAACCTGAGACTACTATAACACATGTGTTATAGTAGTCTCAGGTTTAACTATTACATGTTTAAAGACTATTTACACCGTCTACCGTTGATCAATTGGTGATTACATACATCAAGCCTGTCTCTTTTAAAATGACAAAAAATAGATAGAGAAAGCTTTGTTAAAAAAAATTAGGTATTGAGGAAAGAATTAACGAAATTATACCCCGCCACTTCTATAGTCCATGTTTGGGAAAAAAATAAACCACCAGAAAAACTAAATTATAGGTGCACAGGGGCATCATTTAATAACGAATATGAGAAAGTTTTATTAATACTAGTATATGGTAAGTTTTTGAAAGTTGCGTATAGTAAGGGGGTACCACCCAATAAGGTAATGGAAAAGTCCATATCATGGAAATTAAAAACTGATGATTTTTCGAAAAACCAAAATAAGAGGTACACAATTGAATTAAATAATAAGGAATCTGAAAAAAAAGATTCATTAAGTTATGACAAGTGTCTGAAGGAAGTTGTGGATATAAAATAGGTACGCCCAATATAAGGTTAATATGACAAACTCCGTATTTACGATAGAGAAACATCAAAAATATTTTTACAAAATATTCGAAATAGAAGGTCCATAGTACATTAATAGATTACAAATGGAGCAATTTTAGAAAAGTTTAAAAATTGGTTTTGGAGGTCACGGTTGGGAATATCTGATGGGTGCCCCCATATAATGCAATGTTCAAGTCCGTATCTTATATACAGAGACCCCATAAAATATTCTTAATAAAATAAGAAATACATATCTTTTTTTATATAAATAAGGCCGTTAATTTTTTCGTTTGAATTGTTTTACATTGTCATTTCGGGGCTTTTTATAGCCGACTCTGTGGTATTGGCTTTGCTTATTGTTGAAGGCCATACGGTGACCTATATTTGTTGATATCTGTGTCATTTTGATCTCTTGTGAACGGTTGTCTCATTGGCAATCATACCGCATCTTCTTTTTTATATTTTTTATATTTATGATACGGAATCCGAGAAAAAAATAATTAATAGTTATATGACCAGGTTGTTGGTCACCTCTGTCATCTTCATTAGTTTCGGGGGAAACTAGCGGTAGTTTAGATAAAGTCCAAGTCGCTGGAAAGTTTTCATATTATTTATTTCACATCCATATATTTCAAATATCAAAACATCACTGAAAAACAACATAAAAACAAATATAAAATACAAATTCAAAAGACTGATTGATATACGGAAAAGGAACCAATCAAATATCTTTTTATTAAATAATTAATTCGCGTTTTGCAGAAAGCGGGGATTACAGATTCAAAACATGCTTCGTCAAGAATGGCTTTCGGCAGTTATCACTTAGTGTCAATTTATCTATATTCTTTCTTACAGAACCTTTTATCATAAAGACGGATATAAATCTTTGATAATTAATCTGAATGAAAGGATTATAGTTAAGTGTAAAATACAAGTAACTTTTGAATAGCGTAAAATACAATAAACTAATAAATTATTAAAACGCAATGAGGACTCGGAATAATTGATAAAAAGCAAATATTATAAAAACATACAAAATCCTAAATGTGAACTTTGAACGAACAATTGTCGGGTCATAGTTATACCAGTGACGGATTCAAGAAAATTGGGATCTGGCGGTTTGAAACTCTTTTTTTCAACTTTCAATGCATTTGTATGGGAACATATATTTGGAATCCTCTTTTCTCCTGGATTGGACCTCCTCTCCATTTAAAAATGTCTGTAAACACCAATGTATATTAAGTGGTTAATGAGGAGATGCGCTTGCAAAACCGGCGAAACATGTTGTACCGGTCCAACGGACGAACGGAAAGACGGATTCATTATCACTATAAACCATCGCTTTACAAAGTGGTGTACAATTGAGTGTGAAAGAGACAGATCTACATCCAAAACAAAGTGAAGGAATTGTGATCAATTATAGGCTACAGTACGGCCTCGAATGTTTGTAAATTCATGCATTTTTATATAGTAACAATTAAATCTGTGTGTTTGTACAATTTTTTAAGTATAACGGAGGACATTTCTGAAACTTCTATAAACAAACAAACCTTCTTCTTATTTCAGCCACATTCAAACATCCTTATACTTAATGTAGTAAGCCGAGTACACCCTATCAAGCTAAAATATGTATGAAAAGTTTACAGGATGTAAATTTATTAAAAATATATTTGTGTTATAAAGAAAAATGCCATCTTCTAATGTATCGTAAATAACTTTGAAATCACTACTAGAATACAGTGAAATAACGACTGATCATACAGTTTCAAAATATACAAGCGAGACTGATCGTACAGTGAGAAATTCAAACAAGTGTAATTTTCTTATTTCTGGCTTCAAAGATCTGGCTGAAACTTCTACCACCACCTAAAATACACTTTATCTAGTAAATTAAGTCTGGATTTTACGTTAATTTGTACAGTAAGAGTGCAAAAAGATTGTTTTTAGTTTCACCAACTGATTTTCCTTAGTGATGCACTTGAAAATCTCTTAATTAAGGCAAAGATTCGAATAATGAATGTGCTAAATTTAATTATAAACCATTTGTGAGTATCGATGTCAGCTGAATTAATCATTAAGCAATGTACAGATGAACATCTTACCGTTTAATATAGTATATCCAACAAATTTAAAATGTGATCCAAAAAGTTCTCGCTTCGAAAATCGCGACTTCCGGAAAGCGTACAGAATAGTATCTACACTGTGTATGTAAGTCATCAGTAGAACTGACAAAATTTTCACATTAAATACAATCGGTTAAATTTTCATCGAATTAAAACTCATTACATGTCATACTTATCGAAGCAGAAATCTTTACATTTGAAAACTTCTTTCATCCGAACCGTTTGCGTGAAAAAATATAAGTCAACACATTAGAAATCCTTTCCTTCGCAATGTTATATTTCAAATACCGTTTAAATTGAAAAGTCTAAAATTAGACATTTATTGAAAAGGAAAATGTTATTCGAATAAATATATCTTTTCAACGTTTTAAATCTTAAATCCGCATACTTTCCACTCGATTTATAGAACGCCTATTCTATCTAACAACGCGTATACTTGAATTATACTTAACAACTGTTGTGATTAAATTCAAACTGCGTCCATTTATGACACAAAAACTAACTTAAATTGATGAGCGTTCTATACATAGATATTCACCGAATTTATCAGTCGGTCGTATTATTTGCTTATAATGAGGAAAAATTGAGAAGTAATCCGTGTTATTCTACCAGTAAATGTTGGCGACACGTACGGTCACGAGGCTTTGATCTATACGATAACTCCGCTATGTTGTTTTGATCTAATGGGCTTCCACTGATTTCGAAGTACGTCTCCAACAGGGTTTAAATCAAAATACGTTTATCAGGCTAAAACCAGTATACTTTTTCTCGACCATGAAAACTGTCGTTGTTCTTATTTTTTATTTCTGAAACATCTTGGAATGTTCATGCATTGTTTCTTCTGCTTGGAACATGAATAACATAATTGAACGTTCAATGGAGTTATACATCAAACTCAATTTATCAAAGCGCAATTCCAAATACAGGTGTCAATTCAAAATAGGAAACATCGGAGTTTAACGGGAAACATCGGACTGTTGTCAAAGAACGAAGCCTGTAAATTTTGAAATAAGGATGAAAAGAAAATAGACTATGGTTATAAAAAGGATAATTTAATACTAATATATAGAAGAAATACTTTCAACGGAAGTGATATTTACCTATGTGGAATGAAAATGCACATGCTTTTACGACAACTGTGAAATAAAGGAGGTGAAACCTTAATATGGTAACAATACAATGCAAATAAAATCTACTTTACAATGAAAATATTTAACTTTAATATCCTTTGCTTATTATATATTTTCGCTCGAACTGGAGAGTATAATCACTTCTATCGATACAATAAGCAATGGAGAGTAGATATATAAATAAAAATACATTAAATATTTTAAGCTTGATATATTTGCAAACGAACTGAAATTAGTTAAATAACACACTTTAAAGAGTAAATTTAAACGTCTAATTGAGAAGACATCTTTAAAAGTTTATGAGGTCGTCGATTTTAGTGGACAATGCAGTTGACAAAACCTTTCACATGCTAAACAAGTGTATGTATATTAAAAAAAGGATTGGAATATATATAATGGATGTGAATTTTTAAAGTACATGGTTAATGTATTAAAAGTATAATGACAAGTGTGGAAACGAGAAAACTTCATTTTGCGCCCACGATGGTGCTACAAACGGAACGTTTTCACATTCTTAATGCGAAAAAGCCTGTTGTTAAATTGAAACGACTGAGGGAAGTAAACTTAAGAGACACCAACAGGAGAATCAGGGAACTTATTAAGGTAATATTGATAGCAACGTGTGTGTTAGTCTCAATGGTCTGTATTGCACATGACTGTCTGTAACTTAGCTTCAGATTTCGATAACTTAAACCATTTTTTTAAAGTGTAAGAATTTTAGTACCGGAAGTTTTTTAATATCATATACTTCAATCTGATTTTCTTAATTCTATAATGTTTCTAATCATTGACGGTATTTTACATCCTGAATATTATTGTTTTATCCTTCACGAAGCCCATTATTTTGAAAGTGTCCCTTAACTATCAACGTCTTTTAGAAGGCAGTATTCATTTTTTAATATATTATTGTGTTGCTAAAGGCCATAATTATCGTTCGGTAGTACTATAGGTTGAAATCAAATCGGACGAAATGTGAGACGACACAACAATGCAAGCTTTGTTGTGCTGAAGAGGTTATTAAGAGTGTAAGAATTATACTAGTCTTTCGTGAAGACTATGAAGTCAAAGAAACTCAAAGAAACTCTTCGATGAAACATTGCAAATGAGAGTGGTTATCTAACATATCTTGATTTTTAATGGCTGTCTTAACTAGATGACCGATTGTACAGAATCTTCTAGTTAAGGCACATCCTATTCGTAAATTTAAAATGCTTGTTTTTCACTTCCCTTTTTAGTTTGTAAATGGTCCATCAAATGTATAAGATTCCTGTTTGCTCATTTTGATTTCTTTTCTGTATGTAAAAAACAACTTCATATTTTTTTTTATCAGGAAAGAATACTTATAAACAGAAGGATTATTGTTTTTTATCGCATTGACTGCTTTGGTTGTTTTCATCGATTATGGCTTAAACGTGTTGTCGGTGCTGAAGACTTTTAAGCAGAGAAATAGTCATGTACATTAAACGTGTTTTTTCTTAAAGTTTAATATATAAGTGCAATAGACAAACTTGTTATTCATTTTTTTAACTACCGCAAAAGACTTAAAAATCAATTAATCATAATGCATTTGATTAAATCAAGAAAAAAACCTAGTGCTTTGTGTGTTAATGTACACTTATGGCACGTTATTGGTGATTATTTGGTATTAAAGGAACCCTATACTAGTAGTTTCAATAGTTTCTACAAAGCAATTAAAAAATATATATTAAACAAGTATTTCAGCAAACAGTCTTTAACGTGACTGTGTAATTAAAACGCAAAAGTAATTATTCATTTTCATTTCATATTGTATACATTTACTTATAAAAGACCTTGATATGAGATATTGATTTCGGGTTAATATGCTAACATGGTCTGTGATCAGTATACATAGATAACATTCCAGAACCATGAAGAATATTCCTGTAAATTGAATTTAATTAAGGTTTCCAACGGTATTTTTAATTGATTTCGACTTCGAATACAACACTGGTTTTCTTGTATTTCAAAGCATTACGATAATAGTTGAAATGTTTTAATATTTTCCATGTTTTCTTTGATACAACTGGACCGTTAAATATGGTCTAACAGAATTGTTATGGTATTGCCATTTTTCTAGATCTGTAATATTCTCTAATAGCGTAAATAACAGGAAATATTACTTTAATTTACAGTTTTCCCTATTTTGAACAAATCCGATAAGATTATACTACCATAAAACTTGGAATATATGTTTCACTTTTAAGTTCTAATGAATCGAATTTCATGGAGTTTTCGATATCAAGCATATGAAATAAAAAGTTTTGGCAGTTATTTGATTTTTCACAAATTTTTATTTTAATTAAGTCAAGATGACAAAATCTAAGATAATGGTTCTTTTCTTGTCAAAAACACTCTAAAAGAAAACTAAGAAACATGCTTCAGTTTTATATAATGTTTTTATGATTTTTGTCATTACCAAGTGGGGAGTTTATACATAATATGTACATTTCGTTAAAATATCTGTAAACATTTCTCTGTATATGAAATAGTCTAAGGTTTGATTTTAAAGTTAGAAACCAAACACACTCATTAATACTGTGACGTAAGTTTTGCATACATAGGTAGCATTTTCATTAAAGGTTCAGAGCTTTATGGGCCGAGGATTATAATGTAAAAAACGTAACAGTAACTTGTCTGTATATGAGGCAAGGATGCTCGTTTGGTCATTGTATCAAAATGTTCTAAAAGTTTAATTCTCTTTTTACTTTAGACGATTTATAGCTTTTTCAAACTGGACGTCTATTGTTGAAAACTTCAACAGTTCCGATGTAGTTTATATGTGTCCAAGGAGGAATTAAGAGAATGTTACCCTAATGTCCCATTTTTCGTGTTTTTTGGCTTATTTCCTATTTTTTCATGCCATCCTTATTTTGTTAGTGGACCTCATCTCTCCTCTCTTGTTGAAAATAGTGAACCTAAAATTGTTGATAAACACATTGTCTTCACGTACTTTGTTTATATCATACACAAAATAGGTTATTAAAAAGTATACATATGCCATTCGTGTCATAAACATAGAAAACAAAGCAATTTCAATTTGGACCAATTTACTTATAATTATGATCTTGGACAATTGTTATATGTTAGAAAATGGTCCCATTTAAGACGAGAAGATTTATTTTGATTATAGAAAGTGGTATATACACGACAATAGTTTCAGATTACAAGTCATGCAGATGTCAAATTCAAATATTTTAGAACACTCTTTAAATAATTATAGCATTTTACTTTTAACAATAAGGCGAACGACGCCTTTTAAGAGTTTCAATATATGCATGTTAAGATATAGATAAAGCATAATATTCCTGTTTCCTATCTACCCTTTTAAAACAGTATATGCTTGGATGCACGCTCCACGTAATGCTTAAAAAAAGTTTCGTTACTTTGAAATGATAATTTATCATGGATTCGTAAAGACATTAGATGTGGTAGGATTGCCAATGAGACAACTTCTATCCGCTAGTCCAAATGACGTTGATGAGAGCAACTTAATGTCACCATACGGCTACATCAATAATGAGCAAAATCCGTACTGTATAGTATGCTATGAAAAGGTCCCACAGGACAAAATGTGAAATAATTCAAATAAGAAAACCAACAAGCTAATGATTGACAAAAAAAACCCGAACACATTATGACAGACAACAACAGAATAGGTTCGAATCATAAAACAATTATAATTTAGCCATTTGGACTTTTGTTGTATAAAATAGTAGCATAGTGTTTTAACACAAAACAAATACGATTAGTACTCGTGGTAAAGATTCACATAGTAAAAAAAAGTTCAGAAAGTAAGATGACTTTTTCCACTGTACGTTTTGTAATTGATTACTATAATTTAATTCTTACAGTACAATTTATAGTGATCTTATTGTATTATCTCTTCGTCCTTCAGAATAAAGAACCATATCTTACATACCGGAGTAGTTTGGATAAGATATTGGGAAGACTAAGTTCATTGATTTTATATTAATCATTGTGGTTAGTGACTTTTTACCTTAAGTATACTTAAACATACTTTAAGGTTAATACCTGACAGATCATTCTGCTTTGTCATTGGAATTTGTTTTGTCGGTGCAATGTGTTTTAATTTCATTTCCATAAGATCTGAAAAGTTGCATAAAATAGTTGGCTGGAGGAAAAACAAATTTCACAAAAAGAATCGGGGGGGGGGGGGGGGGGGGGGACCTTTTAATTCTATGTGAGTTGATAAACTCTCTCTGTGCAGAGTAGAGTGATTTTATTTATAAATGCCTACGGAATTTGAAAAAGTTTATTCGAAAGAATTTGACCGAAAATTGTACGATCTTAAAAAGTTATTTTATGAGGATATATTTAGTATCGATTAAATAACATACCGAAAATCAAAAATAGAAAAAAAGAAAACATAATATATAGGCACTTCAATATTCTGAAGTGAATTCAAATTAGAATGATAGCCCTTAATATAGCTTTATTGTTGTTATCATATCATTAATACAAAGTGTAGTGATATTTAAAGATTTTGTGTACTAAAGTACAAAAAGTTTTATTTCCCATAGCAGATACTTGTTAAAAGACAGGTTGTTTACTATTTATAAAATGGTTTAGGAAAACTATTTAGCAAGTTGTAGATATATAATACATCTTAACTTTAAATGAAATTGAAATGAACATGGCCTACTTATCCTGGAAAGTAATTTTAGAGAATGAAAAATATCATGAAGAAATAAAAACAATTTCATGTCTCAAATCTACAACGAGAAACAGACTTTTCTTTAAACTTCGTATTTTTAATGGAATAACATTCATCAGGTATACTTGTGATCACAAGATGAGAAAGTCAAACATTAAAAATGATTAAGAGGATACAAACCAAAGGGATAGATCAGACCCCCTTTAAATGTCTACTTTGCCTGAGGTAGTTGCAATCTTGATTTTAGAACAACCAAGTTAGTTTATTAACTGGAAATTTATAGACAAAATTTATCAATAGCATACTTGTACATTAACGCTTGCTACCTGGCGCACGGTTGGTACCATAGAGGACTGATAGTTCACCTTCAGTAAAACTGACCAACATGTTAGTACACAACACGTATTCCAAGTGATTCCACGCGCATATCACGTGTTGCTTGGACAACCGTCATCATATACGCTCGCCTTCATCATATACACTCGCCTTCATCATTTACGCTCGTGACCAAAAGTTAAGGTTCGTAGTCTAGAGGTAAAATAGGATAAATCATGGTAAATGTCTTAAACATCTTTGGAATACGTAGGATATATTCATTGCTCTCGCCCCATATGGAATTTACTGACCCCATATATACACTATGTAACTAATATTAACATGAAAAAAATAGATTGCGCTTGTAAAAAAGAAGTGGATTATACGAAAGAGACAATCAAAATTAACTCGACGACGCGAAGAAAATAACAAAAACAATGGTAAAAGTCCAATGTTAATAACTGGGGTTGTTTTAGCCAATCAAAATGTATATCAAAAAGCTGTTCTATCTTTTCCGTGTCAAATGAAAAGGCAGACGTCATATCCTTCTCTACCCGCTGGTTTTTATATAACATATTCATAGTTTATCATATTCTCGTCTCGATACGAGCCTACTTAAATTTAATATTAAGTCATCTTGCTGAGTGTGTTGTTTGTACACTTATGTCCTTTTAAACTTGTTAAAGCCACCTGAAAATATCTACCTATTTCATGTACTTTATTGTCCATGCACTCTCATGGATTTCTATGGTTTGCGAAAAATTTGAAACGCAAAAAATGTTTTTCTATAATCCTGTTGTGAAGGATATAGAAACAAGTCCTATCGGTTATTTTTTAAACTGTGTCAATTATTAGCATAAAAACATGAAGGTAAACGTATAGTCGTCCGTACCTTACCAATGTTGCAATTCAAAATTCTGTTTTTTTTCATTTTTACTGTTTTGATAAAATTAAGAAGATATCAAGTTTTAAACATTTAAAATAATGATCCTAGTTCGCCAAAGGTCGTTAAATGTAAAATACGTTTTAAACAGGACATTTAATAATATTATACATAGATATAAAACAGTTCAAAATGTATATCATTGCAATATGTACTTATTCAAAGTTATAACATCCATAAAATCGTACAAACACTGAAACTATTTTTTAAGTTTGTTTGTCTCGATGAAGCCTGTTTTTGAACAATACACATTACAAATTACAGGGAGTGGCTTCAAAGGACCCTTCCACATCAATAAATTTATACCAAATCAACATTTTAAATATTTTTCACTTCAATTAAACACGAATGCTTATATCGTTTTACATGCGAATAATTTTACATACTATTATACATCTATATTTTAAAATTATTCATTCATTTCAAGACCTAACACGTTGGAAATTGATGCATTTATCTTTACATCGCTTGAATTTTAATTTGTAGTTCTACTAAACGACGAGTTTAAATGCTGAAGTCATGGGAGATGTTTTGTTATTAAATCATTTGTAGCTTTCGTTCAAACTAAAATACCATAAATAAACTGAATTAAATTAAAGTTTAATCTTTGAAGACTGAAAAATGTCATCGATATCTACGGTAGAGAACGTTGAAGGTATACTAAACCTTTATTGTTCAAACTCCTCAGCAAATTATTCATTAGTTCCCTGTTTTCAGTCTGAAATGGCTCTATTGTTTAAAAGTCGGCCTGAATACCAGAATATATAAACAGAAAATGTATTATTAGTCCTTTTCCAGACATTATTGTAATACTAGACAAATATTTTGTCGACAATCAGTGCGGATCTGTTTCAGCTCTTTTAGTTTGTTTTCATGTAGTGCTGTTATATGACTGTCTAAGGTTTTAGGAGAAAAGAGCTCATACCATTATTCATGTACCGAACAGGAGCATGCAATCCAGTTGCTGTAGTTGGTTCATGTCTCCCATTGTTGTATTTCGTTTAATGTTTTGAGTATTTATCAGGCCGTTAGTCTCACTTCAACTGTATCATGTATGACATACATTGGTGTTTGATAGATTAGTAAATAGTATGGGATTTGCTCATTGTTGAATGCCGTATGATGACATATAGTTGTTAACATTTTGCCCGTAGGTCTCTCTTCTATTCATCTATGCATATATAATTGACATAAAAGCGAAGACTTTGAACCATCAAATTCGTGTTATATATAACATAACTTCCAAATTTGCAATATTGTAACATACACTATCATGAAACGCAAAACATCTTAAGAATAATTCGATTTCAAAAGATATAGTGTACATAATGCATAATAGATCGCTCAAATTGATCTATTTTGTCAAATAAATTTAAGATCTTTCACTTTTGGTAAATCCTGAATATTATATTTTTTTTTATTATATCAAGCTACAGTACACTATTTTACGATGCACACTTTAAAGTAGCAAAGATTGAAAATGTCAAATATAGACAACATCTCAGTTGTAACAGTAAAGAAACAGCCTTTCAGATTTGTACCAGTAATAATTATAATTTGTTGGTTACAATTTACACTTTCATTTGATTACTTTTGTACATCAAAGTAGGATACATTTTTTTTTTTATTAGGAATGAGGAAAATATATTATTAAAAAATGCAAAACAAATATTACAACAAAAGCATTTTTCCGAAGCAAATGATAAAAAGAACATATTAACATCATTCACATGCCTGTCGGCTCTCGGGCTGGTATCATGACCTAGAGCTGATAAGGGGTCTGATATGAAAAATGACATGGTATAATCTATATACATCAAGCAAAGAAGAAAACAATATACGTTCTCTACTAGTATTTGGCCTTTTTTAAACTTTTTTGGATTCGAGCGTCACTGATGAGTCTTTTGTAGACGAAACGCTCGTCTGGCGTGTTTACAAAATTTAGTCCTGGTATCTATGATGAGTTTATACACATTGTAGATAAAGCAACATTGCACTTGTTACATAGTGCATCGTGAGGGAATACCCGTGCATTAAATCGTTATCTTTGATCTATGTGACTTTGATTCAAAAATTGTTATAGAATGACTCTTATCTGCACAATTCATCTTTTTAATGAAAATCACCTATTTTATTCTGTTAATTATTAGAATTCACAATTATTATTTGATATTGAAAAGTAATTTCTATACAAAGTTCGGATTACCACTCAACAAATCTCAGATGAAACAAACAATATTGTGGTGGGTTTTCCCTTTATATTCATTACATATTAATTTTAAAAGAGTCTTTAAAATTTTATAATTTATATGTTCTAAAACATGTTAAAGCTTTAAATTGTACAGGAGTGCTTAGTAATAAGCGTTGTAATTCATCGTGAAGTTATCCGTGAGAGTGACATGAAATTGAAAACAAATATTTAAATATACGGTGCAGTAAATGTCAATGGCACTTTCGTTAACAAGTATGTGTACTCCAAAATTCCCCCTAAGATTTAACTGCATAACAATATAAATAAAACCAATAACAAATTTAAACTTCTTAAATCAGAAAATAATATTAAAATTGGTCTCTAAAGATGTAATATGAGCAAACGCTAGGTCTGTAATTATCTAGAAAATGAAATTTAAAGTTCAGATCTTCTATTCTTCGTGAAAGTCTACAGCTCATATTAGATTTGAAATCATTGCTTGTTCTTACCAAAGTGAAAAGAGAACGAGAGAGATCCCAGGATATTTTAGACATTACATTTTTGATAAACTTGCTCAATATCTGAAGGAAAAAATGAAAGGGATCCTTCATGGGACACAACAACACTTATCTAGGCCTACCACAGCAATCATAATTATTTGTGTAGTTTAAAATCATTGCAGTCTGTTTCTATCAAACATCTGTGAGCCACATTAAAATGGAATTCAGTGACACTTTTTACTTTTTATACTTCCTTTTCGTAAAATAGATACAAAAAATTCGAAAAAAAAATGTATTTTTGACCTTGTGGAAATTTATTTAGTTTAAACAGATATTTCATTATCGTTTTGATTTTACAGTTAAACTGTAGACAAATATTGTAGGTTTCAATTATCATTTTACTTACAGTACATTAAACAGGTCTATAAAGTTTCAATTATAATTTATGAAATTAAACATTTAAAATTCCAACGATTGCTTGATTTATTTGAATATAAAATTCAGGTTAAAAAGGAGAACTGTCCGTGAGCGTTGGCTTTAAATCTAGTTTACCCTAGGAACAATCTAACCATAAGACAACATTCCGTCTGTTTCTTTAAAGCATTACTTATTCTAATTATTATGTTATAAATGTGGCAATTAAAAAGTTTAACCTGAACTTGTATATTTTTTATAGAGGTTAAACGTACTCTTTATTCTGACAGTGTTCATTGAGTTTAGTTTCAAACGAAATTATAATGTCTGTATTGACAAATGACGAAAATATTGCTATAATAATGATGAATGCTCTCAAATGATCATACAATAAACTTGAAATTACGAAAGCTTTCAAATGATCATACAATAAACTTGAAATTACGAAAGCTCTCAAACGATTATACAATTAACGTGTACTTGTGAATGCTCTCAAATAATCACATAATCATATTGAAATTAGTTATAAATTATCATAAGCAACAGTGAGTCTACACTACAGTGATCAATATCCGGTCATACCCAAGGTAGTGAGTTTGAACCCCTCTCATGATAAGGTGTGGCTTCCCAAAAACCAAAACATGGTCACCAGGATATAGCTAAGGGCATTGAGAGTGGCGTTAAAACCCAACAAACAAACACACATACGTTTACTTATTATTATTTTTTTTCCATTTCATATGCTTATACCGTTTAAATAGGCAATTGAGCCATACGTACATTAGTTTTCTCGTTTGAATTGTTTTACATTGTCTTATCGGGGCCTTTTATAGCTGACTATGCGGTTTGGGCTTTGTTCGTTGTTGAAGGCCGTACGGTGACCTATAGTTGTTAATTGTTTGTGTCATTTTGGTCTTTTGTAGATAGTTGTCTCATTGGCAATCATACCACATCTTCTTTTTTATATTACACATACTTTAAGGGAAACAAGTGACAGAATGTTTTAGCATTCTCTTTATACATTGAATAATTATTCAACCCCTACCGATTTCAAACAGGAAATACCATAGATAAAGGACGCTCTCAGATCAGGGTATTAATCCAGAAATAAGACTTTGTTCTATAAATGATGAAATATTAATTGTTTATTTCAGCATGCTGATGATGGGAGAAGAAGAGCAGGAGTACTGCCTCCATTACAAGTCAAACGGGAACCCACTTTCCATAGACAACCAAAGGGCAATACAACTCTGTCTAACCCAGAGGAGGTAAGAACATTATGCATTGTGTTAGATATAAAAGACAAAGGGCAAGTCAACTCTGTCTAACGCAAAGGCGGTAAGACATTATAGCATGTGTTACATGTTAATGGCAAAGGGACAAAGATCACAAATAAGTTTCTGTGACATCTATTTAAAAATTCAAAAGAAATGGTCTGGGATACTGATTTAGCTATATTCCGGAACATATAATGCCCTCGGTGCACACCTATCGTTTAGACATAATACCACAATAAACAAAATCATCCTGTAATTCACTATCAATGTGTCACTTGAGATGTTCAAGTAATGTGTACCAAAGTGTGTATATGTTTATGTCGTCTCTAATTGCTTAATACGTATTTGAGTTGCTTCAATTGTTTTTAATCTACATATTGAAATCTTCAATTTCGATTTGAAATCATTTGCTCTGCCTTTTTCGCATTTTCTAATGAAAAGACATTGTGACATATATCATTTGTCCACTAGCTTTTGATGGTAGTTAGCTATAGGTAATAGATATATCATTAACATCGGATTACTCCGCTTCGTTTGTCCTTCTTCAGTTCCAGGAGCTCCGAGTGAGTTGTAATGGTAGGATAAAACTTGAATTTGTCTTTGTTTGTACTTCGGGCTCTCTAGAAACATCATGTGTACGGATGATATCATAACTTTTAAATAAAATAGACATACATTAGTATATAACATAAATTTTCAACACAAGAACATTATTACAATCCTGGTATCTATGATGAGGTTATTTACAACCACTGGGTCGATGCCACTGCTGGTGGAGTTTTAATTCCCCGAGGGTACTATCACCAGCCCAGTAGTCAGCACTTCTGACTGACGTGAATTATCACTGATATGGTCATATTTATAAATTTAATGTTCACAAAACTGTTGAATTTTGAAATACTAAGGCTTTTCTACCTCATGAATAGATTAACCTAGCTGTATTTGATAAAACTTTTATGACTTTTGGTACTCAATGCTCTTCAACTTTGTACTTTATTTGGCCTTTTTAACTTTTTTGGATTCGAGCGTCGCTGATGAGTCTTTTGTAGACGAAACATGCGTCTGCCTTAAATACAAAATTTAATACTGGTATCTATGATGAGTTTATGTACACTGTCAAACTCAAAATTAGCATTATTTTAGAAAATTAGTGAATAATTCAAACAGATAGTCAATATTCTAATAATTCTTTTAAATGTCTAAAGTCAGTAAGGACTGATGTACTGTAGTTTGTTAACCCATATTACATCATATCATAAGGTTGAATGGCAATGTTCAGATTTACCGTAACGTTTTATTCATTTCAACTCGTCTATATCACGTGATTTTTTTAAAATTTTATGACTGATAATCTGTTTGCTATTAAAACATGTATAAAGTATAACAATGATAGGCTTTTCTGATAAATTTTACAGCTATACGTTATAACAGAAACATGTAATATCCTATAACAGGTTAATGATCCTTTCATTCTTTATAAAACCATTATGTTCCAAGTCTCTGCAAGCAATTCATATTGACTCATTTTTTTGGGGTGGAGAAAGTGGACTATTTTTTCAACGATTGCAGAACTAATGTCTGATAAATTATTGCCCTAAAATGTAATTGTCTTTTTATGTCCCATTAAAGCCTCACCTTACAATAAAATCATTATTGGAATTCATTTTCATTGGTAATTTGATTATATTTTTTGTTATTCTATTAGCTTTAATAGTTTGTTTAACTTTACATAACCTTGCTATTAGGTCAAATTAATATTTTTCGATATTATTGATTTGAAATTATATGTAATAAACAACTTCAGACATGCTAACGTACTTAATATTTACTATGCGTCTGAATACCATATTACAATAGAACAGAAACTTGTATTTGATAGGACATACGATCTATAAACCAGAAAATTAGTCATTTATTTAATAGTCGGCTCATATTTTGTATCAATATTGAATATATCAAATTATCCTATTTATGTAATACTCCGGGTCGTATTTAATATATTTATAACACTTGACTGTGCTTGATTTATATAACTAAGCACAGAGTCGAAGTGATTTTTAACTTAGATACATATATCGAAATATTGAGGAATTCTGTGAGAAAAGTTGTACTGAGAAACATGCTGTTGGAATGAATAATCGGTGTTATTTATTTTAATATTGGTATATATCATTAGAGTGCTTTGATTTTTTACTAATCAAAGATGAGAAAGGCTTCGGCTTATAGGCTAGAAAAGAAGGTAAGATCACCTAAATAATCTATACGAAAAAGAAAATTGTACTTGTTTGTATGTCTGATATATCTGGTTGATTTTTTTATTAAGATTAACTGTCTTTTTTATAATCATAATTTTAATCTGATAACCATAAATATCATTTTTAAGAGTATATCAAAAAGCCTAACATGATTAAAATTGCAGGTTCCATGTCGAAAAGGAATTTTTTAGCGCTTAAAGTGTAAAAAAAAGTATGCTATTTTGCTTAGCTATTGTGTCTGTTTGTTTCGTTCACGCATCGTTGTCAATATAATGGAATTTGATGCGACTGTCATACAAGTGAGAGAATTAGCTAGCTACAAAACCAGGTTCAATACACCATTTTCTACATAAGAAAATGCCTTTACCAAGTCGGGAATATGACAGTTGATTATATCCATTCGTTTGATGTGTTTAAGGTTTTGATTTTGAACTTTGATTACGAACTTTCCCTTTAGAATTGTCCTCGGAGTTCAGTATTTTTGTGCTTTTACTTTTCACTTATGTTTTATATATGGTGGATTGTGGAAATACCACGATCCTTTGTCATTTGTATCATATTAGTAAGTGTCTGTTTTTTTTACTATTTTTATTTGATCTTCATTTTGTGAGTCTTTTGAAGAAGAAACGGGCGTCGGACGTTCACAATCATAACCCTGGTATTTGTTATAAGTCTTATTTCAAATTTTAAGATTATTGAGTCCAGTCTTTCTTGTGATGATTCTTTTTCAATGCAAGTTTCTTGATACGAGTTATCTGAAGAGTAACTCGACGCTCTTTGTTGTTGCTATATATGACATTATTTGTAAGATGACTTTAATATTAAAATATGATTATTGATGTGTTACCACATGCAGTGATGACAAGAGGCATTTAAATAGAATTGTTGCAATGAATATGTGATTACTTAATTTGAATGCTAACTCCAGTCACCAGATGTATCCGTAGGCAAACTCATAAATGTATCTTCTTCTTTTTTTGGTAAATCACGACACTATTTTGGATATATAATTAAATGGCCATCAGAAAGTTCTGAAATATGAATCTGTTAAATGTGCATGACATCGCAGATAAAGAGGGTTTTGTTTTAACTTAAAAGGAAACATATTCATGGGAAAGCCTTTATTTCCTTACTCTATGATTATACCAATATTAAAAAAAATTATGTGCATTATCAAAGAAACGTTTGACATATCCCTATGTTAGACACTATTTATATAATGATTTATCTCAATCGATTTATTACTTTCAAATAGCGGTATTCTACTGTTGCCTTTATATATGTATATATCAATGGGTCTTCAACGCAGCGAGAAAATCCTTAACCCGTAGGCTGGCTTCACCTGGGCCGTAAATAATGATGTAAACTAGTTCAGCAAAATGAAAGCCACAGTAAACTCCAAAACATTATATACATGTAGTAGCTTGGAGATAGCAACTCTCTATGCAGTTGCTCTTAACTACAATTTGTTATGCTTTGCATTGAAGTTATTTTAGTAAACCAAATATAAAACAAAAGTACATATTGATTCCAGGAATAGAGATTATTATATAAAAATGAAAATGTAGACAATAAAATACAATGTTATTAATATTTCAGGCTGGTGATGCCCACTGGAATAAGCAGTACAAAAAGTATACCGTCGATGTTGACAAAAGAGTTGTCAATCATCTAAGGGTAAGTAGTATTACTGAATAGCTGCTTTCTCGTATCTCTTTTAATGTGCTACAGAACTGAATGCTAAATATACTGTTCAAATACAAATGTAGATGAAAACGAGGCATATGAATGCCTACACTCAAAAGGCATAATCGCATAAACTCCTTTAAAAACGGTCAGAAAATGGATTTCAATATTCAAATTCGCATTAATTAGCCAAACGTTTGGCTTTGAGCGTTCCTGAAAAGATAAATCTAGGAAGGCGCATCTTTTCTTTTGGTAAAATTAAACTCCAGATAATCATAACATATTTTAAAGACTTTTAATTATAAAACAATGAAACACATAAAAATACTGGTTATAGGTAACTGTCTTATTCATGTTAACTTTCATCCTATAAATATACATGATACATGAAGGATCCTCAAACCGCACTGACTGCAGTGAGATATGTATGATCTCCAATAACCGATAGGAGATTTCGTAAAAAATACTTTTATAATTCGATTTAATTCAATAGCGATATACTTCCGTGTATATGGCTTTTGTTAATAAAAAAAAAAACGTCTTATAATGCTGAAGTTAGATGACAATTTAAAAATCAAGACGGACTCTCTGATGACACTAATTACTAAATACATTTGTGGACATTTTTTCAAGATAAAAAATATCAATGCAAGTCTTTGAGGGTTGAGTATCATTTATGATAAACGTTAATATCTTTTTGGTTTTATCTGAACACTTTTAGTTTAACCTTCTAGTATATCATCTACTCGTGCATGTACAGTACACATGTATTCTAATGGAGACCAATCTATTATAGAGAGTTTTAAATAAACGAATAGATGACCACATGAACAGTTTAACTGAGTCAGAAGACAAAGAAACGCCCGACAGTTCAACCAGTCAAAATGCCCCTAGAAAACAACCGGTAAGTCAAGTTATATAGGCACTGAAACAACCGGTAACCCCAGTAAAATAAAATGGTTTTAGAAACATTTGGTAAGTTAAGTTAGTTAGAATGGCATTCGAAACCAACCAGTAAGTCAGAATTCTACTAGAAAACAACTAGTAACCCCAGTAAGTTCTCAAGGCATTAGAAACCAACCGGTAAGTCAGAATTCAAGTCAAAAACAACAAGTAAGTTAGAATGGCATTAGAAAGCAACCGGTTAGTCAAGTTAGTAAGAATGCCAATAGAAAATAACTGGAAACTCCAGTAAGTAAGATTGACATTAAACAGAACCGGTAAGTCAGAATGTCACTAGAAAACAACCGGTAAGTCATGTAAGTCAGAATGCAACTCTTAACAAATGATAACTATAGAAAATATATTTGTAGATAGTTATATATAATCGATTTAATGATGACATGAACAGCCTAACAGAGTCGGAAGACAAAGAAACGTCCGAAAGTTCAACCAGTCAGAGTGTCCCTAGAAAAAAACAGGTAACCCCAGTTAGGAATGACATTAAAACACAGAATCTATGTGTAAGGTTAACAATATAAACTTGTCGATTCAAGCTTGCTAGTTAGTATATGTACATGTCTATCGTTTTTACGAAAGATGACCCACAACGATACTGCAAGTCAGTGAATAACTGATTACAACAAGCGAGCAGTTAAAGACCACTTTAAATGTTATTAAGAAAACTATTTCTGTTTTAAAGTGCTGATCGACATAACAACATCTGAGTGAGTGATGATTTCGAGCAACGTTTCGATTGCAGAGCTAGTACGATTGTCACTGCTTTTGCGATGGCATCATGATATTACTTGGGAAATATTTAGTTTGAAATTATGATATAAGATTTGTTAAATTCTTAAATTACTAGGTTTTTTTTCTAATTCACATGTTTTCTTTATTAGATGTCATTGCACATCTACTGCTCTTCGACATTTAAGTAAAAGTCAATCCTGTTATTTCTATTTCAAGACTAAAAGGCCTGACATCTTCAATCGCTATAACGATATAGAAGTCATTAAACCAAAGAAACAAACACCTAAAGAGGAATCAAATGGAAAAGTTGAAAATGGTAGGGCTTTACCTGGTATCAAGAATGACCATGGACACAAAAATGGACACTCCGCAGTAACTGTAAACGTTACTAATACTGACTCAGCAGCCGATGAAGCAGACAGCAAAGCAGAAGGCAATGACACCACAAAGGGCAATTTGAGCGCGGAAGAGGACGAAATCCTTGATATACCTCCATTTAATCTTGAAGATGATTCAAGTGACTATGGAGATTTTAGACAATGCCAGGTCAGCCCCGTGCCGACTCCAGTATTACAAAGGCCAATGACCAGAGAACAAACCCGGATATCACACGAAGACAAGGTTTCTGACATTTTAAACGGAAACGTAAATAGATATTGTTCTGCTAATAGTAAAACAATTAGGATTTACCTGTCTTCTGGATTTTCAGGTAAATGTAATGATAAGCTTAAGATAACGTGTTGTTTTTATATTAACCTTGTTAACAAGTGGACAAATTTTCTTCGGTTATAACAATAAAATAAAATCTTGGGATTTACGAACAGAGTGTTTATCTAATTTTTTGTTTATACTAGTACCTGAAAATATCTATACTTCAAATCATGATTTAGCAATAACTCAAATGTTCTAGACCAGTATATATCTAGAAATAAGCCTTTTAGTAACTTTCAAATAGTTTGTTATGATAAAAAAAGACCTTCATTGCACTATAACGTGACTCTGCTTATATAGTTCTTGTCTGTCTGCCTTTTCATCTTACGATGATTTAGCATATTGTTATTTGTTGACTAACTTAGAACTGCGTTTTAAATTGCAGATTCAGTAACAGAAAGATCAGTTCTAATGGAAAGAGTCTTTCCACAACTCCGTAATTTCTGCGCAGCCAAAGGCTTTGAATTAGACGTTTATGATCTCCATTGGGGTTTGAAAGACTGTACTTTTGATGACCATTCATTACCTGAGACATTTCTTAATACACTTCATTCTTGTCTGAGCTCTGAGTATGAGATTAATATGGTAGTAAGTATCTAAACAGATAGATTTTGTATTGGAATCGAAGGTCAATGAAGTAGTAATGATCAATAATCATATGAAATACAAACCAATCGTACAGCTACACCATTATGAATAGTGACCAAGAAATAAAATACAGAAGAAGCAAAGCTTACCTACAAATTTTACATGGTTTCCAAGAAAATGATTAATTACAGGTACATACACACCGATCAACAAGGGGCATTATAGAAAAACCATGCATGTTTACAAAACCTGTGGTCTGAAAGAAAATAATAGTAAGCGCTTTTGACGCACGATATTTATTTCGTTTTATTTTCATTTACTATATCTCGATACCTCTGCCCAACTCCCTCAATCGAAAATGATATTAGTTTAAATAGGCTTTTACTTTTGGTTTCCGTTTGTTCTAATATCTCTAAAGGTTCCTACGTTTTATTATCCCCTGGTTTTCAAATGTTTAGATTTAGGAAAGTTCGTCCAGAAAAGAGCTTTTAATTAGTTCATCAAAAAAATTAAATTGTTATTTTTCACTTTGTAACATTCAATTATACATAAGACGAAGAATAAAGTAGTACAAACAGAGAAATTAACCCACAACTGGAATTTAATTGTAATAATAGTATCGACTACATTTGTTTAATTTATATTTATAGCTATTCCTAGGAGAGAAATATGGACCAAGCATACTACCAGCCAAAATTTCACAAGATGATTTTGAGAAAATTATACAGAAAACAAGAAGTCATACAGAAAATGAGGTTGAAAAGATACGAAAACGTTTAAAAGAAATAGACGAAGTCAAGGAAGAACGTGAAAGGGAAGATAGTGGAATAACTTCGGAAAATACTGCAAGTGATTTAAATGACAAAGAGCCATCATCAGCGGACATTCCACATCAAATAAACTCTGCAAACGACATCAACAAGTTCAGATCTCACGCTGAAACAATCAAACGAGAAGCAGCGGTAGTTAAAATGTTACAGGAGAAACATGATTCACTTCCTAGTCCTGCCTTATTGATGCATTGGTATAAACTGGATGAAAATCATGTCCCACCTATTTATAGACTGCAAAAAATTAGGTATGTTCGATGCCTCAGAAGTAACAAAAATCTGTAAGCAAAAACGTGTGGAAACCAATATTGTTTATTGCTTTATAGCCTAAAAGTCGATGCCCTCTATCTATTTGATTTTTCATTTTCAATTCAAAAAAGAAATGTAAAAAAAAGTATGGGACGCTAATTTCTCCTATTGAACCTCGTCTCATATGCCACTTACATTTTATTATAGAAATATTTATACATGGATGGTACCCATCTATTTTCTTTTCTATCATATTAATGTAAAATAAATGAAAATCCATGATACGTGAGCATATAGATAGTCATTTCATTATTATTTTCAAATAAGCAATTTAAATTCACTCCAATAAATGATAGCCCTTTGAAATTCAGACAGTTTTCAATGCATAGGAATGTTTAAACTGATAAAGCAAACTGTCAATATAAAAATTAGTATACCATTGAGGCAAACGATAAATTCTGTAAAAAAAAAAGAATTTATTGACTAGGCATTTAATTTAAAGCCAAAGCAATTTTGAAAGTATGGTATTGTGAGAGATCTAAGGCAACAGTTACTGTTGTATACCGATCTGCAAATCTCGTTTATTCGTTATAAAATTAGACATGGTAAAAGCAACAGTATTTTACCGATCTGAAAATTCGTAAACACTTTTAGAAATTAGAGGCAACAGATGTTGACTAATCTTAAAATTTCGTGAATCATTTAAAAAATTAGGGGCATCAGTAGTTTACCGATCTTTAAATCTCGTAAACACATTTAGAAGATACAAATCAAGATTTAAAAATGAGGGAATCCCATGATCTTCAAAGGGAGAGAGAACAAGTGATGACAGGGTTAATCTTCTCCTTAACGCAGAAAACATAGGAAAGCCAATAAAAGTATAAGCTAAAAAAATCTTGAATTAAGTCCGAGGAAAAACGGATCTTTAAGTACCGCACATCTTCATTAATTTAGTTCGTAGTCTGACTTTTTTTTTTTTTTATTAAATATGGCTTTATTTTTGTTAGCAATATAATTAAAATTCGTTCTGTTATTTTGTAAAATCAATATTCATGAAAATGAAATTATATATGTTATTCATGTATTTTTTTCAGCTCAGAGTACTCAGATTTTATTAAAGGTGATTTTTCTAGACGTGAAGCTGGACGCACATCGTGGAAGGAAGTGGAAGCTAAAATTAATTCAGTTCTTATGCAGATTGTTCCAGAGGTCTTCCCCGATGAGAAATCTAGGAGAAAATTTTCGAGTTCATGTAGGTATTTCTTGTAACTTTATTTCCTGTATTTTCAGCAAGTGTGTGTAGTTTATACATGTCGGTTCAGAATTTTATTTCTTTTTAAGATTTGAGACACGTTGTACGAGATGAGATATCCTGATAATCACAAAAATAAAAGTTCACTTTCCTTTTATAGTTCAGGTGGTTGACCGTTCCGTCGGTTTTAGTTGTAACCCTGATTGTTAGCTCTTAATCGATTTATGACTTCTGAACAGCAGTTTACTCTTGTTGCCTTTATTTAGTGTGATAGATTTGAGAAAATGGTGAACGTCTATTGATGTGATAAATAACTAAATTGGTCACAACTGAACATTGAACGGTATAGTTATTGAAGCCATGATCAATTATTACATGATAGAAAGTAAAAAGCATTTTTATAAATATTTCAAGAAAAGTAAATCTGAAGATATATGTATTTCCATTCTCAATTTTATTATATTTTTTTCAGTATTGGATCTTGAAATTGAGTACGGTATTGTTAACTCAGATTCAGCATGTGATCATTGTGTTGTCATTCACCGAACATTAGAACACATCGCCTCTGGGATTGGTCAAGAGTCCAATTCTGACTACATTGATGTTGTAAATAGACGTCTGGAAGACACGAAACACAATCGAATCACAGAGTATCGTGACAATATACACACAATGGTATGTCATGTTTAATATGCATCAGTAATAAACTCTTATGCTGATAGTTATTTTTATCTGCTTACATTACATTCCAAAGCACTTGAAATCACCAATGGTATTTCGTAAGTGTCAGTCTTTAGTTTAACATGTTGGTTTTGTTAAATGTTGTTTTGGTCTTTTGGTCGTTTTTCGTTTTTTTGCCATGGAATTGTCAGTTCGTTTTTGGACTTAGGTTATTCCTCTGGTATATTTAGCTTCTCCCTACGATGTAATATTAACAATTATCTTAGACAGTTTCCTTTTCAGGAGAAATTTTTAAAAAAACTTTATGAAATGGGCTTCAATGGTGACAGTAATTTCAGAAACAATTGATGTCTTCATGGAAATTGATGTATATGTTTCAACTACTATTAGTAGTCAATTTATCAATGTACAGAAGAAAACAACTGAATTTATGAATTAATTATCAGCATGGATTGAATTCTAGGAACGTTGCAGAATTGATGTAGACATTTTGATACAAAAATTATTGAAATTCATATATGTGATAGCTGTGATTATAAATAATAAGAGATAAAAAAAAAATGCATCAAATTTATAAAAAAAAAATCGTCAATCGCTAAGATTTATAAAGTTAAACGAGACTAAGAAAAACAATGAAAGATTATTGAATATTCGATATAAGTTAAATTATTGAATACTTTTTCAAGGAATCATTTGAAAATAATAATACATTTATAATATTATTCACAGGTTTCTGGAGCTAATGTTTTGCCTTATGAGATTGAATGGGTTGCTGGAGGAATTAAAACGAGTGGTGGTCGTTATCAGCAGGTTTACCTCGACAAAATGTGTAAGCAGCTTCAAGATACAATACAAAATCGCCTATACCAGGATCTGGAAGCTATGAAAAATCAAGAAAACAAGATGAAATTATTTGACGAAGTGTCACATCATGTCAGTTTCTGTCAACAAAGGTACACATACTTTTTTTAAACCAAAACCTAATTGAATACTTTATAAGTTTTTTCAGTCGAACCTAATACAAATATTGATATATGACAATATCAGTTGTGCTGTTAATATATTTTTAATTATTTATAAAGTCAACTGCTATTCTTTCTTGTAGTTTACAAAAACACTCATTGTTTGCTTAAAATATTTCAATTTTCATGAATGTGCTTTTCTTCAGAGCAAGAAGTTTCCAAGGTCGTCAAGAGCAACTACAGCTTATAAAATCCTATCTTTTATCAAATTGTCGTTCTCCATTGGTAGTCTACGGCCCTGGTGGTAGTGGGAAAACAGCTCTACTGTCAAAAGTAGCAAGGGATACAAAAACTTGGTTCAAGTCGTAAGTTTTACTAGTATTATAAACCTTGTAATTTTGAAGAGCTTTTATTTTTCCAGCTTTGACTTTAACCAGTCATTACCATTGATCACTTCAAGAGAAATTTTCTGTCAATCTCATGCAATTTATTAAGCTATTCAAAGACAGTTACATTCGTTTCGTCTAAACATTCAAGGAAATATAAAAGCTAGATTACATTAATCGACGTAATTGTGAGAAAATGTAAACTAACATGATCAACAAGAACTGAAATAGATCGTTACTGTTCTAGTATTATTTTCTACATAAGAAAATGCCTGTACCAAGTCAAGAATTTGACAGTTGTTTTCCATTCGTTTGATGAGTTTGAGTTTTTCATTTTTTTACATTTAGTAATGGACGTTCCGTTCTGAATTCTCCTTTCTATGTTTGTTACTTTAATTTTTACATTATAGGGTGGATGCGAGAATAGTTATACGATCCATTGGTAAAACAACATCATCAGTAAATGTGCGAACCCTTCTGAGAGATATTTGTCAACAACTATGTTTGATACTAGATGCAGATGACGAAGACATGCCAACGGTAAGTTTACATGTGCCATTTTTTAACTTTTATACATACAGACTACATAATGTCAACCGCTTTTGTCTCATTTTAGTATTGGGCCTGTGTTTCATGAATAATGTCAAAAGAAACGAATGTAGTATCATCTAAAATTCTATGTCATCATGATTTGTAAAAAATGCCAGTTTAGAGAAGTATTTGTTTTAACATGATTTTTTTTCTTCTAAACAGGAGTACAAAGGACTTATGAACTTTTTCAATCAACTTTTGTCACAAGCAACAGAACAGAGTCATTTAGTGATACTTATTGACTCGCTAGACCAACTTACAGGTAAATTCAATTTAGCTTATGTACTTTTTTTACATGCATCTTTTTTTTTTGTATCCACCCTTATGGTTTTCAATCTTAAACCTTTCAAATATATTCATTTCAATAGAAAATTCCATCCAAAATTTTTACCATTTTCAGTGTGTGTTCGATGTATAATTTGGAGTTAACCTATTTGACTCGGAGAAAGAAGCATTTGTTATGTTAAATGTTACAAAAATAACAGTATTTTAAGTCTAAAAAACCTTAATTTGATAGTTTGAAAGGACGAAAGTGTGCTTTATCATTTTGCATCAGTTTAATTGTAGAAAGCAATATTTGTTGGGCAAACGAGAAAGTCATACCATTATGGTTGTAACTTTAAACTATGAAAGAAAAAAAACAAACAGTTATTTATAAATTCTATTCAAAATAACCGATAACGATGAGAATAAACGGTTTAAATAGTAAATTCGAATTTTGATGCAGACAGCTATTTAGCAGTACTGTTTTTCTCTTCTATTTTCAAAAACTTTAAGTTCCTGTTTACAAAACTTTGTATTTTTCGAAAAAAACTAAGGATTATTTTATCCCAGGCATAGATTACCTAAGTCGTATTTGGCACATTTTTTGGGAATTTTGGATCCTCAATGCTCTTCAACTTTGTACTTATTTGGCTTTATAAATATTTTGATATGAACGTCACTGATTAGTCTTTTAGAGACGAAACGCACGTCTGGCGTACTAAATTATAACCCTGGTACCTTTGCTAACTAATAAGTTATGTTTGCCTAATGTTTGTCAGTAGGACGGAATGAACAGTTAGTAATCACCATATTGAAAGAAAATTCAAATTTTTTTGTTAAAAAATCCACCAAAGTTTTCAAACGACATTTGTAACGAGTAACTAAAGAATTTCAAAACTGGTTTACTGATTTATTTTTCTACTTTCATAATTTCAGATGAACATGATGGACGAAAGATGAGCTGGTTACCAAAGAAATTACCACATTATGCACACGTCATCGTATCAACTAGTCCTGATGAAAAATATGAGTGTCTTCCACAATTGAAGAAGATGTTGCGTGATGATGCGTTTATTGAATTACCAGATTTACCAGTTGAAGATGCAGTTGAAATATTAAATCATTGGCTAATGAAAGACAATCGTGCTCTTCAACAATACCAGTTTGATTTGATTATTGATAAGTTCACTACATGTCCTCTTCCACTTTTTCTCAAAGTCGCATATGACGAAGCGTTGTCGTGGACGTCTTACATGGATCCTGAGCATTGTAAATTGATGGATACTGTCAAGAAAATGGCCGGTTTCAAATTTTCTAAGATGGAATTAAAATATGGCGAAGCTACCATTAAACGTGCGTTAGGTTACATTGCTGCTTCTAGGAGTGGAGTCACGGACAATGAGATGGAAGATCTTCTGTCACTTGATGATGCTGTGATGGATGAAGTTATGGTTCGTTATACACCTCCACGTCGCCATTTTCCACAAATCATATGGGTCAAAATAAGAGAGGAGCTTAATTATTACCTGACTGAAAGTAAGACCTACAATATCAATACGATAAGATGGTCGCATGGTCAGTTTAATGAAGCTGCAATAGACCGATATCTTAAGAACAAAGATAAAGCACCATCTTACCACAAGGCAATGGCTGAATACTTTATGGGAGAATGGGCAGAGAAACCAAAACCCTTTGGAGGAAATACTCGAGGAAGTCTTCGATATGTTTCTTCTCAGCAAATGTATTTTGAGTCAAATGCCGAGGGTGAGGAAATTTTCTACAATGTAAGGAGAACTAATGAACTACCATATCATCTTTTAAATTCACAGCAAATGGAAAATTTCAAAAGTCATACATTATGCAATTTTGAATGGGTTCTTGCCAAGTTGTGTGGAACATCTCTTAGAGAACTGGTAGAGGAGTATCAAACAGCTCTTTTGACTGAACCAGGTGACATGGACCTAAGAACACTATCCGATGCCATACAACTATCTGGAGAAGCACTTACTAAAGATCCGAGACAGCTAGCGTCTCAAATGGTAGGTCGATTACATGGAGTTCTAGCCAAAGATGTTCCGACTTCACCAGGAGACCCTCGAAAATATCCATTCTTGCATACTTTTATGAACCAAGCAAAAGTGCCGTCTGTTTTATCTTTAATTCCATCAATTGGATGCTTGACACAACCTGGAGGTGTATTATTTGACCTACTTTCTGGACATTCTGATCCAATAACAGCAGTGACCTTAACAACTGATGGATTAAAGGCGCTCACATGCTCAAAGGATAATACAATGAAGTTGTGGGATCTAAGAACTGGAAAAGTAATGCGAACAATTGAAAACGTTGGAACAAATGTTCGAATGATTCGGCCTGCTATGAACAATGCCTTAATAGTAACCGTAGAGGGTAGTGTTATAAAAGTTTGGAATATCCGCTACAATGAACTTGTACTTGTAATAAATAAATATGTAGATCCACCGGAAATTGGCATTGCTGGTGAAGGGAAATATTTGTGTGCATTGTTTGATGGTAGTAACATGTTGCGCACTTGGAACTTAAGTAAAAGTAATTATCCTATGCTGTCTTCTGTGACTATTGACAATCATAAAGTATTTCAAGAAAGATCTGTTCTTATTGCGCCTAATTCGTTCGACGAAAGAATACTTGTTGCCTTTAGGGGAGCAAACGTGGGAGCAGTTCATCATGCCAGAACAGGAAAACATATGCACACACTAAATTGCAGCGAAGATTCCTCCTCCGTTACAAGTCTTGGTATTACGAGAGACTATTATATAATGGCATGCAGGCAAAATTTTATGAAACTTCATGAAATATTTCAGCTTGAATTGTTTGACCAGAAAAAAGGTCGATACCTCCGTAGTGTTCGTGGTTGTATACATGATCGCATTACTGAGATGCATTTAAATTATATTGGATCTCATGCCATTTGTATAAATGCAAACGAACAAACAAGTACTACAGATATAGCAATCTGGAACGTGGAAACCGAAGACCACAAGCATTTAGCCCGTCACTCGGGTGAATCTACAATGGGGGCTTGTTCAGATTTTAGATTCTGCCTAACGGCAGGAAAAAATGATCGATCTCTGCACATATGGAACATAAGTGCAAAAATAAATCAGAGTCAACCCAAGTTAAAAAAGAACCTTGGCGTGAATCAGATTGTGCCAATGGTTGACAATCCAAGATATGTTGTCGCCCGACAAATGAACAATGGTCCTGTAAGCATATGGAATGTTGCAAAAGCAAAATGTTTGGACAAGGCTGTCCGAATAGAAAGGGGACTCTCGGATTCATCCGATGTCGTCCTTATTCGAAATACAAGAGTTATCATATTGACTGACAAGGGATTCTCTGCAAATACAGATTCATCTAGACCGGTGTTCAAAACCCTTCTTACATATGATCTTCAGTCAAAACGCTTCATACGTAAATTAGACAGTTGTTTCATCCCGCCATTACCGGCGCATGAATATGTTCTCCTCGATGATGACCGTCTCCTTAGCTTATCTGATTCTAGAAATCATTTTGTTATTTGGAACATGAATACAAGAAATCCAGATGACAGAATCAGACCAAACTTTGCAGAAATAGAAAAGAAAAGGGGAATTGGAGTTAAAGAAAATTCTTCCCTTATCAAACCAGGTCTTGGAGTAACAATGACGCCATGGGATCGTAGATCCGAAACATTGTCGGCGAAAAAGAGGAGACAGCAAAAGGAAATCGAAGTTGAAAAGAAAAGAATAGATGAACTAAAAAATGAAAAAGACAATAACATTGATCAATACGTCATAAGTGGAAACCACCGTATTATTGTAGCCTCTTTCTTTGCTCATCATATGTGTGTATTTGACATTGTTGACAAAAAACATACACAGACTATGGTGAGTGACACTTCCATGTTGTTTTTACATGTGTCGGCTATCACACACGAGGGAGATTATATAGTTCATGCAAATTACGACGAGGAAAATAAGATGAGTTTTGTCACATTGTGGGACTGCACAACCGGAAATGTTAAAAAACGATTGAAAAATGAAAGTGATGTCATGGCATTGGGAATCACAGATAATGCTTCACGTGTCATCATAGGCAGAGGAAAGAATGAACTGCATATCTGGGATCCCATGTACTCTAGGTCGTTACAAAAGATAAAAGGTTATCGCGGTTTAGAGTTTAGCCCTGAGAGTAAAATATTCGTCATAAACGAAGGAAAGCGAGCTGTAGTATATGCTGGAGATATTTCCATTTGGGATATTGAAAAAGCATCCGTCATAGCAATTTTCACACCCGACATGCGTATTAACTGTGTAAATATAGCGCTAAATGGTCAGCTGATAACATTTGGTCTACAAGAAGTTCCTGACGTTGTTACTCTTAAACTTACGTCAAAGAACACATTGACAATGTTAGAGCAAGGTGGGGAAGATATGTTTGGTGAAGCTCCAGATGAGTCATCAGAAGAGGAAGAAGATGAAGACGATTATGACTAGTATGCAAACATTTGATATTGTTTCGTTTGATGCTGGTGTCCAATTCCAAACAAAAGAAACGGTAAAATCCCAAAACATAGAATGTTAATTCGTTCATAACATTAAAGGAGGAGGTATGAGTCATTCGCTGTGCTATGAAATGCAAAGTAGATAAAAAAATCTATTTTTTCTTGGTATGTGATTAGTTTTTTTTATCGACATTCGTTGGTGTGTTGCCTATATTAATCCTGTACTTCGGATCAAATTTAATGTAATTTTTCAGATTTGACTGTTTTTACTAAAATGCAAACGTTTTTACGCAAGTTTCATGGAAAATAATGATATTGATATATGGCATACTTGTGAACATCTGAAGGTTCATATTTGATATACTCATAATTAAGTTTGATTTTCAAATTCAAAGCAACAGCAAATATGTGGCTGTAGCAAACCTTCTTCCTGCATGTGCATAATATGTTTAATGTGGTTTTTTTTAATTTTACACTTTTGTACCAGCTTGTCATTGTTCATTGACAAAATGTCATTTTTCATCGTTCTTTTCATAAAATCATCTGTAGAAATGGCACACAATTCTATGTATATGTATGAAAAAAAATTTCTTTCATTTCATCATTGTCTTCTCATTAGTCGTTAAAAATCCCGATTCAGTATTGACACAGACACTGTGTTGACATCTTAGTTGTCAGTATTGAATACTGTTATGTTCTTATTATTATTTCGTTATTTTTTGTGCTCGTCCAATATTTAAAAAAAAATTTATAGTCAGCCTTTCTCAATCAAGTGTTCAATGATAATGTAAACACATAGTAAAGTGTTGTCTTGTTATTCAGTATGTATCAAGCTTGCATTTGGTTTCCCTCGTATTAGTTTGTTACCCAAATTTATTTTCGCTTAATCAAATTGTTACTATTGAACAGCAGTATACTACAGTTGCCTTCATTTATTCCTTCGTTTTTGTATATCTGGCATGACATTTGTAGGAATAACTGTTAAGGGCATCCGATACGGTTTTGATCCATATGGAAATTTTGCTGACAATTTGCATGTTGGCTATTTTTTGTCTGATTTCATCAAATATGTAATAAAAAATATACCTTCATGTGCCACTTTTTGAGAAAAATCAGGTCCAAATTTAATATATTTGCTTAAAATTCGGATTTGTGTACGTATTTTTCCTTTCGACAGAAATACATAACTTTTTTGTTTGAAAAGATAAACACAAGCTGTTTCGTTCAATTATTTGTTAATTCCGTTTATATAAATGTCCTTTAAATTTGTGTTATTTGTTTTTCAAATATCTCATATTTATCAAATGTTCACGAATGTAGGAAAAAAACTGTATTTTTTTGCTGTATATTCATCAAATTTAAAAAACAAAAACTATTTACGTTTTCATAAAAAGTGTTGCACATAATCTTCTTACGTAATCAAACCAAATGGCATTTTAAAAAGAGGGGTACATGAACTCGTTTTAAGTCCGATAAGTTTGAATGATAATAATCAGTCGAAAACTGAATCTTTTCCCAATAAGTCATAGTTTGTCGTCGCGAAAAAAAACACCATTTATTTTAGCTATGTCATTATATCCCCTGTAACTGTATCGTATGCCCTTAAATAACAATTCATTGCAAAGGTTTAATATCATACTAGTATCCCACGGGAAAATAATTTTGAATATATTTTTTAATTTGGTTTATAGTCGCAACTTCCATTCTTCAACTGCCTATGTTATCTCGTACTTATTTCTACTATAATTTTGTATTGTAGTGTAAAATAAATGCAGTATGATTTAAAAACAAATATATTCACACCTTGTTCCAACATCACTTTCATCGATATTTGGGAAATAAAATATTATTAGTACCAAATAATTGCCTTTAACATGCCAACTTTTTTCTAATAATAATTCATGTTGAATTTGTTCTAGAAATGATTATTCTGTTATTGCTTTGTGTCCTTTAAAAAAATGCCTATCATTTGAATATTTTTATGGTTATTACAAATTAATATTATGGAAAGGATGTTATGTAACACGCTCGACTATTTCAAAGGGTTATTGCAAAGCGTGACAAAGGATTTTATGCATTTCGCAAAATTCTTAACTCGTCTAGCAAGTATTGTTCTCAATATTTACAACTTCTACTAAGATTAAATAACGATTTGTAGTTTAATGTCATTTGAAGTCATATTAACAACAAATTAAATATCCAATAATTATTGTTAATATCATAAAAGTTTCATATTTTTTACTGTAACCTAACATTTTAAAAGTCATAAATTTTCCCATCGACAATCCTTTCTGACTTTGATGTATGTAGTAGGCGTATGTTCTTATAGTATTGTCTATACGAAGTATTATGCGGATTTACAGCCGATTTCATTGAGTGTGTAGGCAAAGGTAATATATTTGGTTAGATTGCTTGTTAGCTGAACCGTGAAATTATTATTATGTAAGGTATGCTACACTCCTTTCGAAGTAGACTAGACCTACAGACAGATCGATTTGTTTTCTGTCGGACTAGTTTACTCTAAAAGGAGGGTAGTTAACCTAACCTAATAATGACTTCACGGTTCAGCTAGCAAACTTTCTCTCCAAAGATATAACATTTGCCTACACACTCACTGCATTCGACTGTAAGAGTATTTTTCTTCATTTAATTCAAGTTGGAAGTCATAATGTATATAGTCAGAAATTATACCAATAGGAAACATGTGTAGGTTATTTGTTTTATCTACTTGTATACACTAATTGGTGCTACAATATTATCTGTGATATTATTACATGTATATTTAATTTATATATCAATGGCACGTGTTAGCTTTGGCATGATCTGAAATGCTTTAAATTATTTATTTTTTTCTAACGGAAAAAATGTTTTACTGGTACTACGTCCAAAAATAATATTACTGTAAATGACAGATGTCCTTCAAATGTTTTGCATAAAGGTCATGTGTTGTTATACCGATGTTGACCACCTTACGCTGTCACGATGTAGTTCAGCATTAAAAGCAATGTTCCTTAATTTATGTTGATGACCCAGTTTATTGTTGAGTTAAAAGTATTTTTCCAATTTTTGTTTTATTACTGAAATACTTTAAGAATTTGAAATCCGTCCTTTATTTTTACAAATCTAAGCAATATATATGCACGTAATGTAATATATTTTACACTTTATATTTGAAGATTTACGCAATAAATTGTTTTTAAAAAATATTATTTTTGATTGATTTTGTTCAACAATTTTAACAGTGTTTACTACTATACAAATTCTTGTTTTTTTAATTAACTTTTTCCAAATACTAACATGTGCAAAAGACTATATTGTTCATATAACTAGTGATAATATAATTGTCCATGTGCAATTGTGAAAAAAGAAATATATAAAGAGAGGCAATCAAAACCCACAATTCGAAAAGAAAACCACTTGGCAAAGAGAAATGAAAACAAAAGGAAAACCTGTACAGAACACACCTCAAATGAAACTAGAATGAGCAAAAATATAGCCTTCTGAAAGTAAACTGAAAATATTTAATTGAGAACTCGTTAATGGATATAGAATATTCGATTACTGAGATGTGAAAACATGAAAGCAGAAAGCAGTAAGCTACAGACTATTAATAATTATCAAGAGATTTTCATTCACTGTAAAGCAATAACTCTTATGAAATAAAAAAAATAAAAATATGTAAATAACAGAGAGAAAACCAATCAATTACGGACGATATCAAATGTGAAACAACACCTCACAATACCATTACTTATACTGAGAGGTGAAATTATGGATTATGCGATCATCGTGAAACATGGAAGTGTGATTGGGTTTATTTTGAGGAATTTGCTATATGGCACCTTAGATCTTGTACTAGTATCGAACTATGCCCAGTTTATTATGATTTTTTTTTCAAAGATCAACATACAATGGCTCTGCTGTAAAAAGTAAAATACCAAAATTTACCGAACTACAAAGAAAATTCAAATCGGAAAATCCCTTAATAAATTGCAGACCCAAAATTTCAAAACACATCAAACAGATTTCATATTCCTGACTTGGTATAGCCATTTCCTTTAGGCGATAATGAAGGATTATACCTGGTAATATGTCTTTATATATGTCTTTTATAGCTATCTATCAGAACCTATAACTAGCTATTTTTTACATTTTTTTTATTATTATGTCGGATTGTTTTGTTAACACATCGTTGTCAATATAATGGAATTTGATGCGACTGTCATTCTGTTTAGCTAGCTATAAAACCAGGTTTAATCCACCATTTTCTACATAAGAAAACGCCTGTACAAAGTCAGTGATATGACGGTTGTTATCCATTCGTTTGTTGTGTTGTAGCTTTTGATTTTGCCATTTGATTAGGGACTCTCCGTTTTGAATTTTCCTCAAAGTTCAGTATTTTTGTGATTTTACTTTTTTGTTTGACAGTGACATAAATTCAGTTATATAAACAACAATGCGTGAGCAAAACCATTAGACATAATAGGTTAAAACAGCAAGTAGGGTACAGGAGTAAACAAATAAAACAAAAAAGCATGTAGACAATTGACAATAGTTATCTAGGTACCAGGTTTATAATTTAGTACGCCAGACGCGCGTTTTGTCTACATAAGACTCATCAGTGACGCTCATATCAAAATATTTATAAACCCAAACAAGTACAAAATTGAAGAGCATTGAGGATCCGAAGTTCCAAAAAGTGGTGCCAAATACGGCGAAGGTAATCTACGTCTGGGATGAGAAAATCCTTAGTTTTTCGTAAAACTCATAGTTTGGTAAACAGAAAAATTATAAAAATTACCACATTATTGATATTCATGTCAACGCCGCAATGCACCTAAGCAAAAACGAATATCATGAATACAAAAATTACCATAGCACAATAACATAGTGGCAGATGTATAAACACCGAATAAAACCAAAAGGATGTTACCCCAAATGGAATAAACAGTACGGTTAAAAAGATACAAAAACAAATAAAAAGTAAAAAAGACACTGTAACACGTTATCAAGATGAAAAACAGCACCAATACCTAGAATCTATATGTCAAGACATCATGAAAAGTTTGTGTGCAGTTAAATAAGTATCAACAAGGTCTTGGTATCTTTCGATGAAATTCTTTGACATAAACCTGGTTCATCAACTGTTTGCTCACACACTGTTATTTGATGAGACTGTTATTAAAGTGAGAGGGTTAGCGCTATAAAACCAGGTTTAATCCACCATTTTCTACATTTGAAAATGCCTGTACCAAGTCAGGAATATGACAGTTCTTGTCCATTCGTTTTTGATGCGTTTTGTTTTTTGATTTTGCCATGTGATTATGGACTTTCCAAATTGATTTTCCTCGGAGTTCAGTATTTTTGTGATTTTACTTTTTATAAGTTGTTATAAAGCCGAGTAGCAGCTGAAATCTCTTGAATACTGTATGAATGGGAAATGCGAGTGTAAATGTGTCATCTTTTACACGTCATAGTACTAAATAATGTGATATTCATTTATTTTCGTGGTTTTAATGAAAACTTGCATGTTCGTTAATATTTAATTCAGTAGTTTTTGCAGAAGTCTGCCGACAAGCCTATATGAACTTTTCCCGTTTGAATGGTTTTACACTAGTAATTTTGGGGCCCTTTATAGCTTGTTGTTCGGTGTGAGCCAAGGCTCCGTGTTGAAGGCCGTACTTTAACCTATAATGGTTTAATTTTTAAATTGTTATTTGGATGGAGAGTTGTCTCATTGGCACTCACACCACATCTTCCTATATCTATTTGTGATTCGTTGAACATTTAATTTCGTGATTAATCTGTACCAATGAAATCCACGAAAATTTCTATCAAACAAATATTAATGAATAAACAGTACATAAAATTCATACAAACCACTCCCACACGAACACCATTCGTATCAGCGTCATATAGTTCTGCAAAGAACAGCAGTCCAAGACCGTAAGCTAAGACGTGACCTCATCTGTGGAACAGAATCATGGCTCAAAGGATAAAAACTAGGTGAAAACCATCATTAAAGACGCAATCAAATCATGCGAAATATTCCTAAATGATTATACCACCTATAAAAACGACAGAGGAACTATTGGTTGGGTGTGGTGGTTATATCAGTAGAACAGAACTAGCACACATCACAACAGTTATTTTCCAAACATCATTACACTGGATACTACCTGAAAGCTGATTCATTTAAAACAATCACGCCACTGACAATTACAGACCAGTCTGATTAACATTAGTACATTACAAACACTAAAGCATCTTATAAGCAAGCATATTTCAAACATCCTGAAAGCATAGCATATCAATATCACTTAACTATTCAGATCAAGCTATTCCTGAGAAACAGCATTTTTTCTGTTTGTAACTCTAAAATTGCAAAAGTGACAGCAGCAAAATTCAAATTCGATCTGTATTTTATGGATACAAGCATTGTGTATAAGTTTGATAAAATTTGATTGAGGCAAATTAAAGAAAGAGAACTGAAAACCCAGAAAATTTCCAGATGATCAGACTTTGGTAACTTTAAAGTAAATTATCAATAAATTAAAAGCAAACTAAATATAACTAGTATGTTATATACATATACACATTCATGAACTACAATCTGTCGATGCCTGTAACTTGGCATTGCATAAGGTCATGTTTTTCTTCGACTGTTTATGACGTCTTTACACTAAATCCATTGGATGTGTACTGATTGATAGTTTAAGTCTTAGATGCAGGATTTTCTATTTAGTTGTTTGCGGCTTTGAACTAGCTGCAAGATAACTGCGAAAACTCTCGGATCTGTTCCTAGTGTCTTTTTGTTGTCAGGATGTACAAGTACCCAGCAACGTCCAATTCTATTTTTGTCCTTCTGATGAGTTAAGCCTTTTCCAACTGATTTTTATAGTTCGTTCTTATGTTGTACTGTTATACCATTGTCCCAGGTTAGGGGTAGGGTTGGGATCCTGCTAAAATGTTTAACCCCGCCACATTATTTATGTATGTGCCTGTCCGAAGTCAGGAGCCTTTAGTTCAGTGGTTGTCGTTTGTTTGTGTTAAATATTTGTTTTTCGTTCAATTTAAAAAAAAAATAAGGCCATTAGTTTTCTCGTTTGAATTGTTTTACATTGTCATATCCGGGGCCTTTTATAGCTGACTATGCAGTATGGGCTTTGCTTATTGTTGAAGGCTGTACGGTGACCTATAGTTGTTAATGTCTGTGTCATTTTGGTCTCTTCTGGACAGTTGTCTCATTGCATTGGCATTCATACCACATCTTCTTTTTTATATTTGGGCAAACAGATAAACAAGGGTAACACTTAATGCCCCCTCCACTATGACAGCTGCATAAAAAGAAAAAGGTTTTCTATACAAAAGCAATCCAAAATGAACATAGGAATACAGTCTAAATAGCATGTCATAAAAGAACAGTTCCAATGTCTAACATGTTGAAGATATTTTGTCCATTCAAGAAACAAGGGTTATTACTAAAAAAAACACCATTTTTTGTTCTATATAAGACTTTTTTGTTTATATCTATTAGAAATCCATTTTCAGAGTAAATGCAATGTGACATCCATTATAATGCATATTTCCAAGGGACATAACTCTTTTAATAATTGATGAGTATTGATTTATCAACTTGTGCAAGACCAGATGTACAGAATACATTGTAATCAGAATGTAATCAAAAAGTAATCAGGATTACAGGGTATTTTGAAAAGTAATTGATTAAATTAAATTACATGTAATCAGATTTTTGGCTGATTAATGATTACACTGATTACTTGAGAAATTGTAATCAATTACAGCTGATTAACGATTACAATTACAATTACCCCAAGTCTGGTACAGATGGACCAATGGATGGAAGCCTGTTATTTCTATATTCTCCCTAATTGCCTTGCGCAGGGGACAAAAATCAACCTCATATTTCTTTAATGGGATAAGAATAATATTTTTAATCAATTTCTGACAAATTTGTATGAAATTATTTTGGCCTAATTTTTCAGATTCTTCAATATATGTTTAATTTTACAGTTACTATTTACTTTTGGTAGCAGAGACATGGTAAAATACCAGTCTGGTGATTCTGCAAATACAATTAAACATAATTCTTGGAGAGCTTGTACTGCTTATCTTGCTTATATATTATGACTAATGTACAATACTGACATCATGTCGATCTGCATCAAAACTACTTTGGTAATTATACCTGCATAGATAATGTTTCCTCTATTTTGAGGTTTTTTGAACTATAAAAATGTTTTCATATGGACTTAAAATTGCATGACATTGGCTTGATATGATCCAAGTTCATCTTACTGCACTATGTTATTTAAACTCAGGCAAATAACATAAGGGTTTTGATTTCATTTTAAGCTATCTTTACCTCAAAAATGTGATTTTTTTAAAATGGACCATTAGAACCAAATGGCATGAGATGACAGTAGACCAAGCAGTTTTTTTGGATGAGATTGGTTATGAGCTGGAATCTTTCCATTTCAATAACTGCATGATTATGATATCAAACATACATGTAAAAACAGCAACAAACTTTCAACAAATATGTGTGTTTTATAAATATCTATTTAAAATCAGTGTTTATGTTTCTTTTTGTCTTTTTTCTTTTTTGCACTAGTTGAAAATTCCTCCAATATATTTGATTCTGGTTTTCGCTTCTTTTCTTTGTTGCTGAAAAAATAAAGTCAGTAATTAGTACTAATATGCTTAAAATGTACTTAAATATTTAAGAAATAATTGATGCAAGCTATGCTTTATTGTAGTTTTAACATGGGTAGGCATTATATTTGTGATTATTTTTTCCCGAGCCTTAGTAAGGGTTAATTAACACGAATATAATGCTTAACCATGTTAAACTACAATAAAGTATAGCTTACGTCAATATTTTCGATTCTGATTAGGAAAATTAAGGTAATTTCTATGTCCAATTTGTATAAGTGAACAATGTTTGTATAGGCTCTTCCATGAACCTCCCTTTTTGGTTTGAAAACCAGCAAACGACTGGCAAAATGATTTTTCGAGGGAGGAGTTTTGAACTGCCAGATGAACGGTTGTGGTATTTAGGTCAAATATGTCAATTTCGAATTGCAACATGTTGCAGTCATGATAAATGGATTAGAAACAACATGTGAATCATTTAAGAGGTTGGAAGTGTTTTAAGTTTAATCAAAAAAATGCATGCTAATTTGATAAAATTCATTATTCTGCAGTAGTCAATATACACATGTGCAAACTACTTTTAATGGATTTAGAGCATGGCAGACCTGCCAACTATCCCGATTTTCGCAATATCATCCCGATTTTTACCCCTCAACCCGAATCCCGACATCGGGATCGTAAAATTAGTCAAAATCCCGATTTTCAACAAATATACCCGAAAAATTATTGTTTACCGATTTTGAAGTTTTTCTGATCAATTTTAAAAAATCAATCATTTTACCTGGGGACATATTATGACAAGTTAATGACCCTACGCTAATCAACAGTCACAACAGGTGTCATAATTAGTGGTTGTATGTAATCAGATTACCTAATGGGTTGTAACAGTCCTCAAAATTAATTTGTATACACAAATTTGGTCAAACAGCCTTTCAATTTTAATCAATTTATCATACAAGCATAATTTGCAACATTTGCTGTAGTTCCACAGCAAAATCATAATTAATTGAAAGATGAGAACTGTAAAGAACTCTCAAGAAAACATCGTTTATCTTGAAATTTGTTTAATTTTTGAAACCAGACATCGTGTGTTTGTTGATTTAAAATCAACGTGCGTTTGTTGATTTAAAATCGACGCCATTTTGTATACACTTCTACTGTGTTACTGTATAAGCCTCCGCCGGTAAGAGCACCTCTGAATACAAAGAAAGATAACTCAAATTTTATCCATTTTCTCATTGATACTGATAAGACCATAAGTAAGACTAAATCATAATCTGTCTTCATCCTTCTTACTTTAGGACATGTAGTTTTAGGTGTTTTGAGTCAAGGTTCATAGATGAGAAGGTCTTTGGAGGGGGGAAAGGGGGGTCTCTACTTTGAATCCTTTTTTTTTAATGCCATTTTCTCTATTCCTCAGTTATTTTGTCAATTTTATAATTTAATAGTACAAGAATCATGCAAATAAAAGAATTCAAGGGCTTCAAGCTCATCATTAGTATACCAAAAGAAAAAAGAAGAGAACTTAAGACTATTTTAGGAGTAAAAAACAATGCTCACAGAAAAGTCGCTAAAATTGTAACCCTTAAAAATCATGTTTCGCGCTAAATCCCCCATAGAGATTTTCAAAAGTTGGCAGGTCTGGCATGGGTTTATTCACAAAGCAAATGACACTCGTCATATTAGAATACTGTGAAAGTACTTTAATTCGTGGGTATCAATTTTCGTGGTTTGAGAAATATTTACATATTCGTGGGTTTTTAAATTCGTGGATTTTAGTTTTCTTAACAAAAAGTTGAAAAATTAAATCCTTTAGAAACGTTATAAAGGTTACAAATAATCTGGATTGAAGGAAATTGCAAAGTAAACATTCACCCATATAAATCCTAGTGATACACTACTTAACCCATGATAAAGTGATCAAGAGATTAAAGACCATCAAAGGTGTTAATTAGGCCATTAACATGTCACCTAAAGAAACAGTAACATAAACAAATGCTATAAATATATCTTGAATTGTCAAATAATTCTTATAAAAAATCAAGCCCAGCATGAAATTATTATTTCCCATATGTACGAGAACTATAAGGATATAAAATGAACACTTTATATTCATACATGTACTAGCATATCAATACCGGAAATCTGACGTTCATCGATCAAAATATTTTTAATGAGAGTTAAAGGATAAAAACTTGTACAGTTTAGGTTATTAAAGATTACATGGGTTTAATCCTGCATGCGGTTGTAGTTCTAAAAAATCTGCTGCTGCTATTAAAGCATTCTCAGATTTGGCTTTACTCAATGTAGTCTCTAGATCATATCAGTAGTTTAACCTACCGATGGGGATTTTTCCATGTCTTGATTTGGACAAAGGTTGTTTTATTTAGTTGGACACTTAAATTCGTGGATAAAGTCATCCACGAAAAACCACGAAAATTGGTACCCCACGAATAAAAGTACTTTCATAGTATTTAATAATCCCCTGATCTTATGGAATCATGTATGAATGTGTAAAATCAAGCACCAAATATCAAATGCACATAAATGATAAAATGTTTCATTATCAAGTAAATGTTGAGCAGTAAAAGGTAAAAAAAACATATTTTTTGAATTACATTTAACGTCCAGGTTTTGTAAAAAGCTCAATATCAATTAATCATATATTATTTTGCTAGATAGTCTCCTTAAAAGTAAGGACTCTCCATCTAAAACTATGCCTTGTATGTATATTACCTTTTAACACTAACTAATCCCTTCTTCTCATTGGACCCTGACAATGCTTTTTGCCAGTCATGTTCTGACCCTCTGATAGCATAATTTGTCAGATCTATCCCAGACAACACTGCTGCTTCCTGTCTCTGTTTCTGTAACACCTCATTGGCTGCCTCATTCTGGAATCAAAATCATATTTTTACATTTTAGAATGGATAAATTTGCAAACATAAACCTTTTTAAATGTCTGCTACTTGTTCAAATGTTAATGATATTACTAATTAAATTGTTCACTGAAATCGTAATTGCTTGATTATCACAAGTATTCTAGAAGCACTAAAGAAAAAAATACTTCAAACACAGACCTGCCAACTTTTGAAAATCTCCATGGGGGATTTAGCGCGCGACAAGATTTTTAAGGGTTACAATTTTAGTGACTTTTCTGTAAGCATTGTTTTTTACTCCTAAAATAGTCTAAGTTCTCTTCTTTTTTCTTTTGGTATACTAATGATGAGCTTATAGGCCTTGATTTCTTTTATTTGCATGATTCTTGTACTATTAAATTATAAAATTGACAAAATAACTGAGGAATAGAGAAAATGACATTAAAAATAAAGGATTCAAAGTAGAGACTTCCCCCCCCCCCTTCCAAAGATCTTCTCATCTATGAACCTTGACTCAAAACACCTAAAACTACATGTCCTACAGTAAGAAGTATGAAGACAGATTTTGATTTAGTCTTACTCATGGTCTTGTCAATATCAATGAGAAAATGGATAAAATTTGAGTTATCTTTCTTTGTATTCAGAGGTGCTCTTACCGGCAGAGGCTTATACAGTAACACAGTAGAAGTGTATACAAAATGGCGTCGATTTTAAATCACACACGATGTCTGATTTCAAAAATTAAACAAATTTCAAGATAAACGATGTTTTCTTGAGAGTTCTTTACAGTTCTCATCTTTCAATTAATTATGATTTTGCTGTGGAACTACAGCAAATGTTGCAAATTGTGCTTGAATGATAAATTGATTAAAATTGAAAGGCTGTTTGACCAAATTTGTTTTGAGGACTGTTACGACCCATTAGGTAATCTGATTACATACAACCACTAATCATAACACCTGTTGTGACTGTTGATTAGCGTAGGGTTATTAACTTGTCATAATATGTCCCCAGGTAAAATGATTGATTTTTTAAAACTGATCAGAAAAACTTCAAAATCCGTAAACAATAATTTTTTGGGTATATTTGTTGAAAATCGGGATTTTGACTAATTTTACGATCCCGATATCGGGATTCGGGTTGAGGGGTAAAAATCGGGATGATACCGCGAAAATCGGGATAGTTGGCAGGTCTGCAAACAGGAATTCCAAATAAGTTACTACCTAGCTGCTTTAATATATAATTAACTGTAATGAGAGGACATGAAAGTATTGGTTGGACTTCAAGTGGATAATATTAATAGAGTAAAAATATGCAAGTGTTCGGTAAACAGGAAATTGTCAAGTGATGAATCTGTAAACGCATCACATGGTATAGCTGACTTATATAAATCCTGAAACCAAATTTCAGAAATCCTTGTATTGTAGTTCCTGAGAAAAATGTGACGAAAATTTTCAACTTGGCTATCATGTGTAAAATCATACAAGTGTTCGGTAAACAGGAAGTTGTCAAGTGATGAATCTGAAAACACATCACACGGTATAGCTGACTTATATAAATCCTGAAAGCAAATTTCAGAAATCCTTGTATTGTAGTTCCTGAGAAAAATGTGACGAAAATTTTCAACTTGGCTATCATGTGTAAATTCATACAAGTGTTCGGTAAACAGGAATTTGTCAAGTGATGAATCTGAAAACGCATCACACAGTATAGCTGACTTATATAAATCCTGAAACCAAATTTCAGAAATCCTTGTATTGTAGTTCCTGAGAAAAATGTGACGAAAATTTTCAACTTGGCTATCATGTGTAAAATTATACAATTGTTCGGTAAACAGGAAGTTGTCAAATGATGAATCTGAAAACGCATCACACGGTATGGCTGACATATATAAATGTTGATACCAAATTACAGAAAGGGTGGATGTGTAGTTCCTGAGAAAAATGTGACGAAAGTTTCATGGGACAGACTGACTGACGGACGGACGGACTGACGGACTAAAGGACGGACCATTGACAGACAGAGGTAAAACAGTATACCCCCCCTTTTTTAAAGCGGGGGTATAAAAACACCCTCTATTAGTCTTATTATGTAAAATTTGCTACATGTAGGGAAATGGCACTATAACATATCCATACCAATTCTTCATCCATAGTTTGTTTGACAGGTTCTAATGTTATCTCCTTTCTAGCTACCATATCCTTTTCTACATCAGCTTCCAAAATCTCATTCAAATTCTGTAAAAACACCAACAGATCATTTTAATTTTACATTTACGCAATAGAACAAATGTATAAAAATCATTTTATTGAAAGTTTTATTCGGACAGCTATACTTATGAATTACTGTTTCGTAAAATAGATGAATCAAATATAAGAGGAATAGAAAACTCCAATTTTAAATTTATCAGGTGATTATTTTTAATTAAGGCAAAACATCTATTTTAATATTATGCAAGGCTAGGACGATATAAAAGTACATACATATCCACCCCAACTAAATTTATATTTGTACATTATGGAAATTATGCACTTTAAAATAGCAATCTGTGAAAATACAATTATTTTGCTTCAGTTTAATCCATTTTCATGTAAGTCTTGTCAATATTTTTTTTTTATTTGATGGTGACCAAATCATAAGACAAGCTTTTAAGAATGACCTTGAGTCTATTCAAGATGTTAATGAGTTCAGTAGAAAACATTAGAAATGTTTTGACTATTCACCTGTACAATTTTCCTAATTATTCTGTTAAACAATCCCAGTAACTGACTAGATGGCAAGTCCAACTCCTTTTCTAACTCGTCCACTGTTCTGTGCTGAAGTCCTAACCCTAACAACAGACCCTTTAATAAAGATAAAACAATAAAAATTGAAATTACACCCAAGTTTTTAATACTTTTTTGTAAAAATATTTCAATGTCCCACTGTTTTATCTCTACATTGCTTGTAAAGCATCATTTTAAGCATAACTATTAGAAGTTGTTGCAAATGTAAAAACATTTTTTTTATCTCTATTTTATCTTTCAATATTTAACAGCTGAATATGCAAGGGAAGATAACTCCAGTTTCAAATATAACTAAAAAAAATAAACATTGATGTTTTGAGAACAGATACAAAGATAGTGATTCATACACAATGCACACCATTTTTTAAAAACCTTTAAGCCAGCTAAAATATAATTTTGATTGCATAGAATCATTTTCAAAACAGTGTGGTCCTGGCCATTGATTGACGACCTAAATTATCCCATTGACTGGGACAGATTAGGTGAACGTTTGTCTGTAACGACCATTGCTCACTTCTTACTTATTATAGAATTTAAACTGTGGGGTCACCAAAGATTCTTAACGCCTTTAATAATAAAATAATTCGAAAAATTATTCAGGAATAACCTTTATGTTTTGATTTATATTATTGATATAAATCAACACATCGTATTATTCTGGATTCGTTTTTCGAATTGCTTTATTTAGGTGTTGAGAACCTTTGGTGACCCCACAGATTCAGTGTCTTTAACAAGTACATAGTGAGCAGTGATTGTTACCAACAAACGTTCACCTAATCTGTCCCAGTCAATGGGATGATTTAGGTCGTCAATCAATGGCCAGGACCACACTGTTTTGAATAGGATTCTAAATGCAATCTTTACTCCTATAATAACTTACAGACTGTACTACACTGAGGTGTGTATCAATTAGACCCAGAAAGAACAGTCGACTAATGGCTGGTAACAGGTCTATTACTAAGTGATAATCCACCATGTTTTGGGCATACAGCTCTAGACGTTTAACATCATACTTTGTAAAGTGAGCATCAAGTTCTGCCAAACTCATCTTTTCTGAAATAAATGAAATGATAATTAGGGCTATTCCATTTAAACATAGCTCAGCCCCAAGGAAAGCACCTGAAATTTCAAGGTACCCCCCATAGAAGTGATATTTTTCAAGTTCGGCAATGGTAGAGAAGTGTTTTTTCTGTTCCACCACCACCAATAGAAGTGGGGTTTTTTTTACATGCAGACACCTCCTACAGAAGCAATTTTTTTCTTTATAATTTACTACCACCAACAGAAACAAATTTAAAATTCTTAATTTTTTTTTGTTAAGGCAAAATTGGAGTGTATCAAAATTATTTTTTTTAATTTTGAGATGAGAAAGGTTTTTTTTACAACAATCACTGTCAGAAACCTTTTGCTGGGTATATCATGTTGTTTTGTTATATATACTGTATGTACCTATGTTTCTGGGATGTGGAATGTCATAATACACTGTCCGAATTGTGTGAAAATCCCCCTGAAATAACTTTTAGTTTACCCCCTTTAAAAATACCTCTGAAAAAAAAACTAGTCCAAACCTAAAAAGAATTTGGGCAGCACTTCCCCTAGGAAATTAGCTTTTTAAACCCAATTCCCCTATTTCAGGACCAAAAGTTTGGGATTGTCAGAGAAAGAAATTGAGAAGATGTGGGGCAGATTCATTTATAGGAACATGAACCAAACATCATCCCAAACCTACAGATAGACAAATATATTATATACACTGTACCTTGCAGGACACTTTCTTGTGTGTTACTTTCTGTAAGATTAAGAAATATTTTTTTCTCCGCGAAATGGTCACACTTTCTGCGTTGAACATTGAATAAGACGCGTTGTGTTGCCATGTTCAAACACTGGCAAACGAAAATATCTACTGCGCATGCTCCCACTTATATAATTAGCCAAGAAGATTCCACTTTCCAGTACATTCTAAAACTAAGCCTCAAGTTTAAAATTAGCGTTGTTTTTCTTCTGGGGCAATAAAAAGATTGAGGGACTTAGAATTATTTGTTTTCCTTCAGAAAAAACAGTCGGTAGGTATACAAATTTTTTTTTTTCCCCACATCAGCTTTAAAAACTTTTGAGTCGAGGGTCGGAAGGACGGTTGGTCGGGTGACCGGAAACACATTTTTTTTTAGGCCTTATCAAAATTTGCATTTATTTTTTTGAAACCAAATTGTCTGTAGATTGCTACTAACATACTTAGTCTGAAAATATATGGTTGCTAGGTACTTTTGTGTTAAAATAACAGATCTGAGAGCGTTGCAGGAAATTTACCAAAATTGGCATTTCACTTTTTAGCTCACCTTTCCTAAAGGCAACACAAGGAACTCTATAATATGACAATTATTTTCACTTCAGTATAATAATGGGTGTCCAATAAATATGAAGTAAATATTTTATTATTTATCATTTTGTTGCAACAAATGATACCTAAAAGGCCAAAATTTAAAAAAAAAATGTTTGTTTGCAGTAGACTGACTGAGCCGATTGAGAGCCTCCCTACTGTAAAATTTTTATTGAAAAAAATCGTAAATTTTTATGATTTCCGGATTTTTTTCGTTTCTTTTCCGTATCCGGTTGCCTTTTTCTCTTCTGGCCTAAGATCACAATTAATTCCCTTTGTTCGTGGTCTAGGAATATAGTTCCTAATTTTTATATGGGGTATTTCTTCCTAGGTAATATGTCTACTGTTATCTTTGAAATGTTTACTATTTAAGTGGTCCTCACAGTTGCATATATATTGAAATAAGTAAAACATGTGGAAAAAAAATATTGTTGAAAGTGAAAGTAGTGATTTGGCCAAAATGAAAGTAGGGTAGAAATTAGCCTTCGTCATTTATTCAAGATTCAAATCCTACCATTGGCATGTCAATACGGCTCTCAAAAGAAAAAGCACTGATGGATTGTCCTGGGACAAGCATATTTTATTGGAATAATAATGGTCTATAAGCAGTTAAATTTATTTCATGTTTGTGGCGGTGCAAATTTTTTAATTCACTTTGACTTTAATCAAAAAATGCATTGTATCCAAGGGGGAGAATAATTGTGTTCTGAGGCCTTCTACTTCGATCCGGGTCGCAAATGCGCTTTGAACATAAACCTGGATTCCTGCGTATACACGTGGTTTAAAGCGGTAAACTGATATGATGTCAGATGTTTTGGTTTGGCTGAAATTGTCAAACAAACGCAAAAATAACACAAATGATTCTCTCACCACTCATAAACCCCCCACCCCCCCGAGAAGCATTTTCATTCAAGCTAACAATATCCATGTAGAAATGCATTTTTTATTAATACACACACATGGATAGAAGCAATTTATTTCAGACAACAGCCAGGGATAGATTTTTTTTTTATTTGCCGTCCGTGGGTATGAGCTATATATGTTTAAATGGAATAGCCCTTATCAAATTTATGAAAATAATGTAAAAAATAAGGTATACTTTTACATTATCAATTTTTAATCAGAGCATAGCGAACCCAGCCCATATAACAATAAAATTTTAGGAGGTATATAATTACAATAATCATTCCCTAGTTTATAACCAAGGCTTCCAAAACGGTCATATATGCCGGTCATTTGTATAATGTCCGGTAAAAGACCGGCTGGGCAAAGCATGAAACGGTCATATACTTTTTAGTTTCAAAGGCTTTTTCGGTCATTTTAAAATATAAATTCACGATCTTTTTGACCCAACATTTTGCCTTTAACAGCCATACATTTCCGGTCATAAAAGTGACATGATGATTAATTACTATCAAAACAACCCCTACTTCAATACTTTCTAATTATAATCAAGGCTAATTAGTTGTTGGACAGCTGAAAACTACCTATTCAGGTGACAGGTAAACTATTTTCAGTTAGTACCGGACATCGTATAAATTAATCGGTCCATTCCCAATTATTTTCATACATTTCAGCAGCTTGTATCTAACTGATTTAAAATATATAATAAATACATTTATAAACATGATTTGATAAATCATTTAAAAACGTTTTAAATGAAAAATCGTCAGCACTACGTTGTATGAACAAGAACATGTGTGCGCATGTGCACAGGTAGGAAATTCAATTATACATCCTACATTTCTTCAAAAATGCTAAAAGTATCATTGATACCTGTATGTAACGTTCATTTCAAGTATTTTGTTGAAGAAATAACGTGGAAAGAGCTTCTTCGCTCAGTAGTTCTATGTTACGTACATGGATTTTACGTATCCGTTTATGGTCCATGTTTTACCATTGTCAAGTCAACATCCGGTTTTGAAAAATGTGACTTTAAAAACGAAAATAAAGTTCTAGACAACTTCATTTTGCACAAATAAAGAGTATAATGCAGATATGAGCACGCTGATGTGCACACTTTGAATGATGCAATGCCAATTTTAACAGTTTATGTCAGAACATCAAATTCATATCAAAGTAAAGTTTAATATCGATTTTAATTTAATGTCAATCATTGGGATGGCCATCTGATTACCATAATTACATTTTGTGACTTTGTCTTAGGAATTAAAATTTCGGTTCAGATATAAAATGTCCATCTGGCTCAGAAAAATTTTGGAAGCCCTGTTTATAACCCTAGATCAATTAAACCTAATAGAATGTATAGTAGTTTAGTGCTAAGGAACAAAACAATTAAACTTAACACTATATAAGGCAAAACACATTTTTTTCAAACAATAATTCAGCATAAAAACTATATCACCTGTTTATGTCTTAAAAGATCAACAAACAACATATTGTATGCTGGTAACTTTACATTTTTTTCTAGTATAAAAGTCTTACTTTTTCCTGTGGATTTGAAAGTTTTCTCCTGTAGAATATTCAGTGCCATAGAAGGTTTAAATGTCCTGAACTGGTAGGACAACAAAGACACAAATCTTCTGCGAAAATCTAAAGAAAAAATATACATTTTTAGAATATCTAATTGATGAATTTGAATATTATTCAAACAATGACTTATCAACACATTAATTCAGGGAAGAAGTGAAAGAGTGTTGCTCAGTTACAAATTGAAATTTTTTCTATATTCCTATTTTTGGATTTTTTAAATCTTTTTTCATTAGACTTTTTATTACTAAATCAAGAAGAGAAGGCTTTTTGTTTTGCTTTGATTGAACTTGATTGACGTCTAAACAACACATATTGTTTGTGATGATAAAAGATGGCTTTTTAAAGTTAAGGTGGTACCTAACACTACAGGGAGATAACTCTGTAAAATCAGCAGAACGTTTTAATGATGTTGTGTTGTTAAGGGAATATTAAGCTTCACAATGATCAAAATATGTCAAACTGCTATTTAACCAGTGTAATTTTTCTGATTAAACGGTTGGTTCATTTTTTTTGAAATTTTGAAATTTTTGTCACAGGGTCAAAGTAAATACTTTGTCAAAATTTTAAGAAAATTAAACGAGCCAAATTAATTTTGGTTAAGGTGTTGGGTACCACCTTAAGCGGCAAATTAAATACATATTTTATTGATTTGACAGGCTACCATGATCTAAACTTTAACCAACTCTGTTAGGTACTTAAATAACTAAAATAATTTGATCCACTAAACAATAATTTAATAATAACCTTTCCAGAAAGCCGCCAGCCATGGTTCACTTCTATCTTCAGGATTATCTTCTGTATGTAACATCTTCAACATTATACAGGAGTGTTCACCTGTTAGGTCATTCTAAAATACCACAAATAAAGTGCAGATATTTGACAAAACAATGGAATTACAATTCATTGCTCTAGTCTTGGAAACATATAATTCATTGATTTCAATGTGAAACTCATTATTTCACATTTTTGTTTATACCTTGCATCATGATTTTAGCACACCACACATCCAGTTTTATCAAATTGATAAGTTACTACATCTATCTTGTAAGGGCAAGAATAATAAAAAAAAAAAAGACTTTGTTTACACATTTTGAAGATCAGTCATTTCTCTTTTTTTTTTTTTGGTTAATTTGTGTTGATGGTTGCTATCTTTCTGACCTGTACGCCCATCTCCTCATATCAATTTAAGGATATGAAAGAACAAATACAATAAACTCAGAAATTGTCATAAGTATAACATTTCCTTTGTTAGATTGCAGAAACAGTAAAATTATAAAATTTTACTTTAAAAACAACAAATACTCACTGGAGTCTGACGAAGATACACTGGGGTAAATTTGGACTTCTTCCAAAATCTATAAAATAAAAAGAATAAAAACATCTTTGTTAAAACTCATCTTATTCAAAGGAAAGAAAAGCAAAATAGAGAGAACAGATCAGGGAAAAAATACACAATTAAGCAATTATACCTTTACATTGACTTTACAAATGGACCTCTGTTAACAAGGAAAACATTATATAAAGTCATTGTATTTTGGTAGCAACTATGGACCCGTGTTAAGAGAGAGTCATATCTCTTGCACGTTAAAGACACTCTTGTAGATTTCGAAAAAGAGTAGGCTAATGCCGCTACAAGACAGCACTCGCACCCGCAAAGTGGAAAGGGATTAATATAAGTTGTAAAACTTGTTTCCCAATCCACTATAAATAAATATGTTTAAACTAAACTAACTATTTACATGTCAGAGGTAAAATGTTAATATAAACTACTAAAACTTGATGTTCAGTGGGGGTTTGTTGATGTGGTTAATAAGTGTTTCCCATTTCTGGTTTCTTATATAGATTAGACCATTGGTTTTCCTGTTTGAATTATTTACGCTAGTCATTTTTGAGGCCTTTTATAGCTTGCTGTTTGGCCTATTACCTTCCACTGTAAAATTTATACCAAGGCTCTGTGTTGAAAGCTGTACTTTGACCTATAATGGTTTACTTTTACAAATTGTGACTTGGATGGAGAGTTGTCTCATTGGCACTCATACCACATCTTCTTTTATCTTTTAAATAATATTTTTGAGTGTGTCTACAAAACTGTACACAGATTTTATATATTCTGTCTATGTTTAAAGGGGCACTAGTTAAGAGATATGTAAAAAAAATTTTTTGTTCAATCAATAATGAAAGTGAAATAGTGAAATAACAATTCGCTTTTTGCAGCCAAAAAGGTTCAGTTTTGTCAAATTACACTAAGAAACATTGATAATTAGGTTTTCACTTGTAAGTGAATGAGTCGACCTCTTTAAATCCGTATTCATGTGAACTTCAATTTAACCCCTGGCTAGAGATTGACAACGCATGCATTGTATGTGTACTGGTTATTTAAAGAAAAAGAATGTCAACAATGAAAGTGAAACTACGGTAAATCATTTGATTACTAATTCGATGCACATTAAATCATTCTTATACGGTTAAAAGCAATGAGAAACATCTTTTTTTAATCTATAAAACAAAATCAAACTATAAAAATCCAATTGCACGTGTTGGTTTAATCTATTCATATCTTTATTATGTTAACATCCCTTATATGGTTATCCGAGGTCAAATCGATTGTTAATTAGATGTCGTCTGGACTAAAAAACACAAAACAAACCTATATTTTATCTACCCATGCTCTGTAAACTGTTAATTTTAGACTTTTGATAGTGTGGATAAATGTTTTACATTGTTATAAATCATTTATGAAAATTTGAGTCAAATCGGTGACCATGAATTTGACAGCTAGTGCCCCTATAAATTTTATTCACTACAAATATCAACATTAAGTTCTATAAAACCTTTTTTATCAACAGAAATTAAAATTATAATCAGTGTGTAAATGAAAAAATGCAGAGTTTATTCCAAACTTAAATCAAAGTTTGTTAACGTTCAACTTTTCAAATGTTGCATGTCAGTCACTGAAACCCTTTTAAATACAACTAATTCATTTTCTTGTGTTGGGTCCTAATCTTATTGATTAGAACACTCTCAGATAAAACTGCAAAGATATTATTTTTTGAGATCCTGATATTTAAATGGTGTATTATAGCTACTAATGACCTTTCTCATGCATGCTTTGGTAAAATGATAAGAGACTTCTACTCAACAAAGATTTAATTTAAACCTTACTTAAGTAATCCTGCTGTGAGACCAAATGACACACCAAGATAATCTAACTTCTCTGGTTTTCTCTCAGTCAGTTTCATGAGTAATGGCGGAAGATTTTTTCTTGGTGTCAATCTTTCATCAACTAAACTTACATCCTGTTAATAAAATAAACAAATATAAAAAAAGTAATTTTCAAAACTTCTTTTCAGTATTTAATACTGTCAGTGCAATACATGTATAATGAAGAGTAAACATGAAAAATTAACACACAAAGAGATCAAAGGAAAAATATGCAAAATAGCGATAACAAATATTATTCTCCTTCCCTACCTATAGATTATCGGGTTTTCTACACATTGATATCGTAAAATATCAGCCACTCTACACAATGTGAAACTTTTTAGCTCGTTCGCTTGGCTCACCCTCCAAAAAGGTTCACATTGTGGCAGCGCCTGATTTTTACGATATCAATGTGTAGAAAACCCGATAATCTATACTTATATTACAATATTTGTTCCTCCAGTAATAAAGGTTGTATAATATTTTCTCCAATAGAAACATATGTTATGGTGTTGTTCATCTTAAACTTTTGTGAGGCAGAACAAATTTACATTCATATATTCACTGAACTAATACACAATTTTATTTAAGTGACAGTTGAGGCCCTCCTCGGAGTGCGGAAGTTTCTCACTGCATTTCAGACCCATTGGTGGCCTTCGGCTGTTGTCTGCTCTTTGCTCAGGTTGTTTTTTCTTTGACATATTTCCCATTTCCATTCTTACTCTTATAGTTTGTTTCTATACAGTCCAATAAAAAAAACTATTTCGACTTTTGTGATAACAATAAACAACCAGATGCATACCTGCCAACTTTTGAAAATGCCCATGGGGGTTTTAGCGCGCGACAACAATTTCAAAGGTTAAAATTCTTTGCGACGACTAATTTGCGCATGCTGTTTTGTAGTCTAAAAAAAAGTGTCATATTTGTAAGATGAGTTAACATCCCTTTTTCTTAAGTTTATTTGCATGATTCTAATTATTATATCAGCAGAAAATATGGACATGTAGCTGTAAGACCAGGAATTATTTTCATGTGTAAGGATACTAAATAGTTGTTGACTTTTCCAATTTAAAATTATACATAAAGAAGGACCTTTATCAGGTTGGGAACAACACATAGGGATCCCCCTCAATGTTAGGACATTAAAAACCACTTTTTAAGTACAAATGAGCACACATTTATATTATTTGAAGAAACTTTCCCCAAAGAACTATACATCTTATGATCTATCTGGTATTATATGGTCAACACATGTCCAATAATTTGATATGTTCTTGGCCTTGTATCTTTTTTATTATTCAAAATAATAGGACTCTTCATTTAGAAAAGCTGTTCCAAATACAATGTCAGAATTTCCAATTTTTAAGTTAATAAATCTACATTTTTCTATTTTATTTTTTACCCCTTGACTAAGGGTAGTTCCTCATTTAAGGGATTCCTCATGTTGATGTGTGTGTGTGAGGGGGGGGGGGGGGGGGGGGTTCCATGTGAAAAATAATGAATAGTACATTATACTTTAAATGATTGAATACATAAATAAAATTATGTTACAGCAAGTGTACATGTAATGTCAATAAATTAGTGAATAAACTACTATTTATTATATTCATGGTAGTACTGCATCATTGAAGTTTGTCAATCAGCCATGCTTTTATTCTTATTCTGTGTAAGAACCTCCTTGCAGTTGAAAAATCATTTGCCATGTTCACGTTTTTACAAATTTTTCTGACAAACAAACAGAGAAATACACCACAAGTTCAATATCTAGCATGTTAAAACAATCTTGAGAGAAAACGTTTTTGATTGGCTGATTAATTTGATCTTGAGAAACACACAATTTGATTGGCTGAACACGATTTTCCTCCATTGGACACAGTTCAAAATCGGGAACAACAATATTTTTCGTGTAGATTTTCACCAAATCGTGTTTTAGCGGGTTTTTCAGGAACACGATCGAGCAATCGTGACAAAGGGTCAAAATCGTGTAGTACACGCCTAAATCGTGAAAGTTGGCAGGTATGCAGATGCTCCACAGGGCGTAGCTTTATACGACCGCAGAGGTTGAACCCTGAACGGTTGGGGCAAGTATGGACATAACATTCAAGCTGGATTCAGCTCTAAATTTGGATTGTGATTAAATAGTTGACACAGCATAGGTTTCTGACACAGAAAGAATGTGTTCTAATGAAATTAAATTTTTTGTTTTCTCTTAGAGCAATTCACTATGCTGTTGAATATTATTCCTCTCAAAAAAATGTTTGAAGAAATTTTCTTTTTATTTATGAAATTTCAAATGAGAAAATTGAACCCATTTTTTTTTATTACATCCCCCTTTCCCTTATTCCAAAACTAATCTCAATTAAAATTTCTAATGGAGTTTGCAACAATTACTACTCATTTAAATACATCGTAAAATATTAAGATGTAAAAAAACTGCTTGTTATCACTGAATGGTAAAGATTATTTTAATTTATCAGTTGGTAGTAAAAAGTGAATATACATTGTATATTGTATAAATAACAAAGATTTAAGTTGATTCTGGACAAAGAAAGATAACTCCAAATAAAAAAAATTCTTACAATTTAATATTTCTTGCTTACTATTCTGGACAATGAAAGATAACTCTAATTAAAAACAAATTTGCTATTTCACAATATTTTGCAATAAGATATTTCTTGCCATTGCGCAATACTGTGCAATTGAAAAGACTTGCTATTGCACAAAACTTAATATAATAATTTTAGATCCTGATTTGGACCAACTTGAAAACTGGGCCCATAATCAAAAATCTAAGTACATGTTTGGATTCAGCATATCAAAGAACCCCAAGATTTCAATTTTTGTTACAGCTATTAAATTAATGCTAGCAAGACAAATCTTTGTTTGACTTGCTTGCTTTGCTTGTATCAATGTTTGCTCAAGCATGTCAATTAAGATAGGCGGGGCTTCAGCTTGTATACATCATATTATTGGACGTTATGTTTGAAGTTAAGGACACTAAATTTTAAAACATCACAGGATGACAAATATAAAGCGCAATCGTAGAAATGGAAGCCAAATAAATTGTATTTGTGTTTTCTCGAAGATATGCTTTTTTATCATCCAACTGAAAAGACTGTCGTCAAGTACTTTAGAAAAACAAAATAGCTATTCGAACACACCTACTCTGATTATGTGATTCATTACATAGGTATTTCATTTGACCCATATATATCTAATCTTTTAGTACTGTGATTTTTTTATGTTATAAAGTCAACCTGTAGCTTTGCTATATAAAAATGATAGAATCTGAAGCGAGATGATGCATCAAATGTTCTTTCTTTGTACGTTTTTAAGACAAAATATTCATCTCAAACACACCCTAACATAAGAAGGTCCCACTCGATTTTCTCTTTTTGATACAATTGTTACCAATTTTTTGATTTTTTTTCTCGAGTCACATAATGGAAGGACAGACACGGAAATAACTAAACTTATAGATTGATATGTTCTCTGTCCGTATTAATTAAAAAAAAAAATAGAGGTTATGCATTTTCTTCAATCAACTTGATAGATAACCATGTCGTCGACTTGATATCTAATTGTTCTGCTTAACTATGTAATAGATAAATTGAAAACTTATTCAAATGGTTGGGTTTTTTTACAATAAAACACTTTGTATTTGAGAAGAAAATTGTTATTTTATTTGTTTCTATTCACTCTTAAAAAAATGTTTTACTATAGTAAACATTACAGAAAGCATTCATCGCCTTCTCTATAAACAAAGAATAATCAGTTTGAAGGTTTACAATCAAAAATTAATCCAAAGTGCGCAATGTTCAATAACAATAGACATAATAAATAAAAGGGATGAATTAAGTCATCCCCCCTTACTTAATTTATCACTTTTATTAGAAAATCAAGTGCACCTTCTAATGTTAGGGTGTGTTTGAGATGAATATTTTGTCTTCAAAACGTAAAAAGCAAGAATATTTGATATATCATCTCGCTTCAGATTCTATCATTTTTATATAGCAAAACTACAGGTTGACTTCATAACATAAAAAAAATCACAGTACTAAAAGATGAAATACCTATGTAATGAATCACAAAATCAGATTAGGTGTGTTCGAATAGCTTTTTTGTTTTACTAAAAGTACTTGACGACAGTCTTTTCAGTTGAATGATAAAAAATGCATATCTTTGAGAAAACACAAATACAATTTTTTTGGCTTCCATTTCTACGATTGGGCTTTATATTTGTCATCCTGTGATGTTTTAAAATTTAGTGTCCTTAACTTCAAACATAACGTCCAATAAAATTTAAGTATGATGTATACAAGCTGAAGCCCCGCCTATCTTAATTGCCATGCATGAGCAAACATTGATACAAGCAAAGCAAGCAAGTCAAACAAAGATTTGTCTTGCTAGCATTAATGTAATAGCTGTAAAATCAAACTAAGTTTAATTTTGGACCCTTTGGACTTTAATGTAGACCAATATGAAAACAAGACCAACTAGAGGCTCTAAAGAGCCTGTGTCGCTCACCTTGGTCTATGTGCATATTAAACAAAGGACACAAATGGATTCATGACAAAATTGTATTTTGGTGATGGTGATGTGTTTGAAGTTCTTACTTTACTGAACGATTTTGCTTCTTACAATTATATCTATCATGAACTTTGCCCATTAGTAACAGAGAACTATATTTGGTAAAAATTTACATAAATTTACCAAATTAATGAAAATTGTTAAAAATGACTATAAAGGGCAATAACTCCTTAAGGGGTCAATTGAACATTTAGGTCATGTTGACTTATTTGTAGATCTTACTTTGCTGAACATTATTGCTGTTTACAGTTTATTGCTATCTATAATAGTATTCAAGATAACCAAAAATGGCAAAATTTCTTTAAAAATTACCAATTGGAGGGCAGCAACCCAACAACCAGTTGTCCAATTCATCTGAAAAATTCAGGGCAGATAGATATTGACTTGATTAACAATTTAACTTCTTGTCAGATTTGCTCTAGATGCTTTGGTTTCATAGTTATAAGCAAAAAACTGCATTTAACCCCTATGTTCTATTTTTAGCCGTGGCAGCCATCTTGGTTGAATGGCCAGGTCATCGGACACATTTTTCAAACTAGATACCCCAAAGATGATTGTGGCCTAGTAGTTTCAGTGGAGATTTTGTAAAAGATTACTTAGATTTATGAAAAATGGTTAAAGATTGACTATAAAGGGCAATAACTCCTAAAGGGATCAACTGACCATTTTGGTCATGTTGACTTATTTGTAGATCTTACTTTGCTGAACATTATTGCTGTTTACAATTTATCTCTATCTATAATAATATTCAAGATAATAACCAAAAACAGCAAAATTTCCTCAAAATTACCAATTCAGGGGCAGCAACCCAACAACCGATTGACCGATTCATCTGAAAATTTTAGGGCAGATAGTTCTTGACCTGATAAACATTTTTATCCCATGTCAGATTTCCTCAAAATGCTTTGGTTTTTGAGTTATAAGCCAAAAACTGCATTTTACCCCTATGTTCTATTTTTAGCGGTGGTGGCCATCTTGGTTGGTTGACCAGGTCACGCCACACATTTTTTAAACTAGATACCCCAAAGATGATTGTGGCCAAGTTTGGATTAATTTGGCCCAGTAGTTTCAGAGGAGAAGATTTTTGTAAAAGATTACTTAGATTTACGAAAAATGGTTAAAAATTGACTATAAAGGGCAATAACTCCTAAACGGGTCAACTGACCATTTTGGTCATGTTGACTTATTTGTAGATCTTACTTTGCTGAACATTATTGCTGTTTACAGTTTATCTCTATCTATAATGATATTCAAGATAATAACCAAAAACAGCAAAATTTCCTCAAAATTACCAATTCAGGGGCAGCAACCCAACAACCGATTGACCGATTCATCTGAAAATTTTAGGGCAGATAGATCTTGACCTGATAAACATTTTTATCCCCTGTCAGATTTCCTCAAAATGCTTTGGTTTTTGAGTTATAAGCCAAAAACTGCATTTTACCCCTTTGTTCTATTTTTAGCCGTGGCGGCCATCTTGGTTGGTTGACCAGGTCACGCCACACATTTTTTAAACTAGATACCCCAAAGATGATTGTGGCCAAGTTTGGATTAATTTGGCCAAGTAGTTTCAGAGGAGAAGATTTTTGTAAAAGATTACTTTAATTAACGAAAAATGGTTAAAAATTGACTATAAAGGGCAATAACTCCAAAACGGGTCAACTGACCATTTTGGTCATGTTGACTTATTTGTAGATCTTACTTTGCTGAACATTATTGCTGTTTACAGTTTATCTCTAACTATAATAATATTCAAGATAATAACCAAAAACAGCAAAATTTCTTCAAAATTACCAATTCAGGGGCAGCAACCCAACAACCGATTGACCGATTCATCTGAAAATTTCAGGGCAGATAGATCTTGACCTGATTAACATTTTTACCTCATGTCAGATTTGCTCTAAATGCTTTGGTTTTTGAGTTATAAGCCAAAAACTGCATTTTACCCCTATGTTCTATTTTTAGCCGTGGCGGCCATCTTGGTTGGTTGACCGGGTCACGCCACACATTTTTTAAACTAGATACCCTAATGATGATTGTGGCCAAGTTTGGTTTGATTTGGCCCAGTAGTTTCAGAGGAGAAGATTTTTGTAAAAGTTAACAACGACGGACGACGACGGACGACGGACGCCAAGTGATGAGAAAAGCTCACTTGGCCCTTCGGGCCAGGTGAGCTAAAAATGAGGAATCTACATAACAGTTAGATTTGGCATATCAAAGAACCCCATTTATTCAATTTTTAATGAAATCAAACAAAGTTTAATTTTGGACCCCGATTTGGACCAACTTGAAAACTTGGCCGATAATCAAGAATCTAAGTACATTTTTAGATTCAGCATATCAAAGAACCCAACCGATTAATTTTTTGTCAAAATCAAACGAAGTTTAATTTTGGACCCTTTGGACCTTAATGTAGACCAATTTGAAAACGGGACCAAAAGTTAAAAATCTACATACACAGTTAGATTCGGCATATCAAAGAACCCCAATTATTCAATTTTGATGAAATCAAACAAAGTTTAATTTTGGACCTTTTGGGCCCCTTATTCCTAAACTGTTGGGACCAAAACTCCCAAAATCATTACCAACCTTCCTTTTATGGTCATAAACCTTGTGTTTAAATTTCATAGATTTCTATTTACTTATACTAAAGTTATGGTGCGAAAACCAAGAAAATGTTTATTTGGGTCCCTTTTTGGCCCTTAATTCCTAAACTGTTGGGACCTAAACTCCCAAAATCAATACCAACCTTCCTTTTGTGGTCATAAACATTGTGTTTGAATTTCATTATTTTCTATTTACTTAAACTAAAGTTATTGTGCGAAAACCAAGAATAATGCTTATTTGGGCCCTTTTTTGGCCCCTAATTCCTACACTGTTGAAACCAAAACCCCCAAAATCAATCCCAACCTTTCTTTTGTGGTCATAAACCTTGTGTCAAAATTACATAGATTTCTATTAACTTAAACTAAAGTTATAGTGCGAAAACCAAGAAAATGCTTATTTGGGCCCTTTTTGGCCCCTAATTCCTAAAATGTTGGGACCAAAACTCCCAAAATCAATACCAACCTTCCTTTTGTGGTCATAAACCATGTGATAAAATTTTATAGATTTATATTTACTTTTACTAAAGTTAGAGTGCGAAAACTAAAAGTATTCGGACGACGACGACGACGACAACTACGACGACGACGACGCCAACGTGATAGCAATATACGACGATGAAAAAATTTGCGGTCGTATAAAAAGACAGGGATACAACAATCAGCTATTACTTACTTAAATATTAGATTTAAATCGTACCTGCTCATCGACTGGTGTAACATTGTCCTCTATGTCTTTAGTTTCTGATAAACTGATCATTTCACCTTTGTAATACTGCTGTAATAAATTCATTGCTCTTGTTCCATATCCCATCTGAAAATATCATTATCTCTACATAAAGTTTGACAATGAAATGTATTTTTTTTTTTTACATATAAGAGTTAAAAGCAATAAGCTATTTCAATCAAAGTGTATATAAGCTCAAAAGAAGTTTATTGTAAAAATAAAATAAAATTTTCCATACAAAATGTATCACTTGTAATCATTGTCTTTTTTCCTTGAACAGTAAGAACCTGTGTATTATGTCTCAAACTGAACCAGGCATGGCAATTGAATGTCAAAATTGTCAAATACTTGTGATAAAAGTTGTATTATACACAAAATTACTATTGAAATTAGATAAGGCAAAAGCAAATATTATATTAAAAAAAAACCCACAACCTGCAAATTTTGTATAATTTTCTTACACTTTGATAATCAGGATGAGTAGCTATCCTCACAACTCTTGCACCAGATAATCCTGCAAAATCTTGGTCCTGAAACTGGAAAATATTTTTTTTTATGTATTTTGTGTTTAATAAATGATCTTTTTAAGTAATAACAGAATATCAGGTCAAAAGAATTCACAGTAATCAATTGCATATTTGACATCTTAATTTTCATTGAAAATATTAACAACGTAAATTATAAATGTGTTAATAGTTACATCAATTGTATTTTTTTTTAATTCCATTTGAATAAAAAAAAAAAGTCCTTTAAAGCAAAGTAACATTGTAAAAATTTGCCAATTCTAATCCATAATTCTGGCATTACTCAATAACATAAACAGAAAATCAATAAACAGAACAAACAAAGCTTTGAACCTAATATCAACCCCGCCACATTCTGTATGTATGTGCCTGTCCCTCGTAGTCAGGACCTTATAATTCAGAGGTTGTTGATGTGTTACATATTTGTTTTTGTTCATATTTTGTACATAAACTAGGCAGTTGGTTTTATTGTTTGCATTGTTAGACATTTTTCATTTCAGTGCCTTTTATAGCTGTCAGACTATATAGCATGATCTTTGCTCATTGTTGAAGACAGTACAGTGACCCATAGTTGTTTATTTCTGTGTCATTTGGACTCTTGTTGAGAGTTGTCTCAATGCCAGTTATACCACACCTTCTTTTTTATAAATCATGTAACAGGTTTTTTTAAGGAGATTTTTTTTATCAGTTTTCTTGATGCAGGACTGTTTATTCTTCTCCACATTGTGAATGGGATTCATTATCTTCAATATCTTTGTTCTAAACTACTGAAATCTATAAAAGTAAATCAATTTCAGTTTATCTATTGAATTCAGGAATAAGTTGGGAAAACAATTAGCATAAACACCTTTCAACAGATCCATTATATATTTCAAATTTGTTAATTCAAGGAATAAATCTCCTACCTGTTGTGATATGGTCCATGGAATCAAATCACCTGAAGCTCTCTTTCCTCGTGATAAACTATTCATTATTGTTGAACTAGAAATATCTCCCTCTAAACAAATCTGAAACAAATTAACAAGAAGGTTAATTCATTCCCTTATATGAAAAGTTTGTAACAATTTCATAACTCTGACAATCTATACTTGATGACAATATCAATTTATCTTTGAGTTGCTTGATGGCCAAGGAATGACACCAAAACAGAAGGTTTTAAGATCTACATTGACATATGATGTTGAAAAAAAATCTTTAAATAATGGCTTCTATGAAAAGTGGATACCTATAATCTAATTAATATTGTTTGTGGAAGATGAAATACACAGATTACAACAAGAATGTGTCCCAAGTACACGGATGCCCCATCTGCACTATCATTTTCTATGTTCAGTGGACCATGAAAATGGAATAAAATCTCTAATTTGGCATTAAAATTAGAAAGATCATATCATAGGGAACATGTTTACTAAGTTTCAAATTGATTGGACTTCAACTTCATCAAAAACTACCTCGGCCAAAAACTTTAACCTGAAGTGGGACGAACGGACAGAAGGACACACAGACCAGAAAACATAACGCCCATAAATGGGGCATAAAAATAAAATAAGTAATAATGGTTAATAATGATATTAACCTTGAAAATGATCACTTTTTTTAACATATTTAATATAATAGTATTACTCACTTGTAAAATACAAAGAACTTCTGGTAATGAAGACTGGTTTGGGTCAACAGGGCCAAGTAATGCAAATATATGATGTGCAGGAGCATCAGATAATAACTGTAAATCATTGGGGGTATTCTGGAAAATACAGAGTTAGAAATTATCAAATACCATAATGAATAATTATATTAAAATTGGTATTATTATTATTTCAAGAAATGCTAATTGATTTTCAATGACGAAGGTATCAAAACTTTAATTTTAATATAACATGCTGACTTATGCTATGTTAATATCATTATAATAAAACATTTGGTATATGTATATTAAATGCAGACTCACAGATGTACATTATACATCAGTTACTGTTTAACACCCTTACATAAATCATAAATTTTCTTGCTATTGTTGACATAAGAAAATTTCCAACAAATCTATTGGCTTGCATGAATTATTTCTTACAGACTTACATTTTTAAAATTATGAAGCAAACAGCTATTACTTTCAATCTGAAACCATGAAATCTGGTCTGACAGTTTGGGTACAATGTGTAGATTTCTCAAGTTGTTAAACCTTTATTTATACAAGAAATAGCATACTGTCCTATGAAATTTGCATGAAATGAATGGCATAGCCTTCCATATAGCATCTATAGGTCAAAATGAATCTACATATCTTACCTTATAATGTGATGAAACATATAATGCCATAATTCTGTGCAGAAATCCTTCAGAAGCTTTGTGGTAAGAAAATAAAGTGTCTCTGTTTACATAATATAAGTCACATGACTCAGGTACAGGACAACCTGAGGTAATTCTAGATACATTAGTAGCATCCAGACACAGTAAATCATTCAGCCATTTCTCTACGGGATCACCGTTAGCATATCTGATGGAATCATTTAACACTATTTCATGTAAAGCTCGTCCTAAAATCAACAAAAAGGAAATCAGTAAGTGTTACAAACATTTTACCCTAATTCATCTCAATACATCTATTAGTTTTGGTATTGATAAATTTCTATTGACACTAAAAAGGATTTCAACAAAAAATATGAATCACTACAATAAGTAGCTTAATCTGATGAAATTATTTTTCTTTTGGAATATTTTTTTTTTTAAATTAACAGTAAGAAATCAGACTTAAAATAAATTACAATCATCTTTTAAATCATTCATTTTATAAACATATGATCTCTGCATATACATGTATGATCCAACTTGTCATATCAAGATTTCTGTTTTAAACCAACATTAAAACACCATTTCAGTCTCATGAGTTGTATGTAACCAGGTATATTGTATTTTATATAAAATAAACCAGACAAAAGTGGGACATGACAAAATCTTGTCTACAGCAAATAAAGTTTTCTGATATGTTACCAACCCTTACCTGTAGCAGAAGATACAGAATCTGATTTAGAGGCCATACTGATTGCTTTCTGGACTTCAGATGAACCACCAAATGTCGCTGACTGTTGTCGTAACTGTTGCACTAACTTCAATGACAGTGATCTCCCTGTTCCCTCATATCTGAAACATTGTTATATGATACCATGTGCTTAAAACAATCCGGTTTCTTGTCATTTGTATTATTCTAAAATTACTACAATCAATTAATTGTCATAGAATCCTTTATGCAAACCACAAAATATTTGTTTATAAGTTTTCTTTGAAGACATTTTATTCTATCTTTATTAGTTTAGTTTAGATTTAACCTTATGTACAAGACTTGTCAAACTTAGCTATATTAATTTGTCAGACATGTATATAGAGGTCTTTATTCAACATTAAGGCTAACACTTTCAAGTTAGATAATTAAACAATCTGTGATGGATATTCCACTGGTACCAATGTAAGAATCTGTATTTATCAAGCACAAATATAATCTTACCCATTAATAGTAGAGGACATGAACACCAGATATGGTCCAAGAAGATTCTTCACTAGTGGTAATGGAATGGCAGCAGCTTCATCTATACACACCAACTCTGCCTGACCAAGCTTGTGTGAATCTGATGGATGGATATACTGAAATACAAATATCAGAATAATCAGTACTGTTGTCAAAAATAAATAATTTTCTTGCTTGATAAAATAGATTTGTATAAATGAAATAGGACAATAAACTTAATCTCTTGGTCATGTACTAATTGATAATTTTGTCTGAGAAAAATGGTTTATTTATTACTTTCAATTGGCTTTGAACTAGCTTTCGGTAACTGTGAGTTCCTTATAGCTATACTTTTTGTTTAGGTTTTTTGTTAATGCTTCATGCAGATTTGTTGAGTCCAGCTGTTTTTGACTGTCAAATGATGTTAAGGGTTGAGCACTGACAAACATGGTTAACCTTCCTACACTCTTTGTATCTGTCCCAAGTCAGAAGACTTCAGTTGAGCAGTTGTCATTGGTTGCTGCCATATTAAGCTTTATTAGCATAAATCTGGCTTTTGGCTTTCTCTTATGACTTGTTTCATTGCTCATTTAAGACAGTATGGTGACTGGTTTACATCATTGTACTTTGATTACTAAACGAAAATTGTCTACGAGTCAATCAAACCAAATCTTCTCATTTGTATATTTATTTTATTAATTTATTGAACAAAAAAATATTAATTAACTAGCAGTGATGATCACCTCTTTATGCCAAATACTTCATTGAAATGTTTTGATTTTAAAATAAAAACCACTTTTTTTTAAAAGTATAGTAAATAAAAGTAAAATCAGTAGTTAAGGTAGTACCCAACACTTTAACCAAAATTAATTTAGCTAGTTAAATTTTCTTGAAATTTTGACAAAGTATTTACTTGACCCTTTGACAAAAATATAAAAATTTGAAAAAAATATGAACCAACCGTTTTATCAGAAAAATTACACAGGTTACATAGCAGTTGACAAACACTTATTTTGATCATTGAGAAGCTTGATATTCCCTTCTGAACACAACATCATTAAAATGTTTTGCTGATTTTACAGAGTTATATCCCTGTAGTGTTAGGTAACACCTTAAGGATACAAAGCAACATATTATTATGAGTTTGTACCTGTATTGTCTGTCTGTGTTCTCTGAAGATGTTGGCTCTGACTATGGCTTTATTAAAATCTGGATTAGTTGACTGTATTATCTCATAATCTAAATGTTCCTAAAACAAATAATAACTCTCTCAAATTAGTTTTATTGCTAAAATATAACTATATCAAAATATGCTGAATACTAAACAGATAATGTTGTGAAACATTTAGAACTATTTATTAAACCTGTATTTCATCTAAACTTATTAGGTAACATGAATCTGAAAAACATTTTCAATTGAAATATTTAAGGAATGACAGTAATATTTTTTCTCTCTATGAAGAAATAACATAAAAAATCTGGTTCATACTGAATAAAGCGTGTAATGGGTTATTTAACAGTGTGCACCACATTTTTTATGTTATTTTGAATAGACAGAAAATATATTATAGTCATTTCTTATTATTTAATTCTAAATTCCATTTTAAACCATATCAAACCATGAAAAAATGTTGATGACGTCATGGTCAAATGACTAAATTATGTCAATGGGCTGATAACAAAATAACGTCACCTAATCAGAAGATGCCTAACATCCAACATTAAATTATTACAGAATAACTAAGTTTTTGCTGAGGCATCATAAAGTAAAAGATGCAGTTGTAGAAATAAAAATACCTTCCTATTGTTTTACTTGGGGGAAAAAAGATATGAGGCTAACATGCATAAAAAAAATTATTGTGGGATATATCTATGTATTACACAGCTACTTTTGCATAGGTACTGTTTCTGTACTAAAAATCTGTAGTACTGGAAATCTACTTTTAATATTCAGTACTATTTTGTTACTGTAAAATTATTGCAATATTTAGGTACCTGTATTTTACAGTACTTAATTTGTACTTGAAATTTAGGTACTACAGATTTTTGGTTACTACCGTTACATTTTCAGCATTTTGAAAGTTTGTAAAATATAATTATTTTACAGGACTTGATTTGTACTAAATATTTTGGTACAGAAATAATACAATATTCCATCATAATTATGATTTTCAAACATGGAATACAAAATATTTAGTACAAATCAAGTCCTGTAAAATAAAAGTACCTAAATATTACCAATAATTTTAAAGTAAAGAAATAGTACTAAATATTTAAAGTAAATTTCCAGTACTACATATTTTAAGTACAGAAATAGTACCTATGCAAAAGTAGCTGTGTAGAACAGGAATATGTCTCCATAGGACACTATTTCCCGCTTGAAATATCATATTTCATGATGAGTGAAATATTAAAACTTGGTTAAAACTCTAATTTTGCATGCATTTAATAATTCCCTTTAATAATATATCAAAATTTAAAACTTTATTAAGGTTGTGGAATTTATGTGTCATTTGGTCTCTTGTGCAATCATACCAAATCCTCTTATTTCATATACCGGGTATATTTAACCTGAAACTGAAGTGAAGGATGAGCACATATGGGAAAACATAATGGCCCTCTATTGTTTGTCTTTTATTTTTATATTATCAATTCATTTTAATCTTTCATCGTGTGATAGCTGTCTTAGATACATATACCTTTATACCGAATAAAACCTCAGATGTTTGAAGGTTTTGTATGACTGTGGAAATAGCTATAATACTAAAGATAAACAAATAATACACCTATTACACCCTATATATTATATATATAAATGTACCTGATATTCTAGTGTGTCAAATCCTTTGAATACAAACTCAAACACTGTCTTTAAATTCTCAGGACTTGGTGCTGTCACAAATATATTGGAATACCTACAAATTTAAAATATAAGTAGTATTTTAAAATGCAATTTATTCACAAAGTTAGGCCATAATAAATAATAGGTTTGTTTGCCCAAACGCTACCTACCCAGAAAAAAGCTGCCTACTCAAATTCTTTTATTGTCCTGATTTGAAGAAGTTTCTTTTAATCAAACAGGCATAAGGACTAATAAACATCTGATACTTCAATTTCATTTTTTGAAGAAAAAAAAAGAAAATGCCTACCTACCTACCCACTGTCTCAACCTTTGGGTAGGGTTTGGGCAAACCAAAATATTTGTAAGTGTGGCCTTATGTTTTCTGCAATTGAATGTTTGTTTAAGTCAATAAGTTCTTCAACTGTATTGCGATAACTGAAATTTATCTGTTGAACAATCTCAAATTTTAAATTTTGATTTTTTAACATCTATAACATTATTTTTTTCATTTAATATTGCATATTTAGAATTTTTCCTTTTCAATTTTTCCCCTTTTCAGAGGGGGAGGGGTCTTATTAAAATTTTCAATATGGTGTACATGAAAACAAACTCTAATCGAAGTTGTTCCCTCTGAAAGATTGTTGTTGTGTTTTTTTATTTTGGTCGGGTTGTTGTCTCTTTGACACATTCCCCATTTCCATTCTCAATTTTATTGGTAGGAAACTAAATCACTGGCACACAGTATAATTTCTTACCGTTTTTCAGAAGGAATCAAACTGGTTGAATGTTTTCAGTAAACTAAAAAGAAGGTGATTAAAAATGTATATACAAAATAAAAGGTGGTATTTAAAAGAAAAATGTTCTTACCCAAATGATACTGCAGTTGCTATTGCCAGTCCTAGAGCCGCTGACTTGCCACGCCCCCTTGCTGCTGTCATAACAGCTGTGCTTCGTAAAGTCTTCTCTGATATAGCTTCAACAAATTTCAGAACTGCTTTTGCCTGGAAAAGAAGTTTGATATTGATAAAAAATTAATATCAAAGTCATTGATAGAAACTTATGTAACAGCTAGGGAAACTTATCTGCCTATCATCGACAAGTTGGTTTTGGGGGAAATACACATATCAATATAAAAAAAAAATTCTGTATCTCAAGATCATCAAAATACTGCACAATATTTATCTCTACAATTTAATTGCTATACAAAATTACCAATATTCAATCCTTCCTAATTTCAAAGAGCCAGCTACATTAAAAACACTGTCCATAAAAGACATATGGTCATAAATGTATAACTGAGAACATCAGAATTGATTTAGGTTTTTAAGTTATCATTATAGAGTTTAGTATTTATATTTTCATTAGAAGTTTTGTTACAATTCAATTTTCAGATTTGTTAAACTAAAAGTTGACATCATATTCCCATTCTTGGTATAACTTGAATAAATAATACTAAAAAAGTTTTATTTTAAATAGTTTATGTAATCTGTCTTAGAATGAGCATCTAATCATGAGAATTCTAAAAATTCTTCCCTTTCCATTTACAAAAAGCATATTGTTTTGTTGATAACTTCCTACCTGATCCAGTGTTTTACAACAGTTGACAATAGATCCAACTGGTTGTGTGTCTTGTAACGAATCTTTCAGGTCCCGTAACTCTTGTTCTTGTGGTGATAAAGCATCTTCCTGTCAGGAAAAATAAGATATGTAAAGCAACAGTATAATCTGTAAATACAGAAATTATTACGAGGTTTTTATAATGGTGAAAAATGCGACTGGGTTATAATCGTAATACTTTATACTCACATTTTGAACTTTTTAATATGAAATAAACATGATTGTTCTCAATATTGTTAAACTTGAAATTGCATTTTAGTCTTAAGTGACAAAATCGTAATAATAAATGCACGCAATAATTTCTAAATTTATAAAAAATATTTTTAACAACACTGAATGTTATAATAATTCTATAGGTATGTGTGTTTGAGTGGGCTCTAACACTGTATATTGGGAAGGTAGTGTTGCAATGCATGCTCAACCAAATAGGTAAGCTGACATTGAAGCCACAGTTGCATGTGGAAGATTTCTCAAATTCTGCTGAGAGAGTCAGAGAGACTAACTAAGATTTGCAACATTTAAAATCTTGCCTTACATTGTCTGGTTATTTAACGAAAAACATTTTACATCGATTAAGAAATAAGTTAATCTGGCCTATAAAATAAACTGAAAAAATTCAGCAAGATGAATATTGTCCAGTTGTACTGTGTTCTTGAGTTGACAGATACCTAACATATCCTTTTATCATACTCCAAAAATAAGTTTTAAATTATTTGATTTGATTCTGAATCTGTTTAAATTATATTTCTGGAGAATAATGCCACCTATTTCCTAGATGAAGTTCTCAAATGAAAGAATGTTTGCATGTAAATTCCACCCCAAAACATAAATAATTTCTATCCTTACCATAGATTTAGCTGGTACTGGCTGTATAAATAATTTCTATCCTTACCATAGATTTAGCTGGTACTGGCTGTATAAATAATTTCTATCCTTACCATAGATTTAGCTGGTACTGGCTGTATAAATAATTTCTATCCTTACCATAGATTTAGCTGGTACTGGCTGTATAAATAATTTCTATCCTTACCATAGATTTAGCTGGTACTGGCTGTATAAATAATTTCTATCCTTACCATAGATTTAGCTGGTACTGGCTGTATAAATAATTTCTATCCTTACCATAGATTTAGCTGGTACTGGCTGTATAAATAATTTCTATCCTTACCATAGATTTAGCTGGTACTGGCTGTATAAATAATTTCTATCCTTACCATAGATTTAGCTGGTACTGGCTGTATAAATAATTTCTATCCTTACCATAGATTTAGCTGGTACTGGCTGTATAAATAATTTCTATCCTTACCATAGATTTAGCTGGTACTGGCTGTATAAATAATTTCTATCCTTACCATAGATTTAGCTGGTACTGGCTGTATAAATAATTTCTATCCTTACCATAGATTTAGCTGGTACTGGCTGTATAAATAATTTCTATCCTTACCATAGATTTAGCTGGTACTGGCTGTATAAATAATTTCTATCCTTACCATAGATTTAGCTGGTACTGGCTGTATGTTGAGAATGTGAGAAGACACTGGCAGCATATTAAACTGGTCATCAATTACCATGCAGTTCTTACAGGATGTTAAAGATAAAAGAAACCTGTAATAAACAAAGTAACCACATGATAACAAAAAGTTTACTCATTACAACTCATCAAAATCGCAAGATTGTTTTGTTTTCAATATAAAGCATAGAAGTCTCAATGGTACAGTGTAGAATTTCTTCTTCACTTATCGATGATGCAAATACTTTGTTTTGTAGGAAAAATACATTTGAAGTACTACAATGTTAAGTATACAAGTATATACATAGAATCTACTTTTTGAATGGAAAATACTAAGAGAACAGAAAGTTTTTAAAAAAAGCAACTTTCAATCATATATCTTTTTTGCCTTTTGATATGTCATATGTTCAATTAAGGCCTTTGTTAAATTATGAATAACATTTAAACAGCTGGATCAGGATAACCTTTACAAAAGGCAAAGCCAAGCAAAATCTTTATAGAAACCAGATTTAAATATGAAGAATTTGGGTGCTTTAGAGATTGCTATCCTTTGAAGCAATACAGTGACCTCTACAATGTCTAGTTTTCAGTTTTGTTGTTGGGACTTTTTCTCATTGAGTTAACTCCACATCATTTTTTAAATATCAAAACATTTCCACATAATTTTTTTTTTGCATTCACTCTTATCATGAATGATATGAGAGCCGTGGTGTAGTGGTTAGTGCATCGGACTACTAACACAAAGGTTCCTGGTTCAATTTCTGTTTGGGATGACAATTTCAGGAACTCAATTTTCGGCTCTCCCTTGACACCATTTGCGAGTATGGTCTTGAGGAAACGATGATAGTCTGTTAAATGGGGACGATAAATGGCTGACCTGTGTTAAGAGAGAGCCATATCTCTTGCACGTTAAAGACACCCTTGTAGATTTCGAAAAAGAGTAGGCTAATGCCGCTAGAAGGCAGCACTCGCACCCGCAAAGTGGAAAGGGATTAATATAAGTTGTAAAACTTGTTTCCCAATCCACTATAAATAAATATGTTTAAACTTATCATGAATGATAAACCAGCATTCCAAATGCATTTAATCCTAACTATACCTTTCATTAAATCTTCCAACAACATCCTGATGTGACTCTGTTCTATATCTTGCATGGACATCCTAAATAAAAACCATTTCTATTATACTTTTATCACAGAAAAAATTCAATGATATAGCAGTCTGTGCCAAAAACTATTTGAAGCACTAGCCCTATGGGCTAGTAAGAACAAAAAATTACTAGCCCGAATTTATATGTACTGGACCTGATAAAATCTGTGTCACCGGTTGCACGAAGTGATCCGAATCCGCTAGGGGGTTTGGGGGCATGCCCCCCCAAGAAAATTTTGGAATATTAGATGTAAAATCCTGCATTCTGAGGTTACATTTATGTATCTTGAAGTGTATATAACTTTTCAAAAATATAGAGTTTTTTCTCCATGTAAAATAAAAAATTCTACTTTCCATAAAAAAAAACTTCTCAAAACTGTTGACAAGAATTTAAGACATAGATGTAAAATAAATGTATACATGTAGATATAAACCCCTTGCCATCACATTTTGTTTAAATTAATTTCTCATTCAAATTTGACTTTGGAAGTTAAAGAGATCATCCTTTCTGAAGAAGACCAAGAAAAGAAAAAAAATCAATCAGTTAAAATTTTATTCTTCATGATTTTTCATATTATTTTTCAATTTGCTGAACAGCTCCTGTTCAAATACAAATACAGATACAAATTTTCCTCCTTTTCCCTGCTCCTTACAGTAGCTACACAACATAACTAGATTCTCGTACTGGAGCCAGGGTCAGGGATTGAGGGACGACCGTCCGTCCAATGGGTTTTAAATTCTCGGACCCATAAATCCTCGTATTTTTTTTAGCCTCCGTAACTTGGTCGGACTTGCGAGAGGGCCTTTTTGATGCCTTTCGTGGTCTCACACTTTCCAACAGTGAAGCCATGTATATCAAGCGATGTTTATGACCACAATTATGTGTACACTTCCGAAAAGAAAACAAAACTGGTTCCACTTCTTCATAAAATTAACAGTAACCAGTCACTGAAGTCGTCCTAATAACCAACTGTCTAAAACACAAAGATGTCAAGCGGGCAGTTACGAATTAATATCTTCCGACGCAAAAATGACTTTATTAATTTCAATGTTTATGTTATTTTCTGTTATGAATATTTTTTTTATTAAGTCTATGCAACATAATTCAATCAATAATTACCAAAATTTGACATTTTCAAAACACGTGGTTCTGACCGTTTTCGCGCTTTTTCTTTTAAATTTTGAACAATCGGTTATTAGGGAGACCGTCAAAACTGCATTTTTCGCAAGCAAGAGAGTATCAGTTTATTAATATCGATTGCATTGAGTGACATTCTGCGTTAACTTACGGTAACGATTAAAAAAGTGCACACATATATGCACTAGACCGGTCGGACTATCAGCAGTGTACGTTTACTAGTCCGAGCTTATTTAAACTAGACTCGGGCTTCGGGCTACCGCTTAACGTCGCAGACTGATATAGATTAACTAAAATAATTTACTTTAAAAAAAATACTCATGAATTTTATACATTTTGAAATACTCTTTGAGTGTAAATGGAAATCTAAAAGTTAAGGAGCCTGGATTGTGATATAATCTAAGGTGGTGCTAAACCATTATTGCAAAAGATAATATGTAAAAACACATATTGCAAATGAAGTAGTTACAAAAAGATAGTTAGAAAAACATTTTCCACATTATTCCCAATATCTTTCAAAAATTCTTTTTTGGTTGTAAAACCCATGTTGTTTTAATTTCTTTTTCAGAATAGCTTAAAATCCTATCTTTTCCTATGTAAGAATAGCTTAAAATCCTATCTTTTCCTATGTAAGAATAGCTTAAAATCCTATCTTTTCCTATGTAAGAATAGCTTAAAATCCTATCTTTTCCTATGTAAGAATAGCTTTAAATCGTTTCTTTTCCTATGTTAGAATAGCTTAAAATCCTATCTTTTCCTATGTAAGAATAGCTTAAAATCCTATCTTTTCCTATGTAAGAATAGCTTTAAATCATTTCTTTTCCTATGTAAGAATAGCTTAAAATCCTATCTTTTCCTGTTTAAACTATCACAAACATTTGTGAATCAATTTTCTTCATGTAAACTTCATAAAATTTTATTTCATTATTTTGTTTTACCATGTCAGATCAAGTATTCTAAATATATTCTTACACACCAAAATATTTTACTCAAGAAAATATTTATGAACATAATGACACTTAACAGTCCAGAGTAATATTCTTTCTAATACATACCATAGACATTGTGTACAGCTGTTTCAGAGAAGCCATTGTCTTTAGTAGGATAACAACAACACCTCCTCCTTCTACTGTCTCTATTGTTCTGGCCAACAAATTCGGTGTTAATGCCTCAAAATCCTATAAAATTATATATATATAGATTCTTGCATTGATACCAGTGGATTACCGGATTTATCCAATCGAGATAGTTAAATTAACAATTTTAAAGTCCGAGCGGCGTCTGCGAGTACTTTAAAATTTATAATTTAACTATCGAGATTGGAAAAATTCGATAATCCACGAGTAACTATGTAAGAATCTGGTCTCTAATGATTAAAAAGACATTTTCTTTTGTTGTTAACCGAAAATCCCCTTCGAGTGCCTTTCACATTGCACGAAGTTGTCAATTTCATTAAAACCTGTTATCAAATTTTGATTCATCCAGTTAGCTAAAAAGGTCATGACCTTTAACAACATCCAATGATCTTTTGAGATCACCAGCAACCACACGTTGAATAAATTTTTTTATACAATGGGTTCGGAAAGGTATAAATTTCCATAGAATTAAAGAAAACCTAACTATTAGCATTTTTTATTATATGGAGATAAATTTGATAATAATTCTCATAAAGTCGTCATCAGAAGTTTAAAAAATTAGATAAAATGCATTCAATCTATTTCCAAGTTCTATTTTTTTTGTATGCAATGGAGTGTAAATAAACTCATGTTTGCCTTGGGTGCCTTTTTTTAAATAAGCTTTAAGCCAATTATATTTATTCTTCATTTTACAACATTTTTTTTTTCAAATACCTCACTCAAAATGTAATGACAAATTGAAAAGGTCTGTCAACCCAACTTAGGGGAACTTATGCAGACTGCATGTTATCAAGATGTGAAAAAAAAAATCAAAATTGGATTTCCTAAAAGTAATTACTCTTTGTTCAAATTAGTATGGTTTTTGCCAATACCATAAGACCATAAATTTCTATTCCCCCAAAAGAACATTACAAAGCTTTATAAGATGCCTGATATTACGTCAAGACACGTTTCCATTTGTGATGCAATATGTTGACATGTATTTATCATTTTTGTGTTTAAGTGCTTCTGTTTCATAGATATATATGTTTATCGGTAATTCGTATATTTTTCCTTTGATCTTACTGCCTAATATTTTCGAGTATCAATGTACTGGCTGTATCACTGAAAATATTAGGCAATACATTGTGTGACATCAAAATTAACGATTAAAAGAATACTAGGTAGTTTCGTTTTTGATACTGACTATATCATGTGGAATATCTTAACTATCCCTAACGGGCTCATCTAGATATTCCACATGATATAGTCAGTATCAAAAACGAAACTACCTATTATTCTATATATACGCTACATGTCCTTCTATTTTAAAATATTAATTTTTATTGTATACCTGTAGAATACACATGCCAAAGGTCTGTCCAAGTATTTTATGAGTTTCTGCATAATAACAATATCTAATATTTGTTGATGCAACAAACAACTCAAAAGGATCATCTTCTTTTACATCTAATTTTCCACTTTTTATCTTCTTTTGAAGCTGTTTCATTCTTTTTTTCCGATGACTTAAATGACAAAAATTCATACATTACATTTTGCTATAGTTCATTTTCTACTGGTTACCAAGAATTCACTAAAGAACTGGAGATTTCTGTGAAAACCTATTATAATAATATTGATTACCTTTTTTGTATTTATAATTGATCTCATACTACTTTGTTTTTGAGAAAGTTATTTTTTATGTGTTTCTTGTAAAAAGTGTTGTTAAAATGCCCTGTATGAGAATAGAATTTTGTTTCTTTTTAGTAAGTATTGGAATTTGATTTTTTTTTATCAAATGATTCAGTTTACACTACTTTTTGTATACAGAAATGTTGATAAATAAAAATAATGACATAATGTTAAATTCATATACATGTCATTCTTTATTTAAGATTACTGAGAACTATGGTTGTGTTCATCTTATATACACATTCTAAACTGTTCAATCAAGTTTAACTTTTTTATACTGTTTGTTCAACGGATTCAAATTATTTTGTAGCAAGAATTAGAAGCCTGTAATACAGTGGTATTTGTAGTTCAGTATATCTAGAAAAAAAAAATTGTATATCATTTTGTACATAAATCAAATAAATAAGTTTTCTCTATTGAATTTTTATTACACATGTTACACATGTCATTTTGGGGATTTTTATAAATTACTATGTGGTACACGTTTTACACATTGTTGAAGCAGTACGGTGACTTATAGTTGTTAATGTCTGCATCATTTGGTCTCGTGGAGAGTTGCATCATTTACAATCATACCAAATCTTCTTATCTATACATGTATATATATATCAGTCATTTTTTATATAAATAAGGCTGTTAGTTTTCTTGTTTAAATTGTTTTACATTGGCTTATCGGGGCCTTTTATAGCCGACTATGCGGTATGGGCTTTGCTCATTGTTGAAGGCCGTATGGTGACCTATAGTTGTTTATGTCTGTCATTTTGGTCCTTTGTGGATAGTTGTCTCATTGGCAATCATACCACATCTTCTTTTTATATATGACAATGTAAATAGATACCAATGAGGCTATGTTCACTGCATCTTACCTACTAAATCCAAGTTCTTTCTTGTAACACCATAACACAGATGGTCTAGCTCTTACTGTAGCTTTAGATAACATGTGATGTAATATAACAACCTGTTATGTAAAAATATAGAAAAGATATAGATAATTCAAACAGCATGCAATATACTGTAAAACTATAGTCTTATATTAACTATGCGTTTTAAAGATTTAATTTCTTGTTCACTTTATTGAATCCACAACTGGTTTTAAAAATAAAATCAAAAAGACTAGTATGGAATAGGCCCGTAGCCAGGAATTTCCAAATGGGGGTTCGTTTGACTCACAAACTCGACTTTAACAGTCACAATTCGAACAGAACATTGACTTTAACAGTGCAAACAGTGTTTTCAAGGGGGGGTTCGAACATTCGAACCCCCCCTGGCTACGGGTATGTGGAAACTAGTCAATCACAGTATGCTGACCTCTTAAGTGTTTTTGATTTTACTGTTTAGTTTAAACATATTTTATTGTTCAAAAAAGACAAATGGATTAGACACAAGTTTTTCAACTTAGTAACATTCTTCTGATCATACTGATTTAACTGTGTTGTTTGGTTACTGGTTCAGCATGTTCAGAGGTGTTACCTCATATCGACTTTAACTTATGTTATTTTGTATTATACTAAAATCCCTTAATTAGCAATTTCTTAGTAAATCCTGTTATTAAAACTTTTTTTGAACAAGCAAAAGTTATGTAATTTTCATAAAAATTAAGTCAATTTATGTTTTATATCTTCAGTGCCACAGTTTTATCTTATCTTACCTGATCATGACCGTGATCTCCAACAACAATTAAGTCAATTTAAGTTTTATATCAAAAGTGCCACAGTTTTATCTAATCTTACCTGATCACGACCGTGATCTCCAACAACAACAAACATACTCCTGTGCTTCTCTGCCACACCATTTTCAATCAATATTCTCAGTCTGTTATCAATCTTTTTTCTCACCATCTTTTATCTGAAAGTATACAAAATTAATTAGTTTGATTTAATTGACTTTTAATATAATTTCTATATATATACCAGAGATCAAACCGGTGTCATGCAAACTATCATGAACAGCAAACTGCATCAGTTTTAACTTTACAGTGATAATATATGTTAAAGAACCTTCATCTCAATCCTGATTTCAATTTTGCCCACATGGATCTCTCTTAGTTTCTAAATATACCTCTTTTACTATTATCTGTGTATACATATTGGTATTAAAAGATGTCTCTTGACCATGTAGACAATAAGTAAACTTCCCTCAATCAATCAACATGAATAGGTTTGAGTAACTTTATTCATACAAACTGTACAACATATACTGAAAAAGTATTGAATCACAGTCTTTCAATCTCAGCTAGACAAATCTTTTTGTATTTCTCAGGAGTGGGATATATTTCAATTCTGTTGCGAGCACTCCTCCATGGGCATATTATTATAAAACTGTAAATCTTCTTGTAGCAGAAAATAAATACTAGTCAGCCCTAAGCGGTTGAGCTTAGGAAGTATTTCATTAGCTAAGTCAGTGTATCTGTCACGCTGCCTTAAAACAGACTTCCCTGGGTTGAGTCCAAGTGTAGACCAGATGACTTTGTAATAAGAATCATGATCTTTCATTACATTTGGCACCCAACAATTACACCCACAGTTAGAGGAATATTACCTAGCCAGGGAATAATATATATACAAATGAAGATATCATCATTATAGAGTATAATGGAAATGACTCTTGAGGTGGGGGACGAGACAGTATTACTTCCATTAGTAAATGTGGAAGATGCTAAATTAGGAGCAAGTGGTTGAGCCAAGGATTTTTTTTTTAGTTTAGTGGGTATACACACTGCCTTACTTGTAACACAGAGGTCCTGGGTTCATTATAATTAATATCTATAGTCATTCGGACTGACACAGAAGCAGACTAAACAGTGTGAGTTTTGCTATTTTTTAAGGCACTGGCTACGGTTACATGGAAATGTAACAATAATAAAAATATTATTGTTACATTGGAGACTAATTGCCGAAATCAAAGTTGGGTAAGGAACAGATTAATTACGAGTGTAACAATAATTATTGAGGCTACGGTTACATTGCGTTATTGTTACATGAAAAAAACGGTAATGTACGATGGGACTATTATTATATGTACTAAATAATAAAAGTTGAAAATATTTATTTTATATTTACAATACATACAATTATTACATACAATTTCTTCATTTATTTTTGTTTACAATGACAGTTTCTACATATCCACTAAGTGGTTTTTGGTGCATTTTAAAGTCCGACACATCACCTCTCCAAACAGTATTTGTATATAGGTATATGGATTTAAAAAAAAGGGGGAAAAGTTACCTTTGGTTTAGGCTCGATTCTGATTTTGAAACGAAATTACGTCCTCCATGAATACATGTATACAGAATTTCACAGTTAGCAAACTTTGATTTTGATATATATTTTTTTCCGAACTGCGTTTGTATAGTTGTATGAAATGTGTGTCTTGTTATTAAATCAGTTTCGCTTCAAACCAATCCAAAGTTTTAAATGTTTCACCTAAAACTAAATTGGTAATAGGAATCTCTTCATCCTTTGTTCAAAGTAAAATGATAGTAATGAGAGTAGGTGTGCAGTTTAATACTGAGAAAAGGACGTTTTTCTCAGCCCGACTCGGTTCCCAACAACAAACCATTGAATTTTAATTTTCGCCTTTGACACTACTTATCTGAAGTAAAATCGAGAATGGAAATGGGGAATCGGCAACAACTATAGAGCATACAACAGTCGCACCCGGAGACGTCCTTCAGCAAGCCCCTTAACACCGGTGTCAACGTGATGATCGTAGCTGCAGTTACGATCATCCCAATATGGCGGACACAAATATAGGGATATTTTATAAGGCTGATTTCTCCACTTTAACAGCTAATTTTCAAATTTGTATTATGTCAAGAAACATCTTTACACGCATTGCCATTGAAATATTTTTTCGGACCAAGCAACAAGAAGAATGAAAATCAAGATTTAACAAATATGTATACCAGTTCAGTGATAATGGACGCTATGCTAAACTCCGAATTATACACAAGAAACTAAAATTAAAAATCATACAAGACTTACAAAGGCCAGAGGCTCCTGATTTGGGACAGTATCGAAAAGAACATCAAAACCATTAATACGTAAAAATATTCAAACACAATTTGTTGAATAATAATATTTATTATTTGTCATTATTACAAGTATTCACCTGATGATTTTGTACATGTAAATGAAAGAATTAGGCAACAAAACTATAGAAGATTTAAATTTAATAAATCCAGCGTATATTGCTGTTTTTCATGTGTGACGGTAGTCAGTTTACTGTTGGTCTTTAAACATTTCAGGGGTTTGGTTAACTTTCTTTTTCTTAATTCTATCTCCGTTTTATTAACAACTCTAGTAGTTCCGGCCATTTCGTTTTCCCCCGCCGGGCCACTTCCGGTGTCCCGGTAGCCCGGCCGGGCCTATGACGTCATTTTGGGGATAGAAATACGTAAGCTCTAGGGTTTAGGGGAGTGCACTTTTGGGATTTGAACGCCAGTAAACAGTTGACTTTAGTCTTTATTACATTCTACATTTTTATCTAAACAATATATATCTTACTAACCAGGTAAGGACTTAACCGTAAACTTGACCATCGTATTTTAAGTATTTATCTTATTGAAATGTCTTGTAAATGTGAACTATACAAAATACATGTAAAAAGAACGTAATAAAACATATATAGACTTTAATAATCGTCAGTTTTAATTTTTAAATTTACACAAGTGATTAACAATATGTATAATGTTACTAGTTTGTAAGTATTGTTCAAAGACTATCTGAAATAAAGTTATTGTTAGCACAATATGCAATTAAAATTCAGCCAGCTGGAAACAGAAAATGCCTATTCTGGGCATCCTGCACACAACCACTCTGGTTGTACATCAACAATTCAGAGTAAAAACTTGACAACAGAGAAAAACAACCAATCTGGTTGTAAAACCACAAGCAGTGAAACTCAAACATTAATAACAGATCTGCCTCCGTTAATACTGCCACTAATACCAGAGACCCGCCCAGAAGTTGAATCCCTTCTAAGATGGCTGTGCAACTCTATGGATTCTATTGGACGGTTGCGTGAGTCAGCGAAGCACAAGTTGGAGGATATAAAGGAATCAGGAAGCAGGCAACAAGACAGAGACAATAGAAGGAAGCTTGAAGCAGAAAACCGAGAACTCAGGAGACAGATAGCCGAAAATAAATGGAGAGAAGAACTATTCAGAGACATTGCCAAACAATAATTATATAAACGTTGAAACTTTATATTTTATATTGTGATGTTACTCTATATCTATTATATTTATTGATGCATAATTTTATTTAAATAACTTAATTTATTTCATTTGTATTTCAGGTTGAACATTGTTATATAAATATATGTTATTGTTGTTGTTATTGAATATTTTATTACTTGTTGATCTATATTAAATTTTAAAGGTCCCAGTAGGCTGAATTTTAATTGCATATTGTGCTAACAATAACTTTATTTCAGATAGTCTTTGAACAATACTTACAAACTAGTAACATTATACATATTGTTAATCACTTGTGTAAATTTAAAAATTGTTTTTAAATTATATATTTTAGGTTATATTCTTGCCACTTTGGACTAATGTGTTTTGGCACATTAGGTCTTAAGAGGGAGGGAGTGTGACGGTAGTCAGTTTACTGTTGGTCTTTAAACATTTCAGGGGTTTGGTTAACTTTCTTTTTCTTAATTCTATCTCCGTTTTATTAACAACTCTAGTAGTTCCGGCCATTTCGTTTTCCCCCGCCGGGCCACTTCCGGTGTCCCGGTAGCCCGGCCGGGCCTATGACGTCATTTTGGGGATAGAAATACGTAAGCTCTAGGGTTTAGGGGAGTGCACTTTTGGGATTTGAACGCCAGTAAACAGTTGACTTTAGTCTTTATTACATTCTACATTTTTATCTAAACAATATATATCTTACTAACCAGGTAAGGACTTAACCGTAAACTTGACCATCGTATTTTAAGTATTTATCTTATTGAAATGTCTTGTAAATGTGAACTATACAAAATACATGTAAAAAGAACGTAATAAAACATATATAGACTTTAATAATCGTCAGTTTATTAGAGAACCTGGGAAGACATAACACTAATCTGTTACACATGTAACAATAACGCAATGTTACCGTAGTCTCAATAATTATTGTTACATTCGTAATTAATCGGTTCCTTACCCAACTTTGCATTCCGGCAATTAGTCTCCAATGTAACAATAATATTTTTATTATTGTTACATTTCCATGTAACCGTAGCCAGTGTCATTTTTTAAAGGCCATACCGTCCTGGGTTCAGATGCTGGTGAAGATGGGCAATTTTGTAAAGAAATTTATGATCTCCAGTTACATACTAAATTAGAATCTTTCTAAAACTCAAGTAGTGGATTTAGTCTACACACTAGGGTATGGCCTTCAAAAATCAGCAAAACTCACACTGTTTATAGTCTGCTTCTGTGTCAGTCTGAATGACTAGAAATATTATAAGCGTTTTTGTTTTAAACCTGGTTTGTATGAATAACTTACATTGTTTTGCATATAAAATATGTTTTACAATGAGATACTGTCCCACTTGTCACACACAATCTATATGTTCACAAAAAACGAAGTAAACAGTTGTGTTTTGCTTTTCAGCACGTGCTTCCGGTAATAAACCGATAACGGAGATGGAGGCGAAACATATCGGATACGACAAATTGAATGTTCTCAACACAATATCACTGAATATGCCATTCACCAAAATGTTGCGGCTTGAAGAGTATTTTGCATAAATATATTTTATTACTCAAATAGCTATGGCGTAATTCGTCGTGCGATGCAATAGCATTACAATTTCAAAAAAAATAATCCGGAATATCTTGATCGTTTCAGTAAGCATTTCTCAAATATTAGTTTAATGAACTTCCTGTTTGTAATTTTTCGTCTGCAAAACAAAAATAGAGAGCTACCCCTTCATTTAGTAAAATACTAGCCAAGTAAAGATTGAGTTGATACCAAAAACATTATTTCTGCAACGTAAATCATTGTTGGTGCCTAATGCTAGTCAGTTATCCTTAGCCCAGGTTTTGAGAAGCATGCATGCAGTCTAAATCCCCGATTTTAATCTTAACATTGGAGCTCTCTGACAGGCTCTGTACATCTATCTCTGTGACATTCCCTAAATTTTTACAGTTATAATAATATGAAATTTAATTAGGAAATTTGAGCATTAAAAAGCCATTATCATAAAGTATATAATATGAGGCAGGCATTACCTGTGAAAGGGGACGAAGTCAGTATGATTTTTTTTTAATTCAAACATATATCTTAATTTCAAAACGGAAATACCGTAACGTTTCCGATTTTGGTTCTGATGTTAGGGATTTTAATTGTGACGTTCTTTAAGTAATGACGTCATATGCAATGTGAACAAAGAAATGCTATAATCATGTAATGTTTTTTCATATCAAGGAATTATTAAAAATGAAATTGTATTGCGTTCCTTCCTACAGAGTAAGTATTAGTAGATGTATCTATTTACATGTTACTTGTGTACACTTAATATTAATGTATTTCATTTACAAATTCTTATTCATTAAATTTTTGCCACTGGACATTTAGCAAACATCAATCAATGTACATATTCCTAATTTTATACTTACACTGAAGAAAAGTTGAAGACAAAATTTTTAGATATATAGTCTTAATTAATATTAATACCCATCTTTCAAGTAACAACTTACATTCACAATCTGTAAATTATTTCATATCATCTAGCATTTGTCTAGGGATATTAAAATTACCTTTTTCATAAAAAGTTATTTAATGAAATTAATTAAAAAGACATTGTCATGTTCAAATAAATACATATTCAAAGTTTCATCTATTTACAAGAAATATTATTTTTTTTATTTTTCAAGGTGAGAAACCATGTCTTAGTCCCAATATGCATGTAATGTTTGCAACTGGATGTTAAACACCTCATTTATCAAGAAGAAACCATTGAATGGCAACTTTTTGAGGGCTAAAAGATAATTTTCCCTTGTCTTTGATGGACAGTTAACTGATTGTCAATCCTACCATATTTTTCTATTCTTATATAATTTTGGGATTACTTTGATCCATATATTAAAGAGAACTTTTATTATTTATTATATTTTGTAGATGGCTGTAAATACAATACAGTTGTGATATTGTATTATCTAGTCACTTAAATATCATCTGCTAATATGGCAGGAAACAGGAAAAAGATGGAAGGTACAAGGATGCTGCTTGGTAAACAACCTGGTAAGTAGGTTTTACAAATGCAGATTATTTATTTGACACGAAGACACCTGCATTTCCACCAATTAGATTATAATGCTTTTAATCAATGATAATTATTATTAATAATTGTTCTAATAGTGCAATGATCTCTTGTTTCAATTGTTATAGACTTTAATATCATATGATATTTTCTTGCCTCTATGACTTCTATTCATGCTATTTGGCCTTTATTGTGTAGCCAAATGTGGCACAGATGTGATAGCTTCTAAGCATGAGTTTTTTTATCCTTTAACAGATCTGATGTGAGTAGGGTTATGTTCAATGTTGCAAATTTTTAATGTCATGACCTAGTCGGTGGCTGATCCAGAAATTTTCATAATTGCTTACTGCCTAAGACTAACTTACTAAGAGGGGGCCTGTTTACATCACCCTTCAGTGATTCCCTATATAACTAACCAAAATTTTCCCTATAGGCCACCCACAAAATATGGCTCTGGTAGTTCATCATGTTCATGATTATTTATTTTGGTATTTTTTTTATTTTTAAGATACAATGTAGGTATTTTGAGATGGCTTTTTTCATCCTTTTGGTTTTTTTTTAAAGATGAAATTGGTTAAATCCTGTCTGAAGTTGTATATATATTTCATAGTATTTTTGCTAATATTCTAAATGTATTCTTTATACTATATGCCTGTAACCATGTAGCAAGTCAAACCTGTAGTATACATGGGGATCTTTCCATGTGTGGATTTGAACAACAATTGTTGTATTTCGTTGGACTCTTAAATTTTTGGATAATGCAACCTAAGAAAATCCCCAAAATTGGTACCCCACAAATAATAGTACAATATAATTTATTTTTCAGCCAGAATGTTGTTGGTTGACACATCCTTTCCCCTATTTACATTTAGAGAAGTGGTCAATGATTTATGTCAGACCTTAGAGAATGTCTTCTCTGTTGCTACAAACATTGGTGGACCATCAAGGATGCCATTTTTCAGTCTCATGTCTCTGGGATCGTATCCAGAGGTAGGGTAAATATTCATACTGAGTTTTTTTTTAGTTTTAGAGTACATCTATTTTAGTTGTTTTTATTACGGTTTTTTGTTTCATTGTTTAAATTTTTGCATATTGCTCAGATTTTTGAAGAGGTTTCTCAAAACCTAAAGAGCAACACATAAAACGGTCAAAAGCATCTCAAGTCAAATGTGCCAGAGGGATTCTTGTAACAATATGTTTATATTTTATCAGCATATTTTTGTAAGGATTTTGAAGAAAACAATATTTCATTGACTTTCTGTTTTAGAAAGATTGCCTGAAATAATGAACTAGGAAGGTCTATGATGTTTAAAAGGTAGTAAATGTACAGTGAAATATTAGTGTTTTGCTTAAAATAAAAAGAAGATGCGATATGATTGCCAATGAGACAATTCTCCACAAGAGACCTAAATGACACAGAAATTAAAAAAAATTTGCATATCACAAAAGTTTGTATATAACAAAAATGGACAAAACAGAAAAGTTCCAATATATATATGAAAGACTCAGAACGACATCTTGTCTCTAATTGACGTTCGTTCATCAAATCGACGTCCAAATCTTACGTCAGAATATAATATCCTTCCAAATAGACGGACAATTCTATGCCTATCTAATCGACGTCTATTTTTTTTGGCTTCTCTAATCAACCTCCAATTTTAAGCTTCTCTAATCAACGCTCGTTTTAGACACAGAATACAAAATTGACCATAACCAACCGCAGCTAAAACCTATAGACCTTTAAACATGTTATGTGTGATAAATAGGATCTATTCAAAAAACAAATTACGATTTAAAACACAAATTAGAAAATTAACAGTCTTGTTTATAAAAAACATTTCTGCAAAAACAAATATGACAGACATAAACCATAGAAAACCACTGTATTATTACAGGCCCATAGGGAATATGTCGGTGTAAACATGTGTGTAAGCACTTAACCTAGAACAGTTGTGCACGTTACATAAAACATAATGCCAATTTCTGGCGTATATGTTTCGCTCCAGGTCTTAAACTCAGAAATTTGTTGAAAAATATCTTACAGAGTCCGAATTATAATACTAAAAAACCCACCAACAACAATTGGCTGTACTTCTTTATTTTGTTAATTGTTGTAGATTGAATAATACCCTCTAGATATTGTTTGGTTTTCTTTGTCGTTAGATTGCTTTCTACTTGACATACACCAGGGACTTTCTATACTTAGTATCAACAGTCCTGCATACATTTACATGTCATTTATTAACATGAATAGGAATGACACACTGCTATGTAGATCGATTCGATTAACTTTTATCAAGATAAACTTTTAATATGCAAGATACCAATTTTCATGATGAAAAAAAAATATAGGGAAAGTATGTATTAATATTTGAACCTTTCAAAATATGAACATGTGTAAGTGTAAATAATTATTAAGTTCCGTAATTTATTATTTATTGATATTGAACATCCATTAAAGATGACTAAAATCAATCAGACGTAGTTTTGGCAATACTTGACGTCACATTGGACGTGGAATACTGTGGATTCATTAATTTTCGTGGGTACCAATTTTCGTGGATTTAGGAAAAATTGCATTTCCGTGGATATCTTATTTCCTGCTGTTGGGAAAAGTCTTCATATGATCTACCTTTGAAAAATTTGTAATTCGTGGTTCCCCTTCATCCACGAAATTCCACGAAAATTGGTATCCAACGAATATTGATAAATTCACTGTAAAGGGTCAAAATATTGGACATTGATTTGAGAATGTGACGTCAGATTCGGATGTGGATTTGAGAAATGGACGCCGATTTGAGGAACGGGTGTTGATTAGAGGCCGAACGTCAATCTGAGTCTAACATATATATAGTATTTAGATATATATAGAATAACCATACATTTTCTCGAAATATCAATGTTATTTGTACAAGGCCTAGAAACAGGTAGAAAGCGAGGCTTTGCCGAGCATTTCTACCTGTTTCGAGCCGAGTACAAATAAAAGATTGATATTTCGAGACAGTGTATGGTTATTCTTTATATACTGCAATTCTTATAACTGTTCAAATTGAAGTATTTAGGATAAAAACCGTCATTCTTTAATTGTGAGTGGACAACGTAAAATTGCCGCCAACCTGTATGTTTTATTGACATCATAAATAAAACTGTACGGAAAAGCATTGTCAACGTCATAAACAAGGTGATATACAGTCAGTGACTGTATATCACATATAAATATACAGTCAATGCAATTTGACTGCTCAAATAGCACAGCTGCAGTATATATACTGGTATAAATAGTCAACAGTTAAAAATATTTAAATATATTGCAGTTACATCTTCCTTTGTCACATGTTAAGAATAACTACAGCAGAATACAAACATCTATCTCTGACCTTTATGATGGTATCCAGGACAAAGGTCAAAGTCAGATAGAGGGTAGAGGTTGTATAGTACAGGGCATACAAGAAGCATGTGCTCATTTTCACAGACAGATGAAAACCATGGTCCCTGTAAGTAAATATATTGCTTTATTTTACCATTTAAAATTATTAATACAATTAGTGCTTTATTTTTTGCTTGGGTTGTAGATAAGAAAAATTTAAAATTTTGTTATTTTGTTAGATTTCATGTTTTTTTTCAATTTTCATTTAGAGATCATCATCAGCTGAAAAAAAATCTTTTTTTCCTTAAATTGAAATAACTTGTTGCAACCCGAAAGCCTAATAATCAAAAGACATTTAGAGGTCACTCAACATCCAGTCCTCAACATTTGAGGTGCACATATAAGCGTTAAGTTTGTTTTATGAAACTTTTCACTTGCAAAAATAATTATGAATTTATGTAAGGGAGATAACAATGAAATATTGACAGTGAAAGATTGCATAGTTAGATTGGTCTTTGGTTAAATTATTTTGTTTTAAAGGTGTCATAGAACAAGTTCTTAGTGCTTTTAAGTGAACTCTTCATCAATATCGTGAAAATTTAAATTTACACAGTAGTAGCTAAGCTAAATTTTGGTTCTAGGTAAATAACGTTGATGGGATTGTTTTGAAAATGTGTTTGATTTAAATTTATTTGTGGAATATTTTTCAGCAAACAGGCGGTCTATGTAATCAGTTAGAAGTTATCTTGATGACATGTCAGCAAGGACACAAAGTTCAAAAGCAGATTGATGAAGCTATTATGTTAATGAATCTGGAAAATGTAAAGGTATATATCTGTCAATAGAATATGAAGATATCAAGGGGACTGTGAAAATCAATATAGAAAAAGGAGAGGCATCATCATTTCTAAATCAAAATATTAAAAAACAAAATACCATTCCACCAAATAAACAATGATCAATATCAACCTGCAAACTGAGTTTGAATTCAGGTGCTCTAAAAGGTTGAGTAATTTCTAGCTTCAAAAGGGATACCTATCATGTTGCTCACAATATAAACGAGATCTACCAGAGAAACCACTTTACTCTTAATTTTCATAAGAGGCAACAAAAACATAGGTCCCAGTTAAATAATATGAAACAATGCTGTAACAAAAATGTCTAAAACTAGTTGAATATTAAAAAGAAGATGTGGTATGATTGCCAATGAGACAACTGTTAAACATGTTAGCAGGATTCCAACCCTCCCCTAACCTGGGACAGTGGTATAACAGGACAACATAAGAACGAACTATAAAAATCAGTTGAATAAGGCTTAACTCTATAGATGGACAAATATACAAGTTGACGTGGCCGGGTACTTGTACATCCGACAACAAAAAGACACTAAGAACAGATCTGAAAGTACTCGCAGTTATCTGACAGCTAGTTCAAATACTAACAACTAATAGAAAAATCATGCACCTTAGACTAAACTATCAATTCACACATCCGACATCCAATGGATTTAGTGTAAAGAAGTCATAAACAGTCAGAGAAAATCATGACCTTGTGCAATGCCAGTTACAGGTATCGACAGATTGTAGATTATAATAATGTATATATGTATATAACATACTAGTAATATTTAGTTTGCTTTTAATTTACTGATAAAAAAAATCAATATTTATACCACCCTTATTGAACTTAAAGTGATGGTATAGAAATTGAGTCTAACACATTCAAATCAGTGGCTGAACTTAGTAGTAGAATTTATAGAACAAACAGTGAATGAAAGCACAATCATGTATCATGCCCAAACTTACTGTTTACTCATCTGTTTTTGTCTGTTGAAGTATTTTCCTTCTATGAATAGTAAATTTGGATTGTCACTTTTAGATTGATAATATTTTTTGTATTTGTACTGTATTCCTGTCATGTAATATTGTCATTTAAGTGTTGTATTTAACATTGCCATACAAGTGTGAGTTTTGACTAACCACAAAACTAGGTTCAACCAACCAGGAAAAAAGTCAGGAAAATGGCAGTTGTTATCTTATAGTTCGTTTCTGTGTATGTGTTGCATTGTCGTTTGATTTTTGTTCACTTCAGTGTTTCTGTTGTTTTGTTGTTTTCCTCTTATAGTTGATGTGTTTCCTAAAATATTAAAGCTTTATGCGTCTAGATAAGTGAGTTATAAGATTTTTAAAATTGACTCAAAATTCTTGGCAAGAAGCCATCTTGAAAACTAGTGACCACGGATATCTAATTACCACAAAGTCCTAGTACCCGGTATGACATGTCCAATAATCAGTGGTAAAATGACTTGTCAAGCTGATGGATGTTGTACCCGACCAAGTAATAATTTGCAAGATCATTAAATCAAGTAATGCTTCATTAAGATTAATAAGAATATTTAAAAAAAAATACTTTACAAGAAATCTTAATTTTTTAAGAGGGTTTGATATTCATGTTAATTATTTTTAGAGAATACAAGTTGTGGTATTTAATGTCGGAATAGACTATCCAACAAATGAAGAATCAGACATTGTTGGAAGTCAAAACAGCCTTGTATCCAATATATCCAATAACAGTAGTCTATCAGGGGGACTGGTGGAGGTTCTTAATCTTGATCCAGGTAAAGTCATTGTTAGGTATTATATAATTGAGAATGGAAATGGGGAATGTGTTAAAGATACAATAACTCAACCGAAGTCGAAGAGCAGAAAACAGGCAAAGGCCAACAATGGATCTTCACCACAGCAAGAAAATCCTGCACCCAAAAACTGGCGTCAGCTGCTGGTCCCTATATAAAAATTTGTACTAGTTCAGTGAAAATGGACATCATTCCTAACTCAAAACCATATAAATGAAGTAAAATAAAAAATTATACAAGACTTACAAAGGGCTTTAAGGCCAGAGGCTCCTGACTTCATTTAGGATCCTAAATAGGAATTTGAACTCTTCTACCACATAAAACTTAAAATGCTGATTATCAACAAATATTTCCAAACAATTATTATTGAGTTTTTAAAAAAAGATCCCCCCCCCTTTTCCAACTTAAAAAGTATAAATGATTGCAAATATGTTATATTCTATCTGAGTATTATCAAGTAATGATATTAATAAGTTACTTTACAGTATATTCTTGTGGGTGACTTCTAATATTTGTAAAGTATTTTAAATTCCAAGTTTGGTTTGAAATATTAGTATAAGCCTTAGTATTTGTATATTTACTACTGATAGCTGCTAATATTTTTACTAACTTGATTTGAAAACAGATTTGTACTAAATACATACAACATGTTTTGATGCACTGATTCTTTTTATTCCAAGACCTGCCATGTGCCAACTATCACTATTTTGTTAGTATCATCCAAATTGTCAGGCCTCTACCTGAATCCCAACAGTAGTATTGTAAAATAATCAAACTCCTGATTTTCACAAAATTGTATGTTACCCATTTTGAAGTTTTTGAAATAATGCTGTTACAGGTAATCTACTTATCTAATGGGTCATAATGATCCTCAAGATTAATTAATTTGTAAATAAAATTGGTCAGTCTGTATTTCAATTTTAATCAATTTATCATACAATAACAATGTGCAACTAATACCTAGTATTATGACAGTATTAAAAGATAACTCAAATTTTATTCATAATCTCATTACTGATAGAATAACTAAAGATCTGTCTTCTTTCTTCTAACTTAAGAAAATTAAGGTTTAAGTTGCTTGAGTCATGATGCAAGATAAGATGGTCTTTGGTGGGAGAGGGGGGTCTTCATTTTATATCTTTTAATTTTTCACCATTTTTCGCCATTTTTAAGTTGTTTCAGTAATTAATAAGTTCAAGAATTATGCTAATAGAAGAAATCAATGCTTATTAGCTCATTATCGGCATACCAAAAGAAAAAGAAGAAGTATGAGACTATTTCAAGAATATCAGTGCACACATAAATGCTGCAAAAATTTTAACCGTTAAATATTCTGGTCTCACACTAAAAAACACATAGCGATTTTCAAACTTGGCAAATCTATTTCAATACAACCATATCATTAGAATTTTAAGTTTAATCTGTATTATCTCCCCTCTTCTGAAAGATATGTTTAATTTTACTCATAACTTTCTCTATAATATAATCATTTCTACATGAAAATATTTTGAGAACAATAATATTGAAGAGGGATATAATCATTTTTATTGGACATTTCACAACCCCTTTATAACATGGCCATTAGGGGTATGAGAGGTTAAATTGATAGTTATTTTAATGTTTCACATTGTTAATATTTGTTATACAGGTTTGAAATTGTTTCAGAATTAAAATTATTCATTTCTTTTATATGTTTTATTTTTATCCATGGAAAAAAATACTGTTGATTGGTTGAATTTACATAAAATAAATGAATTTCAAAAAAAGTTGTTCTGAATAGAATAGATATAGAATAATTTAAAGTTGCCAGAATTATATATTCATGCAATCAGGGAAAATTGCCTTTTGTCAAAATTATATTGTAACACATTTAGAAATTTGTTCAGCCTTTTATGCAACTTGAAGTCTTAATTTTTTACAATTTTGTTATATACATGTAGTCCATAAGGGCATGCAATACAGTTACAGTTGAGGTTATGACGTTGCTAACGTAAAATGTTATTTTTGCGATGTCAAACTGCGACATATCTGAAAAAAGATGCTTTTTTTGACTGATTTTTATTTTTATCATTCAAACAGATTTAAATTGAAAACGAGTGCATGGACCCCTATTTTTTAAAACAACATTTTGTTTCATTTTGCAGGGAGATTTTGTGGACGAAATTTTATAAAACTGTAAAAAGTGCAATTTTTTCAATTTTGATAAATATACAGCAAAAAATGATGTTTTTTTCGCAATTCATGACCATTTGATAAATATGAGTTATTTCTAAATAAAAAAGCATAAATTTTTAGGATACTTAAAAAATACAGAAATTACAAATTATTTGACAAAAATCAATTTGTGTTTATCTTTTAAAACAAAAAAGTTATGTCTTTCTTTTCGAAAGAAAATAATACGGCCACAAATCCGAAATTTTGAGCAAATATATATATTTCGACCTCATTTAACTCAAAAAAGTAGCACATGAAGGTATATTTTTTATTACATATTTGATTTAATCAGCCTATATGGAAATTTTCATCAAACTGTAGTTATGGGATCAAAACTGTATCGTATGCCCTTAACCCATCTTGTTTATTCTGATTGTCTTCTTCAAATAACACACAGCTACATATTCATATAATACAGTCATATATTCATTTTAACATAATATCTGCAACCATTAGTTTTGTGTGTTTCAGATGCCTTAAGTTTACAGAATTTTTTCAACAGTTGGTTATTAGATAGCAGTACAGAGAGTGAACATTTACATATTATACTTCCTGCATCAGTAACTAGTGAGTTTTATATCAAATAGACACTTAAAAATGGATGATTTTAAGGGTTGTTTAGACTATTCTCTATTTTATAAAAAAGAAGATGTGTATGATTGCCAATGAGACAACTATCCACAAAAGACCAAAATGACACAGACATTAACAACTATAGGTCACAGTATGGCATTCTACAATGAGCAAAGCCAATACCGCATAGTCAGCTATAGAAGGCCCCGATAAGACAATGGAAAACAATTCAAACGAGAAAACTAAGGCCACACCAATTTAATTTCTTGTTCTACAGATTTTTGGACTACAAAAATTGGGGCGAGCGAGCGATTTGAAAATTTTAATAAAAAAATATTTAATTTGCAAATTTTTGAGGCGAAGCTTAGAAAGTAAAGGCGAGCGATTTTAATTTTTTTTTGTAAACATAAAATAGTAGGTTTTGACTATATTAAAACTTGATTTATAACTTGTACCTTGACATTTCTTTAATTTATGAAGTATGTTTTCCCTGTTCAACAAGAAATGATTGAATTATTAAATCAGGTCTATGTATGTGTGACTGACAATGAGACAATTTTCCATCAAAGTCATAATCAGGTTCAGAACCCCTTAATGATATGAATATCCCTTTTATGAGGGGTCAAAATAATTTATAATATATTTTTTAGGTAAAAACACTTTAAATACAAAAGGGCTTATATTTTCCCAAAGAACTATACTATTTGGTATTAAAAGGTCAAAACATGTCCAAGAATTTTGTAATATTCCTGGACTTTAACCATGTTAACACATTTATTTTAACAGTTTAATATTATTCAAAATAAGTGGACCCACCCCTCTTTTAGAAAAGTTGTTTAAAATATAATGTATTTCTACTCTTTTTGAGTAAAAAATTCTAATTTGTTAAAGGTTTTGTATAGTAGCACTGTACAAATCCTTAGTATTTCTATTTTCTTTTCTACAACAGTAAACATGGTAAAATGACCCCTTCATGGCCCTTGTCTGAGGGAGGGTTGGTCCCAACCTGATAATAACAAACATAGGTCAAAGTACGGCCTTTTACATAGAGCTTTGATCAAGACCAACCAGCAAGCTATAAGGCCCGAGAACACAGTTATTTCGTAGTGCATTTCTTTTAGACAATAAATTCAAATTAAAAAAATCGCACCTGCTCTTTCTCAAAAAGATTTTTACAGTGTAGTGTACTACCAGTGAGACAAATAATATCAAAATTATAGAAACTTCTACCAGCTCTAACTCAAAATATTGACAATTCTGTGTTAAGGGGGTGTAAAATTCAGTTTGACAGCTTCAGACGTGATAAAATTTGACCTTTTAGAACTGGACCAATTCACTACTTAACATAAAGATTCAGCACCAAATTTTTTTTGACATGTAATAACATACCCCTACTTAATATTTCATGCATTTAATAGCAAGAACTTAATTGGGAAAGTGTATCAAATAAAACATGCAAGTTATACACTGTTTACACTAGGGACTATATTCGTAGACAACGAAAACCAAAGGACGATAACTGTGTCCTTGGACCTAATAGGACAGAAAGACTTGACCAATCTTTATAAAACTTTGCATAACCTAAGCTGAGACAATAATGAGATAGTTAGCCAAGTTTCATGGCCATATGTCATATATAGGAGAAACTGGGGTCATTTTAGTATTGACATTTGGATGATTATTTTTGACGTATAAATTAAAAAACTTCAATTGTCAAGATTTTGGCCTAAAAATTTGAAATTTTGCAAGAATTTCATTTTTAAATGCTCTTGAATATTATATATTAAGTATTAAAAGCATCTGCACACTCATTTTATTTATCAGATGTATTATAATTATTCCAAAGTCAAATTTATATGAGCCTATGCCTGAAAATAAAGATTTTCCATTTCAGGGAAGCCTTATATAAATATGCATTTTTCTTAGGCAATTTGAAGTTTTTGAAGTTTCTTAAGCTTAAATTATTCTTTCATATATATTAAATGTACTTTAAATGTATAGAAAAGTTACAAAAAGTATACTACATGGGTATAAAATGGTCTTGGGCCATGTAGTACTGAGAATTATTTAGAGTCAATTTAGGCGGTAGTCCATATTGACATATAAAAATGCACACAGAAGCTATCAGAAGTGAAAATGTGTTACTTTTTGCTCTTTTCTATGCTAAGGTGTTATGATACAAGAAGTCTAATTGCAAAAGGACTCTTGCATTTAAATTTTTTGAAAGACAATATGGTCTGACGGCCAGTTTTTTCACTTTTCAATGGAAAACTTGCATTTAGTTTTAGTCTCAATAGGCATAAATTTGGACCACTTACTACCATACAGGGAAAAAAATATGGTAGCCTTTAAAGGAGTTAGGTGTACTGAATATAGTAAAGTGCTTTTTTACAGATTTAGTGAAATATTTGTGATGGACTACAAATTTGTATTCAAAGCGCTTCACATTTTACATACATCAATTAGGCCGTTTAACCAGGGCCATGAATATAAAATATACTGCACTTTTTTTCTGTGATAATCTACTTTTCTCTATATTCAGAGTTCACAAATGGCTAATTAAATTTGATTTAAGCATAGAAACACAAATATCAGGAACAAAAAAGCTGTCAGACAGAAATTCAGCATGCCTCTTAGGCATAAAATGTAAATTGCTTTAAAATGCTTATTATAGCCGTAGAATGCCAAAATGGCACATTTTAACAGAATTTCTGTAAACCAAAGATGTAAATCCTTTACTTTGATTGAGTTTGACAAATTGAAACCGGCAAATCATTCAGGAAAGTTGCCAAAGTACAGAATCTAGATTTCAGGAATCCATCTCTTAGGCCCGAGAACACAGTTATTTCGTAGTGCATTTCTTTTAGACAATAAATTCAAATTAAAAAAATCGCACCTGCTCTTTCTCAAAAAGATTTTTACAGTGTAGTGTACTACCAGTGAGACAAATAATATCAAAATTATAGAAACTTCTACCAGCTCTAACTCAAAATATTGACAATTCTGTGTTAAGGGGGTGTAAAATTCAGTTTGACAGCTTCAGACGTGATAAAATTTGACCTTTTAGAACTGGACCAATTCACTACTTAACATAAAGATTCAGCACCAAAATTTTTTTGACATGTAATAACATACCCCTACTTAATATTTCATGCATTTAATAGCAAGAACTTAATTGGGAAAGTGTATCAAATAAAACATGCAAGTTATACACTGTTTACACTAGGGACTATATTCGTAGACAACGAAAACCAAAGGACGATAACTGTGTCCTTGGACCATAAGGGACCACAACTTAGTATTGTACACAATTCGAACAGGAAAACCAACGATCTAAATTGTATTTCAAAACGGGAAAATACCAATGAACCACATCAACAAACGATAACTGCTGAACGACAGGTCCCTGAATCAACCAGGACAGGTGCACACATCTGCAGCGGGTATGACCGTCACCATACATTACAATTGCAGTAGAAAACAAATCCTTCAGAAGTTCTTTGTACTTTATTCTAACAACAAACATTTTTTTATAGGGAATATAAGTTAGGGGGAAAGAAACCAACGTTTTGTTCTGTACTGGTATTTCTATTTATATCGGAGCACTCCGGCTTGGAATAAATTGGTTTCATGCTGAAACAAATATTCTCGCAGCTATTTACAGTGTTGTGGGGTGCTGATAGGTTTAAAATCGTTATATAAAGGCTAGACTGTAATTTAAAAAAACAAATGCTGAGATCTTTATATAATATTTACAAAAAAACGGTGCGGGAAATGGACATGATTTCATTTCCGGATGCAGGAAGCGGGAATATAATAAAAATAAAAAAAATCTGTTTTGAAAAAAATAGGTGCGGGCGGGTCCGTCGAACAAGGAATCAAATTGGTGTGGCCTAACGGCTTATTTTTATACCTGGCCATTTGAGTCTTTAATCCATTTTTTCTGTGTTGATCTATATTTATGAAATATTTACACTATGCTTCTTTGTTAAAAACATTAACATCTCCAGCACTTTATATCTACTTTTAAAACTGAGCTTGGCTTTATATCATTAGCGTTTTACTATATACCTTCAGCACTACATTTTTAATATTTCTACAGTGCTACAGCTTAATAGCGGTGGACTTTACACCTCCAGTGCTGCACTTAAAATCTGTATGGATGGCCTGGCATAATTTGTAAAGCTCCACCACTACTAAACAATGTAATGGACCTTTTATCCACCAAACAATTTCGCAGGTACTCTGACAAAATCCCTTACCCTTCTTAAAATGGAAATTGGTTTTGGACTTCATTCTGGTACAACTTTGATAATTAAACCTTGGGTGCATGTACAAACTTTGTTATATTTATTAAGGAGCTGTTATTCATAAAAGACAAATCTATGTAAATAATCTGCAGTTATCATACCTTCCAACTGTCAATATTTGCTGGGGATTTTCCCCATGGAGGGGAATTTTGAAAGAGCAATTTTACAACAATTTTAAACAGAACAATTAATTTTACAATGACATCAGCTAATAAAAGTATAAAGAAGCCAAAAAACAACATTAAAATGTATTTGAAGGCCCCTTTAAAGGTTTTATAGGACAATGGCAGCCATCTTGCATGCAAAACCCCCATAAGCATTTTGAAAAGTTGGCAGGTATGAGTAATACAGATTCCAAACAATAGAAAAACATCTTAATATTGGTTAAATTGATTAATTATTGTTGGTAATAATTCATACAAGGTCTGTAAGAAACTCTCACTGGACCATAAAATCTGTTCAAGTTATATCAGTGTTTTAAATTTATATTGAAGTAGCAGTCATGTGCCATAGTATAAACTCAAACAAAATAAACTGAATATGGATTAGATAAATATGTCTTAAAATTCAATGGTGCTATAGTTTTGCTGTTCTAGAAATTGCTGTTTTATTATCGTTAAATTTTTTCTCATTTGCAAATTAAAAATCTATTGTTTATGAAAAAAACAACATTAAAAGATGGCTTCTAAATGAAGTAAAGAAAAAATCTTTTATAGTTGAATGAGATGATATGATAGGTTTATAATATTAAGAAATTAAGATGATATTGTCTGGTCACTTTAGTGGAGACATTTCTTTTCTGATGCCATAAACATATAGAAATTAATAAGTTTGATTTAAATTACTATTTTGCAGAAGATTTCTGTTAAAAAACAATGTATGTTTAAGCCAATCCAAAGGTATCCAAAGATATTTTATCTCTTCAGCTACTTTTTAAAGTAAAAGTAAAAAGTGGATTCATTTGATTTAATAGATTGAGATAAACTTGTCTTTGTGTCTAAAGTAAGTCATATAGCATTTGTTTTTGGGTGGGGACATGGAAATACCAGGCATCTGTCTATCAGTCTGTTCATCATTCTGTCCATCAGTTAAGTCTTGTAAGGGCTCTCACAGGTACAATTCCTGCCAGATTTTTTATAGAACTTACGCTATAGTTAATATCAGTAATATCGCAGACAAGATTTATAATGGTGGCCGATCGACTTCTTTTAAAAGAGTTATGCTCCTTGCAAATATAAAATATATGCAATGTTTTGGACATTGGATCTCTGTTCTTTTATTAATTAGGTTTTCTATAAGTCTAAAGCAAATTAATTATATTTTAATATATATATATATATATATATACATGATATCAGACAGACTTAAGGATTTTATCAACATCTGAAGGATATTATTTATTAGATTTATAGTACCTTTTAAATTCAGAACCTAATGGACAAAACATTGGCCTTGTGATTTCTCCTTTTTATCAAAAAATTAGAAAAGATATTGCCTTTCTTGCATATTTCCTTTTGAACCCATGTTGAAAAGTAGCACTTGTAGGATTATTATTAATCAATTTTCAATAAAGATGAAATAATTTTTTTTTTTTTTTAAATTGATATGTTTTCAGGAAAAAATCATAAAGAAAAACCTATTGTACGCTCTGTGTTGGCAAGTTTTTTGTTTTTTTTAATTCTTCTTTGTAATTCTATGTTCATGTCTTAATATTATTATAAACTAAATGCAAAATTATATTTGATGAAAAAAATATACGTCATTTGAGTGTAATTTTGTATCCTCTGGCTTGTTTAAGTAATGCAGTTATTGACAGTATTGAACCACCCAATAAAGAAACAAAACATATTTAAAGAGCTCACACGGCGAGTGATATAAGATTTTCTGTCTTCATGACAAAAAGACTCAAAGTGATAACGGAAGGAAATAATAGAATTTTTATGATTACAAAAGCGATTGATTTATGATTTAAGATGCTACAAAGAATTAATTACCTTTGATCCAGAATAATTCTAATTTAATGCGCAGTTTGTGTGAAGAAAGATTTAATGACTCAGATTATCACATAAATTCATTGTTCTTTTTATGGTTCCGCTTCAAAACACTGATGACGTTCATTCTTAACTATTCATTGTACCCCAGATATCAAGGTTATAGAGAGAATAATAATGTTTTATCTCAGAAATAGTAAAATTTTGTTCCAGGGGATTCATTGTTGTTGGTGTTATGTGTAATGATAGATTCTTTACAGCTGTTCTTTCATTGAAATATCAATATGAAAGTTTCTTTCAAGTCAATGTCTCATAAATTTTGGTGTGAAGTTGTAGGTAATTTTATAGCTTGTAATTATTTGAAACAATATAGAGATGACGATTGCAATCTTATTTCATTAGACATTTAGATATACTGGTACTTACAATCCCACTTTTTTCAAGTTCAATGTAAAAATACTTGTGGACATTTTAGAGTTTCAGTCTATACTTAGTTAAAATGTAAAGGCTTTTTCATAAGAAATAGTAATTTAATATGCCAACACATATGTATACTTGATGTATTTTTGTTTTGAATAACACAACATTAAGGAAACATTTCTATGATGGTCCACTCTTTTTTGCCATATCCTGCTTTGTGTCTTGAGTATATCTAAAGTTGTAATGAGGAACATAAATCCAACATTTTCTTTCCTTTTTGCAAAATCAGGGGTTCTATTACGTGAAATACACAGAAGATCATACACAAGGCGCAAAAGTGACTTGCGCGAGCTTCCATTTCATTGGATAAAACTGTAACATGATCAATTTCTAATATTAGTTGAAGGTCTTGAAGCTATCAATCATTTTATATACCATGTGTCTTACTCATTAACATATTTAAACCAACTCATCCTTTGGATTTGTTTGTTTAAATATATTTACTCGTAAAAACCATGGTATATATAGTACATATTAGGATCAAAGGTTTGTTGGCTATGACCTCACCAAAGTCATATACAAAAGTCAAATCTGATACATGCAGTTGTATTGGGCACTTGGTCATATCTTAAAGTGGGTTGTCTTGATAAAACTTCATACAGTTGTTGCCCATGTCAAAATGTTATAGTTTATGGATTAAAAAGGGAAGTCAATTGCCCTCCAAAGAAGAAAACAATTGTGTTACAATGCTCCATCTGTGATCTACAGTTTTGGATTCATATATTTTACTTATGAATTGCTAATAATTCAATAGCACCTTGACCCAAAGTCATATCTGTACGCCCAAGAACAGTTTATACATTTTTAAAAGGTCTATAACATTTGAAGGTCTATCATACTATGTCATAGGACAGAAGTTTTGTTATGTGACAGCAGTAAAAGCAATAGAGATTTAGCTAAATTCCTAAATTTAAACTAGATATATGAAACATCAAGTACAAAATTGGACACTTATATAACAAAAACCCATCAAAGCAACTATTCAATTAGTAACTTTGTATTTTAACATATGATGATACTTTGAACTTTCAATGAATAGGATGCTCATGAATTGTAATGATGATATGATACTAATTCTTTATTGAACACTTTATTGAGAAACATGTTACAGTGCATATTTAATCTGTTATAAAACTTAATATAAACAAGCTGTCTTAATTCCTTATCATTCTTCTGTCATGTTGTTTAAAATATAAAAGAAAATCAAAACTCATTGACTTTTATTAGTCATAATTGGTTTTTATAAGTACAGACAAAGGTAGATAAGTCTAAAGGTACTCAAAACACTGTCTTTATCAGTTGCCTTTCTCTTGATGTGTCTGGTACTAATTTTTAGCACACCTGGCCCCTTAAGGTCAATGAAAAGTAAATGTACTATGTCGCAGGTTTTTTTTAAAATTTTGTATACAAATTTGGCTCAATAAACTTATGACTAAAAAAAGGTAGAACAATTACAAAAATCCACTCTCTTGAATCGAATCTACTGGTCCAATTAGAACCAACTTGATCACTATCATACTTGGGGTATCTAGTTTTAAAATTGTAACCAATACTATTCCCTACCAACCAACATGACTGACATTGCTGAAGATAGAACAAGAAAAATTCAAGTTTTATCTATTTGTCTCAAACAACAAGATAACATTTACAAATCATAAGGCTGAAATTGTCTTGACAACTCCTTATAGCAGTTATTACCAAGTTTTGTGTTTATGGCAATTATGGTGGTACCTAACACTACAGGGAGATAACTCTGTAAAATCAGCTTAAAGTTTTAATTACGTTGTGTTGTAAAGGAAATAATAAGCTTCTCAATGATTAAAATTGGTGTTTGTCAAACTGGTTTATAACCAGTGTAATTTTTCTGACAAAATGGTTGGTTCAAAATTTTTGAAATTTTTATATTTTTGTAAATACTTTGTCAAAATTTTATATTTACTGTAATTTTTTTTATGAATTATATTATAGACTACAATTTGTGTAGAGTTGCCTTTTTTTGAAGATGCATTTCAATGCTCAGATATGTGACACAGACTCTTAGATGCCTCTAATATTATAATTGTACATCAAATATAAATGTCGTCTTTCTTTGGTATTCTCCAGGTTTCTGTGGGCCTTATTTGTGTCAATTTTTTTTAATGTAATATAAAATAAGATTCATACTTGAATTCAGCAGAAAAACCTTTTTAAGAGAATACTTGAAGTTTTGAAGATCATTCTTTCATATCTGTAGTTGAAAACCATACAGTCAGCTGGATTTGGTCTGGGAGCTTAAAATTTTTAAGTAAAAAAGATGAATGAATGTTAGTTTAATGTAATATAATCTTAATAACTTTAATCCTTTTTTTAATTGATTTTTTCAACAAAAAAATGTATTTTTCTGAAAGGTTTTATCTTTCAGAGCAATTGTCTGAAAATTTTATTGGTTTTCTTTCTTTTTTTCTCATTTATTCTATTTATGTGGGTATTATTTTTCAGGACCATTTGAAGTTGAAGGGAATCTTGTTTTTGACTGTATAGGTAGTAAACATTTACAAGAAACATAGAAAAATCACAATTTAAAGAAAAACAATATTGCAAAATTCTGGTAAAAGTAAAAAATGATCCATTTAGAAATATTAAGAAGCCAAGATAAATAATCTCATTTATATACATTATTCCTTTGTAGAAGAAAGACATCATTTGAGTATGTTCATTATAATTAAAGTTCCACATGACAATGTCTTAGGTATCTTAAGCTATTTCCAATATATTTAACTTAAGACGGATTGTACATTGAAAAATCACCACCTTTAATTAGATTCTACATGCAACAAAATAATCTTTTAAGAAATAGTATTTTGGGTAGATAAGAATCATGCTGATGAGACCGTCGTACAAAGCTTGTACTTTTGTAATTTTTGAGTTTGAATACATAAATAAATATCAACACAATATATCAACTTCCTTAAAGATAATTAAATGTCAACTTACTGTCTTAAAATCATATGATACGACTTTCTTGTAATTTAATTATTGAACTAATGTATGCATATATGATACTAGAAAAAAGTCATGTATGCAAGATTTTTTACAGTTATTATGGATCCATAATGCTTTATTGACAAAAAAAACATTACATTCAGTGAAAATTGCTTACAAATTAATTTTTGTGTTGTAAATTTTAAAACTATATGTTTTATAGTAGAACTTAGCCATTTACCTTTTTTTTAATTTGAACTTTGAAGTACAGATTTGTTAAATAACTTTAAATGTTCATGAGCCCTTAATTGTCTAGACGATTTGTGAAGGAAATACCATTGACCAACAAAACGGTTTGCCAAAAAGGACTCAAAGTATAACCTTTGTCATTTGATGCACTTGGTAAACCCAGGCCTGTAGCCAGGAATTTCCAAAGTCACAATTCATAAACATTGACTTTAACAGTGTTTATTTGTTTTCAAGGGAGGGTTCGTCCAAACCCCCCTGGCTACGGGTATGGTAAACCTTTGATGTCAATGAGTTATCAAATACTTAAGAATTTCAGTTTCAAGTTAGAAAAAGGGGTTCAGATTATTTTCAGCGCCTTTAAGGGACATTTTTTAAAGGCAGTCAGTTTTATATATACTAGAATACACCCGTGATATCGCAGGTCCGTGACTGAATTAAAGTATATGACTGTGGGCAAGCCTTATTTTAGTATTAGTATTGTCATCTGATAAAGTCGTGCCGATTATAAGATACACAGTTTTCTTTGCTTTCAAATCTTTCTATTTGAACCCTTCGAACTGGAACTTATCAATTATAGGTAATATTAACTATTTGGAAAACAAAAGGACCTGGAGTGGTGTAATTTTTGGGATACGATTGCTGTCAAGCAATCTGTAGACTTTTACCATTGACCCTATGACACACTCCCTCACGTCATTCGTTTTATTCTAAACATTCGGCAACATCTCAGATTCTTATGATTGTCTTGCTTTAAAAGGTGAAAACAAGCAAAACAATTGAACATAAACAACTTTCCTGTAATGTTTTACTCATAATCTTCATGTGTGATATTTTCCTTGACTTATATGCGTGTTTTTAACAATACGGAAAATCAGAATTAAACAGTATTTATATTTAGTGTTTTTATAAATTTAGAAACACGTCAGAGGGAATTCCCAAATTTTCATAACTTGCGAGAGTTCTCTGAAAGCCGATCGATAATTCTATTTCTGTCACAAGAACTGAAGTGGAGTATTTCTATATTTTACCGTTATGAAACTGATATTTGATACTGTACTCTCATAAAGAAATGGAGAACCATTCATCATATCATTTAATAAACGTTCTTGTTCCAAATCGCAAGTCGCGGTTTGTTTATGTATTAATGTCCATGCGTGGTCTCACTAATTAGAGACAAAAAGAATTGTAGAGACAAAAAGCGTCAAGAAGCGACAAGAAGAATAATATTAGCAACAAGAAACTATTTAGCGACAAGAAAACATTTTTTTATTTATATTACTTATTCGAAATAAATATTAAAAAAATATGCAAAAGAAAACAATTTCAACGACAGGAAAGTTAATTTTGATAGGGGGAAAAATGAAACTTGTAAATCTAATTCAGTTGCTACATTTATTTACATGATATTTTATAAGGTATCACAGGAAGTATATTTTGTCTTTTTATTTGTTTTTAAAACCATTTTTGTACAATATATAATTAACTTGCAAAATGCATTATTTGTGCATAATTGTCCAGAAAATACATACACAAATTGTGAAATACAAATTAAGAACTGAAATCAAACAAGAGGAAAACATAATTAAAATGTGAATATTTTTCATCATTTTATTTAGTGTATTGTCTCATTTTAAGATATTTATCATGTTTATGCATATAGATTGAAGATTAAAGGAAACTGATGACAATCTTGAGTTTTCAACAGGTGTTCACTATTCGGTACAATAATTTTATATTCTGGTGCGTGTAATTGATGAAGGTGTTAATGGCTGTTATTGTTGCAATAAAACAGGACACGCACCTAGTTAATCTGATTTGTTGCTCTTAATTGTGTATTACCTTAGAGTGAAGCCACAGCTAATGTTGGTCCTATCAGGAAAAATTAATTGTACAGTTAGGAAGGAAATAATATTTCATGTTTTTGTTTTATTAAATCCTTCAAAAGGAAGGTGACAAATCTTTGTTTTTATTTTCATTTTATAGGGTTTACATTTCCTTTGCTCTTACACATGTTTAATTTCTACATCTATCAATATGATAATAAAAAGTACACAATCTCTTCATCGAATTTTTTTTATTTCTTCATCTTTCAATATAATCCTAAAAATTATTTTAATGTATGTGATAACAAAATGTATTCTTGTCGCTAAATAGCTTCTTGTTGCTTTTTGTCACTTATTATTTTTCTTCTTGTCGCTTCTTGACGCTTTTTGTCGCTAATTAGTGAGACCCCACATGCGTGTAGTTTTCCTGATTTCAAGGGGTATCAGATTGAGTGATTCCCCGCTTCATTGATTAATTTGAAACTCATGGGATTCTTTCTATGTCTGTCTGCATATGGAGGGCTATTGTTGTTGCATAATTTTAAATCTCATGCATAATTTAAATTAAAATAAATGTTTCATCGTTAAAATTACCTATAACACCCCTTCAGCAGAAATGGAATCTTCCATGTTATCGTTTCGAGTTGTCTCCCTTTTCGAAGTATTCGTCAAGAAGAATTAACTCGTTAATGCCGGTAAATGTCGTATTATATTAAGAACGATCTCCATGTAAACAGAGGAGTGTGTACGGAAAGGAGTCATGCCCTCTGACCCAAAGAAACTTCAATAATTAAAGAGTAAGAAATGGGGTTCCTCCTAAACTGGTCCGCCGTTCTATATATAGCTTCGCACCGAAGGTCAGTGTAGCGATAAGTGAACACAATAGGGGTCCAGTTTAGGGTTCCAGTCCTAGAATTACGGTGATAAGATACGGAAGCAAGTTAACTCGTACCACGGCATTGGAACCAAAAAAGTTAACTTGTACTAATGCTGGGGAAGTCGTAACATTCAGAAAAATATATAAAAAATATGATGTTTTATGGGTTTCTGTTTGTAAACTTAATAGAAATAAAGTTGAATTACTTGAATTTTACACAGGAGTTAAATGAAAACTTAGACAAAAATAAAGAATGTTTTAAAGCATTAATGTTTTAACTGATCTTTCAAACTAGAACATAGGCGGATCCAGCTCCCCCTTTTTTTGTGGAAAAAATTTGGTTGATAATAAAGGGAATCATTGAAGCATGACTGGAGCGGGCCCCCTCTTAGGTCAGTCAGCGGGCTCCCCCTTAGGAAAAGTTCTGGATCCGCCACTGTAGAACTTAATCCAGAGGAAAGTTAAAACATTGCTTTAACTGTACCTTATTAAAATTGAACATGTTGAATATGTATATATCCAATTTAAGTTAATTAAAGCTGTAATCCATGATCACAAATTGAATGCTATGTTTACAATTGTTGAAAGCCATGTGCTTTTTTTGCGGGGAAAATGCGGACCCCCTTAACAGGAATCAGTTAAATTTCATTGTAACATTTATTTATAGACAGTAAAAATAATTTTGGCAATCATTTTGACTAACTGCTAAGATTTAATTATTCATGAAAAATTTTCTTAGGGTGAAACTGTATATACCTTAATTATCTACATCTGCCACAGTATTTTCTATCCAATATACAAGGAACATAAGCTACAAATTGGTCATTGTACTTTCAAATTATATACATTTTACAGACTTAAGAGTTTTGGGTGAAAGTAACGTATATCATGTATATTCATCATTTAACACCATTTAAATGCATTTAAATAAGTTGGTACGAGTTAGCAATGGTACGAGTTTACAATGGTACGTACGTACAGGATAACTATAATTCGATAAAAACACAATAAGTACATGGCTCATGCACTTGTAACGGGGATTGGCTATTCTTTAAGTTGAGTGACTATTCAGATTGTTACATTTTGCATGTGCAGTTGAATTAGTTTAGAGAATAATACTATCCAGCTGTACCAGGGTTACCGGCCAAAAATGCTTGAGACTCGCGCATGTTCATGCTTTTTTTGCAACAGTATTCTTGGATCTATTTCTTTCCTCTTTGATCTTTTGAATTTTGGCCAAATCTCATGCATTTGTTTAATGAAAGTTTGGCAGAACTGCTATACATGTGTCAATGAAAACTATGGCAATCGTATCCCTCAGAGCATTCTGCTCTTTGATTAATCAACAGCATTGTCCTATATTAGTTATAATTAAAGTTGAATTCTTTGATTCGCTGTTTTACGTCATGCCCGCTAACAAATTGAAAACTGTACCTATACGCCTTATTTTTAATCCAGATTTTTAGTAGTTGTATAGTTGTCTTAGAAAGTCTTACTGATTAAAATACTGCAATAGGTAACAATTTGACAATTTAGTAGTGTCAACCCTGTGATTATGACCCGTGTAGATAGGATATTAATCCTGAATACACCGTTTGGTGGTGCGCCGGTCAGATGCGGAATGTACAGATAAGGTAATAGGTAACAGGTGAATATACTATTGGTATCGGTATCGGACTCGACCCGAAACTTCTTAATTATTGACAATATTAATTACGTGGAAAACAAAAGGACCTGGAGTGGTGTAATTTTTAATCTACACCTTTGTACTATATAAGTTATATATAAAGTTGAATTCTGTGATTCGTCGTTTTTACGTGATGACGGCTGACAAATTGGACCTCGTAATTTAAGTATTATAAATGTAATACAATTTAAGATGTCTGTCAACAACAGTCTAACAACTGAAAAATTAAAGCTTAGGAGATATAAACTCTAATAATAACTATGATAGCAGGTGCTAAAAAAAAAGTAACCATTAGAAATTGACAAGTTTGTTCTGTTCAATACAATAAACTGCTACATGTATTTTGTTAATTTTTATTATGCCCCACCTAAGATAGTAGAGGGACATTATGTTTTCTGGTTTGTGCATCCGTTAGTTTGTCCCTTCCTTCGTCCGTTCGTCCTTCTGTCCCCCTTCATGTTAAAGATTTTGGTCACGGTAGTTTTTGAAGTTGAAGTCCAATCAACTAGAAATTTAGTACGCATTGTTATTGTGCCCTTTGCTATGATCTTTCTAATTTTAATGCCAAATTAGAGTTTTGACCCCAATTTCACAGTTCACTAAACATAGAAAATGATGTGAGTGGGGCATCCTTGTACTATGGACACATTCTTGTTGTTTTTTGTGTTGCTGTCATCTCATTGATGTAGCACTCCACATTAACAAATACAATGTTTTTAAAAGCTTCATAAATATATTTAGCATAGGAAATTTGTGCTTTGGATATATGTACAGTTATTTTTGTCCTTTTTTAGATGATAAAAGTGTGGTGATTAAATGTGACTTAAGAGAGAGAATACTTAACCCAGCACAGCTTCCTTTCTATGGAAATTTTGTAAGTAAATATCAGGTAGACTAGTTGTTGAAAAGTTGTACATTTTACCATCAGTTCTTATATGTGTTTTATTTTTCGTATGTCAATTGTTAAGGATACCTCATGGTAGTGCAAGATGACAATTTTTTTAATGAAGTTTTATTTGTATTGGTAAGAAGTACTTTGTACTGGTAAAAAATACTTCAAAGTTACAAAACAGTAATTTGTTTGTATGTTTATTGTTTTATTTTAGACTGTCCATCCTGACTCTGCCACAATGAAGACATTTCCATCCACCAGTAAAGCACTAGGAATGTCTATCCCTATCTACAAGATCAAAATACTTGGACTTCTGTCTTCACAAGATTTGTGTGATTCTATTGTATATGGAATGGTTAGTAAAATTAAATGACAATATAATAAATGTTAATGGGCATTGCCAAAAATCAAATATATATGATATGATTAAACAGCATAGATGTTGGTAATCAAAGACTTCAAAAATGGGCATTATACTTTACAGTATATGATTTTGAAATCAGAAAATATGGTATGGTTTCCAATGCAATGAGACAACTTGCCACCAAAGAACCAAATGATGTAGTAGTTAACAACTATAGGTCACCCTACTTCAACAATGAACAAAAGTTAATCTTCATAGAAACTATAAAAGGCTTCTATTACTGTAAATTCAGAAATTATTGAGAGGTTTTTATTATTGCGAATAATGCGACAGAGTTGTAAACGCAATAATTAAAACTCACATTTTGTAATATTTTAACTGAATAAAGCATGACTTTTCCCCAAATCATTAAAATTAAAATCGTATTCAAGTTGAAATTGACAAAATCGCAATAATAAATGCACGCGATAATTTCTGAATTTATAGTAAATGACAAATGGAAACCAATTAAAATGAGAAAACTAATGGCTTGATTTATGTACAAAACAATGAACAAAAAAATGATATCAGATAACAAACCACAACCATGGAATTGCAGGCTCCTAAATTTGGACAGGTACAAACAGAATCTTTTACCTCGTGGGACACCCTTGGTATAAAAGTTGAAATAAAAGTTATACGTTCACAAGGGGCTTTAGAGAATCACAAAATTTAACTAAACAGATTTGGGAAAAAATTTGGTTGCTTATATAGGGAATCACTGAATCGTGACTGGAGCCTGCCCCCTCTTAGGCAGTTAGTGGGCCCCTACTTATGAAAATTTCTGGATCCGCCAGTGCTAAATTAGATGTTCAAAAAATTCAAAAGAAACTGGCAACCAAATATTGGTCATTTGTAAAATAAAAAAAAAAAATTAACAAAACACTACAACTGCCATTGTGTTATAGCCCTGAATGTTCTTGCATTTATGTGTACTGTATTCCTGTCATGTAATGGTGTCATTTTAGTGTTGCATTTAACATTGCCATAAAAGTGTAAGGTTTTGCAAAAACAAGTTCAACCCACCATTTTTTCTTAAAATGTCCTGTGCCAAGTCAGGAAAATTGCAATTGTTTTCTTATAGTTCTTTCTGTGTGAGTTGCATTGTCGTTGTTTTTTTGTTGTTGTTGCATTTTAGTGTTTCTGTTGTTTCATTGTTTTCTTCTCATATTTGATGTGTTTTCCTCAAGTTTAGTTTGTAACCTGGATTTGTTTTCTCTCAATCAATTTACGACTTTGGAACATGGATATGCTACTGTTGCCTTTATTCATAGGCTCAAGAACATCATGTATGTTAAAGTAGCTGGGTAACAATCTATTGAGTATTCAACCCTCCTCCTAACCTGGGATTGTATATATATAGTAATTAATGGCATCTACATTTACAATAATGTGCGAAAAGAGATATTCAACCTTGTTTGTATATTTTAATTAATTCTAAAGGCAATTTCAAGTGTCTTGAGTTATATTTAGATTTCTAAAAAGTTGAAATTCAAAAGCTTATTAGAAAATCCCATAAAAATATAATTTAATCATTTTTTTGTTGTTTTATAGATCTATTATTATGCTTGCCACGAACCTAACATGTCTATTTTTGCAGCCAATGATAGCTTTAGCCACAAACTGTTGGAAAATAGATTGGGATGATCTGGAGAAAAATCAACAGCTATTTAAAGCATTATGCTATAAGCTGGTTGAAAAAGTAAGATTAAGTTAAAAAGGCTACTTAATTTTTCCCCATTCTATAAAAAAATGCATTATGGTAAAATCTGGTAGAAATAGTAAGATTTAGTTTAAAAAGGCTTCATTATTTTCTCTTTTCTGATTGTATAAAATACCCATTAAGTTTTAACTTGTAGAAAAAGTTAGATGCTGCATTATTTTCTTTCCTTATTCAGAGTCATTGTATAGAAAATGCATATTAATGTTATATTATAAGCTGGTAATTAAGTAAGATAGCTGTAAAAAAAGTTTACAGGGACATTTTCTTTTGTCTCCTTGATTGTATATAAAATAATGCATTATGTTATAACTGGTATTAAAAGAAAGATTTAGTTTGCAAGGCCACATTATTTTACTTTTCTTATTATATGTAAAAATGAATGGCTCATTATGTTATAAGTGGTAGTAAAAGTAAGATTTAAATTCCAAGGCCGCATTATTTTATTTTCCTTATTGTTTACAAAAGATAATGTTATAAGAATTAGTTAATTAGGTTACAATATATACTATCCTCCTACACATTAAATATCTTAATATACAATGATACATCTTAAGTATTAAATTGGAGTAGAGTAATGATTGTGTTCACTTTTAGCTCACCTGGCCCAAAGGGCCAAGTGAGCTTTTCTCATCACTTGGTGTCCATCGTCCATTGTCCGTCGTCGTTGTCCGTCGTCGGCGTCTGTTGTCGTTGTCCGTCGTCATTAGCTTTTACAAAAATCTTCTCCTCTAAAACTATGGAGTCAAATTTAACGAAACTTGGCCACAATCTTCATTAGGGTATTTTGTTTAAAAAATGTGTGGCGTGACCCTGCCAACCAACCAAGATGGCCGCCATGGCTAAAAATAGAACATAGGGGTAAAATGCAGTTTTTGACTTATAACTCAAAAAACAAAGCATTTAGAGCAAATCTGACATGGGGGTAAATTTGTTAATCAGGTCAATATCTATCTGCCCTGAAATTTTCAGATGAATCAGACAACTGTTGTTGGGTTGCTGCCCTTGAATTGCTAATTTTAAGGAAATTTTGCTGTTTTTGGTTATTATCTTGAATATTATTATAGATAGAGATAAACTGTAAACAGCAATAATGTTCAGCAAAGTAAGATTTACAGATAAGTCACATGACAGAAATGGTCAGTTGACCCCTTTAGGAGTTATTGCCCTTTATAGTCAATTTTAACCATATTTTGTAAATTTTAGTAATCTTTACAAAAATCTTCTCCTCTAAAACTACTTAGCCAAATTAAACCAAACTTGGCCACAATCATCATTGGAGTATTTAGTTTAAAAAGTGTGTCGCGTGACCCTGCCAACCAACCAAGATGGCTGTCACGGCTAAAAATAGAACATAGGGGTAAAATGCAGTTTTTGGCTTATAACTCAAAAACCAAAGCATTTAGAGCAAATCTGATTGAGATTTCATTGTTGATCAGGTCAAAATCTATGTGCCCTGAAATTTTCAGATTGTTCAGACAACCTGTGGTTAGGTTGCTGCCCCTGAATTGGTAATTTTAAGGAAATCTTGCTGTTTTTTTTATTATTTTGAATATTATTATAGATAGAGATAAACTGTAAATAGCAATAATGTGCAGCAAAGTAAGACCTTAAAATAAGTCAACATGACCAAAATGGTCAATTGACCCCCTAAGGAGTTATTGTCCTTTGTAGTCAATTTTTAACAATCTTCAGAAAATTTGTAAATTTTTACTAACATTTTCCACAGAAACTACTGAGCCAAGTTTATTATAGAAAGAGATAATTGTCACTGTATAAGCAGCAAGAATGTTTTGTAAAGTAAGATGTACAAACACATCACCAAAACACAATTTTTTCATGAATCCATCTGCGTCCTTTGTTTAATATTCACATATAGACCAAGGTGAGCAACACAGGCTCTTTAGAGCCTCTAGTTCATTCAGATTGTTGAACAAAGAACAAAAATGAAAATATCAGAAATTATATGGTCACAGGGGGCTTAATTTTTTTTTACCAAATACATCTAAAATATAAGTAAAAATTCATAAGAAACAACTGGCAATACATTTGTATTGATCAATTACATAAAATTAAAAACAAATATTATTATTGTAAAACATATACTAAGAAACAATTGGAATAGTCGCAATGTTGCAATCTTTCTTTCTTTATGGTTAGGATCAAGTGTTGATAGGAGAATTAGAAAATCCTGTACCAAACAGATCACGTTCAGACCAGGAAGTAAAACCCAATGGAAGCTTTGTTTTCTTGCCTGCTCCTAATGGCACACTGTTGGTTAAATCTATTGCTGTACAGGAGTTGTTACTTCCATGTCAGACAGGGACATCCCTAGATGGTGCCACAGAAGAATCTTTAGAACTTATAAGTTCGTCCTTACATCAGGTTTGTTTTTATAATGTATATGGTCTGCTAACCTCATCTGTCAGACAGGGACATCACTAGATGGTGCCACAGAAGAATCTTTAGATCTAATAATTTCGTCCTTACATCAGGTTTGTCATAATAAACTTCCATGTCAGACAGGGACATCACTAGATGGTGCCACAGAAGAATCTTTAGAACTTATTAGTTCGTCCTTACATCAGGTTTGTCATAATATACTTCCATGTCAGACAGGGACATCACTAGATGGTGCCACAGAAGAATCTTTAGAACTTATAAGTTCGTCCTTACATCAGGTTTGTCATAATATACTGCCATGTCAGACGGACATCCCTAGATGGTGCCACAGAAGAATCTTTAGAACTTATAAGTTCATTCTTACATCAGGTTTGTTTTTATAATGTATATGGTCTGCTAACCTCATCTGTCAGACAGGTCATCCCCAGATGGTACCACAGAAGAATCTTTAGAAAGTATTAGTTCGTCCTTACATCAGGTTTGTCATAATATACTTCCATGTCAGACGGACATCCCTAGATGGTGCCACAGAAGAATCTTTAGAACTTATAAGTTCATTCTTACATCAGGTTTGTTTTTATAATGTATATGGTCCGCTTACCTCATCTGTCAGACAGGTCATCCCCAGATGGTACCACAGAAGAATCTTTAGAAAGTATTAGTTCGTCCTTACATCAGGTTTGTCATAATATACTTCCATGTCAGACAGGGACATCACTAGATGGTGCCACAGAAGAATCCTTAGAACTTATAAGTTCGTTCTTACATCAGGTTTGACATACTTTACTTCCATGTCAGACAGGGACATCACTAGATGGTGCCACAGAAGAATCCTTAGAACTTATAAGTTCGTCCTTACATCAGGGTTGTCAGAATTTACAAAATCTCATATGAAAAAGGTTGTCAGGTTATGTCAGATTTCTATGGTCTCAGTCCTCCTTGTAAGTCTTTTATTAAATACACATTTGATAAATTTAGATTTTACTAAGAAACTATGGTTCTAAATCCTTTGGGCAAAGTGGATTTTAATGGACTAAATTTAACAATTTTTTTCAGTTCAATTTGGTAAAAAATCTCTAAATGTTTGAAGGCCCTTGTACATCTATGACTTTCAAATGCTAACACTAGAGCATTCCTGATGAAGATAAATGTAGAAAAGCACTTTCAAAATGACTTTGGATGTATGAAATTTTTATAAAGCGCTTTTTTCATTTCCAACTTAATAGATTCACCTTCATTTCCAGATTTCATCCATGACATTATGCCTTAGACTTTTAAGTTATATACCATGTGTGATATCATTGCAGTATTATATCTGTTGTAATATTGATAAGTTGTTAACATTTCTTATTGCATTTTTCCCAAGAAAATATTCTGCTGCTTCTACTTAATTTCAAGGTTTCTCATGATTAAATAATGTAAGTCACTGATACAACTCTTCAGCTTATACCTAAATAAAGATCACTTGTTCACTGATTGTTTTTAAAACCAAATAAAGAAAATAGAGACTTAAACACAATAATGCATAATGTGATAAGAAAACAGTATTTTTAGCTTTTTATGTAGGCCAAGCTTAAAATACAATACAGTGATGCTATTTCAAAATACAATATACATTAACAGGTCTATCACACCTTACTGTTTGATGTAATTGTAGCGGAATCGGTTTTTATATATCTAAAATTATATGTGAGATTGCTTATTTCAATTTACAATTCATTTTCATTGTTATTATTTTGCCTACATGTTCGTATCTAGGGTAAACTAAAAAGTGTAGTTGATTTTTATTGGTTAATCACTAAGGGTTCTCGGTGTTTTACATAAGATAAATGATAAAAAGCTTTTCTTTCCTTCTCGGTAGTAATCAATAGTTGTTTGGATTAAAATATATTCGAGTGCACCTTTATATACAAGTTTGTATCGAAGTACGCGGTTGGTTAAAGTTGTTATTTCTTCACCTGTAATTAGTATATAAAGTAGATATTTTATTAATTCGGCGCTTGATCGTATAAAGCCAAGGTCTGTATAAGACATAATCGACATTTGGTTTGAATAAAACCACCGTTGTTTATCTTTATTATTAAGGGCTTACGGGTGTATTATACCCCGATGTCTGAATAAGACACTGCAACTTGGTTTGAATAAAACCGATATGCTTTATTTCTTAGGGTGATTGTTCGTTGCTTTATTTGGTCCGCTTTTAGTCCATAGCGTGTTCTAGTAAGAATTTAGTAAAGAAGCTTTTATATTTTGGGGGTTTGAATTTAAGATTTAATGAGATTACGATAGAGTTTAACAGTTTATGGTATTTACGGTAAAATGCCATTTGTTTAGAAGCCGAAACTTAATATTCATTTTACATTTTTGATAAGAGCTTTTACATTATTTTACAATGTAATATTTTATGTGACTTTGATACTTTGTATTGTTATTGCAATATTATTTACATCTGTTGATATTTTGAGAGACCTTATTAAATTATATAAACTTACTTATCTCGATCTCTTCAGCCAAGGAGACTCAGGGCCCAGTGGTTCGAACCTTTACATAAGGTTAACAGACGGTTTTATACAATTTATAGTCGGAAATATCAAGTAGACTTGTGTTTCGGGAATTAATCATTTCCGAGCCATAAGACCAATTACGCTTGATTTAATATAATTGTCCGATTACAGGTGTTTCAATTTGTAGTCAACTTAGGGATATTGAGGTCAATGTCAAGTATTGATTTATCGGTGTACTTATAGGTAAAGGTGTGTTCGAAGAGTAGACACACGTATTTACGGTATTGTTGATTTAGACACACGATAAAAAGGAACTCGTCATTACAATGTAGAAATACCTATAGTTTTAGAGGCTGAGTTAACAGTAAAGCTGACTTTAACAAATAAAACACACAGATGATAAAGGAAAGATATTTTATACATAGAAAAATACTGAGGTTAAACCGTCTCCTGTTACATTTTGGCGCCCAACGTGGGGCCCTGTTGTAAAACATCCAAGGCTGAGAGATAAGGATATTGTATTTTTTTTTTTATTATTGAAACTGAAAGCTCGAACATAGAGTTTATTTAAGAATATTTATAATTTCAAAATGGCAGAAGGGGGCAAAAATATTAGTTCTGAAGATTACATACCCGTTGAAATGGCAAATAATAGAGTCATGAGTTTTATTAGTGATATTGAAAGGGATTTAGAGGATATGAGACTCAAGACATTTAAAGATTATGAGGATCATAGGGGTCTGTCTAATCCTGGTCATGGTGCAAGTCGATTTTTGATAGGTTCTAGTGAGAAGGTTGATTCTGTTGATAGGTCTGATTGTAATAAGTTAGGTTCATTTGAATTATATTCACGGGAGGGGGATAAGCATAAAAGTAGTACTCCGAATGAAAACTTGCGATCCGGCTTTAGCGTTAAAAGGGATAGCAGTCGCGATTCGAATGTTAAATTTAACTTAGAGCATGGTTACTCAACGGATTGTTCTGACTCGAATAATCCCCGTCCGCGAATAAGACAAGGGAGAAAATTCTTCAAAATAGGCGTGAAGGGTTGCATGCTTACAACCTGCCAAGTCGCGAGGAGGCGTCCCGAGATTCGGTTGGAATGTACAACCGATTATATAATCCTCCAACAACTGCTATCTCTAATATTAGGAACCCCTACACGTAGAACACGCTATGGACGTCTTGTTACATGTAATAGTCAATAATAGTGTCAACCCTTTTCAATGTATATACATGTATGTTTTATTTTAAAGGTCTCTCATTATTTTATCGTTTTTATTATAGAAGTATTAATATGTAAAACAAACAACAAAACATACACAGAAATTCTCTATCACATTCCTAAGGCATATATCTCTCGCACATTATTGCTGCGAACTGATTTCAACAACACATCATATATATATATTTTTTTTTTTTTTTTTGCGTTATTATTATTATATTTTAGTTTATACTTATATCAAAACTAGTAAAATTTCATACACTGATATATATATATACGGCATGGATCTTAGGAGCCAGTTTATAGAAATGACAGAATTTTCCATGAAACTGTATTTATGATATTTCGAATCAGTGTATCATGTGTCATGTCTATAAACGCGTGCATAATATTGATTGATACTCGCTCTGACACTGGGTCAAAGAACTCTGCTCGTCAAAGCTTTATGTTTCGATAAGGCCGAAGTGACTAAAAATCGTATTATTGCACTACACACTTTAGGTATATATTGCAAGTAGGATTGCCTTAACTAAGGTTTAAAACTATATAGATTTGATGGATTTAGGTTTAGAGAACCTCCCAAGTTTTTATAGACCTTAGGAGTTTATTAGAGGAAAGTTTTGCTTGTACACGACTAGAATCCTGGTGTTTGGTTATAGTATTGTGGGTACAGGATTTAAATCACGCGCATGATGTAGTAGAGTCGCGTCACGTCTGTTTTAATTATCAGCTTTATTATTTAAATGAACTATATTTTCAAAATCTATATTCAGAATTATTTTACCGCGTATCTATATAATAATATGTAGATTAGTATACATCCATACAAATAAAAAAAACAGAAAAAAAATAACAACACACAGATAGTTTCATTTTTTTTTGTTTTGTTTATTTCATAATTGTGTTCTTTTCTTTTGATTTATTTTTACTGATGATTGTTCGATTTTAGCAATGGAATACACGGTATCGTCAAGAGAAATGGCTAGCTTGGACATGGACACAAGAGTATTAAGACCTGGTTGTCCAATTGGTGGAATGCCTTGTCCAGTGGCATCCTGCAGTACAGGAAAACTCAATTTCAGACAGCTTGTCCGCCACTGGAAGAAATACCATGAACTAGAAAGACATGCCCATAAGTGTCCGTTATGTGGGATTACAGACACCAGACGGAATGACCTAAAGCGGCATATCAGAGTAATGCATTGGGTCACGGGTGGTAATATGGAACATCTGATGAAGTCAGTTGTCGCCGTGACTGTCGTTAACCCTCAATACAAGGAACCTGGGACTGCGGTCCTGCCCAAGTATGTCCGTCCAGGTCAGGATAGTACGGAAGACTCATTAGTAGAAGACTGCATTACTGGTGTAACCCCCGCCGATGATGAAGAAGTGGTTGAGGTAGTTGAGGAAATAGTGGAAGTCGATGAGGTATATTATGAGGCCCTCACACCTAGGGAAATGGCACAGCGACAACGGGAGGAATATGTAAGACAACATGCCATTCATTTGAATGAATTAGAAACTCCGGATGATCTTGTCGCACGTGATCAGGTGGCAACATTTGCTGATGTCGACGGGAAAACTCGTATGGTGGTTAAACCCAACTGGAACTTTAAAATGTGACTTTAATATTTTTTATATATATATGTTCAAATGTAAACATTTGCTTTTTAAGTTGGGGGGAATGTAGCGGAATCGGTTTTTATATATCTAAAATTATATGTGAGATTGCTTATTTCAATTTACAATTCATTTTCATTGTTATTATTTTGCCTACATGTTCGTATCTAGGGTAAACTAAAAAGTGTAGTTGATTTTTATTGGTTAATCACTAAGGGTTCTCGGTGTTTTACATAAGATAAATGATAAAAAGCTTTTCTTTCCTTCTCGGTAGTAATCAATAGTTGTTTGGATTAAAATATATTCGAGTGCACCTTTATATACAAGTTTGTATCGAAGTACGCGGTTGGTTAAAGTTGTTATTTCTTCACCTGTAATTAGTATATAAAGTAGATATTTTATTAATTCGGCGCTTGATCGTATAAAGCCAAGGTCTGTATAAGACATAATCGACATTTGGTTTGAATAAAACCACCGTTGTTTATCTTTATTATTAAGGGCTTACGGGTGTATTATACCCCGATGTCTGAATAAGACACTGCAACTTGGTTTGAATAAAACCGATATGCTTTATTTCTTAGGGTGATTGTTCGTTGCTTTATTTGGTCCGCTTTTAGTCCATAGCGTGTTCTAGTAAGAATTTAGTAAAGAAGCTTTTATATTTTGGGGGTTTGAATTTAAGATTTAATGAGATTACGATAGAGTTTAACAGTTTATGGTATTTACGGTAAAATGCCATTTGTTTAGAAGCCGAAACTTAATATTCATTTTACATTTTTGATAAGAGCTTTTACATTATTTTACAATGTAATATTTTATGTGACTTTGATACTTTGTATTGTTATTGCAATATTATTTACATCTGTTGATATTTTGAGAGACCTTATTAAATTATATAAACTTACTTATCTCGATCTCTTCAGCCAAGGAGACTCAGGGCCCAGTGGTTCGAACCTTTACATAAGGTTAACAGACGGTTTTATACAATTTATAGTCGGAAATATCAAGTAGACTTGTGTTTCGGGAATTAATCATTTCCGAGCCATAAGACCAATTACGCTTGATTTAATATAATTGTCCGATTACAGGTGTTTCAATTTGTAGTCAACTTAGGGATATTGAGGTCAATGTCAAGTATTGATTTATCGGTGTACTTATAGGTAAAGGTGTGTTCGAAGAGTAGACACACGTATTTACGGTATTGTTGATTTAGACACACGATAAAAAGGAACTCGTCATTACAATGTAGAAATACCTATAGTTTTAGAGGCTGAGTTAACAGTAAAGCTGACTTTAACAAATAAAACACACAGATGATAAAGGAAAGATATTTTATACATAGAAAAATACTGAGGTTAAACCGTCTCCTGTTACATAATACTGTAAACTCAAAAATAATTGCATACATTTGTTTTTTTTCAAAAATGGACAAAACTGCAACATTAGTAATTGTGATATCAGAAATATTTGCTTACATATGCATGTGAGTTCTAAAGTTATACTGGCTCATTCCCATTATTCACATTAATACAAAAAAACATTCTCTAGCAAAGTTGATTTTTGTGAGGAGGGAACATTCTCCATGTGTAGCTATTGTAGGACTTCGATGATGGCATACCATAAAGTCTCTTGCTGAATGCATTTTATATAAAGATACAGAGATGTGGTATGATTGAAAATCACACAACTATCTGCCAGAGTTCAAATAACAATGATAAAAGCAATTATAGGATGTTTTGTTGATGCAGTAAAACTTCAAATCGTAACAACACACAATAAGTTTTAAATGAACTAAACATTGAAAATAGTGTATTTTGCATTAAAATCAGGGTAAATAATGATCTTAAATAGGTCATGTTTTATGCTTGTATCACATTTTATTGTTACTAGATATTGTCCGAGTTGTCAATTCAAAAGAAAGTCCTATCATTCTAAAAGGAAATAACTCCATATAGGTATACAAGGGAAATTAAAAGACATCGTAGAGATGTTAATTATATTTTATATTGCTTTAAGCATTTATTTGGTCAATGATGTCATTGACTTGCACTTCTATGATGTCATAACAAAACCTTTATTGCTGTAAAACATAATTAAATCATCAAAGTAAGTCAATAATATGAAAATAAGCTCTGTTTACATTAAAGTCACTGCTTGTTTTAATAACAATACAGATTAGATTAATTTTGTCCCTCGAGGGTTTCCATACTAACATCACTTTCTAATGTTTCATAAACTAAAATAGTTCAAATTTATCCAATATAGTCATCTTTGTTGCCACAAATTGATGCATTTAAAAGTACAAAAGTCATATTTTTTTAAAAACCAAAACAAATTATGGTGACATGATGGTAGTGGTATATTATCATCACATGTAAACAATTGGTAGTTGTCACAGCTTTGCGTCGGATTTTCATTAGACTAATTATTGGAAAGTAGGATTTAACTCAGCTGTTTAAATGTTACAGTGGTTAGACTAAAATATCACCTTTTGGTTTTATAATTTTGTTTGAAAGTAATAGTCCAGGAAAGACCCCATTTCATATTTGATTTGCTTGAAACTGATTGACATTAACAAGGACTTTTTTAAAACTGATGAAGATTCATATTTGTCTTTATTGATTCTTTTGGAAAGGTGTTGGGCTGAAAACAGAACCAATGAAAATTGTCTGTAGCAAAATAACCAATTAGGTTCTAAAGTGGTATTAAAAACTTAACAAACAATCAATCAATTAAGGTAGCACAATACAAAGATTTTATAACTCCAACTCCCAAGTTTTAAAATGCTGTAACTTTCTTAATAATGCTTGAAAATTTATAAAAGTGGTAGTTTTAACAGATTACTCTTTTAAATTAATGCAATGTTAGTATTATGAAACAATTATGGTACCAATTATAATGTTAACTGTGTGTAAAATATTTTTCACCAAATTTCCACTTTCAAATGAAATTAGCTTCTGCATAGGTATCCCTAGAGGATTGATTTTATTATATGTTGTTTCTATGGCCATTATCTACAAAAGGGTGTCTCAGATTTCAGATAGAATGTATAGAACAAATTTTACACCTAATTAAAAATTATATTCTTTTATGTGGTTAGCTATATATAGGATGTTTATACTAATTAGATATATATGAGAGAATGGAATACCATAGCAACAATCTGAGACACCCTAATTTGAAGCCCATGATGTGTTGATTAAGATTTCGTTAAAATTTTCTGTATAGTTGAAGAGGTGATAGAGCTAAATTAATTCAAGTTAACTTACCCAGATTTTGCCACTTATTACATAATGATTGCATAATAAAAATATTGCAATCTTTTAAAAGATTAATCTTTTGTCTATCTATATATTACTCTTTTATCTATCTACATATTACTCTTTTATTATTTTCTATGCGTTCATAAGAAAGTTACAGCATTTCAAAGGTTAGTGATTGGAAGTAAAAAAATCTTTGTATTGTGCTACCTTAAATAGAACCCAGATAATACTGTTGCAAAAGTTGAATTTATAGATTGATTCAAATTAAACAAGATACAGAGTATAATCCTCAAAATAGACAAAAAAAGTTTTCTCATTTGAATTGTTTTTCATGTTTTTCATTTGTAATTTTGGGGCCTTTTCTGGCCTTTTATAGCTGACTGGCCAACTGTTAATTTCTGTTTCATTTGGTCTCTCGTGAAGAGTTGTCTCATTTAGGAGGGAGGTTGGACCCCTCTTTTTTGGGGACAATTAACGCATCTGAATTGGAACATATAGTAAAAACACCCCCACCCCACCCACCCTTTTTTGTCCTGGGTTAGTAACCCCCCTTTTTTAAATGGCTGGGTCCGCCCCTGAAATATGTCATTAAAGTATCAATTTGATTATGAGGATAAGAAACTGGGGAAGTCCAAATTACCAAGCCATTCATCAGTTTCATATCTAATACTAAAAACATATTATTTTGACTTGGACCAAATATTGTTTTTATACTGCAATTTACAACGGCTACAATGATAACCTTACAAAATGTTGCCACCAAAATAAAACTTATTTACTATCACTAAATGAACCCTTGTTTTTAATGAAAAATGACATGATATGCTCAAAATATCACTTTGTTACGATTTTTAGAATACAATGACAACAGGATACAGTATAGCTGCTGAAGGAATAATTTTATATTAACCAATAAAAGTCTGAAACCAAAAACATAAAATGCAGTTTTATGAAATGTGCATAATTTGCCATCTTGCTCTAATCTTTCCATGAATTAAGTAATAAAAGTCAATGTAATATCGCTTTTAATATTGCAAGTTAAGAATAAAATTTCTTTATTTCTATTCATTATTTTAACTTTATTAATATGTTGACAGTTGTATCATAATTGTATGTAACTTGTTTCTAGAATACTAATAAAGAGGTATTTTACATCTTCATTAAGAAGTACAGAATATTGAAGAAGTCTAAAATTCAATATTTTATTGTATACCAGCTTGATGCCTTTTATAATTCATAAATGTAACAAAATACATTTCTTTTAATCTGTGCATGTTATGAAATCACAAATTTGAAACCTGATTATGAAACTGTTTTCAAACAATTCACAGGTTATGAAATCACAAATTTGAAATCTAATTATGAAACTGTTTTTCAAACAATTCACAGGTTATGAAATAACAAATTTGAAACCTGATTATGAAACTGTTTTCAAACAATTCACAGGTTATGAAATAACAAATTTGAAATCTAATTATGAAACTGTTTTTCAAACAATTCACAGGTTATGAAATAACAAATTTGAAACCTGATTATGAAACTGTTTTCAAACAATTCACAGGTTATGAAATCACAAATTTGAAATCTAATTATGAAACTGTTTTTCAAACAATTCACAGGTTATGAAATAACAAATTTGAAACCTGATTATGAAACTGTTTTCAAACAATTCACAGGTTATGAAATCACAAATTTGAAATCTAATTATGAAACTGTTTTTCAAACAATTCACAGGTTATGAAATAACAAATTTGAAACCTGATTATGAAACTGTTTTCAAACAATTCACAGGTTATGAAATCACAAATTTGAAATCTAATTATGAAACTGTTTTTCAAACAATTCACAGGTTATGAAATAACAAATTTGAAACCTGATTATGAAACTGTTTTCAAACAATTCACAGGTTATGAAATCACAAATTTGAAATCTAATTATGAAATTGTTTTTCAAACAATTCACAGGTTATGAAATCATGAATTTGAAATCTGATTATGAAACTGTTTTTCAAACAATTCACAGGTTATGAAATCACAAATTTGAAATCTGATTATGAAATTGTTTTTCAAACAATTCACAGGTTATGAAATCATGAATTTGAAATCTGATTATGAAATTGTTTTTCAAACAATTCACAGGTTATGAAATCATGAATTTGAAATCTGATTATGAAACTGTTTTTCAAACAATTCACAGGTTATGAAATCACAAATTTGAAATCTGATTATGAAATTGTTTTTCAAACAATTCACAGGTTATGAAATCATGAATTTGAAATCTGATTATGAAATTGTTTTTCAAACAATTCACAGGTTATGAAATCATGAATTTGAAATCTGATTATGAAATTGTTTTTCAAACAATTCACAGGTTATGAAATCATGAATTTGAAATCTGATTATGAAATTGTTTTTCAAACAATTCACAGGTTATGAAATCATGAATTTGAAATCTGATTATGAAATTGTTTTTCAAACAATTTACAGGTTATGAAATCACAAATATTAAAACTGATTATGAAACAGTTTTTAAAACTTTTACAAAAGTATGCATTGTTGTCACATGATTCATTTTACTTACAGATTGAAGAATTTGATAGTTATAACCCTCTGATGGCCTCTTCAGGATTATATCAATGTTTGAAGAATAAAAACAAAAAGCCTGAACCTAAACAGCAAAAAAGAAAAACAGAAAATGTAAGAATTTACTATAATTCCTTGATATTTGTAATGTGTTATTTTCAATAACTAGCACTTGGGGATAGCACTGCTGGTGTACTGCTAGTCCCAGAGTATTTTATCAGTTTAGAAGTCAGTTCTAAGGAATGGACCAGCTTTTCAATCAAATTTTATATGATTCCCAGGTGATACAATAATGGATCATTGAGAACTAATGTTCCAACTCTCTCTGGCAAAGTTGACCTTGTGTGAATTGGATGTTCATTTTAGGTCACATATTGGTTATATAGCTCTTATAGATTTTATGCATTTGTTCATCAATGGCTCCCAAATGTGTAGGTTTGTGTATTCCTAATGATGATCTATCCATAAAAAGGTCTTTGAACACATTAAATCATTAATTTATAATTCAGATGACACTTAAAGTAGGAAAAACAGCTCAAGAGTAAACCCTTTTGTTAGTTATGCCAAAAATCACTGTCATATTACTATCATGATGTCAATAGAAAGTCACAGAAAGCAAACTTATTTTTCTGAAATGTTGATTATTTTAAGATAAATTTTCCAAAAACTCCAAAATATTTAAACAAATTAAAAAGTTTATGCTTTCAAAATTTGTCAATTTTCTGTCTAAAAGTTAAGAATCTTAACCAAGTCATTGATCTGAAACCTTATTGCACTGCACATCCAAAGCTTGGGTTCAATGATTTTACCAAGGAATTCAGCCCTTAAGAAAATATAATAAAAAAGGCACCAGGTTAACAGAAAGTAGTATGAAGGAATTAAAGTCTGTGAGTCACATGACCATTATCCCCAAATTTTCTATTGACATTTCAAGGATGATAACCTTTTAAGTTATTCATATAACTTCTTTCAGGTTTTGTTTTCTCATGAATCATCATATTTCTATAAATTCAATACACATTACAAAATAAAGGTTAAGTTTTGATTTTATTGCATATCATTCTCCACATACATTTGTTTAACAGGATGGATGAATTATTTAAAATGAATATATGCATATCATGTCAACTTTCTTTCATCTTTTAATGAATTTGATTATAAAGTTACTATGAGATGTTTAATATTATTTCAAGTTTTGAATTTAATTCATTTATTTCTATTTCTTCTTTAAACTTTATTAATATGTTAACCGCTGTATCATAATTTTATTCGCCTCTTTTCTAGAATACTAATAGAGAAGTGTTAACATCGTCATCAAAGTACAATACCAACATACAAATGACAGGAAAAGCACCAAGGGCATCTCCAGTTTCTACGAGTGTTAAAAGACTGAGACCATTGCTAAACATCTTCCCAACAGACTTGTGATTAACAATTAAAAGGCTTACACCATTGCTAAACATCTTCCCAACAGACTTGTGATTAACAATTAAAAGGCTTACACCATTGCTGCTATCTTCAATACAGACTTGTAAATAACAAAGAGGTGTAAAAACATAGGTCTGTCTATTTTAAAAGACTTACCCTGAATGAGAGTGTATCAAACAGTCTTTATATTTCTTATGCCTTGTACCTATGAGGTAGCAGTTGACTACCAGAATTTTATTGATATGTTATTATTAAATTAATATCTGCTATATATTTGTGAATATATTATGTTATGAACAATGAAGATAAGGTCCATAATTATACATGTTATGTAAGTTAACAGAGTAAGATAACCTTGAAAATAATTATATAGTTTTTAATTGTTATTTGTTATTTGTTTATTCTGATTATGATGTTTTAATAAATTTGTTAAATATTTATTGTGCTTTTAATGCTTATTTGACCAAGAGAATACAGTACTGAACTCTGCAGCCCAATTTTCCTTACAGCAGGATTGCTGAGCTTTCACTTTCTTGCATAGGTTTTTTATTTTTTTGTTATGTCCCATTTCAGGGCATTATGTTTTCTGGTCTGTGAATCCATTAGTTTGCTCTTCTGTCTTTTCATCTGTCCATCTGTCCTGCTTTTGGTTAGTCAAGGTAGTTTTTGATGAAGTTGAAGGTCAATCAATTGAAATTTAGTACACATGTTCCCTCTGATATGATCATTTTTATTTTATAAAGCCAAATTAGTTTTGACCCCATTTCACAGTCCACTGAACATTTAAAAATTATATTACGAGTGGAGCATATGAGGTTTTTTTTTATCCTTGTCATTTTCATGGAATAGTTTCACAAGTTAGTTTCCTCCTGGTTTTTTGGATCACAAATTTTTTATTAAATTTAGCTCCATTTGTATTCAAATATTTATATCTACTTGACATTTTACCTATTATGTCTGTTTGTTTTATTCACACATCTTTGTCCATGTAATTTGATGCGACTGTTATACAAGTGAGAGGTTAAGCTAGCTTCAATCCACCATTTTCTTCATAAGAAAATGCCGGTATCAAATCAGGAATATGACAGTTGTTATCCATTCGTCCGATGTGTTTGAGCTTTTGATTTTTCAATTTGATAAGAGACTTTCGTTTTGAATTTTCCTCAGAGTTTAGTTTTTTTGTGATTTTACTATTCGCTTACAATTTTTGGGATTTGATTGCTTCAGAAAAAGCTAGTCCTGAAAAGTGATTAAGATTGATCAAATTTATTAAGCATTTTCATTATCATTAAGTAGACTGGAGATTTATCCCTTTTCCCTTTTGTTTTAAATTCATTGACATGATTTGAAGATCGGCGCTTAAATATTATATGATAAAATCAACATGTAGGCATAGTAGAGAATGAGTGAGACAATTGATCACCCAAAAAACAACCAGAGGCATTATGCATATTTGTCTGGTTTCATATGTGGATTCTAAAAAACTTTATAGAACTTCTGGATAATTTAAAATCTAGATCTTTTCCTGAAAAATGTTCTATCAAAACTTTGGATTTTTCAACACTGTATACCACTGATTCATATGTGAACTAGAAAATCGTCTAACAGAAATATTTCAAAATGCTTTCAACATAAAAATGATAGCATGTGCTATAAATTTATTACTTTTGGAAATCATACAGCATATTTTGTTAATAGTGAACATAAAGAAAAAACATTCTTCACAGACGAACAAGTGATAAGTATGCTGGAGTTATTTATTGACAACATATTTGTTGAATTTTGAGGTAGACATAATGAACAATATCGGCATTCCTATGGGAACGAACTGTGCGCCTCTCCTTGCCGACCTCTGCATATTTTCATGATTCAGAGTTCCTTCAGACACTAGTCAAAAACAAGAAGATCAAAGAAGCCACATTATTTAATTTCACATTCAGTTTCTTACCTTTAAAAATGCAAACTTTTCATATTGGTTTTCAAAAATAAATTCCCCAGAACTAGAAATAATAGAAACAACAGACATGGCTTCCGCCGCCTAATGTTCAGACTTATACTTCGAATTTGACATACTCAGTCATCTCAGTACCAGAATCTATGACAACGAGACGAGTATTTTTGTAAATTTACCTTTTCATAAACGTAAGAGGAAAAAGAAAATTGTTATTGCTTGACATGCCTGTTATTGGTTATCAATAAAAGTGCAAGAGGTATATAGAAATAGGAGCTTGTGTTAATAAGTATCTATGATGGTACTTTTAGACTTGTGTTAGTTCTCCTAGATAAGGCGTAAGCATACCCTCTGTTTATCAGGTGAAAATCACTTTAAAAGTTTAACATTTGCAATCATGACTTTGTTTCTGATTATAAAATATACCTGTTACAATTGTTGTTGTCTCAATTCTGTTGTTCTTTTCTAGTTCATTACTAACCACCTAAACAATGACAGGCTTGTAACATGAGTAACATGATGACATTTAGAATAGAAAATAAAATCCAATGCGTCTTCGTTTGGTTGGCTTTTTATTGGAATGATGACAAGATTTGTTGTGTTTTAATTATCTTTTTGTGTTTGTCATTTGGCAGGATATTTGCACATATTTTAGAGAACATTTCAGTCAGTATGTAGCTAATGGTAATATCTTTGGTTACCTTGCTTGTTAGCTGAACCGTGAAGTCATTGTGAGGTAAGGCAAACTTCCCTCCTTTAATAGTAGACTAGCCCAACAGATAAAAAATCTATCTATCTGTAGGACTAAGCTACTTTAAAAGGAGGGAAGTTTACCTTACCTATCAATGACTTCACGGTTCAACTAACAAGATAGCTAACCAAATATATTACCATTAGCTACATACTGACTGAAATGTGCTGTAAGCAGTTTACTTTTTATCTTGTTGCCTGTTCGAATTTTTTTCTCAGTGTCGTATTTTATAAACCGTCTTTTTAATTTGAATTGACTGTAAGTGTTTCACCTTTCAATTCAGTTGATGAAACATCTTTCTTTAATTCATATCACATACCCAAATTGTTCAAAATTTACTAACTTTCCCTTATTTGTGCTCCGACAAATTGAGCATTATTGCAATTCTATAGTCTTAATTTTCTGTTATCAGCCTATTGGTAAAAAGGACACGCATAAAGTTTTAATTACCTGGTATCTTTGATTTTTTTTTATAATTTTACCAATTTAATCACTCAGTTTGATTGTGTTTGCATGTTTTACACCTTGATCTTAAAGCTTCCTATAGAAACAAAACAAATATTGACCTGACTTTATTATAGGCTGATCTAATTTTTTTAGGCTGACCTAATTTTTTTTCACTTGACCCAATTGAAAGTAAAAGGAAACACACTTGAATATTGTTGTTGGAAATTGAAATCTCCTAGGGTAGTTCTGCAAAATGCATCCAAATCTCAAATCGAAAATATATATATATGTAATGTATATAGATAATTCTTAAAATGTATAAATAGTTAATAAATAGTTGATATGATACATATAAATATTTTTAAATTTTCTGTAAGATTTTATTATTCATTTCATTTTAAAATCATGACATGACGTTGTTAGAATACATAAGTTATTTTTGCTTTTTCTCTCGTTTTCATACGAGGCACATATAACTTATAATATTATTAAAAAGAATGGGGTTTCTATCAGTATTCTATCGGTATTTTTTTGGTTCCAACTAAGAATTACCATTGGAATTAAGAACAAAGTTTCAAATAATCGATATCTAGAATTTACACAGAAAAAAAATGGATAAAATCTTATATTTAACACCCTTAAACATATATTTTGCCATTAACCAGATTGACCCTATATAAATTCGTATATAAATCAGGGTTAAGGGATAGCATCCATACTTTGTAAAATGGTTTTTCTTATTTTTCAAAACAGGTAAAAATTAAATACCAACAAAATTATTGTAGTTGATACTTTTGATTTAATATAGGGATGTTTGAAAAGATATGACATATAGCTACATTAAATTAAGAAAGAATCAATCGCATCAGATTATTAAACAGAAGGTACATATAGTAAAGAATTTTGAAACAATTATGTCTACATTACTGTGGGGATATATAAGTTCCACCAAAGTCACGGTTTTACATTAAATTAGAATTTACAACTTAAATTATTGTTTTGTTTTTGTTTTTTTAGTTTTTATTTGATATTTTGTATTATTTTTTTTTAGTTTTGTTGATGCGGATTTTCAATGCTATTGTTCGCTTTTAAATTTCAAAAAGGTCCTATGCAATACTTTTTTGGCCTCATAATTTTGACTCACTATCAATATAAGATGGTAACATTACATAAGTTATAATTATTTCAACTATATAAACTAGCGTATTGCGAGTATTAAATTCTGGTCTTGTTATATTCGAGAAATTTGTATAGATAAGAATTGCGTGCTGTTCACGTATACCAAAAACAAGGGAGCGTTGCTGCACTCATCATAATCTGGTCAACTAATATTCAGTTTCATAAATATATACAAATTTCGATGGAGCTATTTTGTCTTTTTGACTTTTTGTCAAACTGTAAGCCTGGTATCTTTGATGAGGTATTTTAATCAAATTACGTAGATAATAATTGCATAATTTGCATTCCAATACCAAATCTTAACCAGGCACTTAAATGGTTACACATTGATTCGTCACCTAGATTAGATTCGGGCTATATACTGTTTTGACAATAAATCCAAGATGGGCGAGGATGTTTACGCTATCAACATGACAGTATATATACCGCTGGTCAGTCGATAGTTTTCAATATAGATGTATAATTGGTGGTTTCCGTGTCATCCCTAATGTCATGACCAAATACATCAAGATCACGCACCTTCTTATCTTTCTTGATTTGTAGTTTACGAAGTATGATGTATGACAGACAAATCCCAAACAAAGATGTAACGTCCAGACAGAAAAGTTAACATCAATCTTGTATTAAAGGTGAAGTAGACGTGATGGGACAGTAGTCCGCATTTTTTATGAATTATTTTAAGCATTTAGGACTCGTTGAACTGCATCTAGATATCGACAAACGTGTTATATGTAGCATTTACACTTAAAGATATATAGTGAATGAAGGTTGGGAAATAGATTTACAAATATATAGAATGTATTAAAATTAATTGAAAAATATATATTTATTGACATGAAGTGTCATTTCTCTAAAAAAAAAAAAAACCTGCACATAATTTTGTTTAAAATGATATGGTGTTGCAAGGAATATTTTGTTTAATGGTGTGACGTTTTTATATGTCACCAGAATTATATAATACGGGAAATCAATATTTATAAATATATAAGTCTTTATTTTTAGAATATAGAAAAGTGTCAAAAATCTTTTTATTGGAGTATCTTCATGCAACATTCCAACATTATTTAGACAGCAAACATGAATTAAGAGAATTCCAGTATTTTCATATCATTTAAACAAAAATGATTACAGCAAACATTTTATTTTTAATTAATTGGACGGAATTTCACAATTTAGAATTATGAGGGGAAAAAAACGAAAGCACCCATTTTCACATACATTACATTACATTTATAGATTAACTTCTCATATATTTTATTATATTTTTTTTATTTTTGATTGCTTTTATCTCTGGAGGTATACCATTAAGTTGATTCAAATATTTATATATAACTTATTATTAAAATCCCTAATACGACACAACATAATGCGTATTTTCATGGTTTTCATGTTCTAAATGACATTACAGAGAAATCGTTATCATGCAAATATTGAAATTTAGTGTAATTTTTCCCTATATAACCATATAATAATTTCATGCAAAATTTAACATTTCTGTATTAAATCATTCAATTAGGACAAGAAAAGGTTTTAGTATAATTTTTTTTTCATTAAAATGTGTTTTCAAATGAAATAATAGGGGAATGAATTTCCGGTAGATGAAACACTTTTAACCCAGACTGAAATTAATAGGATCGTAGGTTGGGTTTTTTTTTATAATTTTTCGGACTTTGATATTGAAGTCAGACTAATCAAGGAATAGAACCGAATTCAAATGATCAATAGTTTAATTGAACACCAATGAATAGTGTTTGCCGGGAAGCACAACGTCATATACTCCGCAACAGAGGTTACGTCTTCTTTGATAGTCGCGACGACGCTGGTTATAAAGTGACGTCCTCACTGTTTCGAAGTCTCAATACTTCTTAGACCCTCACAATCAACTAAAATTGTTTAGGTAATACCGTTATTGACAAGAATTCATTCAATACTGAACGTTTTTGTTTTTAATATTGTTGCACATAACAAGCTCTACCATGTTAAGTTATTTTAATCATTTGTGAACTTTACACTATTGTCATAATAGGGAAATGAAGTTCTGATACAACATCATATCCAGAAAATAAACGTTGTGATTTTGTAATGTAGGGGATACATGCATAACAGGGGCGCTTATTCAGATGTTGAACCTTGTCGCGCTCCTTTTGAAGTTCATGCCATACACTTTTTTTTAATTCGTCTCTGCCTAATCGATATCGAGATAAAAACAAAAATGATGGAGGGTCGTCTTAAATTATATCTAAAAACTACACATAACTGATCTTTACGCAACTATTAAAATGTTCATGAAGTCTGAAAGTTTGTTTCTGTTTGTTTCTGTTTAATATTGTTTAACAGAACAATATGATTCGATGTGCTTTTATTTGTCTTTAATTCATCAACTTTATTTTATTGTCAAAATATGTAAATAAAGATGTCCATATGCAATTTTATATCTAAAAACCACACGTTTTAAATCATTTTTTTAACATCGATGAACTGCTATCGCCTTTATTATGACATCAAACTATACATAAACGATCTTTACGCCATCCTTTACGTGACCATAAGTAATTAAGAATAAATTTGGAATAAATCGGATCATGAATACTATCCAGCCGACTTTCATCAAACGTCGAATAATTACAATGACCAAACCCATACTAACCATTTAAAATAGATTTTTTAAGCTCAATAGAGATGTTAATTAAAAGGGACATGTTACTTAAACACGCATATATATATATAGTATCAGATAATTATATTAAAAATTATATTAAATACGTCCCACCAATGATGAGTTTATTTTAATCATTTGGCCTTCCTTTATTTTCCCTGTAAATATATAGATATTTTAGCAAAAAAGTTTCTTTCAAGAACTACTTAAAAAGAGAATCGAAAGATACCAAAGTGACATTAAAAGGCATAATTCGAAATAAAATGACAATACCATGGATAAAAAAAAAAAAAAAACACAAAAACACAGCATAGAAAAATGAATTTTCAGCAACACGAAACCAACCAAAACAGGGGCGATATAAGTTGTACTTTGTTTCCTAGTCTTAGAGGCATGATTTTTTTATTAGTTGTTAATGGCTTTGAACTATCTGTCAGATAACTGCGAGTACTCACAGATCTATTCATTGTGTCTTTTTGTGTCGGCCACGTCCACTTGTATTTTTTGTCTATCTGATGAGTTAAGCCTTTTTTAACTGATTTTTTGTAGTTCGTTCTTATGTTGTACTGTTATACCACTGTCCCAGGTTATGGGGGTGTTGGGATCCCGCTAACATGTTTAACCCCGCCACATTATTTATATATGTGCCTGTCCCAAGTCAGGAGCCTGTAATTCAGTAGTTGTCGTTTGTATATGTGTTACATATTTGTTTTTCGTTCAATTATTTACATAAATAAGGCCGTTAGTTTTCTCGTTTGAATTGTTTTACATTGTCTCATCGGGGCCTTTTAAAGCTGACTATATGCGGTATGGGCTTTGCTCATTGTTGATGTTTGTGTCATTTTGGTCTTTCGTGGATAGTTGTCTCATTGGCAATCATACCACATCTTCTTTTTTATATAACTTTGTTTATTTTTTGGTTGAAATTCTGTCGTACCGTCTTAGGGGAATCAATTACCATTGACTTTTGTTAGAGTGTTGTGATTGGTAATAATGAGTAAACAAGTCTTCACTATTTTGTCTACTTCCATATGTAACTAAATATAACAGATGAACATCATAGTGACCTTTAAAAAAATCGTAACCATTTACAAACATTTTGGGCATAGAAAACTTTTTGAGAAATAACACGTATCTATATTATATCCTTGACCTAAATACTTTAAAAACAGTTTTTTTCCTTCGGATCCCGAAGTAATAACCTTTTTAATCATTTTCATTATTTTTTCATAAAATGTGTTCTTGGTTAGACCGATTTACTTATTCTAACTAGAACTTTTGATGTAAAATATAGGAATATGGTATATAGAGGTATTCCCGTTACACATACAGCTAAATCAATTTTATTGTTGTACGAAATGAATCGAAAAAAAACCAACAATAATGTCATTTTTTACTTTTTACCTTCAACTTTAGAAAACTATCACTAAAGGAACGATTTCTATGTTGTAAAAATTTGATCATTTCTTGCTAAGTATTGTTTTCTTTGAATTCAAAAAACAACTTAAATGCCGCACGTGGGAGTTCTGATTGAATGTATACTCGTTTGGAAATAAGATGTTTGTCTTTTTTTTTCAAAGATACGATTTCCGTCGTTAAAAAAAGACATAGAAATATCTGTATACTAAAACATATATACTTCAAGATTGTGCGGTAAAAACTGGTAATAATAGCTGTCGCAATATTTATTCCTCAGTTTTAACCGAACATAAGATTCCATAGAAATCAATTGCAGGTTGATTGATACGAAATTAAGTGGTGTTGGATCTATTTAAAATCACAAATACAGGTTAATCCAGTTAGCCAGGGACTTCCAGTTCGTCAACTTCAAATGCAAAAATATAAAACTCAAATTGAGAATTAAAACCTTCAAGGAAATAGAATTTTACACAATGTAACAACAGATATGGCATTTACTTTGGACGGAAATATACATTTGGGACATGTGACTAACTCAACGAGTAATTAAACTGCCATGACAGACTTTGTGTGGCGTGGGAAATTATATTAATATTGATATAGTTAGGCAATACAAATTGAAACCTTACACATACTTAACACTATAAAAGTTCAATTAGCTACAAAACCTATGTCCATTTGAAGTATTAATTGGCTTTCAAAAAACCACGTTTTATAGAATTATCGGCAAAATTGGATGATAGAAACTCGTACATCTTAAATTTGTTGTTTTAATTGTCCTGAAATAATGTAAATTATAGTAGATGTCGGCCAGTCACTTTATATTAGTGGAAATGGATCGAGACTGAATGACTAATATGTTTATATTTTGTATGGGTTATAATACGGTTTGTACATGCTCCGTATGGCTTTACTGATGTCAGTTACATATATGACAAAACTATAGATGATTTTGATACTGTCTTGGGCAGTCAGTGTTAGTAGGACGTAATAAGCTGTGATATACCAATGTCTACATTTTATTTGACATACGTCTCACTTGCGGTTCGTCCAAAATGCAAGAACATGCAGGTTATACTTTGTAAAACTTCATAAATGTTTTATCTCTAAACAAATTAATACTCCAAATTTTATTATCCAATCTATATTTTTGAACTGGATTGGCTTTTTTCATCAACGATGTGTTTTTTGTTTGGGTAGGTTTATATGCAACCTCAACTAATGATTGTTTAACTGTACCCATCACGAATAAGTCAATTCTTATCTGATTTGGCACAGACCATACGTCTTTTTTTAGGGGGGTTAAAATCCATTGTTTAATTAATAAAAAAATACTACCAGAAGTTTAAGACCGATGCCACCGCGAAAGGATGCATGGTCGGTGCATTAGTTTATTGTATTTTTTCCTCTAAATAAAGGCAACAGTTGTATACCGCTGATAAAAATAACATTAATTCATGGGGAAGAAAACAAAATCGGGGTAACAAACTAAAACTGAGGGAAACGCATTAAATATAAGAGGAGAACAACGACACAACATAAGATGTAACACACACAGAATAGGACTAAGCATTAGACAAAATCCTATGAAATTAACAAATATAATATCAAAACCTCTAACCTTCCTGATTTCCACTCCAAAAATATGATTCGATCTTGGTATTTTAATATTTTTCGGTTCTTTCGTTCTGGAAATTCTCATGTGACGTGAAATATCATCCGCAATGCCATTCGGACATATTGGTGAAATGCAACCAAATCGGAATTTTTCATACAGAAAGCATAAAAATTATTTAAATTACATTTGAAGAACATTTGTGTAACAGTTACAGAATTCCGTTTAAATATCACGAGAGAAACAGGGTCTGCATCTCTTGCGTGACGATGTTCGTCCATATGGACAATTTTATTTCAACTATAAAATATTTACAAATTTTAAAACTACTGTTTGGAATTGGGACATAATATTCAAATTCAATAATCGGGAAGAATTTATGTTTCGTAAACATAACGGACTCATCGTCTTTCTACATCAATTCACTAGAGAATACTCAGCACATTTACAGACTTTGTTCTACTTACTTTCCGGTTTTGCGAGCTGAAATATGCGATTAAATAGGTGTGTTCTTGGTTCATTACACAGAAGAATTCCCTAAACGCCAGGAATCAACCAGGAATATAGCCAAATTCTATTTATTGAACCAGATTGTCGAGGTTTCAGCATTACCTTATCGTATCAAAAGCTTTGTGGTATTATAAAGGGATGAAGTAATTGCTTTGACATATGCTACAATTCTCATCTTTTGACCAATTAAAGGAAAATATATTTATTGTGGTTTAATCTTCATGAATTCTAATTGAAATCAATGCATTGACTATCCATTGCGTACCTTTATAAACCTGATCTGCTCATCCTAAATATTCTTTAATAGGACAAACTTATGATAAGTTCCAGTGTTTCTATTAACATTTTCATAAGATCATTGAAGAGTTAATTAATTTTCTGTGTAATCTTCGTAATCCTGGCATAATCTGGTAAAATACTTTGATATCTTAATACGCCTTCTTCATAATCTTTATGATAACTTCAAATAAATATACTTCATATGTATTGGAATAAGGAAAAAGCAAAATACAAAAGATAACATTTTTTATCAATGAAAATACAAGGACCACAAAAAAGATGGAAGTTATGTAAACCGACAAATAGTCGTCAATGTTAACGTACACGTTTCTTTATATTTGGATATTACTGGTAGTCATATTAGTCTCTTGTGGAAAGTAGTCTGGTTGCCAATCATACCACCTCGTTTTTTTATACATATTAAGTATGAGTGGAATTTTGTCAATTTTGCCAATCATACCACCTCGTTTTTTTTATACATATTAAGTATGAGTGGAATTTTGCCAATTTTGCCAATCATACCACCTCGTTTTTTTTATACATATTAAGTATGAGTGGAATTTTGCCAATTTTGCCAATCATACCACCTCGTTTTTTTTTATACATATTAAGTATGAGTGGAATTTTGCCAATTTTGCCAATCATACCACCTCGTTTTTTTTATACATATTAAGTATGAGTGGAATTTTGCCAATCATACCACCTCGTCTTTTTTTATACATATTAAGTATGAGTGGAATTTTGCCAATTTTGCCAATCATACCACCTCGTCTTTTTTATACATATTAAGTATGAGTGGAATTTTGCATCGGAAGTAGTTTTCTACTCTTGTTATTCACTGTTGAAAAAATTAAAACAGGTCGTCCTTTCAAATGTCTACGCACCACCCTAGATTATAAGGCAGGTGTCCATGACATTATATAATTATAGATAAAAGCGGAGGTCATTGGCGTATTTAGAACAAAGATACTTAACTATTCGTGTGATGACGGAAACAAACACTCTCAATAAAAGTTATTTTGAAGCCATAAGAGTTATGATATATATTTTTTTTTAATAACTGTTGAATTACTAGTATATGATTTGCAATGTACTGGCTAATACATAATATGCCATAATCAATATAAACGTAGGCAAATGATTGTTAAGCGATGGTTTAAATATGTAAATTTTTTCTCTGCATATACATGTATGAAAAAAAATCTTAAAATATCGAACCTAAAAAAATGTAAATTTCTCTTCCTACATCTTCAGGATGTTTCTCATAGTCTTCAGCATGATACAATTTTCCAGCCATCTATTATTTTTTTGATGTTGCATTTCTGTTTTTGAAAAATAAACAATTTATTCTTTAAAGATTTCATCTTTCAACCATAATATCATAAGGTCGTTGAAATATTTGCGCCATAAATGCGTAGTTGTATTTTATTTATTTTCTTGATTTAGAGTTGTTATAATTGCTGCATTGATTTGAAATTGAAAACTTAAAATCTTTGCTAAATGTCTTTTGATTTTGTTTATCTTTCCTTAAGGGAGTTCGCTTCTCCGTTTCAAAATAATAGACTTTTTAAAAAACAAGTATATTGATAGGGGATTAATAAAGGAATCAAAAGAGCAAAAAAAAATATATAGGTCAATGTGCTTGTTTTCGAGATATTAGACATTGAAATTTTGAGGTTTTGCACAATGAGAAAAGTTTAAAATGCCTGTCACAATCTCAGGTATGCTTTGGATGATTTTGCTAAAAATGTAATAAACTAATTAGGAATCTTGATCCCATTGTCTTGATGCGTTTTGATATTTTTTTATTTAAGAATTGTATAATGTTAGTGTTAAATATTTAGCGATTGCTGCAAACGGGTGTACTATGCGCTCATGGCGTTAAAATTTATTTGTTAAATTTCTGAATGTAAATCATGCTTTTACGGTAAATTCCGATATTTGTGGTAAAATTAAACAATTTTTGACCAATTTTTGACCAATTTATGATATCCGTATTCCTGTAGTGAATGTTGTTAATGATCAAAACATTACATTTGTTAAATATAAGACATTTCTGTAAACACATAAACATCAGGAAAAGACTATTTACAGCAGGAAAGAAAAAGATACTTCCAATGTAACATAATTCTTAAAGTAAAGTGTACACAAACTATCTGAAAAGTACAAAAATAAAGTAAATTACGTTAACCAACTTATTTTCGCGAGCGATTTATTTTCGCGACTTTCGCGAGTAGAAAAATAACGCGATTATAAATCGTCCCGAATATTTCAATATATGATCATTTCTTAATAAATTTCATCAAGTAAATCAGATAATCGCGAAATTAAATAGCCGCGAAGTGATCAAGAAAGGATAAAATGCGAAATAAAGTACCCGCGAAAATAAGATGGTTTACAGTAACCAAAATACTCAACTCCGAGTAAAATTTAAAATTAAAATTCCATAACCAAATATCAAAATCAAAATCTAAAACACATCTAATAAATTGATAACAACTGTCCTATTCATATTCCTAACTTGGTACATTAGTAAGAACATTTCTTATATGTGGAGGAGTAAGAGTCAATAAGTTCACTTCGGCAAAATTCATTGGGTATATTTGAAACAAGAATGTGCCCACAGTACACGGTTGCCACAATCACACTATCACTTTTTATGTTTAGTTGACTGTAAAATTGGGGTCACAGTAAATTCAGTATGGAATTTACTAACCTCATATAAACCGTATTATGTCACTTGCACACTATGTAACGAATTTATCTTACCGACCGTCTTAACGTGTGAAATTTTGACTAGTGACCTACTAAAATGAGCAGGTCTTCAATACTCTTAGCATGATTAAGAAACACTTCCATTGATCCTATAAAAACAGATGCAAACAATAACAACAGGCATATATTACCTTAGCAGGATTTGGCAAATTTTTTAGGAATTTTGGTCCTCTATGCTATTCAACTTCGTACTTTATTTGGCCTTTTTAACTTTTTTTTTTATTTGAGCGTCACTGATGAGTCTTTTGTAGACGAAACGCGCGTCTGGCGTATATACAAAATTTAGTCCTTGTATCTATGATGAGATAATTCACAACCATTAGGTCGATGCCACTGCTGGTGGAGATTTATTTCCCCGAGGGTATCACAAGCCCAGTAGTCAGCTCTTTTGTGCTGGCATGAATTATCATCGACATGGTTATATTTATAAATTAACTGTTTACAACATTTAGAATTTTTGAAAAACTAAGGCTTTTCTACCTCAGACATAGATTACCTTAGCAGTATTTGGCAAAATGTTTAGGAATTTTGGTCCGCAATGCTCTTTTACTTCGTACTTCATTTGGCCTTTTTAACTTTTTTTGGATTCGAGCGTCACTGATGAGTCTTTTGTAGACGAAACGCGCGTCTGGCGTATATACAAAATTTAGTCCTGATATCTATGATGAGTGTATTGTTATGTTTAAATGTGTTTTATGAATTTATTTCAATCTTAATCATCGATTTTTTCGTCTCACGGTTGAAACCTTTTTTTCTCAGTACGTACCGTTTTGTTTTTGTAAAGGGACCACTACTAACCGTGTATCAAATAAGCCCCGCCTCCCTTCTAACCTAATATGAAATATACACGGTCTCCACACGGACGCTTTTAACTAATCATATTCCTAGAAATGTATAAGAGGTAAGATAAACCACAATTCCGTCATATGAATCAGTATCATTTGGATATATTTTGGGTTTGCATATCTATTTTATATGCTAAGAAATTACTCCAGCAGTTTATTATTGTTTATAATGTTTAGGTTTGTTTTTGTAAAATGTAAGGTCCAGACATTGGTATTCTATTGTCAGTTAACTTTGTCCTTATTATTGCAAATTCAACGAACAAGCTTTAACGTTCGTTTAGGTTGTTCACGTTCGAATACTTTGATCTCGAGCATCACCGAAGAAACGTTAATTGTCGAAATGCACATCTGGTGCTATAACATAAGTGTTGTTAGTTTTGTTTATTTCTTTGTTGCTGTCGGTCACAGTTTTGTGGCATCATTTAAATCAATGAGCATTGTGAACTTTCAATTTTTGCTTTGCAACTTTCCAGCAGCACATGAATTTTGTTTCTCCTGGCTGATACTATTTTGAAATGCTTGCATTTAATATCATGATTTCTGTGGTTTCTAGAAGGTCGTTTACAACAAAGAAGCTACTGATCAAAGTTTTCAAAATGGAAAGTCAAAATCATATCTTGGATATGCTTTTGGAAGCCATTACGACTTAATTGACCATAATAGAGTATCTGTAAACCTACCCATTTATGACTTGATTTCATCATAAGTTGAGTTCATTTACCTCAATCTTGAGTTTTTGATGTATTTTTTTTTGTGGCAGCCGACTTTAGCTTATCTTTTTATTTTTTACTTGGCGCTGTGTGTGTTTCGTCAACTCATTTTGTATTGCCTGTCATTTTTTTGGTATCTTCTTTTGAGTTAAGTACACAAAAATACTTCTGAGAAATACTTCATAAACTATTGATAAATACTACCATATATTGTTTTGTAATTTATTGTCGAAAGATATTACAAAATATTTATATAAGTTCAATTATATAATATTCAACAAATAAAAAGACGTAGTGATAAATGCAACTCTAACATAAAGCAGTCTAGTGTTTTTGTTGTCTCGGGTTTTTTTTCTCTTATAGTGGATGTATTTCCCTCACTTTTTGGTTTGTTACCCAGATTTGTTTCAGTTAAATTGATTTATGACTATTAAACAGTGGTATGCTACTATTACCTTTATATATATTCTTTTTTTTTACACTCATGCTTTTCATTTTTAAAAGGTTGAGCGTTCCTCTGTAAATTCAGATAAACTCTTCGGACAATCGAAATTTTCTGAGTTTATGTTCATTAATTACGACTTTTAAAGTTATTGAATCAATAATTTGTATAGGAATATCCGGTCATTTTATTATTTTAATAAGACTATATTGATATCGCTGCCGGTTGATTATAATTTCCATGGATACAATCTACCTATCTCCAGTCCTGTTATACACCGTAAATGTTCAGTTCATAATTTTGTTATTGGACTCAAACTAAGCTTTTAATAAATGTAAACTGACTGAGGGTATGCGTGGTTTTGTTAGGCTTTCTTTTTGGTGTTTCATACAGGAATATCACAGAAAGACTTAAAAGGAATTAGCATCATTTTGAGGTTTATTGATACAAATTGCTGTTTACAAGAATTTTAATTAAGCAGGAGTCCTGAATGATACAGTTGAAGCTATCTTTCCAATATTTTGACTATTTTATTAATTTTGACTGTTTATTTAACGCATCATGTAAATATAACGGAATTTGATGAGACTGTTATTAAAGTGAGAGGGTTAGCGCTATAGAATCAGGTTTAATCCACCATTTTCTACATTTGAAAATGCCTGTACCAAGTCAGGAATATGACAGTTCTTGTCAATTCGTTTTTGATGCGTTTTGTTATTTGATTTTGCCATGTATTATGGACTTTCCTAATTGATTTTCCTCTGAGTTCAGTATTTTTGTGATTTTACTTTTTCCAAAAGCTTGTGGACGACATTCCGATTCACCATCAACAAAATATTACTGTTAGTGGTGACAACAGTTCACTTGTAGTCAAAATCTCATCCTTTTTACTCAAATTTGACATTACAGAACTTTGCCTTTTCCGTTTGCACAATTTCACACATTTCTTGTGGTGGGTTTAACAGTAGATTGTACGGTCAGGGTTTTTTTCATTTTCGAAAAAAATGTACAGTGATCTACCATTGCTTGTATACACGTCATGTGAACTCTATTGACAATCAATTCACATCTCCTCGTCTATATATAACTTTATATAAATAGAACCTACGACAAATCTTCCAAAATAATGACTTTCCACAGAGTTGATTCGAAGAGTTGTTTTCATAACTCGTTTCTGTTTTAAAATCCCGGATAACCAACACATTGAGTAGGAATCGTTTCATTTTTCATTTTTATTGGTTTATATACGAACAAATGTCAATTTATGAACAAGATTTCAGCTTGAAAAGGCATTAAAAATATTGAAATAACGACTAAATCATAAAATTATTTTATTGCTCTTCAACATATAACAAAAATTATATTAAAGCACTGTACATAATATAAGTATGCTCCATTTGCATAATTTTACAAATTAGTTATGTCTCCGGTCAACCTGCTTTTTATGGTATAATAATGCTACTCATATTTTAATATTATCGGTTTTCAATGCATTTTCTAGACTGAAGACAGCTTAATGGGACGAAGGTAAAGATATCTTTCAAGAATTTTTTTTACATTTTGATGAGCACAGCGCTTGAAATTGTTATTGAAAGAAGATAGAAAAACAAAACAGATAGTTTACAATGAAAACAATGTCCACATCAAATCGATAATACTACATCGTTTGTTATATTTTTGACCCCACAAGTTAATTGGAAATCCGAAGAAGTTTTATTTTCATCATACAATCCATCATTAAAATAACCATCAACTTCTGTTTGTTCAAACAAATATCTCTTAAATCGAACTTAATAATGCTAAAGTCGTTAATTAGACCTTCATTACTTCCACAGCTCACTAGACTATAATTGTTGTAGTTTTTACATTCAACATAGAAATGGTGACTGAAAGTAAGAACCATATCATCAATTGTTTTTTAACAGTTAAAAAAGGAAATTAACCAGTGCAAAAATGCCAAAGAACATTTTACTTGTGTGCTTCATATTAAAATGACCGAGTTGTCGATCTTTATGTATATCACACAGGTAAAAGTTAACAATCTTTTGACTTTAAAACCAATAGAATTTGAAAAATGTGCTAAACAGACACACACGATTAAAGGTTTATGCGGAGTTTTAATTTTCCCATGATCTATTTCTTTAGAAGTAAGGTAACTTTTAAAACAGAATAACTATTTACAGTAATACAGACTTGTGTTTCATCTTTGAGATTAAAACATCATTATATAATATTTTTAATCATGTGATCAAATATTGGAATTGTAAATTACTCTCACACTTTTTGTATCGATAAATAAATTTGAATTTGACAGAATATGTTGAAAATAATTTGTATATTCTTTATGTCTATTTTAAATGTTCAAATATCCCTAGATTTCATCACATTACGTATACCCGCTGTATAAAGCAAATGTAGCAGAAATCGATCATGCATTTTTTCACCTTTTACAACCACAATACTTGCATATCATGTTTATATTTGAAGGAATAGTTTTGTGCCAAAACTGATCGTGGCCGCCCTATATAAGACATCAACATTATTGGTGTTAAATATACAGAATTGTGTAAACTGGGATAATTTGAAATAATGTGTATATACCACCAGTAAACAGTTACATTTTTTTTCTAAATCTATAAGACTTTCATTATGATTGTCATCGTGATACAGATGCTATAGTATTTCACACATCTTGTTTTTGAAGCAAAAACATTAAACCATCATCATGCATGTTACTTTCTACTGGTAAATCTGCCCGTTTTCCTATCCTGATGAAAGACGAATGTCCTCTGCGCCCTTCTCTGATGTATTTCCTCAGTACAAGAGAATTTATTAATCTGCTTCTGCCAATACGCATGAATGAGGAAGATGGAATCTTTCCAATTCTAATAAAGCCTCGTTTTGATAGTTGATCTAGCTCAGCACTCCTCCTTCGTCTTTTCATGCTTTGATCTTCTTCTGGTCCTTGTAAACTACCTACATCTTTAACCAATTTGTATGATTCTTCAGTTTCATCGTTTGGAGCTGCCACGTCGGCATTGTCTATTTTTACATATTCAGGTCCCATCTTGTCTGACTGTTTTCCTATTCTTACAAATGAGCTGTACCGTTTTTCTGGATCTGTGTTGGCCTTTCCAATTCGAACAAATGAAGAGTGTGGACGCTTTTCAACAAGTTCATAATCAGGTAATACACCGTTGTCAAGCTCGCCGTAACTTTTGCCTATTCTTACAAATGAGCTTGTTCTACTTCGTTTTGCCAGTGCATCTGTCAAATCTTTTCCAATGCGTACGAAAGAACTGTATCTTTTATTTTCTTCCGGGTAGTTTTTTCCAATTCGTACAAAAGAACTTAACCTTTTACTGATATCTTCATTTGGAGTCATTGATTTTCCTATTCTTACGAAAGAGCTCATTCGCTTTTCATCATATGGCCAAGAACTAGGTAGTTCATTCTCAAGTTGGGACTTACCAATTCTTACAAATGAACTTAAACGTTTGTTTTCAGGATGTAATTTTCCTATTCTTACAAAAGAACTAAGTCGTTTTTCTTCCGGATTAGATTTACCAATTCTCATAAATGAACTGAGTCGTTTTTCTGCACTGACACCTGGATCTTCACCATTATCACTAGCTCCTACAACAAACTTACTGAAGCGTCTGTTTCGATTTGGTTGTTCTTTATTTTGGTCACATAGTATGCAGATGAAGTGGCAAAATATTACAGTCAGGGAAAGTTTATTTTGCATTGTCTGTGGTTCTTTTGTCTGAAAACAAAAAATAAGAATATAAATCAGTCAGTAATTCACAAAGTCCTTTATATAGTAGACATTTGTTTAAATGTAAAAAAAATATGCTCTTAAGATAATGCTTTCTATTACCAGTTTCCTGATTTTACCTTACTAAAATTCTTCTTATAAATCAATTTTTACCAAAAAGAAAATAACAAAAATACCGAACTCCGAGGAAAATTCAAAACGAACATTCCGTTACCAATTGGCAAAATCAAAATCTGAAACAAATCAATCGAATGGATAACAACTGTTATAATTCTGGCACGGCATTTCCTTTGCATGTAGATAATAAACCCTAGGTTTATGGCTAGCTAAACCTCTCACTAGTATGACTTTTTTTTCTTTCTTTTTAATGAGATCATGAATTGTTTCTTGGTTAATCCATTAACATGTCAAATACAAAAGTATAATACCGACATGAGATGAAATACGTGAAGTCCAAAGACAAAAAAACAGTTATTGTAAGTAAGAACAATCGATATTCCAAGAACTTGATTTTTGAGTGTAGCTCCAACCAATAAGGACACACGAAGTTTGAAACATTTTGAAATCAGTTGTTTCAGATGGACAATTGTAAGAATGTAGGCCATATGACACAGTTAAAATGGCAATGAGACAACAACCAATTAGTGGTATTATAAAAATTTATGTAGTGGTTTTTATTTCATAATTTTGCTCGAGTTGGTTTTTTTTCAGTTTGAATGGTTTTGTACTTTATATAGTGGTCAAATGTTGGAATTGTTAAACTAATCTTTTCCACAAAAGGTCATAAATCCGACACGCTTTTACTCTTTAAATATTTATCTCTTTATTAATTGTGTTATAGGTTTACAATACCATTGACATTTACCGACATCCATTTTCATTCATACCTTAAGAAGAAGATTCGTTCAACCCTAACTCAGGAACTTCAATACTTGCTTCTGATTCTTACAGATAAGACATAAGCTATATAAGTATGTCACGGTATTCAAGAAAAAACAAATACCGTTAACCAAGATTTGTTTTTTTTCTGTACATTACTCTGCTGAACATACGTTTTTATTTATTTCATTTCTGTAATAACCTATAGCTTTATAAGAAAACAAAAACATAGACTGTACCGAAAGGAAAAGTTTACAATTTGATTTATAACTTTTAAAAACCAAAAGGAAAAGTTTACAATTTGATTTACAGATATGATAAAATAGCAACAACACCAGATTTATAGCCTTTCATTAATGCCTCAATTTAGTAAAAAAAAAATTATAATCTTCGTGTTATGGAATAGTAGATCATGTGAAAAGGTTCAACCGACATTGTTTATTGACGTATATGTATTCGTAAGATTTGACTGCAATCTTTTTATATTTCCCCCCAAAGGGAAATTAATTAAGACCTGAAACATCCTAGTATAAAAGTCATCTCCGGATGAAGGACTTGAACAAGGACGTGTGTTTCCTATGTTTCTGAAGCTTAATGATTTATAAGTATTTCATTGAAACGTTTTGTTATAATCAATCTTTTTTTTATATTATATAAGTAACTTTAATGAAGTAAATGAGTGTCTGTTACATTTTAAAACACATGGTACAAAGGTAAAAAAAAGAGACATAACCATTCTTTTTTAATACAAAAAAAAGGAGAAAGAAAATGGGGGAATCGAGACCCAGAGAGAAAGAGAGAGAAGCATTGTCATGGAATTTTATGCGACTAGCATACAAGTGAGAGGTTTAGCTAGCTATAAAACCAGGATTAATCCAACATTTTCGATATAAGAAAAGTCTGTTCCAACTTGGGAATTTGACGTTTGTTATGCATTCGTTTGATGTATGTTAGCATTTGATTTTGTCATTTGATTAGGGACTTTCAGATTAAATTATCCTCGGAGTTTGGTATTTTTTGTTATTCTACTTCTTTCTGCTATGCATGCATCAACTGCCAGTTAAAATCCAGACCCATTACAGTCAACAATGTCACATAATTAATAGGCAACAATCGGTAATTTTATAGATCAGACAACTGTACTGGTGTCTTAAAGTCTAACGACACGAAAGCATGTCTGCCTTATATTTAGCATTATATCATTTTTTTTAACAATATATCTATATAATCGCCGATTTGCCTATCTTACATAATTCTTGGCTTAAAGTACACTTCGCATTTCCTGAATGTTCTTTTTTTCAAATTTCCAATGCCATGGTAAGGATTTTGACTCAACAAATTCACATGCAATATTATTATCACAAATCTAAAGAATTGAAAAGATGCTCATGTGTTTGAAAACTTAAAGTCAAACAATAAAGAGATGGGAGAATATTTCCGGGATACATTTTAAGCGAAGAATTCGTATTGTTATATTTACAAATAATACATCTACGAACAGCTTTTATCAAAGGATTAAACATCTCACTGCATATAGAAGGAGGAAATCATATATCTACCATCTAACAAAAGGTTTTTAAACTGTTAGAGCGAATCCTAAGATCATGATATAGACCGATACATCTGTGCTTTTGTTGACTGAAGACAGTGGTTTATCGATGTAAAGAAGTTTTATCGTCTCCATTTAAACCGTGTTAATTTCATTGACGAAAAAGAAAAATTATCTCACACAAGAGCATATAATATTATTCGGGGATTCGTATACTTAAAAGTGTAATTTAAGTCTGTTAATACTCCGAATAAACGGAAATAAGTTAGATACGGGAGAAATTTAGTTTACCGATGTTCAAAATTTTAAATTATGTTTAAGTAAACAAAGTATGAACAACCCTAAGGGAGTCGCTAGAACTACATTTTTTCTCAAACTTGTGTGTTATTATGGAATTCGCATCGAGCTTTACATTAACCACCCGCCATGCCAAGGATTCATAAATACATAAGGAGCAAAACTTGTAACCCAAATGGATATTAATATAAAATATTCGCACCTTGAAGGCAAATGTATAATGCATGTGTACGGGATTTGGAAACTGAAAGAGAAGCGAGCTCCTGCTGTGTAGCGAATACAAATACATTCTATATTTCCTATAATGAACCATAATGTTTCTATCTTACAATTTAACATAAACAATTGTTTTGCTTTCCATCCGTTCGTGTTGTTATATGATAAAATCAGCATGACTTAGATGTTCATTACGTAGAAAATCTAAAATTTAATTGTGACGTCAATAGTCATTTGAATGACGTCGCTTGCTTGCGACAAAAAACCTGAAGACCTAGAGAAAATATACGTATACAATTAATTTTCAGATAATACGTATACGTAATACGTAAAGTATACGTATTACCTGAAAATTAATTGTGACGTAAATAGTTATTTAAATAACGTCGCTTGCTCGAAACAAAAATCCTGAAGACCTAGAGAAAATATACGTGTATTCTACGTATTAGTATAAACTGACAATTGAATTGAAAAATTCCGATTGAAGGATACAAGGATGAATTGAATATAGAGAGTAAACTATAAGAAACTTTTGTTTATTATGCTACCAATATTAAATAGTTACATTTGTTATCATAATAAAAACATTTAAAGATATAAATTATCTATTGTGTATGTATATCCAATCTGAGGGCAGTTACTATAAAAGATAAGTTACAACGATAAAATTTAAAGTATTTGAAATCTGAAGACAACACAATAAGAACAAATCTCTCTTGGCCTAATGGCAATGTATGGGAGAGTGATTTGTTAGAAAGCTCGTACAAGAGTTATAGATGAGGATAAAGTTATGGGCAAATTGAACCCCTGATTGAGACGGATAATATAATAAAAATCAAATTTGTACTATCACAAAATAGAAAACTTTAAACTATATGTTGGATTATTAACACTATCCAATAACAATCAACAGTCAATAATTTCTTGGTGATAACTATCCAGTATAACCTTTACTTGGAAATATATTGTATGCATTGCGCTTCAGCAAAACAATCTCTACAGTTGAAACCTGCGCCAGTTCTCCAAATTAGCAGCAATGATAAAACGGCATTCGTCCATTAATTGTTTGGATGCCCTTTAAACAGATTGAGTTGTTATATTCCTACACCGAAGTGTTAGGAGTTCTTTAAATTTAGCTATTGATAAATTTGTCGCTCAAACTAAAACACATGTTGATTGATTAATGGTTGCTTAACTCCTGGCTCATTCAGATCAAGAAAACAGCAAAACTTAAATAAATTGGTAGAATACAAAGATATGTAATTGAACTTGAATATGACTTTTAAATGAGTATATTTTCTTTGCTTGATTAATGTCATTCCCCTTGGGCAAAGATGCCATGTTTTGAAAGACGACATTGATTGGAATGGAACAGGTTAACAGCTCACCCCTCAGAAGATTTACTGCAAGCTCAAATAGCATGAACCCTATTACAACGGAGGAACAGGGCAGAATATCAACTTTTGACCGATCTAAAGATTTGTTTATCGTGTTTTATTAGATGTAAAGATGGTATAGATATCTTCCGAAAATTGCACCAGATTTTACATTTTAAGTTTTTAGACATATTTAATTGATAAATCCGACCTCAAATCAAAACCTTTCTGAATGGCTCATAAAACGGGCACTAAATTTGAATAACTACATTTTTATATTCCGGATACTTAAACAAAACATGCAATTATTCTGATCATGCGTACTATATACGTAATTCTATAATCATCCCGTAACTTCTTATTGTTAAACATGTCATCCAAGCTTCAATGTTAATATGTTTGCACAATATTACACAAGTAAAAGGTTTTGTGCCTGGAAGACGAACACTTACAATTAATGAAATATAACAGGCTGTTATGCCGACCATTTTGTAACTGACAATATAATTATTCTAATGCAAAAAGTTTTAAAGAAAATATTTTATAAAATAAATGTAATTATAAGACGGAAAGCATCGCCTTTGGTGCAATAATGATACGATTTTGTGTAAGATGAAATAAAAATTACCGAGTCGACGCCTTGATTTCATCTTTACTCACTGAGATGCCATATATTTGCAACTTTGATGTCCGATATACAATTTTACAATTGATAAATTGGAAAATTGAACCAAAGTGTAAACCGAAATATACTTATGCAATATTTTAAATCATTTTAATAGTATTCGTTTCTTAATTTTCTTTGTTTTCTGGTTTCGGTAGTGGTTTTTATTGAATATAACAATTTCTATTGTAGTCTAGTATTTCATAATTTTATTTGCAGTATCCTTCAATTCAAATTATAAGAAAACTAGATTTAGCCATGATAAAAATACCTTCAATCTATCTGTTCCAGATAACATTTAGATTTCTTTACGTTTTATCAAAAAAATATGTCTTCATTTTTTATCTTATTAACAGCAATATAAAATTGGTCAAGGTCATAACAAAACAAAAAAGAACGATTGTTTCTTTATAAGAAATATTGGTCTATGCCTGAGGACATCATTTAAAACAATCTTCATACTGTCGAAATGTGCATTTCAAAAAACCAAGTAGGACCAAATCATCAGGATTAATAAAAGTATATAATGCAAATTTCATCAAAGACATCTATAAAATAAAATGCGATATGGTGCCAATGAGACAACTATCCACAAGTTGAGAATGTTTTTATTGCAAAATTTACTCTATTTGAACTTCGCAGAAATGCTATTGATAAAAATAATCGTTATAAAAGAGGATTGTGTTCACTGTTTACTTCAAACTATCAAAATGTTTTTAAACTCCTTTTTATATGAATACGGGAAATAAAATCGTCTAACGTTGGCACATATTGGCTATGGAATTTATTTTCGATTACTGGATTAAATATCAAAGAATTGAAACATGTTTCATATACCGGTACTTGCCATTTTGATACTTAAAAACAAAGTATTTTGAAATTATAAATGTGAAAAAAGATATATGATAAAGTTACAACTGCAAAAAACAAAATATAAAATATGCAATGACAAACAATGCCGATAAAAAAGGCTGAGTAAACAAAGGCCCGATAGTGAACTCAAGTGTTCGAGATGGGCAAGTGCTTCCTGTTTTTTTTATAATTTGCGAATTGTGCATGGCAATAAGAATTCAGGTGATCATATGTATTCGATTGATAAACGGACGTAATTGTGGTTGTACATAATAGAATATTTCCGTGTTAGATATTCCCTAATTTTTGTTTCAATAACTTTTCTTGTATAAATTTTATATTTTTTTATTAGTTTCGTCAAGAAGAAAAAAAAAAGAAAGAAAAACAACAGACGAAAAATAATATTAAAGTTTTAACAGAGGCTATATTTATCAAATGAAACCCTGATAATGTGGAGAAAAGCAGAAACAGACAATACATGTACAGAAAGTTGAAAGCATTGGTTGATGTTTGATGTTAGTGGAAAATATTTCTTACACTTTCATGACGAAACTTAGTGTTGCTTATCCTAGATTTTAGGGATAATCGGCAAAAAGTCAAAAATTGATATTATGTTCCTTGCATGAAAAAAAAGATATATTATGTATCAATTAATTGCTGAAATTCCTGTACAAATTATTTGTTAGCTTTCCTTCGTCTCAAATGTCTCATTGGGAAGCTTTCAACACGAAGCTTAGACTTGCAGGCCTAGATTACCTTAGCCGTACTTGGCACAACTTTTGGGGAACTCTATGCTGTTCATCTTTATACTTGTTTGGCTTTCTAACTTTTAGATCTGAGCGTCACTGATGAGTCTTATGTAGACGAAACGCGCGTCTGGCGTAACAAATTATAAGCCTGGTACTTTTAAAAACTATTTGCACCTCTTTTGCATGTGCAAGACAGTGCATCGCCGGTTTCAGAAAATCTTTACAATATCTTTGTCAATAAGGCTACATCTTATAACGTACTCATAAATAAAGCTATCAAAGCTTTTTATGAAGTTTTGAAGAAAAAAAACCCGATTTTTACATAACCTGACAGTTAAATGTCAGATTGAGTTTTTGTAAAAAAAAATTAGGATGTGAATTTTGGCATCACGTATTAGTGATGGAATAGAAAGTGTGTATTTGGAGTTCTTTTAACTTTTATCAAATTAAAAATAAAATAACCCCAAACTTTATGGTTTATGGTAAGCTCAGCGCTTATCCTATGTCAATATAAATGAACCACCATATGGTAACCATTTGGTCTAACGTTGTAAATTCTATTTCTAATAGGAAATTGATAAATATTCTGTATAGATATATTTATAAACTTAACGATTGTGGATATGATTTTGAATGGTTGTTCTGTATGAAAAGCATCTTGAATAAATTTGAGTTTTTAACTTTTGGATAAATCGAGTAATTACAGTCTTCATTCAAAATAGTTCCAGGTAAGTATTTAACAGAGGATATATAAATTTCAGCAGACTTGGAAATCTGAACTGGCCTGAAAATTCAACAAAAGCATCACGTTATAAATAAACTCATCATAGATACCAGGACTAAATTTAGTATATACGCCAGACGCGCGTTTCGTCTACAAAAGACTCATCAGTGACGCTCGAATCCAAAAAAGGTAAAAAAGGCCAAATAAAGTGCGAAGTTAAAGAGCATTGAGGACCAAAATTCCTAAAAGTTTTGCCAAATACTGCTAAGGTAATCTTTGCCTGAAGTAGAAAAGCCTTAGTAACTTTAATTTTTTTTTAGAAAAATACAAACTTGGAAATGAAGAATATTAAGATGTATTACTTTATAAAGATGAAATAACATTATGTAGGTTTGGAACTTGAAATCACCGGTTACCGACATAACAGGTAGATAGATGACTTTCAATTGTAAGACAGGAAAGGTACTCGACTAGAGAAGTGATGTACAAAGATTGGCATGCCCTTAATATGTGTATTATTGTATGTAAAAATGTCTTTCTTTGTACTAAAAACTTGTTTTCATAAGAAATAAAGATTAATTAATTGATTGATAGTACACATGTGTATAGTAATATCAATACATAATTGAATAAAACCGGCAAATAAATCTTACAAAAACTGTGATAAATTATCAGAAAGTCATTAATTAATTGTTAAATGACGCATGATCTGCTGGTTATCATAGATACACTCAAAACAAAAATGGGTAGTTGTATTTTTTCACGAAAATGAATAGTTCACAACGGTAGTACATATTTTCCTCAATATGTCGATTTATAGAAAAAGCAATGTATATAATTATCAATATACAATAATGGCATTAGTGTTTTGATACTTATTTCATCAGCAAGAATAACAAGCGAACTATCTGAAATTCGAGCTGATGATATCAGTTAAAAGAAAATCAAAAGCCACATATTGTTTTTATCGGCAATTTGTCTTAACTGTTTAACTTTTTTGGTTGAAAATTAGGAGACAAAATTAAATTGTAAGTAAAACATCTTATCCGCGTATTTAAAACGTTCGGTTACATGAAGGAAGTCGCGTGCATTTTATTGATTAATTGACGTGGATGGACCTGTACACGATAGAACTTAAACAATATTAGGCAGTAAGAACAAAGGGAAAATGTACAAATTGCCGATAAGTCAAAGTATACACCAAATGACTAGTAAGTATCGCACTCTCTTAAGTTTAGAGGGTGAAGAAAACACCAAAAAAAAACACTTTAATAAGGTCAGATAAAGATGTATTTTATGTCTCTGATAAGACAAAGCGAAAACTTCCAGAATAAAAAGTTCATGATTCCTGGCGGATATGAAATATTGATTAGAACAAAAATATTTAAAAAAAAAAAATCAATTATAGAGTTCATGAAATAACAGCTTAGCTTTTATTCATACTTTGAAACTGAACATGCCTGTCGCAAGTTTGGAATCTGTATATTAACTAATTAACTGGTTTTCGTTGGTTGATTTCTGTTATAACTGTTTAAGTTTTGGTTTATTGCTTTGTCATAAATCAGGTCGTTAGTATTCTCGTTTAAATTTGTTAATATTTTGTCGTATAGAAGCCGCTTATTGTTCGAACAGCGTTATACTACTGTTGCCTTTATTTATTTTTGATTATACGATATTGTAATGGTACGTCTGGTAATTTATTGTTGCTTTTAGGGTCAAGTGGATAGTTGTCCCATTGACAATCATACCAAATCTCTTGATATATATATCAAATATGTCGTGTCTTAGTCATATTCTTTATCCTACAACAATGTCACATAGTATTTACGATTAGGTAGACCGCTCATGTCAACTAAAGCATACTTTATTTTGTTGAATACTGCATAGCTAACGTTTAGATAATACGACAAATTAACATTAGATTTTAAGAACTCGATAGCCTACGTTTTGCAATTACAACTATGAAAACAAGACAAAGATTAATATCACGTGTATTGAGAGTAATTATAAAATTCACCACTATATAAGTTTTCTTTTAGAATAAGAGTCATCTAACATGAATGGCGTTTGTAGTGCTGTAGTATTTTCTCAATTGATTTGTCCTCTCCTTCGCAAAATATCAACAGCACAAAATTTAGTTGTCAATCAGCTATGAGAGGACAAACGGATTCAGACCAAGATTTGCAGAGAGGTCATTCCAATTTGGTTTTGATTTCAAGAAAGCCAAAAATCTGATCTTTTGGAAAATTTAAAGGAGTTGATTCTAAAATTAAATCTTTTCTTCTCAATAATTATGTCTGAAATTTGATGATTAGTGATCCAAGAAGTACGAAGAAGTTTTTACAAAGATCTAAAACCAAAGGAAAACGTGATATGGTAACTACACAAACTGTCTTTTAAATAATTTAGTATGTAATTGATATATCTGGAAATTAAATGACGATAACTTAAGACCAGACCTAGGCCTCAAAGTCGTGGGATGCTTAATAATTTTTTTTTAAAGATTGACACAAAATTAAAGATCACAAAATTTAACATGCACAATACAAATGTAGGTGTCTTTTCTTCCACGTATAGCAGTTTTCTATGGTTGGAAGCACCTATTATAGACATTTTCGTTTTGTTTCAAATGGTTGAGGCAACAAATTATTCATTGATTTTCAAGGTCTTCTCATCCATGGTGTTACGGACGCCAGAGTGACTTTTGCATATATGTATTATGAGCCATTGGGAAAAAAAACACTTATATAACAAAAGTATCCAATGACACGGTTTCTGATTTTGACAGTCACAGAATTATGTGACGGGTTTTAACAAGTATGTCAGCACTCGCATCTTTATCAAAGAATTTATTATAATAACAAAGCCACATAGCCGGTAAAAAAACCAACAAGAAACAAAAATAACCAACCACAAAACCAAAACAAAACACATAACTATATCAGATGACACAACACAAATGAAAGTAAAGCAATACCAAAGGAATGCTCGCAATAACTAAAAGGATGTGTTTAAACGCGCGTCTGGCGTATATACTTAATTTATTCGTGGTATCTATGATGAGTATATTTATCTACTTACATACTTTAAACCATTTCGTTCCATTACCTTTTGTCTCGTGTTCCCAAACACTTCGAAAGACAATATTATAATGTTTTTTTATAAGTATTATGTTGTTATCAAACCGTTTTGTTTGCCTCTTTAGAGGTTATATGAGCACAATAGATGTTGAGTATACTTCAAGAAAAATAGCAACCTTACCACGCAATAAAAGTTAACGAGACATAAGGAGATGATGGCATATGTTACTGATACAACAATCCATCAACACATATAACCAAAGACAGCATTAGGAATTAACTTATGGTCTTTCAAATACGCTACTACCTTCTACTATGCCATATACCAACCCTGAATTCTATACTATTTGTGAGTAAACTGAACAGAGACAAGCAAACATTTGCAATCTTCAAATTCATTCATTACTCGAACTAAAATTGCCTTGCAACAACTCTTTGAGGGGTCCGTAGGTGACCTGTTGCAAGGCAAAATTTCTGTCCCTATCTAATATACCCTCATTTTCCAGTAGCAGTCCAAATTCCCCCGACCATCATCCCAGATGGCCTCTTTTACAACAACCTACCTATTGTATTTATTGTTAACTTGTTCTCGTCCTGAATATGCATATAATATTTGCCACTGGACGTTAAGCAACCAACAATCAATCAACTAAAATTGCCGAGATTCTGATTGTGATAAAACAAATTAAGGAATATTAAGATAAGCAAAATAAAAATTGCCTAGATTCAGATTGTATCCCTTCCATTCCTTTTTCGGATTTTCTTTTGGAGATTGCATTGAATTTTTCATCAATGTTTACCATACTATAGTCTCTAAATGGACAGTATTTTTTTATTACTTTAACATGTAAACCAATGTCTTAGATCATGACATTTTTACTGAAGGCTACATAATAAAATATAATACTATTGCCTTTTGTTTTTGAAAATACTAGACTAAGTATTCAACTTTATTAAGAGTTTACAAGCACAAGTCTAAGCTCGTGTTAAAATTTGAAATGAAAAAAAAAACAAAAAATATTTACTATTTATCGACATGGTAATTTGATTGTTCATTTCTGCATGGACACTGATATTTGCAGCATGAGTTACATGTTCGTATACATTCGCAATGTGCAACGTGCTTTGCAGTTCAATTATAATCATTCAAAAATATCTAAATATTTTAGATATTCTTATAATCAATTTATATATTCTATTATTTTTAACAGATTTATTTAAATTGGTGTGAATAAATTGTGATTCCAAAAGGGAAATGATATTTAAGGCACTAATTGAATATAACATTATCAGGCTCGGTTGAAAAGGTAATTGTTAAGGTATGCGTGCGAACATGGTAAACTGTTAACTGTCAAAATGAAACATTTTATTTCCCAGTTATTCCAATTAGTATGAAAGGCAATGGATTTGAAAAAAAATCTGATATTTGTAGCATACTAATATCATATAGTAACGAAATCATTAGGGTCAATAAAAAAGTTAATCGTGCATGCATGCACAGATTGGAAAATTGCTTTCTTGCATTAAAACACGTTCGCTGTCAAAATAGATATAAGAGTAATGCAACTGATTATTTGTTCTGTCATAAAACTTTGAAAAATAAAAGGAAATGTAAAAACAATGCAACAATTTCGTTCATCCAGTTAAATCATCGGTGAAATCATAACTGCAGAATTTACGTTTCCAGATGAATAGTTACAATCAGAACGATACGACAACTTAAATTATGAAATATGTTAAAAAATATTAACTAAAATAAAAAGTAAAAGTAAAACTTGATAAATAATTAAAGTAGATAACACTATTCAGAGGCATATATAATGTCTCAAATAAACTTACCAATAATGTTAATGGTGTAACCTAACTCCCAAAACAGTGTCTTTCCAAATAAACTTCAACGGACACCTCATTTAAGTAATACCCAAGTGACGCAGTTTCCCATCATAGTTATTCAATGAATTAGCCGTATAAAGTAGACAGGAATTATTCTTTAACAAATCCCTAACAATTAAATAGCATATGATTCGTAACTAAGAGATGCCTTGTAAAACCAATAAAAGCAATACGATTGGCCAATGCGCCCTTTGCCCACAGCTAATGGGGGTGTTCGTTTCAGCGTATTATAATTCAATTAACTGAAACAGACGCTGAAAGGCAGTTAATTACGACTTTTACTGAATTTGTTGCTTTTGAGATTTTAGAATGAATGAAAATTATATTTGACGTGCAAATTAAAGAACATTTTATTGGATAACTTTTAAGTCATTCAAGCTTAAAATCTTGTCCTATGGTTTTGTGAATGATTTACATGGTGAATTAGTAAAAGTGTTATCAAGAATATATATGCACATGTATACACAGCTACTTTTGCATAGGTACTATTTATGTACTATTTATGTACCACAAATCTGTAGTACTGGAAATCTACTTTTAATATTCAGTACTATTGTGTTACTTACGAATTATTTAATATTTAAGTAACCATATTTGTACTTGAAATTTAAGTACTACAGATTTTTGTTGCACGGTTACATTTTCAGCATTTTGAACGTTTGTCTTTTTCAAATCTCATGAAGTTATGATATTCAAACATGGAATACTGTGATCATTGTTGGCATCATTTTTGTACCAATGTTTAAAGTACAAATCAAGTACTGGAAAATACAAGTACCTAAATATTACCATATTTTTAAAGTAAAGAAATAGTACTAAATATTATAAGGAAATTTCAAGTACTACAGATTTTAAGTACAGAAATAGTACCTATGCAAAAGTAGCTGTGTATGATCATAGATAGAATGTTTATTATAAAGATGATATAATTAGACATTATGATATAAATTGATTCTTCATATTTAGTATTACATACTTTCTGAAATAGAAATATACTTTTGATGAGATGCATAACATTTGTATCTTGTTTCTCTAGAGATAGATGTATACGAGCTACAAAAATATTTTGACGTACTAATAAATTACCATTTCGTGTTCCATATTAACAATTGCTGGACTTATGATAATGATAAGAGGCACCATAAACAATCATGTAAATTTTCATGGGAATATGCTATTTGAATCAAGACTCTAAAATCCCGGTTGTCATTCATATTTACTTCTGTATCATTTCTGTTTAATTTATTCAATGCTTCGGACACGTTTATGACCATGTGGGGGCACCAAACAAATTCCAACAAAAGCATTGTTTCATAATTGTTTCTTGGGGGTTTAAAGTAAATGTTGTGATTTTGTGATCAATACGTTGCACTCTTTTTCTTCCATAATATAGTCATTTGTCATTCACATAATCTATTGGAACTATATTTAGGAAAAAACTATAAATGAAAAAATTATCAAGGCGTGTATACATTTTGTATTTATAAAGTAGCCTTATGTATGCAATGAAAACCACAGTAATTTCATAGCTAAGAACTACTAGTATTGTCTTCCACGTGAGAATAATAATGGGCATTGACAAAATAATGAATTTAGATTTTTGATTTTAGCTTAAAAATTATGCTACCAAAATGTTTTTACTTAAAGAGATAAGGTATAAGAAAAAAATAAGTATTGCACGGCGAAGACTGACTCAGCAAAACGAACCCTATGTTAATTTGAGAGATAGCTCCGGAAGGATAAGCATCTCTGATAACAGAAATAGGAAAATCAAATAGGCTTAAATCATCTGCAGCATAAAAATTACTTAAATGATTGAAAAAGCAGCATCCGGTTTATCTATATATTATTATTACTAAAAATAGATAATTTTTAACACAAAAGTTTAATTTTAGCTTGATCGAGTGGGAAACGTAGCTTTATTTCAATCGAATTGAAATAAAGATTGATATTGGAGAAGCTGGAATTAAGTGGCAAGAAAGTACAATACACTACGCTGTGACTGTAAGACTTTCAAATAGGGTAATTTGTACAACACATGTATATTCTATGACATAATGAGCATTTTTCGTGAATATTGATAGCTGATCATAACTTTAAGATATTATTTATTGGTAAAGAATTGACAAATTATGTATGGATAAAAACTGATAATGTTAATTTGGCCATCTATCTTTGTCTACTAGTAAATTGATATAGAAATTTGCACACTTATATGTTTATCTAACATAACATATTTTGATTTATATATAATCATAATCATTTGATGAGATAAATATGGTGTTCAAATTGATCTGTCTGGAAAACAATTTTTATTTACATAGATGGTGCATTATACAACAATACGGTCAAAAACGAAAAACATTAAATGACATATAGTTCATCAAAACTGTAAAGGCGGCACTACATACGGGGCCCCGAATGGGACTCTTATGGTTTTGAACTCCAAATTCAATTTTGTACGGAAAAAAGTGAGTTTTGTTAAAAAAAAATGAGTTTAGTTTAACAAAATTTGAAACATACTACACACTATTTTGTCATACAAAATTATCTTTCAGTGGACAAACATTACTTTTGTCATGACAAAATTCATTTTTGTAACACAGACTTTACTTTTGTTACCTAATTGTAAATTGGGCGACAGTAGTCAATTTTGTATGCAAACTAATTTACATACAAAAGTGAGATTTTGTCAAAAAAATCAATTTTGTGTTTATTTTTGTGTAGACAAAATTGAGTTTTTTTAAACAGAAATTAAAATTTAACACAAAAGTAAAAATTTTGTGTTAATTTTTCACTTCTGTTTTACAAAACTCAACTCGGTCTACACAAAAAATAATTTTAATTACAAAATCACGGGATGCTAACTTACTCAACATGTTAATTGCTTACAAATTCAATTTTGTCTCACGAAATTGACTTGTGTGTTTTTATTTCCATATCAGGTAAAAAAGAAAAAAGAAGTCAATTTTGTATGCAAATAAGTTTATATTTGCGTACCTATTTGACAAAAATTGAATTTTGTCTACAAAAATGAATTTTGTCTACAAAAATGAATTTTGTCATTACAAAATTGAAGTTCTCATAAAACAAGTCTGTTTCACATAGTTTTGTAAGACAAAAATGAATTTGTTATGACAGAGCTGCATTTTGTGTACACAAAATTGATTTTGATTACAGAAAGTTCAAATCCCATTCGGCGCCCCGTAGTCAGGCTATAGTAGAAATAAAATAACAATGAAAACAATGTACAAGAATCAAAAGTTACATTAATTGTTCTCAAAATAAGTATAAGAATCTATTTTGAAGGAATTAAGTAAGGCATCAGATCATACCAAAAAGGCAATTCAAAAACGAAAAATTGACAATTGACAACACCATGATCAAACAAGAGCAGATATCACCACGACCAAACGAAAAAAGACAACATCAAAGTTTGTATAAAACATTTTGTGGGAGCTCGTTGTTGTATTTCATTATTAAATTTTTTCATCTTTTTTCTAGCAGACCTTGTGAAAATTATCTGCCATCGGATGTAAATAGAAGCAGACGAAGAAAAAACCATGTCAATGATAACGTGTGTATTTGTCAGTTTAATGTACTTCCCCTTTTTGAATTTGCCTTGGATTTCTTTCATAGAAAAAAGATACTTTCAAAATAAATGTATGATCTGCATGTGTGATTCATGCCCTTTGCACTTTTGGTTATATCGGTAATTGCATACCAACCGCCTATTGTAAAAATAGAAAAGCAAAAATATAGCATACATTTAGCAGTTATAACTATCTTACTTTATAGCAACCTAACGACAGAAATACCAAAAACACATAGAATGTGATCGTTTAATATTCTTAATTGGAAATGTGTTGGGTTTTTTATTTACACTTTACTATTTTAAAGTTTAACAAGTTACGTTGCAGTATAATTTATGTTTAATTGAATTTTCTTCTTTTTAAATTTGAGCAATACGAGACTATAAAAAGTAAAATCACAAAAATACTGAACTCCGAGGAAAACTCAATCGGAAATGGCAAAACACATCAAACGATTGGACAACAACTGTCATATTTCTGACTTGATAGAGGCATTTTCAAATGAACCTGGTTTCATAGCGCTAAACCTCTAACTGGTACGACAGAAGCATCAAATTTCATTATATTGAAAATGATGCGTGAACAAAATGTAATAAAAAAGTGAACAACAACAATACGAGCCCCATCAAAAACTGGGAGTGATTTCAGGTGGACCGGCGGGTAAGCAGCTCCTGCTCCACATGTAGCACATGTCGTGTTGCTTATCTTGTTACAAAGTCGATTAATAGTCTATTCGGTAGGTCACATTCATCAAAAGGGAACGGGATTGTAAATAAAATACCTATACCTATATCATAACTGTAAAATTGATGCTACAAATAAAAAAGATCACAATTTTCAAAAAAAATATTTTTATAAAAATCAACATTCGCTAGTACAGGATAATGCAAAATAATAATACGGAGTTATGATTTGAATATCTGTTTCATAATCATCCTTTTAAGTTAGACAGAACTTAAGAAAAATATTAATTAAAAGACTTTTAAACTTTTAAGGTTTCTATCAATAAAGTTCAAAAGCTAATTGCAATAATTTTGTAATTAGTTTGTTACAGAAAGGTGAATTATAATCATCTATTTGCACTTTCTTCGTACGAGAAACCTAATTCTTTTCCTAATTAATGACGTTTATCTGAAATACACTCTCGAGTATTTTTTTTTTAATTTTGTAAAGTCATAGAATCAATGATTGAGTATAATACATTTGTGCTTCAAAACTACTATTCGACGTTGTAGTGTTTCAGAAACCTTACTTTTCCAAAGAAAACTATGTTCAGTCTGTGTCTCATCTGTTAGCTTATCTGACCAAAAAGACCAGTGTGCGTTATTTCTAGTTATTGGCTAATTATTGCCAAAAAGAAGGCATCCATTGTTTTTTGTTTTTTTGCCATCAGTTTTGCATTTAACGTCTACCCTTCAACAAAAAAGCAACCTTCAAAACGAATTTTAACAGAAATAATGTAGTCTGATATTCAATTGATACTAAATAAAAAAAAATGAACACTTTATTAGAGAAGGTAAGCATGGCCAAGTTACGATATTTGAATATATAGTTCGCTTTTAGCAGCTGGTATGGTCCAATTTTGTCAATTAAAGATACATGTGAACTTTAATTCTCCTATTAGCTAGAAATGGATAACGCATGAATTGTGTGCGTACTTGATTATTTAAAGAAAAAGAATGTCCACATTGAAAGTGAAACAACGTAAATCATTTGATTAACAGGTTCGAACTAAATAAAAATCAATCTTATACAGGTAAAACTGATGATTAACATATATTTTTAATCTATGAATGAAATTAGATGAACATAGAAGAATCCAATTGCACGAGTTGCGCAATCTATTTATATCTATATTTATGTTTATATTGCTTATTTGGGTGGTCTTTGGGAGCTCAACTTTGCAGTTAATTAGATGGCTTCTTGACTAAAATACACACGAAACGAAGTAACATATCTTTGACCCAGTTGCCTGTTATTTTAATATTTTCATAATTTAGATAAATGTTTTACATTATCTCAAAACAAATGTTTATTTGACAGCTAGAGCCCCTCAAAAGTCATTCTTTGTTGATTGTTTACTATACGGTGACAATCGGCAAACTACGGCTTCAAAACAGGACAATAATTTAGCTGCCATATTTTTCACACCATAACAGACAGAGAGGGAAACAATGACAATTATACGATATGTTTGCTTAAAAAATGACAGAAGACGAATTTTATGATATATACACGCATGGGTTCGAGAATTGGATAAACATTATTTTTCACCAGTCACTCGATTAATATAATTTTAATTACTATCACAATTCCATATCAATATTCTTGTAAATGTCAGAAAATAAATCAAATGACATAGTTACAAACCTGAGCTTGAACAGTATCAATTTTTTTAGACATTTACTTGTGACGTCACTTTTGTGGCGTTGATTCAGTCGTGTAAAAGACAGTTCGTTGCGCTGTTCGTTTTTTTTTTCCTAACTTGACCAACGTTCAAAAACTTGTCTTCTTGTAATCAGCATGACTTAAAACCGCGGTAATTACCGGGGTATTATAAAAGGGACATATTCGGGTATTCTAACGGTCGACTTCCTGGCAGGCTTGTTTAATTTAATACACAATGAACAAGGTCAATGAATCACGTTCGTGATCGCGAGTGAACAAGGTGTGCACAGGTAAAATGTATAAAATATACCATACCAATATAAAACTGTCCGTGATATACAACCTGTGTACAAAATTTAACAAAATTTAAGAGTGGTTGTAAGCATAGGTATAGATTATCCCAATGTTATTTAATATCAATTTTACTTTTATTTATATTTCAGCATCTTTTCTTCGGAACTTCCGTTTTAATATATAATTTTTTGTCCCTTTATTTCTAATAAGTAATTCGTCCTGTTTATATCCTCACATGTGTGACTTCATTTTCAGTCTAGAAAACAGCGCTAAATTTCAAAATGCATGCCATTTTTTAATAATTGTTCATTTATTTTACATGTGAAATAGGAATATCAATTAGTAAAGTTCGGACTATACAAATGCAGAATATACTGTGCATATTTGCTTTTGTCTAACGAGACAAGAGAACTGGGAAATAAACTGTCATATAAAAACAAGGCACGGTCAAATTAATAGAGAAAAAAATATGTGAGTAAGAGTTAACTGGAACAGCAAAAGTAACAACTTTTAATCTCGAGTGTATTGGTAATAAATGTATGTGAATAGCTCTATCCATTATCAGATATCACATAATCTATATTTTTCATAAGATTAACCCTTCCGACTTCACTAAATCTGAGACTACGTGTTAAAGTAGTCCAGCTAAAATCTAATGCCAAACTCTAGAAGTAACAATATAATACAGGTATACCTTTCACGATCATGGCTTTCAAAATGTCTAAATTCAATTGTTCCCGTACATTTTTTGCCTATTTAAGACAATGTAAATGCTTTTGTAAAACTAGTTCTATTTTTCCTGTTTAAAAAAACGTAAATAAATTATAAGAGTGTATCTCATTTTATTCTGAAAACTGAATCTAATTTCCATACTTTAACCGGTTCATTTCTTAGTTTAGAAACTTATTTGAATTCAAATAAATTAATAGCACCAAATATCATTACACAATTCCACGGCGATTCACTTGTATTTGTCAACACGTACCTTGAAAACGTATATTAGATGTGTGTATTAAACGCGACCTCCTGTCTTATAATCCACTGACTCGAATAGACAGTCACACCTGACACGTTGTGCCCTACAGGCCGAGTTAATTACCGATCTGCAAAGAACATTTTACCTTCATGAGTATTGTCGGAGAATAATACACACTTTGCATAAACCTAGTCGATAGCGCAGAAAGTAAAGGATAAATAAGTGTAAAACTATATATTGTGTTATATACTGTAATTTATTCACTTTATCAGTCTGAAAAAGCATATATTAAAGCAAAAAAATAATAATAAAATTTCTTGTGCTGTCTGCAAAAATAAATCGAAATATATACGGTAAATATAGAAAATGTCTTTCATGAAGGTTTACAACTGCACCTATGTGCACTTGCTTTTCTTATTATCAGATGGTTATTAGATATAGCATTAGTCATCGGCGCTTACGATAACGTTCAAATATGATGAAAAACCAAGACTTTTAATGATAGTATTTAAAATCCCGGCATGCAAAAACCAAGAGAAAACGTCATGACCTACAGGAAGTAGTTAATATTTTTTCATTAATTATTGAATTTCTCCTTTATTACTACACATATAGCGATATAACTTTGTGAATATATATCTAATTTCATCATGAACATATTTAAACCATAAGTAAAAAATCGCGAATTCATAAATGATAAAGTAAATAAACAATAGATATTAAATTTCTAATTCCAAATATGTTCATAAAATACTGGATTTCATTTGACATTTCCAAAGCCTTTACTAAATGATTAATAAAGAAAGAACCGTCTGTTCAATAAATTAAGAACATACTAAATTAAACCTACTCGCAGATATTCAATAAACTAACTTTTTATCCGTTTTACACATTTTTTTACACATTTATTAAGACATTTTCGGAAATTAATAAAGTATTTATACGGTCGGAGATGTTAATCGAAAGGGAAATTGATTGAAGCAATCCTGTATACATGTACATCTTAAAGTCAATAATTTGGTCCTGACATGATATATAACATACTTTTGTTTTATTTATCAAGAAATTTACAACTACTTAGTAAGGTTTCAAAGCAAAATTGACATCAGGTGAAACAAGCTATTCTTATTATGTGCGTTTTGTTCTTATAGATCTAAGACAACTTACGTATTTACATATCTCTGGTTTTCAGATGTATTTATTTCAGCGTTCTTAAGGAAGGCATACCAAGTGAAGCGATTCGGAAGAGTGCTAAATTATAAAGTGTAATTTTTAAGTACTAAAACTGGGATATTTCTCTTGATGTATGTACCCAAATGTTATAATCAGCTTTGTAGTTAGTATTTTATAAGTTTTTATAACATACTATTTTAAAATAACCTTTTGTTGAAAAAAATTCACTATGACTTAATTTGTGATCATTATTCATAGTTCATTGACCACCAAAAAATGCATTTGCATTGCGTCAACATAAAGAACAATGTGTCTGTGTTCATAGATGACCACCAACCACCACAGACAAAACACAAAACCAGTTGCAATCTGAAACTAATTTTTATGTGAAATTCTACATAAAAGTCACCACTATTTGTCATTCTGTAAAACATGTAGACTTTTGAAGATTTAAACATTTGCATTATACATTCAATGTCTAATTTAATAAACGATTTAAATTAAAATTGCAATATTTTAGCATGAAAACTATGAAAATCCATGAACCATTACTGAGGGAAAAAAAATTAATTTCCATGAAAATTAGATGTGCCAATACTTATACATCTACATACCTAATATCATTGACCTAATCACAAACTAATACATCTAATACATGATAACTAAGCAAAAGAATATTTCTGATCTGTAATTGTACATTGCTACTTCTGATTTGGGTATTGATCTGAAAAGTCTCACTTATATCTAATATAATATTTAAAGTTCAAATTATAATAATGAAATCTTCTATACCTTTATACAGAAATCCCTCAATTCTGCCATTTTTTTGGCATAACTATTGCCAAACAGAATCCGTGTGTTTAGTGATTCCAAAAATTGTTCAGAAATTTCAATTAATTTTGTTCAACGAATAACGACAACAGTAGTTCAATATTCAGAAATCGATTAAGAGAAAATAAACCCGGGTCACAAACAAAAACCGAGGATAACACATCAACTATAAGAGGTCAACAACAACACAACAGAAACACTTAGCTGCGACAAAAAAAAATACATAGAGAAGGACTATTTGATAACAAATACCATATTTCTGACTGGGTACAGGACATTTTAAGAAAAAAGTGGGTAAAACATGGTTTCATGGATAGCCAAACCTTCCGCTTATATGGAAATGTGAAAAATAGCGCTATAATGACAACATAACGTACCAGGAATACAGTACAAATAAACGCAAGAACACCCAGGACAGAGACATACATAATAATATAATATACTTATAAAAGCACATTAGCCAAGGCGTTGTCAGTTTATTTTCGATTTCTAAGTTTGATTGTCCCTCTGGTATCTTTCATCCCTCTTTTACAATATGTAAACCTCAGAATAACAACGGACACTTCCCATGAATTAACCAGTACACCACAACAGATCTATCAACTGTGCGTCACACCAATGTATCAAAGCCTCAAAATGTGACGTCACAGGTAAATTTTTAAGAATAAAATATACATTTAGATAAAGTTTGTAATGATATTATTTTATGTATTTTCTAACTATTACAAGAATCATTAGTATAGAATTGGGATAGAAATTGTGTAATTATTTGTATTTTCTAAGTAAAAACTGTAAAAAAAATCCTGTACAATTGTTTCGGGAAAGTAAGTTTTTCGAGTAGAAGCGTCAATTGGTTATGTTCTGCATTAAGGGAACAAGTCTCAATGACATGTTTACAAGACGGGTGTATGGACATATTTCACTTCAAACGCAAAGCACTTCACAGATATGTTTAATGATCTTCAATGTTCGTTGTAAATTTTATAACAGCTAATTATGTTGCAACTCTCTTGCGCTATGTAATTTTGTTTTAGAATTTGACTTTTTTTTTGGTTATATGTGAATGTTCAATGTACCTCGACATTTAGCTCTTTTCAATATTCATCAATTTAGAATTTGACTTTTTTTTTGGTTATATGTGAATGTTCAATGTACCTCGACATTTAGCTCTTTTCAATATTCATCAATTTTACATATATCATTAAACGCACGTCACTTTGTTTACCTAAGATATGAAGATTAAGTTTCTAATTGTATTCAAAATCAAAAGGACAGTTCAAATCAAGTTTAGCAAATATTATACTATTATAAACCAAATTATAAAGCATATACCATTCCCACTAGTGAAAAGATCTGAAATGAGAAGTCTGGTATATAACAATAATATTTCAGCCTCTGAATGCTTTGAAAAATAAATATTACAAATCGCCTGTGAGAATATAGACACACTCGTCCCCACTCCATTCCACGACCGTCAACAACGTTGACATTTTATTGTTTGTGGACAGATTATGTAAACATGGTCTAATTACAAATTAGCTCTCAGTTTAATCAAAACGGTTCCAGTGTTTGTTCACTAAACTGGAAAACATAATCTTTTTCATATTAACCTGTATATTTTCCAGACACAAGAAAGGTTACAGAAACGTTTAATTTCCGTGTGATTAATTCAGAAAAAAATTATTTAGCCGAAGACTGTCACATATTGATTGAAATTTTGCTATAGTTTGATTCATACCTAGTTCACATGATAATCTCTATCAAAACAAACACGAACTTCATTTTAATCATTAAAAGTTAAGGAGACATTTTAATTGTATTTTTTTCTAGCCTGGCATACTGGTCCGATCAAACTGAGCGTCACAAGTATACTGACAAGTTGAGCTAGAACACAGGCATTTTTTCTCTCCAGGATATGGATTAACTGACAGAAAATGTACATCTCTGACACCGTTTTCGGTAATTTTCTTCATTGGTGAATATACAAACCTTAGTGCAGATAAACTATAATAACTCTTTTATTGTACTTGATAATTTGTATATCCTTCATTTTCCTTTTACATGTCAAATTTAGTGAATAGGTAAAATGCCGAGGACACAAATCAATACCCTTGTGCCTTATAACCGGTTACCTTTCATTAACTGATTTTTATCAGGTTTAATTCGACGGCTGTCACGTGTGGAACAGGAAACCTGTGTTTTGTTGGCTTCATGTAGCTCAAACTTTAATTTTCTATGTAGTGTTTGAGTCTTGTTTCATATTATATGTCTGTTCCAATCTTCTTTTTTTACAATCTTGTTATATATCTTTGTTCAACCTATGGTTTTTGGTTGGTGTCTTCTATACTTTGAAAAAATCTATTTGTAATAGTACAATTAAAAATCTGACTAAAAACTACGTTATGAAGACAAACAATTAAGTAGTAAAATCACAAAAAAACTGAACTCCGTGAAAAATTTAAAAGTCCCTACTAAAATGACAAAAGCAAAAGATCAAACACATCAAACGAATGGATAACAGCTATCATATTACAGGCATTTCAAAGGTAGAAAATGGTGGATATAACCTGGCTAGCTAAACCTCTCACTTATATAAGTGAGTATAATTCGCATCATATTCATTATATTGGTAACAATATGTGAAAAAAAAAACAGACATAATAAATAAAAAAGTAAATATTAAGGGTACAGCAGTCAACCATCTTAAACACTGTAAAAACATGCATATATGGAAAAAGGAAGAACAAAAATGCATATAAATTCACCAAATGTCAAGGCATCATTTAAAAAATAATTTCGATAACAGTTCGTAAATCATTATTTATTCAAAATAATAATATTAATTTTCATGAAAGTCGAAAAATACAATGTATGTAGTGAATAAATGTAAATGTAAATTAGTAAATATAGCACTCATTACATGTTGCTTAAATTCATTGATACAGTCATAGAACAGTTTTTTATATTTTGTATATACTACCATATGGAGGTCTAACTAGTTTAGCTCTTGGTGCCATAAAATAGTTAGGACGATATGAGTTGAAATATTGCTCTGGCCAGTACCTAGGAGGTTGTGTTCGAGAACGATCGTCCTGTTCTGGAAAGTAAGGAGGTACTGGTCTATAACGGCCATCATGTTCTGGACAGTATCGACAACAATCACGGGTATGCTCGGTTTGCGGAATTGAAGGCTTCTCACTGGCGACAGACACTAAGAAAGAAATAAAAAACACATCCATTTTCAATGTAATATTGAAATGCACCAGCATGACATACAAATGCCCAACTTGAAAATTATAAATATTAATGATTGACAAAATGTCAATTATACTCATTTTTTTTTAATAATAATGATAAATTGAAAATATTGTTTTTTATGATATCGAAATGCTTTTGTGTAAAAAAATCTATGTTTTCAATCAATTTGATTATTAGAATCAAGAATGGTTTCAAACCGAATCCAAAAATATCCCGAGTCATCTTTTTTGTGAGTAAATAAACAAGAATGTGTCCATAGTTCAAGGATGCCCCATTCGAACTCTCATTTTCGATGTTCAGTGGACCGTTAAATTGGGGTTAGAACTCTAATTTGGCATTACAATTAGAACGATTATATCTTAGGGAACATGTGTAATACGTTTCAAGTTGATTATACTTCAATTTCACCAAGAACTACATTGAGCAAAAACTTTAATCTGAATCGGGACAAACGTACAAACGGACGGATGGACGAACGAACGGACGGTTGGAAGGAGAAACAGACAGACGCACAGACAGGAAAACATAATGCTCCTAGGTGGGGCATAAAAAACCATCATTCCTAAAATACATATGTTCAAAAAATTCTTACCGAGTGTATGATGCAGTGTTGGCATTATTTTTACTATGTTTATGCCATTTCAATCAACAACAAAAAAGTTGACATAAAAGAAAATAATTCCTCTTACAGCTGCTAATATTCGTATCTGATATTCTTTTTCTATATGTAATATAAAACTATAATTACCATCGTCCTGAAATTGGAACTTTTCTTCAAATGGTGCTCTTTTCCAAGCTTCGATGGGATAAGCAAATTCTTGAAAAGCATCTGCATCAACGCCTGTTATAAAATGATTTTTATTAAAGACATTAGAAATTAAGATACTAGCATGTGCAAGTTCAAGAATATATTAACGTAGTATCAACGTGTTAACTTATTTCTTCTCAGTTTTAGTTTGCTGTTATCATGTGAGTATTGATAGGTAAACCAAGAGCTAGCTCGTCTGCTTTGCATACTCATTTTCTGGGGGGTTTTTCTTATATCAGTGGGGTGAAATTTTTAATAGTTGCATCTATAAAATTTCTGGACATCGTTTGGTGAAATAGATAGACATTTTAGACATTACAGATATTAACAAACGTTTGTTCATCTGCTTTATTTTAGATATAATTGAGAATGGAAATGAGGAATGTGTCAAAAAGACAAAAACCCGACCATAGAGATAACATAGATTACCTTATAATCTCGCATAAATGCATATGTTTCTGCTAAACACAATGAGGAGCTTTATGACTTTTGAACAGCGGTATACTACTGTTGCCTTCATTTAAATGCAACGAATAAATGTACTACCTTCACATTCTATATCCTTTTTTACTCTCAGTTTCCCACTTAACAGCACAATCAGGAGAATAATTAGAACTAACACAAAACACCATGCCGTTATAACTATCGCACCAATCAAATTCCATGCAAATATCTGAAAAAAATAATTAATTATAGTTTTATCTTTTCATTCATTATTTTGTTAACTCATTATTCTTGATTGTATGCATTTTAAAATAACTATTTGAATTAAAGCTAACTACCTTACGAAGTTATATTAATTTTCTTCGTTTAAGAATTACCGATTCGGGTTGTTTTAAACGAACCATTTTACGACACCGAGAATAATTTTATTTGTAAATAAAATCCTGTTTGGTATGTGCTAAAGTTCTCAACAATTTATTTCTTTATCTTAATTGTAGGTCCATTTTCACTGTACACTTTTTTGTTTAGGGGCAGATGAAAACTCGTCTCCAGCTGCAGAATTTTCTCGCTTTATTCAAGACTTATTGGTGGTTTTCGGATGTTTTCTGCTCTTTAGTCGGTATGTTGTCATTTTGACACATTCCCTATTTCGATTATTCACAATTCATTATTATTTTCTTAAAGAATGATATACATTTTGAAGTATTTATTCTTACAAGGTAAGGTGTCTCTTCGTAAGTCCCGTTTACTTTAGTCTGATAAGCTGCACCATATGTCCGAGAAAAGATCGCAGCGGCTAACACTCCCCAAAAGCCTGGACCAAAATGGACTGAAAAGAAAAAGAATAATCGCCTGTTTTCAATTTTGAAATTAATGCTTTACATATACATTTTTTTTATTTTCATCATCTGCTATAATTTTAGCAGCATTGAGAAGGTTGAATAAGACGAAAACAATGTCATAAAAAGTTTTAGCAAATGAATATATCTAATAAAGAAATAATCTGACACAGTTATTTCACAGTATTATCAATTATCGTATTAAAGACACACATGTATTATTTTAGAGTTTTTATATTCAATATATTTATACAGTTGGTAAATTGGGCCAGCAGTTTTATACAAGCGTAATATATTGTATTTTTTTCTTCTGTTAACATTTCCTGAAAACATGAGCGGGATTGGTTGATTGTTTTGTCAATAAGACAAATATCCACCAAAGTTCAAATGATAACATAAACGGTACTCATGTTGTGTACCATATGCGTATTTCGACATTGAATGTGTTTTCAGTGATAACATTTGAAAATCCAGAGCTAATTAAAAAGATGAAGAGCTATAAACCAAAAAGATCAAAAACGTATAGGCAAAGCCGGGCTAAGAATCAGAGCTTTGCATGAGGGAAATTGTAAGCAAGTATTGGCAACCATACGGCATTCAACTATGAGAAAAATAAGCATACCGTATGGTCGGCTGTAAAAGGTACCGACATGAGAATTGGAATGTGAAAACTAACGCTCTAATTTATAATAAGGTATTTTCAACATACCTCTTCAACGATTTTCGGTACTCATCTATCTTCGGAATTAAATATTTTGCTTTGAGCGTTTCTGATGAAAGTAAATCAAGAAAAGTGCTTCGGACGCAAGAAATTATTAAACGTGTTGTTTTCAATTTTTTTTATAACAAAACAATGTATGAATTCTTATTTCAAAAACGGCAGTTGATAAAATTACGTTTTTCTAGTTCTTACGTAATTCCCAGTATATCAGTTCGACGTGTATTATGATTTTAAAACACCTTTGACGTTCATTTATAGTAAAGCATTAACTAATACCTGCAAATGTCTCTGCTGGATCGTCAACCATACAAAGGTACACCACAAAGCTGTAGAACATATAGACAAGACCTCCTATCAAACCAACAACGAATGATATATAAGGGTAGTAACTATCACACCCAGCGGCAACCGACACCTATAACAATGAGTCAGAAAAAAGACTTCCTTTAAAATTTTGCATGAACATTTTTTACTGAAACAAATTTTGTTTAGTTGAGATTAAATCCTCCAAACAGTTGAGCAACCATCTGAGGAAGTAGTGAAACTTATTCTTTTCGCGATATTTTTTAATTCATTTCAGTTATGCAAAAATGTGTTTACATTCTTGTAATTTCTCTAATAATTTCAATTTAGAATATTTTATACTGAAAGATATTAAAGGAGCACTGCCTACGAGACATATAAAAATAGCTTATACATTATTTTTTTGCTCAATCATTAATGAAATGCAAATAGTGAAATAATAATTCGCTTTAAGCAGCCAGTATGGTTCAATTTTGTCAAAATACGCTAAAAAACATTGATTATGAATTATTCCGTATTCATATGAACTTCAGTTTAACCCCTAAGCTTGAGATAGATAACAAGTGAATTGTTTGTGTTAAGTTATTTGACGGAAAAAAAATGTCAACATTGAAAGTGAAACAAATGTTCATCATTTGATTGACTGATTCAATCCACCAAAAACATTCTTATACAGATAAAAACGAAGATAAACATTTATTTTTCATCTATAATTTGAAATCAAATAGACCTAGAAAAATCCAACAGCACGTGTTTGCTTAATCTATTTATATCTTAAGTTCTGTTTACATCGCTTATATGGTCATCGGATGACGTAAGAGGTCAACTCAATAGTTAATTTAATGGTATCTAAACTAATTTACACACGAAATGGAGATACGTATTTTCATCCCCGTGCCCTGTTAATTGTTTATTTTAGACTTTTAATAGTTTGGATAAATGTATTAAATTGTTAAAAAATCAAATATGAGAATTTGATTTATATCTATGAACATGAATTTGACAGCTAGTGACCCTTTAAGTCAGTCAAGGCAATACTCGTTGTGAATAGCACGAATCCAAAAAAAGACTTCCTAATTAACAAAATGATATTTGTCAATTGCAACTTTTAATAAACAATATATGTAACCTTCGAATCAATTATTTATGTTGTCTTATCCTTTGTACAAAACAGTTCTTGAAGCAGTTGCCTTGAAATAGTCTGTCATTATAAAGACTGTCATATTTACATAGAAATTTAATCTTTATATGCTATAAGAATTCGAGTGAGAAAACAAGATATTTCATTCAAAACAAATATATTTCATTCAAAACAAATATATTTCATATCATGAAAACATGCAAATGGTTCACTCGTGTGTTATCAATAACTTGAATGACGACTTATAATAATTTTTTTTGGCTAGCTGTATTGGATAAAAGAAAACTGTTTAAACACTTCAAATAAACAACCAGAGGTCGACTTTATACACCAGTACTGAAGAACAAAGACACTAAAATATACTCACAGAACCAACTAATGCAGCATTGACGACAGCTTGTATCATTGGCCAGTGGAATTTCCTTTTCGACTGGAAAAAAAGGTTAAAAATGAAGGCTTTAGAAGGGATTCATTACAAGTACTTTCATTTTCCCAAGCTCGACAGTGTTTCTTGAAAATACATATTTGTTTATCCTAACTGGCGTTACAATTGCTAGATATTGATAAAAAAAATATTCATAATAAACATGTTTTTCTACTAGTATTTCAATATATTTTTTGACGACTAGCATATTGTCTGCTAAAATTATTTGTTGTTTGCCTATGTTTACAACTCATTAATCCACTTACCATGTCGACGCATTCTGATTCGTTCCTTCTAGAATTCCCTTAGTTTTTTGTTTTTTTATCTTTTATTTTATTTTTATGATATAAATGGATATATAAGTTTGGAACATCGGTACACTACTGTTGCCTTTAATTCAATCTGCATTTTATAGATAAAAACGTGGGAATTGCGTTAACTCCATAGAGATACCGGATGCATTGACAGAGTAAGAGTTTCCTGTTATGGATGCATCATCCTCTATGCAATTTCAAACTCGTTCAAATTTCAGAATAGGGAACAAGACACAACCGGTAAATTCAAATATCAAACGACCATTGTGTTTTTAATTTAAGACCAAAATAAAAATGTCTTTCGGGAGTTGAATGTAGATTTTCATCGTCCTTTTTTATAAGAGGATGGATTTTGTAATTTTCCAACAATCCCTTTTGTGTATAAGTAGAATTATGAGAGTTGTTTCTATCTTAAGTTCTTTGATTTTGAATGAACCGCCTCAAACTTCTTTGGATGTGTGCTCATAGTTCATCGTAGACTTTGAATGTGTTTCTAAATGTAGGATCAAATAATTTTTTCATCTGATACGCTGGGAACACTATAAGTTGTCCTTAGTTTATGGTGCCAAGGTACCCGGTTATATCATGGCCAGCATTGTTATATATGAATGTGGAAAATTTACAAAAGGAATTGGAAGGATATAAATGTTCTTTTACGAAAATAAATATTCTGTCATAAAAGTTATCAAAGGTACCAGGATTATAATTTAGTACGCCAGCCGCGCGTTTCGTCTACACAAGACTCATCAGTGACGCTCATATCAAAATATTTATAAAGCCAAACAAGTATAAGGTTGAAGAGCATTGAGGATCCAAAATTTTAAAAAGTTGAAAATCTTCAATATGGACTTGGATTTTCCTGTTTATTATTTGTACAGGGGATAATTTTAAACTTCTTCTACAATATTGTGATGGTGTAAATGAAATGTGTTAATTAAAGGAAAATATGCCTTAATGAACTTAATTAGTTGATTCGCAGTGCAAACATTCACTCGTAATTCAAAGTATTGGGAAACTGGATGTAGATATGCGACAGATCAGAGGTTACAATCACCTCTGTCAAACAGCTCACTAAATAAGATTTTTTTTCTTTATGGGCTAAAAGTGGAACGGAAATATATGTTGAAGGTGAATTTAACATAGCCCCCAATTTGTATAGAGTCGGGATATAATGAATAGTTCACTGATTATAATAAATCGGAATCACAGTCTCAAGCGCCATATTGTTAAATATCAGCTTTCATGTCTTGTGGACTTGTCTTACTGTTCGGTAATCATAATACATCTGTATTACTTGAATAAAGCTTGTAAGATAATGCAATGTATAGTAAATGTTCGTGTTATACAGTAAACCTAACGAGTATAAAATAATCTGTTGAATGGCAGTTGTACCTACCGAACTTTGATTTAGGTTATTTAATGCACAAGCCAGCAGAAAAACCACAAATGTAGATCCTAAGCTAGCGAGAAAATTATTGATGATAACAATAGCTAACATGTCTGAATTGGCCTGACTATTGGTTGCAATGACTCTGGTTAGCTGCAATGTTATCAAACCACAGTATATAACTATACCACCAAAGCCTGTCATCTACAATATACAAAAAGATGGGAATAGTAATTACTTCTACAATATTTCCTTTAGATAGATACATTTACATACTATTTACTAAGTTATGCGCTTGTCATCATTTTGGTATATAAAAAAACGCATTTGATTGCCTCGTGAAATTAACTCTAAAAATAATAAAACTGCACTCTATACATGAATCAATAAGACTGACTGAAATAAAGTTAAGATTGTCCATTGTCATGGATTTAGGATTAAGAAAACTTTTACGGGTTTGCAAAAGTAGTGTTTAAAATTTCGGAATGATAGTACAAACAAACTAAACATTTAAATCTTATATGTATTGTAATTTAGAAAAAAAAACTAGACAATTTTTGGAGTACTTATACATTGTTTTAATAATTTCATACCGGAGCTGAATGTGAATGCAAAATTTTAAAGGCAGACTTTTTTCTGGTTCTTTCTTGTCGTGGTCTACAGATCATGGCGCCAACAAATCCAGATATTCCACCAGCTACATGTATAACACAGCTACCACCTACGTCCTGTAACAATTATGGAGGTTTTATTATAAGTAATACTTTTTTTTTTATTATTTTTATTTGTTCTGTTGGTCCTTTTCAATAGAATAACATTCATTTACAAAAGTATAATTATAAAGGTTTTTTTTTAGCCAGGGTTACCAATAACACTTCTGTTGACTATCTGGCAAAATCATTAGCTCATAATGGTATTTATTTCAATTTGGACTAGGAAAACTTTAATACCATTAGAATTACATCTTTCAACTGTTTATATGGTTTGGCTACTTAAACATTGCTAGCGGTGACGGGATTGCTTCCCTGGAATAGTTGATACTAAGCTAGCCATGAGCGGTTGGGATAATGAAGTTCTTCTTAAGCTCAGTCGGTTATAGTGTTGCTTTGAAATATCGAGAGGAGTTCCAGTTCCGGGGTAGAAAAAGTGAATTTGTAATAAGAATCATGCTATCTGGTTAAACAACATTAAAGACTCCATGACTAAACTGATAGGGTAAAAGTGCACAATTCATAGAATCCTTTAACTGTGTTCATCCAGTTGCTTCATTATGAATCCGTCAACTCGTGTTGAACTGTAGCTCATTATTAAAAAATAAATAAAAAGACAAATTATCTATTTAACCTCGGGCACAATAGTTGTTCACGAAGACATAATATATGATCGATGGAAGGCAAGCCTGCCAATATAAACACACACGAACACAACACAAAGAATATCATCCTACAATAACATAAAAGATGGAAATTAATGGAAATAAAAAAATCCATATATAGTGCAGAACGGTGCAATTAATGAAAAGTGAGCGTTAAGATTTAATAAAAAGATTAATCAGTAACAGACAGAGTGTACGATCAATTCAACATGGCATAGTGATACCACAATCATATTATCCATGATAATCGTTATCGTAATATGATTTGACGATATTGTACGATAGTTAACAGATAAATATGTTCCTTTGGGTTATTCAACTGGAGGAAATTCACATATTGGATTGAAGTTGGGATATTGAGTTGATTTTTTTTAAATTTTTCTATACATTTATTGGCGTATATTTCTATTTCATTTATTGTTCATGTGTTGTGTTAATTTCACATATGTATGAATTGAGATCGAAATCAGATCATTTATCAGATCTGCCTACTACAAAATCTTAGTCTGACCTTGAAAACTACATCTGCTTTGTCTCGTAAATGAACTGTTTGTAACCATCCTTCCTCGTCCCAAGCCCAATGAACAACGACTGGATGAATGAAAACTAAAATAAAAATAAACATTTGTGTGATACGAATAGAATTATGGATTTACATCAAAATTTATCTAATACTTGTTATTTACTGAATATCAAATGTTTTAATTTAAACTTACGTCAAATTCTCATGAATATAAAAGATTTTTATAAAGGAAAAGTATGAATAAGTAGTTTGGACATTTTTGCATATTGGTGTTGATATCAACCTAATGCAGTTCGAAATTCTGACAAAATTGCAATTTGTTTTAAGTCATAAGAAACCTTAAAAAAAATAATACATATGGTTTTTTTATAACTCAATGGATAGCTTTCATTATAAAACGTTAAACTTCGGCTTCAAAACACGAACTTTAAATACCTGCCATATATTCACAACAACACTGACAGATTGAAAACCAAATTGACGATTATACCACATTTATGCAAAAAAAGTGATAAATTCGTGCACAAGAGACTAAGTTTATGATGTTTGTGTGCATTGGTTCAAGAATTGGAAGAACATTACAGGTAGTGAAAAGTCTTTAAAAAGGGAAATGTGCCACAAGAAACCACTAAACGATATCAGCAGTCCCTATCAATAATTGTTGTAAATACCAAACTATTACTAATGACAATGAGCTGTTTGTTTAACACAAACTCCAAGGATTCCCATCTTAAAAAATCGAAATAACATGTGGTCAAATATATAATATATATATTTAATAATTGTGAATTTTTTCTTATTTTGACTCAAATAAAAGGAAAACAATGCGACTACTTCATACAAAATACATATTGTGACTTTTTTTCCTGTGACTTTTTTCCGTGACTTTTTTTCCTGTGACTTTTTTTCCTACATTCTAATTTTTCACCGGTCACTCGTTTCTTATGACTTTAATTAAGATTTCAATCAAAACCTATAGTTGTTAACTTCGATATCATGTTGGTCTCTGATGGAGAGTTGTCGTATTGGCAATCATACCACTTCTTATTATCTGTATAACCAACTGGTGTAGAAGAACGAAGTACAAAGTGACAAAATAAAGCATATAAACAATCATCAAAGATATGTATTTCACTTCATGGTTACAGAAAGGGTTACGTACACTTATTAATTAAGGAAGTATTTTTTTGTAATTGGTCATTTGAAAGGTACGAATTTGAAAGGTACGATAGTAAATTTTGAAAATGTCTAACTTGAGTTTTTGAACCATATCTCTTCTAAAATGTTGTTTTCTATATATACATATCTTCAAATTGAAATCTTAAATACGCGGTTCAAAGCTAAACATCTTTTAAAGAGGCACTTGCTGTCAAATTCATTTTAACCGTCTCATATGTGATTATAACATACTAAACCGTGTATGAAAATTGTGAAAAGTTCAAAACTAACCACTTACAATGCATGGAAAATTTCGTCTGTATTTTGGTCTAGACGTCATATAATTAACAATCGATATGACATCCGGAGACTGCCGACGGTCATATAACCCAATACAAACATAAATATAGATATAAATAGATAGATAGATAGATAGCAACATCGTGCAATGGAATTTTTCTAGGTCTGTTTAATTTCATATTATAGGTTAGGAATAAATGTCAATCAGAGTCATTACCTTATAAGAAAGTTTTTTTTTTGGATCAAATCAGTGAATCAAATGGTTAACCCTTGTTTCACTTTCAATGTTTACATTTCTTCCCTTTTAAAATAACTGGACATGCCTTAGTTAGGCGCAACACTTCTAAAACTTAAGGGTTGAATTGAAGGTCACATGAATACGGATTCAATTAAGTCAAATTATTCACTTGCAAGTGAATAATACATCACTTGCAAGTGAATAATACATCAGAAATAAACAAAATATTTTTTTTTAATATCTCGTAGCTGATGTCATCTTAATTGTGACTTCACAGATAATTACTAAATATTACATGTTTTTGTTCAAACTTACGTCAAATTCTAATCAATATAGAAGAATTTTTAAAAGGAATCGTATACAAGCGTAGTTTGTACATTTTTGTAGCAATGTAAAAATAACCACCTCTCACCTTTCGACAGACTCATTAGCAATAATTACACAAAGCCATGAAGTGGAATGTAAATCGTAATAGATTGTAAATATGCTTTATGGGGTATGGATAGGAGTCCGTCGTTTCGGTATCCTAAATTTATGTCATTTATCTTTAATATTCATATTTCTGCCCATCATTTTTCATTCTTTGCATTTGAATTCTCGTTATTCTCTATTCTTTTTTTAAAACTTATTTTTCTCTACTATTTTTTCTGCACTTTTTGCCCATTATTATATGTTATGTGTACCCCCAACTTGACCCTCTTTTATTTTATCACTTGGCACTTAAATAGAGTTAACAAATCATGTTACACAATAATTATTGAAAATAATAACGTGTCCATAATAATTAAACAAAAGTTCATAGAATTGCAATGAATGAAATTTAAAATTATATTTCATTATCATTTCTAATGCACCAAGAAACGTTCTTATATTTTTTTTATTTTTTGTTTGATTTTTAAACTGAGATTTATATGATCCTATATTACTGGTGAAAAGCTGAAATCGCAGTAGTTGTTCTGTTTAATTAGTATATTTTTGGTGACGTTTGACAATAGATGTGACGTAGAAATTCCTATTCAAAGTGTCATGGAAGTATTATATTGATACTAAAATACTTCCGTGAATCTGCTATCTTTGTCTTTTCATATCTAAATATATTTCATTTGCTTTCCAGCCCTAAGTCATGAAAATAGCTAATGGGGGTTAATCAAAAACAAAATTGGTAAATTTAGATTCTATCATTTTAACATCATATTTTTTTTATAACATAATTAATACTCTTATATATCTTTATACGTACAGGCAAGAAACAGTGATAACACGAAGTATGTGATTGGTCTTCCTCGTTCAATGATTCCTCCGCATGATATATTAACAACAAACATCGTATAGCAGGCATGTAGTGCCCAAGGAATGTAATCTGTGGAAACCATTTCTGATCCAAACCATTTCCTCCTATGGCCAATGAACTTATTGCCTGACATCCATGCAAAGGTGTAACCGACACCCCATACACAAAACAAAACTATGACTTTGAAAAACAATAAAAATGCAAGGTTAGTTGTAATACAAACGTGTTTATTCTTTTTTTAATGAGATAGCTGTCATTTTATTTACTAGTAATCAAATAAAGTCTTTGAAGTAAATTACGTTTTACTTAAGAATTGAATGCTTCTTTTTGTAACTTTATTGGGATGTAAAAGCGTTGACCGAAGTACATTGTGTATGAAGCGCAAAAGCGCTTCATTCTAAAAATGTGCGCACGGTCAACGCTTTTACAACCCTATGAATTAAAATTAAGAATGGAAATGGGGAGTGTATCAAAGAGACAACAACCCGTCCATAGAAAAAACAACAGCAGAAGGTCACCAACGGGTCTTCAATGTAACTAGAAATTCCCGCACCCGGAGGCGTCCTTCAGCTGGCCCCTAAACAAATATATACTAGTTCAGTGATAATGAACGCCATACTAATTTCCAAATTGTACACAAGAAACCAAAATTAAAATAATACAAGACTAACAAAGATCAGAGGCTCCTGCCTTGGGACAGGCGCAAAAATGCGGCGGGGTTAAACATGTTTATGAGATCTCAACCCTCCCCCTATACCTTTAGCCAATGTAGAAAAGTAAACGCATAACAATATTTACATTTAAAATTTAATTCAAGAGAAGTCCGAGTCTGATGTCAGAAGATGTAACCAAAGAAAATGAACAAAATGACAATTATACATAAATAACAACAGACTACTAGCAGTTAACTGACATGCCAGCTCCAGACTTCAATTAAACTGATAGAAAGATTATGATTTCATCATATGAATATCAGGCACAATCCTTCCCGTTAGGGGTTTAGTATCATACCATCATAACATATATGAGAAGAACATAACCAGTGCCATGCCAACAACTGGTTTTTGAATAAATGTGTTTAGTTCCGATGCAAAGACCCTATAAGTGAATCAATATTAACGCCAAAATATACAATCTTTAATGACCTGACAACAGTATCGTAACTATATCCCTTCGTAATAAGTCTATTTAAAGATTTTGTTAGTTTCTGTGGTGAATACTGACATTTTTGTGCTTTATACAGAATATTTCCATAAAAAAATGGATGTGAAATACCTAAACGTATAAGAAGTCTGCATGTTGAGCTATATTTACGAATGATGCCCTTATACCAATGATAAAATTTAGTAAATGTTTTGACTAGTTTGTGATATCGAAAACCCTGGTGTTATAAATTTTCAGTAATACATAAATTTCTCTCGTTAAAATCTAAAACATTGTTACATACACGAGCGAATCGTACAAGTTGAGATATATAAACACCGTAAGATGGTGACAAGGGAACGTCACTATCTAAAAATGGATAATTATTAACGATAGGAAAGAAAAATCATTTCTTTTATCATAAATTTTAGTATTAAGCTTTCCGTTAGTGATATAGATATCAAGATCGAGGAAAGGGCAGTGGTCATTGTTAGTATTAGCTTTATTCAAAGTAAGTTCAACAGGATAAATTTCTTTATTATACATACTGAAGTCGTCATTATTGAGAGCCAAAATGTCATCCAAATATCTAAAAGTATTATTAAATTTGTTTATCAGATGTTGTGTCGATGGGTCTTTGCTGATTTTTGTCATAAATTGTAACTCATAGCAAAACAAAAACAGGTCCACAATAAGTGGTGCACAGTTAGTCCCCATTGGAATTCCGCTAACCAGTCAATATACGGAATCTCCAAAGCGAACAAAAATGTTATCTAGTAAAAATTCAAGGGCATATATAGTATCAAAGCATGTCCAATTGACATAGTTTTTTGTTTATTGCTACTAAAAAATGACCTAAAGAGTTTGAACATATATATTCACATTCTGACTTTTTTAAATGCCCATTTAATTAGGTGGGTGAATTTTTCTTAATGAGAATGTGAGGCAATGTGGTATACAGGGTAGAAAATCAAAACTTTGAACAAAAGTTTCAAAAAGAAGCATCCAATACTTATAATTACATTTTTTTTAGCTAGGATCATGAATACACGATTTGCATCAAGTTTTTTATTTATGCTGAGTTCAAACGTAATTCGAATTCGATTCGCATTAACTTATTCGAATAAGTTTAATTCGCATTCGAAACGTTTTACGTCCTATCGTCAATTCTAATTCGAAATGAAATGCGCGTCAAATTCGCTTTACTGTCCAAACGACGTTAACTTTTGATTCGTATTAACAAAAACATATTTCTAATGCGAATTGATGCTGAGTTCACACGTAATTCGAATTCGATTCGCATTAACTAATTCGAATTAGTTTAATTCGCATTCGAAACGTTTTACGTCCTAACGTCAATTCGAATTCCAATACGCGTCAAATTCGCTTTACTGTCCAAACGACGTTAACTTTTAATTCGTTTTAACTTTTTAATGCGAATTAACTATTTCGAATTAGTTAATTCGAATCAATTCGAATTAAAAAAAGAAGAGTGTGTGAACGCGATAAGCGAATTCGATTCGCATTCGATTCGAATTCAATTTTTTAAGTTTTATTGTGTAATGCAATTGCTTACGGAATAACACGTGATGTGCAGTTAGCCAATCAGAATAACGTATTATAATGAAACATACATCTAATTTAATTATTAATCAAATGAGTTATCGTATCTCTAAGAGCATTCGTATACAAATCCAAAATTGGTCAAATGAAAATATAGCATTGTTCTTTGGTTGCTTTATTTCATTCTAGGATTTTACCCCCTTCAATGCCGCTTTTCTTGACGCAGGGAATGTTCTCATTTTGAAAGGAGAATAAGGTCATTTTGTAACCCTTGAATTCAAAACTCGAAAATAGCATTATAATGGTGCAGGGTAAAACTTACACATGTTGATAAAAACAGCAATGTATGGTGTCAATGCATTTCTGGCACGGGATAAACCAGAGTAAAGCAATCCAAACCCACCTTGTGACACTGAAATAGGAAACATATCAATAAATCCATCATAGCCTTTATTAGGATTTAAATTGTGTACGGCTCTAAGAAAATACCTTACAGTTCTCAATGTACATGACAAATGTAAAATAAAGTTTGTCTGTATGCCGTATGTCTATCACTTGTACTTTATAAGATAAATAAGTAAATTTATTGAAATAAAGTCCAGACATTTAACTATCATCTAATATAAATGCATGTAACTGCAGTTGCAATATTGGCAAAGAGGCAGAAAATCTTTTCATAATGTTATTTTCGAAATATTGGTCACAATATATACCAGACGAGTTCATTACGTACTAATTAATTTGAATGGGGAATTTTTAGCATTAGTCTATGATAATGGAGCGATAATGAGTTCTTTGAGTAGCAATAACGTCTCTTTTCATATAGTTTAGTTATCTTTTTGCGAATAGAGACATCTGAAAGATGTAGAACAAAAATAAGCAAAGAATCCATTAAACCAAAATTTATATACCGTTATTATTTTTTAGTAGATGAAAAAAAATCGTATGATTATCTATGTATGGTCAATTTGAACGAGTATTCGCGTAATCTTTTAGATGGCAATTTTTCTTGGTGTAATGTCAATATTAGATAGTGGGTGCTGTAATTATTATGAAGAGGACACTTAAAATAGATAATACCAAATGTGCAAATTGGTCAAATCAATTATTCAAGAAGAATTCGTCTCTTCTTAAGATTTGAAAATCAAACAAATCATCATAATTATATACATATACAAGAAAACAATAAAAAGACAAACTTTAAAGTCCAAGCCACAATCAAACCCACGTTTAAAAAGACAATTGTTACTGCTTTCTAACTTTAGAGCGTAATTGAAATAATATGAGTAAGTTTAGCTCGAAATGTTCGCTTTGAAATAACTTTTTTTCAAATCATAACATTGTTAAACTTAAAATACTAAGAGTAACAAACATGTTTAAAACCGCCAAATTATGTATGTATGTGCCTGTCCCAAGTCAGGAGCCTGTAATTCAGTGGTTTTCCTTTTTTTGGTACATTAATCTTATTTTTCTCGTTTGAATTGTTTTACATTTGTGATTTCGGGGCCTTTCATAGCTGACTATGCGGTATGGGCTTTGTTCATTGTTGAAGGCCGTACGGTGACCTATAGTTGTTAATTTATGTGTCAATCGGTTTGTTGTGGAGAGTTGTCTCATTGACAATCATACCAAATCTTCTTTTTTTTATATGTATCCAAGATTAAAATTACTTACAGATCATGAAGATGATGCTTAGGATTTGAATGCCTTTTCTCGACTCAACGCTGAGAGCTAAAGACACCTCGACTGATGTAGTGTTGCTTAGCTGAGCAAGTACATGTAATAATGGTTGGTTAACCATGACTAGTCTAAAATTAATATGACAATTCTGTGATATCATTAAAAACATAGTTTATAATTTTGGTTTCAGATTTCTAGAGAATGCATTTCAAAAGTATCAACTATTTCAGAACAAAAATGCATGGTGATTACAATCTGTATTTGTCTAGATGTTTTCTGATTCTAATTTCCTTCTTTCACGTGCAAACCTTCTGCAAATTATATTTGTAAGTCTACTAATAGTACTGTCAGTTGAAATCACTTACGGTTCGTTTAAAATGTTGTTTCAGATCTAGAAGTTTATGGACTTATGTTATTATCATTAATAAGATTCCAGTAGCTGCTATAAATCATGCATGGAACTTTGTTTTAAAATTAAAACTTTATAGGTCTATTCATTGTTGCTTTCTCAATGCCCAGTGGCAAATATCACATACATATTTAGGAGGAGAGAAAAAATACTATTAATACCATCATTAAAAGGTAGATCACGCACCGTAGTGGAATCGGGTCGACCGGGAAGAACAGTGAGAAATAAGAACTGACACCTGAGATTAAAGGTATTATGAGTGTGGGCATACGTGTCGTCTTGCAACAAGGTGGTGGTGGGGGAGGGGGTAAGAGGGGTCCTGATTCCAAAATCCCGGGCTTGAAAACACAAAATCCCGAGGTCCTGAATTTAAATAAATCTAAATCTCGACATCCCGAAATTCAAAAATAGAATTCATGGATCCCGAAAGGTTCAATCCCGCGAAATCCCGAGCTTAAAAACACCCGATCCCGGGGTCCCAATAAAGCTCCTATCACCCTCACCAATCCATAGCGAAGAGTTGTTAAAAGGTCTGTAAAAGTACCTCATAAGGTTTCGTCATAAGCTCGTCTCATCAACGTATGTTGTAAGTACAAAAACGTATTCACATCTGCAAAAGGTTTCATTTGATTCGTGTAATACCGTGTACAAAAACGTATTCACATCTGCAAAAGGTTTCATTTGATTCGTGTATTTCCGTGTACAAAGTGCAACAAGCACAACCAAACAGAATCAGAACCATCAGTAGTGATTTTGAATCAATTGATTGTAGAGTGCTTACCATCCAGTGGCAACTATTATATTTTTTCTTGAGACGATATTTTTATTGGAAGACAGGTGTGACGGAAGGGGCAACATATATTCTTACAAGATGTTCAAAATTTGTTTCCCGTTACAGTGCATCTACAAACGATCAATGGATTGACCAAAATGCAGATCGATGAAGTAAAAAACAAAATTTTGATCAAATATCTGTAGTGTGTGCTAATAGAGCTCGTTCTATTAAAAAGGATCTCCCTTTGAAACATGTTCATGAAATTTTATCTATTCACTTATTCAGGTTGGGAACAACCCCTCAGTAAATGAGTGGTAACCCCTCAATGTAATGACTATTCCTTTTCTGAGGGGTACATTTCAAGTGATTAAACTTTTGTTGTTTTTGTTGTACGTTTTAGTACAAATGAGCATATGTTTAGCAGCATATGTTTATAGTATTTGAAGATTTTGTTCTTTAAGAACTATGCATTTATCTGGTATTATATGGTCAAAACATGTCCAACAATTATGTTATATTCCTGGACTTATGGATCGTCTTTCTAATTAAAAATAATGGAACCCCTATTTTAGAAAAGTTATTCAAAACAGAATGAATTTTACCCTTTAAAGTTAGAAATTCGAAGTTTTTCTTTTTTTCTTTTTTTTCTTTTTTACCACAGCAAAATAACCCCTTGCATGAGGATAGTCCCTCATTGAAAGGGTATCCCTTACTTAAAGGATATTCCACATTTGGAGGGTTGTTCCTAACCTAGCTATTATTTGGAAGTGCAATCAAAGCAATCGATCTATCAAGGTTAAATGTTTAATAGCACAGCTGCACAGCAATAGAAATTGAAAATATAGGTGTGCACTATTATAAAGTACATAGCAAATGCAATGAATACAACAGAAGATTCTTGAAATCTTTGTTATAGATAATGTCATGCTGTCTGTTTCTGTTGGAGCAAATATTCTATATATAACGATTACTTTAAATTTGTAATATTTGTTCCAGTGTAAATAATATTCCAGAATATGTCTTCCATTTATAATTAATATTTTGAAGGAACTTCTATATATGAAACTTAAATGTAATTTCAAAATAGATATATATTACCAATGTTCGAATAAAATATTGAGTAAGACAAAAGTAAAGGTCGATAGATGGAACATAAAATTTATAGTTTCCAACCCTGGCTTTCAAAGAAATGAAGTTAAAATGTTTGTAATTGCCAACTAAGATACTTTAAAACTGCAACAACTAGTCGTGTAGTGTTCCTTACCTTTTACTGTAGCTTTTATTATAAACAAATCATTGTCATGTGTTTGTGTACTAGTGTGCCATTCCGTCAACTCGAATAATAAGTGAACACAGGTGAGTTTGATTGGGTGAGATATCGGGGATCTCCAGAGGATAGGCCGGATTGAACGTGTTTTGCTGTTCGTGTATGCCCGAGTTCCGACTTACATATTGAATTTTCAATTTGTACTGTAATATAAATTTTGACAGATAAAACATATATGGAAAAAAAATCGTGTAAAATGGCACTAAAGCTGATGGCATGTTTGGTGTCCTTGTTATTGCAAGGGTCTACATGTATTCCCCGAAACATCCCTCGTATATGCAGACTGAATGGAACGTTGAAAGAAATTTAGGTATACAACCAGGTGTTCCACAGGGCGCAGCTATATACGACTGCAGAGGTTGAATACTGAACGGTTGGGGCAAGTATGGACACAACATTCAAGCTGGGTGATTAAATAGTTGACACAGCATAGGTTTCTGAAACAAAATGAATGTGGTCTAATGAACTTATTTGATTTTATTTACTTTTGAGCAATTCACTGTGCTAATTAATATTAATCCTCTAAAAAAAATATTTTAAGAAAGGAGCTGGCCCCAAAATTTAGCAGTTTTATAAAAATAATAAATTATAGATTTTCAATTATTTATTGGACAGAGGAATGCTTCTGCTACATAAATATGGGCTGTTTTTGAGAATACGATGCATATATATCGGGTTGTAGCACCATTAAGTCATGCTAAATTACTGAAATCTTCAAAAATCTAGCATTTTAGTTAAATTTTAGACAGTTTCCGTGTAAAACGAAAGTTGCCGCATTCGTGTTCATCCTTGATATTGAAATGCAAGTTGTATTTTATGATAATACATAATATATCTAAAGGTTGTGGATGAACACGGATGCGACCACTTTCATTTTTGACAAAAACCATCTATAAAGTGGCATTTTTCGGCATATTTGGTAGATTTTTCATATTTTAGCTTGGATCGGATCAATTTTAATGACTAAATCAGTTAAAATCTTTCACATAAACTAATTGAATCAAGTGAAATAGACACTTAAGTGTTTAAAAAGTTGTCAAAATCTTTCGTCAGATGAACCTGAAATTTGAGGCCAAAATCAGTCATTACCGGACCTTCTCCTTTTCTTTTCAATTTCTGAAATCTGAAATGAAAAAAAAATGAACCCCTCCACCCATTTTTTTCCTCCTCCCCCTTTCCCTTATTCCAAAAATAATCTCAATTCAAATTTCTAATGGAGTTAGCAACAATAACTACTCATTTAAATACATCATAAAGTATTTTGAAATGTCATATTAATTAATAGTAACTTCTACAAAATAAATGGGGAATGTGTCCAAAGGGACATAGATGATGTCCCCGCTAGCATATTACCAGTGGCGGATCCAGCCATTTAAAAAGGGGGTTCCCAACCCAGGACAAAAGGGGGGTTCCAACTATATGTCCCCATTCAAATGCATTGATGGTCCAAAAATAAGGGGGGTCCAACCCCCGGAACCTTCCCCTGGATCCGCCACTGATATAACGTTATAAAGGGACATAACTCAAGAACTGTAAACGTGAAGCTGCCAAAAATTTCACTTTATCTGAGTTTAGAGATAATAAGTATTATATACACATTTCATTTAATTTAGTTGAGACAAACTTAAGTTAAGAGAACGGAAACGAAAAAATCTTCAATTTTTCCACTTGTAAATCTGAATGGTAAAGATTGCTTTAATTTATCAGTTGGTAGTAAAAGTGAATATTGCATTGTATATTATATAAATAAACTCATCATAGATACCAGGACTAAAAAAAATATATATGCCAGAAGCGCGTTTCGTCTACAAAAGACTCACCAGTGACGCTCGAATCCCAAAACGTTAAAAAGGCCCCAAAAAAGTACAAAGTTGAAGAGCCTTGAGGACATAAAATCAAAAAAAGTGTTGCCAAATACAGCTATGGTAATCTATGCCTGAGGTAGAAAAGCCTTATTATTTCAAAAAAAATCCAAATTTAATATAGCATTGTTTAAGTTGATTCAACTATTATTCTGGACAAAGAAAGATAACTCCAATTTTTAAAGATTTCATAAAACATTGGTTTTATGTGATTCAACAACCATTCTGGACAAAGAAAGTTAACTCCAATTTTTAAAGATTTCATAAAACAGTGGTTTTAGGTGATTCAACAACCATTCTGGACAAAGAAAGATAACTCCAATTTATTTTCTAGAAACTACAAAAATGCTTGTTTTTGCCCCTTTTTGCCCCTTTATTTTTAGACTGTTTGCCCTGTAACCCGTGTAATATATCCCAACCTTCTACTTATGGTATTAAACATTGTGGTACAATTTCAGAACAATTGAAATACTTATACACAACTTATTGTCCTGACACTAGATAAATGCTTGAGTTGGGCCCCTAATTCCTAAACCTTTTTGACCATAAACCCCAAAATCAATCCCAAACTTCCTTTTGTGGTCATGAACGTTATGTTAAAATTTTATTGATTTCTATTTACTTACTAGTATACTAAAGTTTTTATCCGGACACCATCTGTCTTCGGACGACGTTGACGACGCTGACGACGTGATTCCAATATACAAACGCAAAAATGTTTGCGGTCGTATAAAAACCTCAGTGTTTATAAAATAAGGAGATATGTTGAGAAGCTCGTGTATGGCAACTACGACCATCGTTAATTGTGTGTACAAAAATATCACTTTTTAAAAATATATGCACCTGATGCGCTTTTATAGGTTAACCTTCATTAAGAACGCTCGGAACGCTCATACCAAATATCTGGAAGTCAGTGACGAAATGTAATGAAACACGTGAAGAGATACTAGTAAATGATAGAAAGGTCATCATAAGATGTAAGAAGATAACAAGAGCGAAATCCATATCATAAATTAAAAAAAATGACAAGCAATACTATTTCAAAAGGAAAAAGACAAACCACACTTTAAACGCTTCCTGGAAAAGTAAAGACCAAACAATTCGTTTTGCGGTCAAAGATCATAACTCATTTACCATTGAAGCATATAATTTAGGTCAAGAAATAACATATCTGATATGTTACAATCACATTCTGATGCTGAGTTCACACGTAATTCGAATTCGATTCGCATTATCTAATTCGAATTAGTTTAATTCGCACTCGAAACGTTTTACGTCCTAACGTCAATTCTAATTCGAATTACAATGCGCGTCAAATTTAATTTGGTAAATGAGTTATGATCTTTAATTCGAATTTAAAAAAAAAAAAGAGTGTGTGAACGCGATTAGCGAATTCGATTCGCTTTCTATTCGAATTCATTTCGAATGAAAGGTACGTGTGAACGAGGCATGAATATTATTGACTCATCCCGAAATCTTACTTCTTGATACCTAGAGCAAAAAAGCCTGTGTCGCTCATCCGATTCTACTTAAGTTTTCGAAATCATGTAAAACAAAGTTAAAACCATAACAGATACCCTAGTAATGATCGAGGCAAATTTGGTTTAACATTGACCCCATAATTTAATGAAAAGCATAAAACTTTTGAAATTTTTATAAAATTACCAATGAATTCATTAAAATTGTAGAATGTGACTTTATAGACGGCCGACACTCGGCTAACCGAGAGATTGTTCGGTTAATCTATATTGAGTATGCGGCTATATGGGCGGTTGGTCTGTTAATCGAGTTGGTTATACGTCTGTTAAGAGTAAAACGCACAATTTATTGTTAAACTCTGTTAAATATTTTTTAATGGAATATTATAAGTATAAAATCAAAAAAAGTGTCGGACAAACAGATATTGTGCCTACAAGTAGTAAACAATCGTACAATACTCGACTTTCATCATCGGATAATTTTATTGTCCCTAAATCAAATACAGAATTATACAAATCAAGTTTTTCTTTCTGTGGTCCAAAAGTGTGGAATTCATTGTCCAGTGAAATTAACAAATCAAAAAGTATATCTGCATTTAAAAACTCTTACAAGTCATTTTATTTTGAAAGGTGTTAAATTTTTAAGTTAAGCCACAATGTATACCATAGATGTTGTTGTTGTTGTTGTTGTATTACTTTCTATACGTCTATTCTTTACATGTGTGTAATAGTAGATTAATTATGTTTTATTCATATTGTTAACATTGTATGTATATATAGAGAGCCTTATTGAAAATTGGTTTAATCCAAATAAGTTACTCTCTTTAAATAAAGCTATTATTATTATTATTATTATTATTATTATTATTATTATTATTATTATTATTATTATTATTATTATATTTATCATAGATTATTTTTCACCTGTAAAATAATTTCATAGTCTGCGCAGTTTTCAGTAAAACTAAAAGGCGTCGCGTAAGTACGTTCAGTATTTATGCATATACACATAGCAATTTTTTAATAAAAGGCGAAACAAACAATTTTATATATCATTTAAAGGACAGAAAATAGTTCTTTAGTTCTAAAAAGTAAATTGACATCAGTTGATATTTCATAATTGTATTATAACGTGAATAATACCCGGTTTTAGTGAAAATTATGGGAATAAAGTCTGTTAATGGGTTGGACAATTAAAATTGTGCAGTTAAGAGTTATTTAGCAAAGACAAAAGTTTTGGTACTTTTATGTTTTCCCATTGAAAAAGTTAAGAATAAGATGTTCTTGAGTAAAAAAAAATAATAAACGGTTCAACAGTATCTTTCTAGTAAGAGCATTTTTATTTTGACTTTCTTTGCATTTTATTGAAGGGTATCTCACTTCAATATAGCGTGATAGGGATTGGCCGCTGGAATATGCATGAATTTACTATTAACGTTTCCAATCAGGCTTAATTTTTGTGTCTGTTCAAAGTAGTACGTTCTGAAATCCGAATGAAATGTCTTTCTAAAACAACACAGGGTATATATAACGTGTTGCCGTTCTTATATGTACATGATATTTGTCACTGGATGTAAAACCCTAATTCGTCAGCATCATCCAATTGGTTCTTTTTTTCTATTACTTAATCATATGTTATTTACAAATCATTCTTAAGAAGTACATGAAAAGGAGCGAACGCAGCTACATTTGGTTATCTTGAGGAGCATGTAAACTGAGTTTCTAGTTGATTGGACTTCAACGGCATCAAACACTTCCTCGATCAAAAACTTTAACATGAAGTGGGACAGACAAATGGACGAACGCACAGACCAAAAAACATATCTCCCCTAAGGTGGCATAAAAAGTAAATGACAACAGACGACAAAGGACACCAAGTGAAGAGAAAAGCTCAATTGGCCATTAGGGCAAGGTGAGCTAAACATGAGATCAATGTCAATGTCAGACAATGACTAGATGGAGTATCTGCATACAAATTGGACATGATAGTGAAGTAAATTTGCAATTGATTGATGTCATCATCGCAACAAAAGGAAATAAATGCATATAATATCTCACATACTCCTTGTTCCACCATTCAATTCAATAAGCCTTTAAGAATACAATACAGAATAACTGTCTTCGCTGTGTACAGCTGGATACGACTGCAGATGTCCAACCCTGAAAAGTCTGGGCCAAAATGGACACATATTCGCACTTGATACACGTCTGAATTTGCATTGTAATTAAATATTTGACACATAAAAGGTTTCTGGCACAGAATAAGTGTAGTCAAAGAACTTAAAATTGGTAATATGATTTGAAGTTATATTCATTTTTTAGCTTTTGTGCAATACACAATGCTGTTTTGAATTGAGAAATTTACAGTTAATCATCAAGACAATCATCATTTCTTAATACATAATTAACAAGCAGTGTAAGGGAGGTAATCAAATATATATACAACATTGTTCTTCAAATGGATTGGATTACCTTCCTTACAGTGCTTTAAAACTGTCCTTTATTGTCCTTTAACCAGAAAAATCTGTTTTCCCCCTTTTTTGCCCATTATTCCTAAATAGTTCGAGCCATAACCCCACATAACCATCCCTTTGTAGTATGGAAACTTGTGGCATAATTTCAAAGATTCTTACACTGAAACACAAGTTATTGTCTGGAAACTGCAAAAATGCTAAGTCGCCCCCTTATTCCAAAACGCTTGGGACCGTAACCCCCAAATCAATTCCAAACATCTTTTTGAGGTTATAAACCTTTTGATAAAATTTCATAGATTTCTATTTACTAGTACTAAAGTAATTATCCGGAAACCATCTGTCTTCGGACAATGCTGACAAAGACTACAACAAGATTCCATTTATCTTCTTTTATAACACCTATCATGCAATGTGTGTGCACTTGATGCAATGTGATCATTAAGTCTTTCTTATGTTTGAAGAAATGAATAAAAATATTGCTGCAAAACTTTTTAATTATTATGCATAATGAAGACTTACTACATGAGGACAATTACCATAGCAACAACAAGCAGTTATAATCTATCATACTAATGGAAAAAAATATGAAATAAATGCTGACAATAAACGAAAATGACAGTTTTAGCAGTAAAGTAAGTATTTATGCAGTTAATATTTTATACTATAGTAAATTCTGTAGTTTAAGACTGACTTATAATTAATAGGCAGAATAGCACGAAGGAATCTATTGGTATCATAACAATAATTGTATAATATAGCTTTATAATCTTGTGTCTTATATTATATATTTTTTTTATCCTTCACCAAATGATATCAGTAAAGATTGGACTTATATTTCAGTATGCATATATTTCTTACATTATGTAGATATATGACTTTGCTCCCAGTTAACCCATTCAATTTAAGGATTCTTTCTTGGTCAATCGAAAATATGATTGTACCCTTGTCAACATTTGGGCTTATATACATATAATAGATTTTGCCAAACCAAGTAAAACAATTGTGTTACTGAGACTAGATTTTCATAAAAATTGTTAATCATATTGTACACATGAAATACATGTACTTCTTATTTGAATTAAGTGATACTATGCAAGGAACACGCTTTTTAATTTTACTTCCTCATGTAATATTTGCCATCTGTTTAGACAAATGTGTGTAATCGATTTATTTTCTAACAGCTATTTAGCTATCTGTCTAAAAATTCAAATGAAACTTAGCAAGTACTTAACAGTAACTTTGTCAATTGATATAGTTTTTACTAAAGATCATGAATTAAATATATACAAGGTATTAAAAAATATATATATCCTTGCATATTATCCATGTATTTAAAGTCTTTTTGTCTTCTTTCTATAATAAGATATGTAAATAAAAAATATAGCACTTTGTCAATCTCTCTGTCAATACAGCACACCTTAACAGTAGAATTTAAAAAACATAACAAACAAACGATTGGAATGAAAATACAAAGCAAACAAAAACCAGATGCTCCGCAGGGCGTAGCTTTATACGACCGCACAGGTTGAACCCTGAACGGTTGGGGCAAGTATGGACACAACATTCAAGCTGGATTCCGCTCTAAATTTGGATTGTGATTAAATAGTTGACACAGCATAGGTTTCTGACACAGAATGAATGTATTCAAATGAACTTAAAATTTTTGTTTTCTCTTAGAGCAATTCACTATGCTGTTGAATATTAATCCTCTCAAAAAAATGTTTGAAGAAATTTTCTTTTTATTTATGAAATTTCAAATGAGAAAAATTGAACCCAATTTTTTAATCACATCCCCCTTTCCCTTATTCCAAAACTAATTTCAATTAAAATATTCTAATGGAGTTTGCAACAATTACTACTCATTTAAATACATCATAAAATATTAAGATGTAAAAAAACTGCTTGTTATCACTGAATGGTAAAGATTATTTAAATTTATCAGTTGGTAGTAAAAAGTGAATATACATTGTATATTGTATATAACAAAGATTTAAGTTGATTCTGGACAAAGAAAGATAACTCCAATTAAAAAAAAATCTTGCAGATATTTCTTGCTTACTATACTGGACAAAGAAAGATAACTCTTAATTAAAAAAAAATTTGCTATTTCACAATATTGTGAAATTAGATATTTCTTGCCATTGCACAATACTGTGCAATTGAAAAGACTTGCTATTGCACAATACTTAATATAATAATTTTAGATCCTGATTTGGACCAACTTGAAAACTGGGCCCATAATCAAAAATCTAAGTACATGTTTATATTCAGAATATCAAAGAGGCCCAAGAATTTAATTTTTGTTAAAATCAAACTTAGTTTAATTTTGGACCCTTTGCACTTTAATTTAGACCAATTTTAAAACTGGACCATAAATTAAGAATCTACATACACAGTTAGATTTGGCATATATCAAAGAACCCCAATTATTCAATTTTTGATGAAATAAAACAATGTTTAATTTTGGACCTCGATTTGGGCCAACTTGAAAACTGGGCCAATAATCAAAAATCTAAGTACATTTTTAGATTCAGCATATCAAAGAACCCCAAGGTTTCAATTTTTGTTAAAATCAAACTAATTTTAATTTTGGACACTTTGGACCTTAATGTAGACCAATTTGAAAACGGGACCAAAAATTAAGAATCTTCATACACAGTTAGATTCGGCATATTAAAGAACCCCAATTATTCAATTTTGATGAAATCAAACAAAGTTTAATTTTGGACCCTTTGGGCCCCTTTTTCCTTAACTGTTAAGACCAAAACTCCCAAAATCAATACCAACCTTCCTTTTGTGGTCATAAACATTGTGTTTAAATTTCATTGATTTCTATTTACTTTAACTAAAGTTATTGTGCGAAAACCAAGAATAATGCTTATTTGGGCCCTTTTTTGGCCCCTAATTCCTAAACTGTTGAAACCAAAACTCCCAAAATCAATCCCAACCTTTCTTTTGTGGTCATAAACCTTGTGTCAAAATTTCATAGATTTCTATTAACTTAAACTAAAGTTATAGTGCGAAAACCAAGAAAATGCTTATTTGGGCCCTTTTTGGCCCCTAATTCCTAAAATGTTGGGACCAAAACTCCCAAAATCAATACCAGCCTTCCTTTTATGGTCATAAACCTTGTGTTAAAATTTCATAGATTTCTATTCACTTTTACTAAAGTTAGAGTGCGAAAACTAAAAGTATTCGGACGACGACGACGACGACGACGACGACGACGACGACGCCAACGTGATAGCAATATACGACGAAATTTTTTTGCGGTCGTATAAAAACATACCATTGTAAAAATATGCTGAGATGTTATTGTTGTACTACAACAACAAAACAACAAAATAAATCTTTTCTAAAATATCCTTTAAAAAAGGGTTATAATATTATGGTAATAAAGGATGATGAAGAGAAAACTCCACATACTTTTATGTTAAAAGGTACAACAGAGTTACAAATACAATTTTATTGCTTCTCCTTAGACGTACATGTAATATGAATACAAAACTGTAACAACCGACTAATTTCTGTAAAGTTGTTAGTGTTTCACTTTAAAGAATAATTGGGTTTTTTTTTTGTGTTTTATAAACAAAATAAGTATTTAAAAAAATTTTGTTAGGGAATTATAAATGAAGTATATGATATTAATTGGTAAACTTGCTATGAAAATTAATTTCCTTAATTTTTAATAGTTTTTAAATCTAAGAAATATGTTTTCTGTAATTTTTCCTAATTTTGAATCTGGCAGCCATATCAATCCATTGAAGTCAATGTCTGATGCAAATAAGATGTGTATGAATACAGTGTCTTGATTGCAACTTACTGAATACCAGAACATGTTTTAAACAATTTTGAAATGAACACATAATATGAAAAATCTTACACAAATCACACTTTATTTGTAGATTGACAATATATTTTTTTTTTAATTCATGGTCAGTGTCTGTTTGTACTGCATGTTTCATTTGTCCTCAAACACCTAATTTATTGAAATGAAATTGTGATATCCATGTTTTTTAACAAATCACATGCAAAGGTTCTAAGAGTTATCCTACATACTATCTATGCTAATGTGGCGTAAAGCAACCAACAATCAATCAATACATACTATCTAAAATCATTAAGTATTTTTTACACTGTATCTCATGCTATACAATGCTATACAATATACAGAGAAAGGCTTTTTATTTTTACTTTGTGTGATTACATGCTTTTTATGAGCCCTATGATTAGGAAATAAAATATCTTTATCTTATCTTTATACAATATTTCTTCACCTCCAACAGTTATTTTTTTTTAAATAATTCTGTAGTTTGGCAAGTTTCATGGTTATTTAACATCTTAAGTTAAAAAATGTTGATAGAATTTATACAAAATCTATTTGAGATTCCTGTCAATACAATGGGATTCTAACAGTTAACTGCATAAATGTTGTCATGAAGTTTATGATTAAGAAGATGCATAATTTTAGTTTGTTCTGAAAAAAGGTAAAAACAAAAATTAGACTGAAAGCAACAGTTACATACATCTAACAATGATAACAGAAGGAAGACTCCCTGATATGGTTTCATGATTATGGATGACAACGAAATACAATAGTATCTTTAAAGGGAACATGACTACAGGTATATATGGATGACATGCATAGATAACTCAAGGTCAAAAACCACTGTCCAATCAAAAACGCCAATGCAAAGAGGTTTGGTCATAAACACTTCCATGGTTTTTAAGAAAACAAAGTCAACTGATAAAAGTTTAATAAAGCCAATTAATGAAAGAAATATGAAAAAAATATAAACAACCTATCTTTCTAACCTCAACTATGAATTTGAATATCAAATAAATATTAAATATTCATGGCAGAATATTGTGGTATTGACCTTTTGCTGATCTTGCATTAAAACCTATTTACATGTATATAAAGTATATAAAGAATCTAGCACTTATAAAATTGTAAAACCTTATACTTTCTATGTCCACTTCAATGTACCAATTGTAAAATATCAGGCAAATCAAAATAATACTATAGTCTTAGTTCAAGAGTCTGTCTTTCCACCAACAGGAGTATAAAAAGGGAGACAATTAGTGTTTATCTTAATTTCAAATTATATTTTGAAGTTCAAATTACAGGTTTGTCATATATACACTGGTCATTTATTGAAAAAAAGTATCTTGAAATGTGCATTTATTAATACTCTATAAATAAATCTAGGTTGGTCCAAGTCTAAATACATGTAATACTTTTACCCTCATTATACTCAAATTGAAATATTAAAGAAAAAAGTCAAACTTGATATTCACGGGCAACAACAAAATCTATAGTTGGGGTAAAATTTAATGGTAGGTCTGGAAATTTAAATCAAGTTTTTTATGTGACCTTTAAAAGCAAACTAGGAATGTAGCAGCAAAGAATCAATGAGACATATCCTTCCAAAAATTTATAAAATTATCATGAGAATTTAATTTGAGTATGTTCCTTCCAATAAAATATTATGGTGTAATAATAAGCATGATTGTTTACTAATGTAAGAAAAGATACAAACTACTTCTGACTAGGTCCCTGTTAGTTTTGATTTAAGACAGAGTTAATTCAAAATTCAACAATATATTGTTAAAAAAAAAAAAAAAATTACCCTTGGATGTGGATAGTAATGATAGTAGTGAATTCAAATTCACCAATTTCAGCAATTCTAATTAATGATGGTCATTTCTATAAAATCTTTCCACAAATGCAAAATTTTGTAAAACCTTTTCCAAGAATCGAGATTTTTTTTGGAAAACTGACAATAATTTTTATAAATACCTCGGTCTCATAAAAATATGAACTGATATATTATCATTCTTTTATACAAATTATTTCAATTTAAGCATGAGATGGCTTTTTTAAAAAGAAATATATTATTGAAGCAAATAGGACATAGAAAACATGAGGTTTGTATGGCCCATCTTATTGCAACAAAGCCCCTTAGATATAATTATGGCCCTTTTGTTCAAACACATAACAACACCCTACAACAACACAAATTCCTGACAGGAATCAACAGCTTTATATATGTCTTGGGTTCAGAGCTTAAAATCAAAATTAATGTCCAATTTTCCTAAACAGCAAATTTGTAAACATAACATAATATTTTCTTTTTACTGACAGGAACTTGGAAGAATCAATTTGAAAATTCTACATCTATTTAACACATATAAAACAAATCATGTATTCTTTGCTGGTGAGTCGGCCTTAGTTTTATCCTGATTTTCAACTTTTTGAACTTTTTTTCCCTGCTCTTGAATGTTATCATTTTTCTTATCAGAATCTTGAACTTCATCATCATTTTCATCTTCTTCATCTACATCTTCTTCTTCCTCCATCAACTGTTTTGCTAATTTAACAGCTTGGAATTCATTATAATGCAGCTTTCTTTTCTGTTCAAATACTCTGCGTGTTGCTGGAATGGAATGAATATATTTGTATATACATGTATATGTCTAAATTGCATTTAAGGATGTTCACTACTCTGTTTCAGAATAACAAGCTTTTTTTTTATCAATTGATACTAAATAAATAAAGGAACTAAAAAAGTAGAAATCAATAAAGGGTTCGTGTGTTGGTTTTCAAGATATAGACCATTGATAAATTTACCCTATGCCTGTAACGTTATAAACTTAAGAATAATACAAATGATGCCACCAAAATTGGATATTAATCTGTATTTGATGTAATAAGCATTGTGTAAGTTTATAACATTTGGTTGAGGTGTACTCAAGTTTGTGAACAGAAACCAATTTTGGGACTTCTGTTTGATTGATTGATGGTGTTAAAACTTCTTTTTTAATGGGCCACTTTTGGGATATTTGGTAGCGGTCAGTTTTATATTGGTGGCCGATTCCCTGAGTGCCATGAGAAAACCACCTACCTTTGATAGGAAAACTGACAATTGAAGTCAATTTAGATTAGAGTTCATTGCACCTGCACAAACAGGGTTTAAACTTACAACCCCAGTTTAAACTGGCTAGTAATTGCAGTAAAAGAACTACTTAAGACCACTTGGCCACTGAGGCCCCTACATTTGATTGAAGGATGGATAAGGTCAAGACATAATGCTCCCTCCACAGCAAAAGGGGCAGTCAAAGTTAGACATGTACATGATACCATGAGCACAACCAAAAACTAAATATCCAAGAAAAATAGACACCATCATGTCAAAATGAAAAAGAACTGTCAGCTATTGGACAAGCTTAAATCATGCAATAGGATTGGCTTATCAATTCAATGAAAATATTGTAATTACGGGTGATTTGAACAGTGATTTATTCAAGGCGCAAAACAACAAATTAATTGAAATCTTAAATATATTTAATTTACGAAATGTTATTGATAAACCAACTCGAGTGACAAATCACAGTAGCACACTACTTGATCCCATTATTTTAAGTGACACTTTGTCGTACTTTATCTCAGATGTTTTACAACGCCTTCTAATATAAGTGACCACGATGCGCCAATAATTTTTCTCGAGTGTCCGACAACTATTACACTTTCGTATAAAAGAGAAATTTGGATATATATGAAAAAGTTGACAAAGTTAAATTCTCAGAAAAAATGGACGACGTAGACTGGAATGCACTGCTTCCTGATAATAAAGACGTGGACGAACTATCTGGAATATTTACTGAAACATTCTTAAATATCGCGAGGGAGTGCATTCCCACTAAATTAGTTACTATACGTAGTTCTGATAAACCATGGATTAATGGTGAATTAAAACGAGAAATTCGAAAACGAGACCGTTTTAGAAAATATGCCCTGAAATTTAAAAGAGAATCGGATATTGCGAAGTACAAGAAACAGAGAAACAGAGTTAACAATTTAAAAAAACTTGCCAAGGAAAGATTTGAAACTAATTTAGATAACCTTATATTGAGTAATGCCCCAAATTCAAAAAACTATTGGAAAATAATGAAAATGTTGATAAAGTCGAATAAGAGTTCAAATAATATTCCTCCTCTACAAAACATAATAAAAGATGAGGAGTTCAGTGACATAGTTTATGAAGATAGCGAGAAGTGTGACTTATTGAACAAATACTTTGGTTTGATATCTAAACTAGAGGAAGAAAATGTTCCCATTCCAGAGTTTAAAGAAAAAACCAATACTTATATTCAAAATTTATACATAAATCAAAATGAAATAATTGATATTATTAAAACTATTGATCCGAATAAGGCATCAGGACCAGATTTGATTAGTCACAGAATGCTGAAAATTTGCCCTAAGAAAGTGGCGGTTCCTTTACAAATAATATTAAATAAATCCCTCCAACAATGTAAGTATCCTTCTAGCTGGAAGATTGCAAATGTTATTGCTATTTTTAAAAAAGGTGATTCGTCATTACCTTCAAACTATAGACCAATTTCGTTAATAAGCTGTGTAGGTAAAATCATGGAACGAATTGTCTTTAAACATGTATATAATCATTTACATATGAATAAATTAATTTATGAATATCAGTCTGGATTTTTGCCAAAAAATTCAACTGTACATCAGCTATTAGAAATGTATAATTGTATTCTTAACTCACTAGAAAAGAAGGAAATAAATTGTTTTGTCTTTTGTGATTTTTCGAGAGCTTTTGACAAGGTTTGGCATAGAGGACTCTTGCATAAAATGAAAGCTTACGGAATACATGGTAATCTACTTAACTGGTTTGAGAGTTATCTTTGTGATAGGCAACAAAAAGTTGTGATTAATACATCATCATCCTCATTTTGCAGTCTTTCAGCTGGAGTACCATAAGGCTCAGTACTTGGTCCCTTATTATTCATAATATATATAAATGACATTGCAGAGAAACTCACATCTCTAACTAGACTCTATGCGGTTGACACTTCGTTTAATTACTCGGGGAACGACCAAGAGCAAATAAAAACTGTTATTGATCGTGACCTCGAAGAGCTAAACGAGTGGTCACGGAGGTGGCTAATGTCTTTTAATCCAGACAAAACAGAAATAATGATTTTTTCAAATAAAGATGCACCCGTTTTAAAATTCTGCTTAAATGATAAAGAAATCCCTATAACAAAATGTCACAAACACCTTGGGGTAACGTTTTGCTCTGATGCTCGGTGGAACAGTCATATAGACAATCTGATTATCAGTGTTACGAAACATCTAAATATCCTGAGAAAACTCAAGTATCAGCTTTGTAGGAAAAACTTGGAAAAACTCTATTTAGTATTTATAAGACCAATTTTTGAATATGCAACTGAAGTTTGGGATAATTGCGGGATAGGATATGTTAATAAACTTGAAAGTTACAAAATCTGAAATTCTGTATGAGGAAATTGGGTGGGAAACTTTAGCTGACAGGAGGAAAAGACGAAAATTACAAATGTTTTATAACATTCAACATAACCAAGCTCCGGATTATCTATGCAAACTTGTTCCACCTAGTGTACAGAGCACAACTACATATCCCTTGAGAAATGGCAATGACATCATTGTTCCTTTTTGTAGATTATCTCTTACTAAAGAATCTTTTATACCATCAACTATTAACCTATGGAATCATACCGATTTGTCCCTTCGAAAATCAGACTCTATAGCAAAGTTTAAAATTCAATTAAAAAGGTTAAATACCACAAATAAAGATGTACCAAAGCACTTTCTATATGGACCGAGGAAACTAAATATGATTTTAACACAATTCAGATGCTACTCATCTTTCTTGAACTATGACTTGTTTAGAGTCAATATAATTGCTGATCCATCTTGCTTTTGTGGATGTAACATTGAGACTGTACACCATTTCCTTTTCGACTGCTCTTTATATAAACACCAGAGAGAAATTCTGATGAATAATCTAAGATGGCTTCCTGATGACCTTATATTAAATGTTAAGTTACTTACATCTGGTAATCCGAATCTCTCGTATGAACAAAATGTGAATATATTCAAACACATATTCGAATTTATCAAAAGGTCTGAGAGATTTCTTGTTATGTAGAAAATGTATTTACGGTAAATTCACGTCATCATCATCATCATCATCAAAGTTTTCAATGTTTACATCTACTTCTGTTTCATTTGTTTTTCTCAATTGATAGACTCGTAAAATATTGTTTATTTTGATATTGCATGCTCATATTAATATTGTATTGTAAATTATTGTCATTCGGAGCGGACTTCATAAGTATGGCTTACTTGTGTCCAATCCATTTTACTTTGAGTAAATAAAATATGTTTAAACTAAAGCTATTGCTTATCACTTATTATAACCTTTTTAAATAATTAATAAATAGAAAGTTTAAGAAAAATGAATCTTGAAATGCAATACTCAGTAAAGCATTTTCATGTGTAGCTTATAGAAAATTTAAGGAAGCTCTTATATGTAGTTTTAGATAAATGTGATAAAAATGTGTTTGAATATTATATAAATATTTGGCAAACAGGTAGTTGATGGTCACTGGGTCTGAAAATGCATATCTTTGGTCAATTTTTTAGATGTATACCTGCTTTTTAAGATCTCATTTAGATATGTCTACCACAACACACTTGTGCTGCCATACAAGTCTGTTTAGTTCCTACTTGTGTAGTGTGTAGCAACTGGTTTTTGGTAATTATTCATTATGCCTAGGAATACGTATTGTTATATGTTTACTTTTCTTCATTGGCTAGAGGTATAGGGGGAGGGTTGAGATCTCATAAACATGTTTAACCCCACCGCATTTTTGCACCTACCCCAAGTCAGGAGCCTCTGGCCTTTGTTAGTCTTGTATTATGTTAATATTTTAGTTACTTGTGTACAATTTGGAGTTTAGTATGGCGTTCATTATCACTGAACTAGTATATATATTAGTTTAGGGGCCAGCTGAAGGACGCCTCCGGGTGCAGGAACTTCTCGTTGCATTGAAGACCTGTTGGTGACCTTCTGCTGTTGTCTGTTCTATGGTCAGGTTTTTGTCTCTTTGACACATTCCTCATTTCCATTCTCAATTTTATTCTGACATTCAAATATTATTTAAATACTATCTATTTCTATACAAAATTTTATCCAGACATGGGTTCACTGCTCACTGTGCAAGACAGTATGGCGGCTAACTTCTACATAATTTTGTCTCTGGTGGTGAGTTGTCTTATTGGCAATCATATGGTTTCATACCGCATATTTATTATTTTTTTTGAAAATAAAATTTAGAAAATATGTTCCTTCACTAAGTAAATTTGTCTACCTTTCATTTCCTCTGTTTCCATTTCTTCTTCTTCCTCTTCCTCTGACGAGGATTCCTCTTCCTCCTTTGACACTTTGGCATGTAATTTGTTTCTATCTTCTACTGTCTGTAACCTGGAAAATAATATCTACATCATTCACATTAGTTTAAAAAACATTTCCTATTGATGACAATATCCTTAACTTTTGTCTTATCTGATACCTTTAGTAAAACTAAGTTGCTGAATGTTTGCCAATTTTAATATTTAATAAATGAATTTGAACAATTGTGTTTGACCAAAGTCTTTCAGGTAATTTTTTTTTAGATGTTCTATTCAGAATTGAACTGTAGCAAAAATTCTAACAATATATAGCTAACATTACTTAAACCAGATGCATTTGTTTAAACCTGTCCTAAGTCAGGACCCTGATGTTCAGTGGTTGTTGTTTGTTGATGCGGTTCATAAATGTTTCTCTTTTATCCTTTTAGACTATACTGATGTTTTCCTGTGTGAATGGTTTTACACCAGTTGGTATTTTTTTAGGCCTGTTACAGATTGCCAAGGCTCCATGTTGAAGACAGTACTTTGACCTACATGTATAATGGTTACTTTTGCAAATTATGACTTGGATGAAGAGTTGTCTCATTGGCACTCATACCACAGCTATCTATATTGTAATATAATTTTACAAATCTGGGCTGACGGGCATGTAGCAAAGCATAAAGACTGAGACCTTGTTTCAACACCAACCTAGTTGCTATTGTCTCAGGGTTTACCCCTGGTTCTTCAGATACACTGTGACGTCGACCACCTTCTTCATCGTCCTCTGCGTCTGATAATTTACTGTATGGGGTCTTTGGCTCATCTATTTTCATGTGACCATAGTCCTTATCTGCAGGGTGATGGGTGGCTAATATGTTCATTTCATCCCATTTCATTTCTTTTGAATGAGGACTAAAAAGAAATGATAAATTCAGTATTTACACTTCAAATATTTATAATAGAATTTTTTTTTTTTAATAGATAAAAACAGGTTTTCTTGCTCATTATTAACTATCATGACTGTTGGAAATTAAAAGCCTTTTAATCTTTTAAAGCAAACATAACTAAAAGTCAATGTTATTTAACATTTAGGCCTAAAAAAAATAATGTTGTGTTACCGATCACCCCCTTGAAATTTTTAAGGGACGGTAGGTAGGGATTTTTTTTTTTATTTTTTTTTTTTTATAAATATTATGCTTCATTGCTGTCTCGGTTTTGTTTAAAGGCATGGGCACTTTGTTCATTGCTTAAGACCATTTGACAATTTTCAAGATTATTGTGTGAGTTTTTATCAGCAATATCCATTCATTTTCTTTTGTATTTTATATATTATATGATAACTTGTATAGTAGTTTACCCCCTTTTAAAATACCCCTGAAGTCCAAACCTAAAAAACATTTGGGCAGCTCTTCCCCATGGAAATTAGCTTTTTAAACCCAATTCCCCTATTTCAGGACCAAAAGTGTTTGATTGTCAGATTTGTAACATTTCGGGTTAATTTTAAAAACAATAACTCCTACTCATTATTGATCATGACATAACCAATGTGAACTCGACATTGGGCTTGGGGTGATCTGTATTAATGTTAGATATTGAAGGGCATTTATATATGGTTGAAGATTTTTATACATGAATCATTTATTTTTGATATTTTATGAAAAGAGTATTTACTCTTAATTATTATCTCACTTTCAACACTTGTGTCCAGCAAATAACCTGTACAGGGCCCCATTACTGCTTTGCATATAAATACGAAACTAACGAGGTTTTACTTCACTGTCATGACTGTCAAACTGCATATCAAAGGCAATTCATTACATATCTACTGTTAAAATGATTATAAACTGTGAAGTATTGTTTAAAAGCTTATTTTAATCAAAGCATAGCAATGTTCAGTGTACATATTATGTCATAGAAACAAATCTATTTTTAGAACAGTTTATTTTCGTATCCCAGGTAAAGGAAAGTCGGAATGCAAATAAACTAGAAAACAAAATGTGTTTATAATCTTTATTAAAATTAACAAAATAAAATAACACATGACACTAGACAAATAATTTTTATTAGAATAAATCAAAATTCAGCATATTGAACTCGTATGTTGATTACAGACGTTAATTGTTTTCTTTTGGGGCAATAAAAAGATCGAGGGACATAGTTTTTTTTTATTTTCTTTCAGAAAAAACGGTCGGTAGGTATAAAAAAAAAAAAATTTCCCACTTCAGCTTTAAAAACTTTTGAGTCGGGGGTCTGAAGGACAGTCGGTCGGGTGACCGGAAACACAACATTTTTTTTTTTTAGGCCTTACATTTTTGTAAGCAGGTAAGGCCTGTCTCATGTTATAACTTTTATCGCTGCTGGATAACTCATCCTTGATTCCTTAACTGTGATTTGTTGATTTTGTTTTTTGACTGTTTTTTTTCTTTGATGACATATAGCTGATGCGAAATCATATGACTATGAATACATATGATATGAGGATACATTCAAAATTTAATTGTTACAACTGTGCAAATGCAGATATATTGTACAGTGGGACACTCTTTAAGACAGAGCATATCTCATCTGACTTGAATAGGACACTATTTTGTTATATAAAAAATATGGGAGGTAACTCATCACACCAAATATGAATATCTCTGACTTCATAAATCAGAAATTCTGATTTGTTTATGTCTAAGTTTTGACTGTAAATTAATACTTGTGATAAGGCTCAGAGAGGGAAAAGACTATGAAATTATTATGAGTTTTGAAGTTCCCTACTGTTGGTGATCTGGTTTGTCAAAGCTGGAAGAGGCTTTCAAAATGCCTTTTGGCTTCTGCTTCACTTCTGAAGCCATTTTGTAAATTTTTGACACAGCAGGGTCGCAGTGAATACTAAAAATAGATAATTAATTGGTTATAAGTCTGACAAACTTTATCAATATTGAAATGCAAATATCTTTAAACATACATCAATTTTAAATCAGTCAAAGGAAGTTCCTAAAATTAATTCAATGTAAATACGTAGTTATCCCGCAGAGTCGACTTCCTGTTTTGCAATTGTGAAACTGAAATCAAAACTCTCTGAAATGTAAAAGAACTTCAAAAATTGTGCACAGACACTTAGGTATGCACTTAAGTTACAGTGAACTCTTTTCTATACTGCCAGGTCAAATTAACATTTTAATTACATGCCATGACAATTACATTTCTGTAAGTTGTAACGACAAAATTATAAATTTCATCACTTTCAGTTTCAATTTTAAGTTTCTTAAAATTCATCAATAGATAAGAAGGCAGGTGTTACATGTGGTCTATGATTATGATGACAATATTTATTATCCATTTTGTAAAAATCACTAAAGTCATCTTCTTAAATTTAGAATGTCATCTCATTTTAAAACAATACCATGAAAAACCTTATTTAACTTTTATAGCAAAGCAATACAACAAATAGGGCTCTTTACGGTTAGTTCGGCCATATTGGATAGGGGGCAGATTTTCATAATAGAGGTAAAAATGGTGTGAAAAATACGGGAAAACATCATTAAAACAAAGCTGTTGCTAGGAAACACACATAGGATTTCCGACACTTTCATACTATTTCCACCTTCTTCCAAAAAATCTGCCCCCTATCCAATATGGCCGAACTAACCGTGAAGAGCCCTATTAAAGAAATTATTCATCACGAAATCTTTACCTAGAGGGTTTAAACATAAATGGGAATGAATATGAAAAGAAGTAAACTGAATGGGATTTCAAAAAGTGGGTTATGGTTTCAGAGCTAAAGATCCCAGTTTAGGGAAATGAAATATCAGTAAATTAAATGCCTAAATGCCGGTTAAAATGGATGATTACCACCATTCCACTCATCTCTACATCTTTAATACCAAGATTGTAGTTTGAACTAGAAATTCTGCAATCATTTGTGTTGCATTACACCATAAGTTTAATTTCTGTTCAATTGTAAATCGACTTCAAAGTTGCTATTGAAAACTGCTTAGTATTAAACCACAAATCAGTACAAACAAAATATAGTTCAAGAGATCTACATTTCTTACTCTACAGATTGTGGTTAAATTTTGTCCTGAACTTAAACAGGGGGGCACAGAAATAAGGAGCATCAGTCCATCCCGTCTTGTTAGCACTCTCATCTAAACAAGATGTTTGTTGGATGAGTTCAAAAATAAGTGCCAATCAGATATTTTTAAAAATGTATGCCCCTTGGTATCAATAATTATTTTATTTGCATCGTTAGCCCACTCATGTGTACAATTCTTGCAAGATTTTTATGAAAACTTATATATTATCATTGGTTTGTTTCAGCATTGTCTTAGGACAAGATTGAAAATTAGTTCCGCTCAATTATTATGCCCCACCTACGAAAGTAGAGGGGCATTATGTTTTCTGGTCTGTGTGTCCATTCGTCCGTCCGTCTGTTCCACTTCAGGTTAAAGTTTTTGGTCAAGGTAGTTTTTGATGAAGTTGAAGTCCAATCAACTTGAAACTTAGTATCGTGTTCCCTTTGAGAAGATCATTCTAATTTTAATGCCAAATTAGAGAATTTATTCCAATTTCACGGTCCAGTAAACATAGAAAATGATAGTGCGAGTGGGGCATCTGTGTACTGTGGACACATTCTTGTTTTTATATGAGTTATGACCCTTGGAAACAATTATATGAAAAATTCTCATGTGAACAATTCTTTCTTGCCACAATTTTATAAAACTTTTATCATCGATGTCTTTGACACTTTCGAAAATAAGTGATGATCAAATATTTAAGTTATAACAGAAATACATGCAGCATTTTATTGGCTCTGAATCTTTGATTTTTCTTACATACATGTATTTATAAAAAGAAAAAAAAGTTTTTTTTGTAGTTATTGACATTGTACATGTACCTTGGATAGATAGATACATGTAGAATGTGTACAACATGCACATGTTGGACTCTGACATAGGAACTTTTTATCAGTTTATGCAATACTACATTTTGAATTATTTATGAAAACTTGATACAGTGTTATTTTCATTTTAGCTCCAGATGTTGAAATAAAAGGACTGTCTGACATAAGATGGAACAAGCTTTATCAAGAAGACGTGAAGATTACAAAGTTCTGTGTGGGACCTGTCCAGATGAACAGTGTCATGCCAAACTATTTTTCCCAGCTTATGATAAAAGTATAGAATGTACAAGTTGTGGTCAAAGACACGAAAAGTCCTCACTTCAAAATATTGCTGAGGTGACAAATCCAAGTGTCGCCTTACATAATATTCTAAAAAATATTTTATTGGGAAATGTCAAACCCAAAAAAGGACCAGATAATGTCAAGGTGTTAGGGTTATCTAATTATGTCTGTAAACTGGTATCACCTATATTAACCAGATATGGGATGTGTAAGAAGACAGGTAAAGCTCAGTTACTGACTGAACTTGGACAACCTCCTGTATTTGATTGTGGTAAAATTTTAGGTGATCGTGCTTTCCTTATTGATGAAGAGAATTTATCTATTACTGGCTATGGTAGAGATAAGTCTGGTAGTCTGAAATACTTATCTGGTACCCTAGATGTAATTAAAGATGTCAACGAGGGAGAGGAGAGACTTGTAGCTATACATGCAGATGGAGATGGTCATTGTTTAGTCCATGCTGTATCACGTGCCCTGGTTGGAAGGGAACTGTTCTGGCATGCATTACGTGTGAACCTGATGAATCATTTCACAGAAAATTTAGACAAATATAAAAACTTGTTCAAAGACTTTGTAGACAGAGATGAATGGAACGACATTATTCAAGAATGTCATCCAGAATTTTGTCCACGAGATGGTGAACCTTTAGGTTTAAGAAACATACATGTGTTTGGATTAGCCAATGTACTGAGAAGACCAATTATATTGTTAGATTCTATAGAAGGAATGCAGAGTAGTGGGGACTATTCAGGTAAGTAGAATAAGAATATGAAGCAGACCCTTTTGCATCAAATAATAGTGGTTAACCCTTTCCTCCATAATGACGCTTTTTGACGCCACCCCCTTTTCTCCATAATGACGCATTTTGACGCCTTTGTAGTACCTCAGTTGAAATGCTTTGACTACAAAATGTCTACATCAGACTTAAGAACATTTGTATCCGATATGAAAAGGATATTCATGAGAATATCTGACTTGAATTTCATAAATGACATATTTTTTTCACAATGCATTAATACTTTAAACCTGATGATCTTTTTTTTATTGAAAAAATCTTATGCGAATCAAGTATGTGAAAAAAAAAATTCCATGGAGGAAAGGGTTAAAATATTTTTATATGAAGAGCAGAAAATTTTACCCTCAAGAGAGTAAATGATTATGAAGGTTTTCATGGAAAATGTTTTAGTTGACTGTGATGAATTTCATTATTCTGTACAGGGTAATTAACAAATAGAGAAAAACATTTTGTTAATGAAATCGCTGAACATTTGCACAAATACCATTCTTCAGCCAATAAATAAAATATATATATTGTGAGGGTAATTGAATTAGTAAGCTTGCTCAAGTATTTGAAAAGAAGTTGCTGAAACAAAAAATATTCTCCATTATTCAGATACATGTAAGTTAACAATATGTGTTACAGTGTATGAAGATGTTATTTAGTTATTGAAAGTTCACTAGTTAAAATTAAAACATTGTAATGATAAAATGTTTTTATTAAGCTTTATGTCAAACTTTTGTCATTATCTCTTTACAGCTGTATTTTTACCAGGGCTTATAAAGCCTGAGGAATGTAAAAGTAAAGACGGAAGTTTAAACAAGCCAATCTGTATTGCCTGGAGTAGTGTAGGCAGAAATCATTACATCTCATTGGTTGGCATAAAAGGTAGGTGTTTTATAACCTTTGAATAAAGATCAATTATTTGGTTTATACATGTTTGACAGAATGAAGATCAGTACATACACATTGGTGTGTATATATGAAAGAATTCAGATTAAAGATCAAAGACAATACAGATACATTGGCCTGTATATATAACTGTAGTTCATAGCATATTTCAGTTAAAGACAACTCTTGCTACTTGTTGTCCAGCCTGTAACAATTTATTTGGAAAGTGGGACACAACCTCCTACATTTCATTGTTTGCTACTTCATATTTAGGTTCAATTTGTGTTTTTTCAGACATCAATAATTTTGCTTTTAATGGATCAGAGACATGTATTACAACTTAGTTTAGTTAGTTTTTCAATATCTCTATTCAGTAACACACTCCATGATTGTCGATTGAATTCAAAAACTTGCTTGAATTGTTAATCTAAAAAAGTAAACAGTTTGGTCATACAACAGAAAAACAGATATACAATGTGTGGGTCATAAATCTCCTATAATTATGCTTCCTCTTCATTTTATAAGCGTCACCAGTCATTATGTATTTATGTCACTGCTATGTTTACTAGCATTCACTAAACAGCAGATTAATTATATTTTAGTGATTGTTTGTGGTAGCTGATAGATGAGAGGGAAATATTATCTTTTGATGTTGGAAGTGGTATTTTTTTATGACAATTAAAAAAATATGAAATAAAAACTAGTAAATTTAAATCTTATTTTTTAACATAATTTCTGATATATCCTCTCTTTATATACCTTCAAATATTTCTGTATAACAAAACTGTATTTGTTTATTTTTATCAGGTAAACCACCACCTAAACTTCCTCGCTACATGATCCAGAAGACATGGGGCATGCCAAGTACACTGTTAGATAAATATATTGAGTTAGATGAGTATGGTCATTGTATAGTTGGAGGGGACAAATGTTTATCTGTAAGTTTATTTCAAAACAATAAGCAAGATAAAATTCACTGGAATATATTATAAGATATAAAAAGCTAAACTTTCCCCAAAAGCTCAACACAAGAATTATTTTTAGGTTAAACAATATTCCATGTGATACGGTCAAGCTATTTGATAAATTGCAACAAAGTACATTGTATAAAGATAGACTTGTACATTTTGCATATCTCATATAATAGTTTTTGTCTCGTGACCTGCAATAGCAAACAGACAAGTCACAGGCAGTTCCATGTGCCTTTGTCAATTACATATTAGTTATAGTCCTCAATAATAAGTAATAAAATTGAGAATGGAAATGGGGAACTTCATGTAGCATAACTGTCAATAGTATTCACACATATCTCTTTATTTGCATAAAAAGTATTTGATAACTAAACTTGAAAGTGATAGAATTTCAAAGTGTCTGGATTTAAAAGAATTTTTTTAATATAATGTATCTGAAATATTTATAGAATTTCACAAAATGTGATTTACCTCTTGTTTAAATTAACTATTAAACTAAGCTTCTTTTTGAATTGTCATAATATTATAGTTTTCATATATTTGTTTTATTTCAGGATAAATATCTGAGGCATCTTGTGTCCGCTATGGAAGAAGTTTACTTTGAAAAACATGGTGTACATCAGCAACTTGTAGCAGACGTCCACCAGTTTATGTATAAAACTTCAGGTATGAAACATTATTTAACACAATATTAGTGTTTAAAGAAAAATGGAAATTGACCTTTTTAACTGAATGCAATCCTTTCCACCTGTTACTGATTAGCTGTTTCAGATTTTGAACGATATGAAACAATTCAAATTTACATTGTTTATTAATTTTGAGCCTTATAATTCATCAGTGTCTTCAAATACAGTTTATTCATATGGCATGTTATATACAAAAAAATATTGACAATATGCATAAATAACAATAGGTGAGTGGCTTCAGAAGTTTCATGATGACAAAATTATTACAATAAACTGTTTCTTGATTAAAAAGAGAAAGTGGATTTACCTTTCCGTACTACTGGATATTGTTCTTGGCTTTGATGAGAGTAAGTAATGTTTAAGATATAAAAAAAATCTGTTTCCTGTTTGTTTATTTCTTTGTTTTTGTTCCAGAGCTTGTTGACTACATTCCCTTTGGTTTCTGTAACCTGTTATTCTCAAATTAGATCAATAAAAAATGGAAACATAACAAAGGATAATATTTGTATATTTTGTAGGTATTGTTGGTGTTCTACCTGAAGAAGTGTTAAAGACAACACAGAGAGCTGTGAGAGAGAAAAAATTATACCGTTGTCTTACTTGTGATGGTGTGATGGAATATATACTGCCACCAGAATGGTTCCGCAAGGGAGGAAGTCTGTACAATATAGCAATAAAAACACAGGGAGCCCTCAAACCTGATAAAAAATATCAATTTCCAATGCAAGGTAAAATAAAGCATAGCCATAAGATATTGGCGAAATTAAAATTTTTGTAAAGGGTGACTTAGATTGGCTGAATGAATTACTTCATTGAATTACTATCTGAAAGTCCCTCCCTTATAAAGTTTTTTAAAGACGTCTTTATCAATCAGGTTATCTTCCATTGCCAAATTTAAATAGCCAAACATTTCACTTGTATGAAAGAATTTTTTGTTCTAAAGACTTTTTTTTTAGCATTTTATGTGCCACTAATTACATTTGATATAAGGAAAAGAAATAACATTAAACTTGTATTTTCAGGAGTTGTATGTAATTATGATGCTGAAAATGATGTCCTTAAACCAGATATGGAAAACAGTCAACTTAGTATCTGTTCATTCTGTCAGGGGTAAGTTTGATTTATAACAAGATATGCCAAAAAATCTTTGTTCTTGCTAAACATATAAGAAACCTTTTCCAATAGAATTTTTTTTTTAACAAAATGGCAATCTTTTGCCAAATATTTATTTCAAAAAATTAGATGCAGATTTGGTCTCTGCAAACCTAAACCTTGTTGGGGTTTGTCATTTCCAAAATTGCTGGAAGGTCTTCAGTATTGAACAAAAATACTAATACTTTACAGCAAGGTTCTGATTGCAATAGTGATAATTCTTGATAAGACATTCAGGGCCTTATATAGCTATCATACCACATGTTCCTTATTTTATAATCAGTATCATTAAGGTAATAACACACCTTTTAGCATGTAATTAAAAAAAAAGTGACCTCTTATATTTACAGTGCTCATGTGCGCCTGGTAAAAGGAGATGGAGGAGTAAAATATGAAAATGGTGATCGTACGACAACACCAGCTCCCAGTGGAAGATGTACTTGTGGGTTTAAACATTACTGGGATGGCAGAGAATATGACAATCTACCAGAAATGTAAGCTTAATCAAATATAAAAAAGAAGATGTGGTATGATTGCCAATGAGACAACTATCCACAAAAGACCACAAAATGACACAAACATTAACAACTATAGGTCACCGTACGGCCTTCAACAATGAGCAAAGCCCATACCGCATAGTCAGCTATAAAAGGCCCCGATTAGACAATGTAAAACAGGCTATCTTAGAACTATTGTTATAACCAGTCTGCTATTATTATGATTTGAAAAGAATGTTTGATATAAAATGAAAGAAATTCATTACAAAAAAAATAAGAGAAATTTAAATATATATATGCAAAAATACAAATTTAAAAATCAGTTACAGCTTTTACATTAATGCTAGCAAGACAAATCTTTGTTTGGCTTGCTTGCTTTGCTTGTATCAATGTTTGCTCGAGCATGGCAATTAAGATAGGCGGGGCTTCATCTTGTATACATCATACTTAAATTTTATTGGGCTTTATGTTTGAGGTTAAGGACACTAAATTTTAAAACATCACAGGATGACAAATATAAAGCGCAATGATCGAAGAAATGGAACCCAAAAAATTGTATTTTTTTTCTTGAAGATATGCATTTTCATCATCCAACTTTAAAGACTGTCATCATGTACTTTTAGTCAAACAAAATAGCTATTCGAACACACCTACTCTGATTTTGAGATTCATTACATAGGTATTTCATTCGACCCATATATTTCATTTTGTAGTACTTTGATTTTTTTATGTTATAAAGTCAACCTGTAGCTTTGCTATATAAAAATTATAGAATCTGAAGCGAGATGATGTATCTAATGTTCTTGCTTTGTACGTTTTCAAGACAAAATATTCATCTCAAACACACCCTAAGTAAGAAGGTTCACTCGAATATCTCTTTTTGAAACAATTGTTACCAATTTTTTTGATTTTTTTTTCTTGAGTCACATGATGGAAGGGCAGACACGGAAATAACTGAACTTATAGATAGATAGATATGTTCTCCGTCCGTGGTAAAAAAAAATTAAAATCGGCAGTTATGCATTTTCTTCATCCCTCTTGATAGATAAACAAGTCGTCGACTTGATATCTTATTGTTCCGCTTAATATGTAATAGATAAATTAATAACTTATGCAAATGTTTGTTTTTTTACAATAAAACACTTCGTATTTGAAAAGAAAATTGTTATTGTATTTGTTTCTATTAACTTTAAAAAAAATTGTTACTATAGCGTACATATCAGAAAGAATTTATCGCATTCTCTATTAACAAAGAATATTCAGTTTGAAGGTTTACAAGCAAAAATTAATCAAAAGTGCGCAATATTCAATAACAATGGACATAATGAGTAAAAAGGATGAATTACGTCATTTCCCCCCTTCTTAATTTATCCCTTTTATTAAAAAATCGAGTGCCCTTTCTTATGTTAGGGTATGTTTGAGATGAATATTTTGTCTTGAAAAAGTACAAAGCAAAAATAGTTGATACATCATCTTGCTTCAGATTCTATCATTTTTATATAGCAAAGCTTCAGGTTGACTTTATAACATAAAAAAATCACAGTACTAAAAGATGAAATATATGGGTCAAACTTTGAAATACCTATGTAATGAATCACAAAATCCGAGTAGGTGTGTTTGAATAGCTATTTTGTTTTACTCAAAGTACTTGACGACAGTCTTTTAAGTTGGATGATGAAAATGCATATCTTCGAGAAATAAATACAATTTTTTTGGCTTCCATTTCTACGATCATTGCGCTTTATATTTGTCATCCTGAGATGTTTCAAAATTTAGTGTCCTTAACCTCAAACATAACGTCCAATACAATTTAAGTATGATGTATACAAGCTGAAGCCCCGCCTATCTTAATTGTCATGCTTGAGCAAACATTGATACAAGCAAAGCAAGCAAGCCAAACAAAGATTTGTCTTGCTAGCATTAATGTAATAGCTGTAATTCTTGAAATTTTTTAGTAAAGAAGCTTAACTTTTAGCTTTTTTAAACACTAAGCATGAATTTGTAGTATAAAATAAACTTCTTTCGACAATTTCTAGAACAGCCATAAGGGGAATAACTTTTTACTATATTACAGTTTCAATTTTGGGAACCTTGATACTGGGATTATTTATACACATGATACACTTGAAATGTGGATAATTTGCATATAATACTGAAAAATCAGTTGAAGTTGGATGTAAAATGAAATATTTTATGTTGAGTGTAAATTCACATTGTGATAAGATGTTTCACGGTACTTGTCTATCCCAAATTCATGTATTTGGTTTTTGTCGAGCCTGCAATTTTTGTTGCAGAAAGCTCGACATAGGGATAGTGATCTGGCGGTGGCGTTAGCTAACTTCTTAAAAGCTTTGAATTTTAGAAGGTAGAAGACCTGGATGCTTCATACTTTGTATATAGATGCTTCATGTTACGAACTTTCCGTCAGTCACATGTCCAATGTCCTTGACCTTATTTTCATAGTTCAGTGACTACTTGAAAAAAAAGTTAAGATTTTTATACGACCGCAAATTTTGAAAAAATTTTCGTCGTATATTGCTATCACGTTGGCGTCGTCGTCGTCGTCCGAATACTTTTAGTTTTCGCACTCTAACTTTAGTAAAAGTGAATAGAAATCTATGAAATTTTAACACAAGGTTTATGACCATAAAAGGAAGGCTGGTATTGATTTTGGGAGTTTTGGTCCCAATATTTTAGGAATTAGGGGCCAAAAAATGCCCAAATAAGCATTTTCTTGGTTTTCAATAGAAATCTATGAAATTTTGACACAAGGTTTATGACCACAAAAGAAAGGTTGGGATTGATTTTGGGAGATTTGGTTTCAACAGTTTAGGAATTAGGGGCCAAAAAAGGGCCCAAATAAGCATTATTCTTGGTTTTCGCACAATAACTTTAGTTAAAGTAAATAGAAATCAATGAAATTTAAACACAATGTTTATGACCACAAAAGGAAGGTTGGTATTGATTTTGGGAGTTTCGGCCCCAACAGTTTAGGAATTAGGGGCCAAAAAGGGACCCAAATAAGCATTTTTCTTGGTTTTCGCACCATAGCGTTAGTATAAGTAAATAGAAATCTATGAAATTTAAACACAAGGTTTATGACTATAAAAGGAAGGTTGGTATTGATTTTGGGAGTTTGGGTCCCAACAGTTAAGGAAAAAGGGGCCCAAAGGGTCCAAAATTAAACTTTGTTTGATTTCATCAAAATTGAATAATTGGGGTTCTTTAATATGCCGAATCTAACTGTGTATGTAGATTCTTAATTTTTGGTCCCGTTTTCAAATTGGTCTACATTAAGGTCCAAAGGGTCCAAAATTAAACTTAGTTTGATTTTAACAAAAATTGAAACCTTGGGGTTCTTTGATATGCTGAATCTAAAAATGTACTTAGATTTTTGATTATTGGCCCAGTTTTCAAGTTGGCCCAAATAGAGGTCCAAAATTAAACATTGTTTGATTTCATCAAAAATTGAATAATTGGGGTTCTTTGATATGCCAAATCTAACTGTGTATGTAGATTCTTAATTTTTGGTCCAGTTTTAAAATTGGTCTAAATTAAAGTGCAAAGGGTCCAAAATTAAACTAAGTTTGATTTTAACAAAAATCAAATTCTTGGGACTCTTTGATATGCTGAATCTAAACATGTACTTAGATTTTTGATTATGGGTCCAGTTTTCAAGTTGGTCCAAATCAGGATCTAAAATTATTATATTAAGTATTGTGCAATGGCAAGAAATAACTAATTTCACAATATTGTGAAATAGCAAATTTTTTTTTAATTAAGAGTTATCTTTCTTTGTCCAGTAAAGTAAGCAAGAAATATCTGCAAGAACTTTTTTTAATTGGAGTTATCTTTCTTTGTCCAGAATCAACTTAAATCTTTGTTATATACAATATACAATGTATATTCACTTTTTACTACCAACTGATAAATTTAAATAATCTTTACCATTCAGTGATAACAAGCAGTTTTTTTACATCTTAACATTTTATGATGTATTTAAATGAGTAATAATTGTTGCAAACTCCATTAGAATATTTTAATTGAAATTAGTTTTGGAATAAGGGAAAGGGGGATGTGATTAAAAAATTGGGTTCAATTTTTCTCATTTGAAATTTCATAAATAAAAAGAAAATTTCTTCAAACATTTTTTTGAGAGGATTAATATTCAACAGCATAGTGAATTGCTCTAAGAGTAAGAGAGAACAAAAATTTTAAGTTCATTTGAATACATTCATTCTGTGTCAGAAACCTATGCTGTGTCAACTATTTAATCACAATCCAAATTTAGAGCGGAATCCAGCTTAAATGTTGTGTCCATACTTGCCCCAACTGTTCAGGGTTCAACCTCTGCGGTCGTATAAAGCTACGCCCTGCGGAGCATCTGGTTTGTAATGTTAAAATCTCTCTTATTATAAGTAATTGGATAACTATATTTGGTATGTGCGTACCTTGCAAGGTCCTCATGCCTGTCAGACAGTTTTCACTTGACCTCGACCTCATTTCATGGATCAGTGAACAAGGTTAAGTTTTGGTGGTCAAATCCATATCCCAGATACTATAAGCAATAGGTCTAGTATATTCGGTGTACGGAAGGACTGTAAGGTGTACATGTCTAACTGGCAGGTGTCATCTGACCTTGACCTCATTTTCATGGTTCAGTGGTTATAGTTAAGTTTTTGTGTTTTGGTCTGTTTTTCTTATACTATATGCAATAGGTCTACTATATTTGGTGTAGGGCATGATTGTAAGGTGTACATGTCTTACTGACAGTTGTCATCTGACCTTGACCTCATTTTCATGGTTCAGTGGTCAAAGTTAAGTTTTTGAGTTTTGGTCTTTTTATCTATTACTTTATGCATTAGGTCAACTATATTTGGTGTATGGAAATGTTTTATGATCTATATGTCTGTTACACAGGTTTTATTTTACCTTGACCACATTTTCACAGTCTGTGAAGTGTTAAGTGTTAAGTTTTTGTGTTTTGGTCTGGGTTTTTTAATTTATAAGCAATAAAGCAACTATATTTGTTGTATTATTTTGTTAGCTGTACATGTCTGCCTGGCATGGTTCATCTGACCTTGACCTCATTTTCATGGTTCATTGATCAATGTTCATTTTCTTGGTAAATGTTGAGTTTATGTGACAGTTGTAATAAAGCTTTATATTTCGGTCTATCAACATAATATCAATGATTAGTAAAGAAGGCGAGACATTTCAGCGTGTGCACTCTTGTGATGTTATATTTGTTATTCTCGTGGGATTTTGTCTGATGCTTGGTCCGTTTCTGTGTGTGTTACATTTATGTGTTGTTTTGTTGTTCTCCTCTTATATTTTATTTTTTTAATGTGTTTCCCTCGGTTTTAGTTTGTTACCCCAATTCTGTTTTTTGACCATGGATTTATGAGTTTTGAACAGCGGTATACTACTTTTACCTTTATTTATATTCCCATTTGTTCCCATGAGTTCAAAATCCCAAAACAAAATAACTGTATGGGCATACATTTATATAAACACAAGACCATATACAAATACTTCCAATAATAAAATTAGTTTGTTAGACAAGGTTTGCCTTTGTGTAGCCTTTATTTTAATCGATGTTTTATTATGTTTTAATCCTACTCTTTGTAGATTCCCCATTAGTATGGAGTGGAATGGAGAGGTTGTGGCAGAAAAGGTCATGTGGTTTCAGTACGAATCTGATGACTCACTTAACAGTAATGTGTTTGCAGTAGCACAAAAACTAGTTCAAAAACATTTCCCAGGTAAATTATTCAAATAAGATTGTCCCCATATGTATATTAAAAAAAAACACTGGAACAATGTACAAATATCTATCCTGCACAGCTAACCATTGCGGTAAGCTCTCAAGTGGTGAACTAGAAATTTGATCCTTTAGAGATCCAACACTTATTGCACTGAATAATATTTTATTGGACCAAATACATCATGTTTTTTAGTCTAAACCTTTAGTAAATAGTGTCCCAATCTTATTTGTTTATCACAGGCTGTATACTATTAATTACATAGTGTGCTAGTGACCTAATGCAGTATATATGGGGTGAGAGCACACTATGTACAGAATTTATCTTACAAACTATCTAAACATGTGGTACTTAGAATAGTGGCTTATCAAAAGGATCAAGTCTTCAATACTTTTAGTATTAAGAAACTACTTCTGTGGTCCAAAAAACAAATGTCAACAAAAACATCTTGTTAGCTTGTTATGCAAAAAATTAGCAATCAAAACTTATTTACGGGACCATTTAGAGTATCTGAGAAATTTTCATAATGACTTTATAAACCCATTGGCATTGAACTCTTCATTTCAAAATGTTAAAGATAATATATACAATAACTGTTGGCTTTTTATCAGAATATATGACTCTATGATATTCATATTACAGGAGAGTTTGGGAGTGAACGACTCGTCCAACAGGTTGTGAATACTATTCTACGTCGTACTGCTGGACAGAAAAAAGATCCTGAGAAATCTGTGGTCAATCCATATAGTGATGAAAACTTCTCAGCAGATACAGCATCTAAAATCATTCTTACTGGGCATGCAGTAAGTACTTGTGTATGATATACAGTTGTCCTATCAATATATACAATAAGTACTTATAAAGCATAACAAATATTGTCCTAACTGGACCTGTGATAAATATTTATACAGCATCTACATTTACTCTTAAAGTTGAGGCAGTATAGACTTATGCAGTATCTAAAGTTACAGTAACTGGTCTTGTCATACAGCTTCTAAAATTATCGGTAGTTTGCAGGAAAGAATACCCATCAAATAGAATTAATCTTTACATACTTGCACTAAATCTAAATTAATTCTAACAGAACTGGCAGCACAGAAAATATATGATCAATCAATTGAACAGTTGGAAATTTGAAAGAGTAGAGCATTTTTTCTTAAACTGAAAATATATGATTATCAGCTATTGCTTTTGTTTAAACTTTTGTAGACATCTTCCATATCACTTGTTAGGCGCAACAAGAAAAAAAATAATGATCAAAATCGTTTGTATACCTAGGTAGAATCTAGTGTGTTAGGTACAAAGAAAACTCACTAGTACCATGTTTATGGTATATGTTATTTTAAAGGTATATGAAAAAAACGTTTATATATGTACTTATATTTATTTTTTCATTTTAGGCCAAGACATTGCATAAAGAAGAGCTGTGTAAGAGTGAAAAAGAAAAGCAGGTTAAGAAGAGGATAACATCAGAAGCCCAGAAACATCAACAAAAGAAGACTGCAGAAATAGCAGCAACCTCACAACAAAAATCTAGTCCTAAAAAGGTTTGTATACAGTTGATGTTCTACTTTAGTAAGAGTATGATGTCAATAGTACTCACAACCATATTTTGACTATTTAACCATTATGTCTGTTTTCTTCATGCATCGTTGTAAAAATAACGGAATTTGATGTGACTGTCATAAAAGTGAGAGATTTAGCGCTATAAAACCGAGAGATTTAGCGCTATAAAACCAGGTTCATTCCACCATTTTCTACATTTAAAAATGCCTGTACCAAGTCAGGAATATGACTGTTGTTGTACATTAGTTTGATGTGTTTTATCATTTGATTTGGCCATTTGATTAGGGACTTTCAAGTTTTGAATTTCCACTGAAATTCAGTATTTTTGTGATTTTACTTTTCACAAACCCATCAAATGTTTATGACTTTATATGTTATAGCATTTATTATTGTGTGATGTCACAGGAGGGAAAATACAGTAGCGGTTATATTGTTCAGAAAAAAAATCATTATTAGGCATGTAACATCAAGAAAATTGACTTATTATATATATTGGATTTCAAGAGAGTGAATGTTTCACACTTTTTTTCCCAATTTCTAAGCATAATGAGTAAAGGGAGATGAGAGTATTTCAATGAGGCACAATATAAAAAAAATAAAGCTAGAAGTCAGCATACAGTCTTAATCAATAGACAAGCATCTACACAACATGTCAAACACTAAAGTCCTTATTCTAAACAAGTAGTGGGAAAAATTAACAAAGACTATCAAAATCTATCATCAACACCAAATATTATTAAAGAGACAAACAATTAGATATATCTACCATTAATCATTGACAATCTTCCAGACATAGCATAGGCATCTGAACATATAAAATTGAGAATGGAAATGGGGAATGTGTCATACTATTTGATTTAAAAAATTTCTGAAGTTTTGTCAATATTTCCCACCAGACCTTAAGCAACCAACAATCAATCAATTGAGCAATCATTAACATTCTTATGTTTATTAATCTTGATTTTGCAGTCCAAGTCATTAGACTCAGGCATGCAATCAAAAACAACCACAGATGTCACCATGACAACTTCAAAACTAAGTTCACCACGACACACTGGTGAGAAAAAAGTAAAGATAGCCACATCTGATGGTCGACAGGTAAGTTAATACATAATGCAAGCTTTTCATTTTTTTTTATGTAGATATATATTTATATGACTGCAAGTTTAAATAGGTGTGTGATCATTTTTTTTTTTCTGGTCACCATTATTTTCTATTAAGGTGGTCTATAACTCTACAGGGAGATAACTCTGTAAAATCAGCTGAACGTTTTAAACACAATCTATTGTTAAGAAAATATTTAGCATCTCAATGTAAAAATGAGTCTTTTCCAAATTGCTATGTATCCAATGAAATTTTTCAGACAAAGCGTGCTTTTTGAAATTTTTATATTTTTGTCAAATTGTCAAAGTAAATATTTTGTCAAAATTTTATGAAAATTGCACGTGCCAAATTAATTTTAGTCGAGGTGTTAAATACCACTTTAATAAAGCCCTTGTGAAACTTTAAAGAAGTATTCGATAAAACAATTAATTTCAACCATAAAGATGAAACAGAACCTTTTTCTTTTAACCTCATACATACATACATTTAATGTCTGTGGACATAAGATGTGAATTATATACTCAGAAGAAAAGGAAATATTCATAATGCTTACTTTCTCCCAAAATTTTACTGCAACATACTCAAAAATAGAATTGATGCAGATTTCGAAGCAGAATTTTTGCTTTGGTTGTACAATGTATGTAATTTTTTCTTCCTTATATATGCACTTGGCCACTCTACCTTGTCTTTATTAGAAAGTTCATTATTTTAATATGAAGTAAATTCTATAATTCAAAACTTAATTTACAATTACTTGTATTTACTTGTAGATTATGTTAACTTTACCAGGGGAAGTAACTTATGACCAGCTAAAAAATCTGATAGCTGAGCAGGTTACTGTTTCTCCTGTACGACAGAGGCTCAGGACAGGATTTCCACCAAAAGAATTAAAACAACCTGAAAATGCAGAGCAAACCATACCATTACTTCACGGTGATAAAATAAATGTTGAAATATTACCTGACAAATCTGTACCCATGGAAATTGATCGTAAAGTTTCAACGAGAGATAAGACCAAAGTGAGTGAAGTACCTAGCGCTCACAGAAATTTTGGAGCTTGGAGCAGTTTTGAGGAAGATGCTCACGGCAGCACTGAAGAAGCATTGTTAAGGGCATTAAAAGCAACTGAAGGAGGTAAACATTATAAGATATGATTCATTCTTCATTTTGAGGGATTTTAAGCCAAGAAGTATACTGCATAAAAAGATCATTTATCAATTTGATGAAGAAACATCTGAAATCAGTATAGTTTTTATACGCCTGTCAAAATTTTGGCAGAACATATTATGTTATACAAATGTCTGCTGTCTGTCCGGCGTCCACGTGTCTCACTGTTACTTGAAAAGCACTTATCCAAATTTCATGAAACTAACATAGTTGTTTTTTGTGATGGTCAAGCAATCTGTATACTTTTTGGTGAAAATAATATTGAAATTTTTGGAGTTACAGGACTCAAACAGGGGTGTGTTTTTTTTCACATGATGCACCATATCTCAAAAATGATTTATGATTTTATGATTATTGCTTAAAACTTCACACACAAGACAACAGGCTTATCATGCGCTCTTAGTGCAGCTGTTTATTCACATGTTACTTTTATCCATAAAATTATAATTAAAACGTTTAATTGCAACTTTATTTTGTCACCATAATAGGTAGACAGAAAAAGAATTGACTTTACAAAACCAAAGCATGTTAAGCCTTGATGCAGTATCTACCATTAGATATTATTTGGACCCTCGTCTTATCCAACACTTGTGGTAAACTTTGCAAATCATTAAATGATTAAATCAATATTGACATTTCATTTAATAAAATGCATTAATATAATTCTTTTCTTTTTTTAGTAAATGATAGTCTGGATTCCTCAATAGCTAGTCTGGCAATTATGTCCACTGTTACTGGTCGTGACCTTTGGACATATGTTCAAACTATGCCCCACCTTTTCTCAGTAGGAGGTCTGTTTTATAAACAGATGGAGAGAGATTTAGGTCTTGTTGATGGTAAACATTGTCAGCTGCCTGCTCTACCAGGAAAGGTAAGTTTTGAAAATTAGAAAATGAGACAAACAATTAAAATAATGTATTGATACAGATACTCTTAATATTTAGCCTTTAAATTAAGCAGAGGGTTTTAGAACAACTATAAAATATAAATATGTTGTATGATTGCCAATGAGACAACTCTTAAGCGGAGACCTAATGACCTAGAAGTTAACAACAATAAGTCACTGTTTAGCCTTCAACAAATATGCACTGTATATGTTATTTGTGATAAGAAGATTTTACAGATTCAGTGCAGTGAAGAGAATATTTGATTATTCAAAATTTTCTTCTGCATTGACTAAATATACATTGATAAATAAGTTAAACATATTTTTTTTCTTTCAGGTATTTAGATATAATTCCCATGATGACAGATTAGAACTCTGTTTAGAACCTCATGGACATTTCCAAGTGGAACCAAGAATTGAAGAAAAGGTAAAAGAAATGGTGGCTTCAGGCAAATTGGCAGAAGCTAGATTTGGTAGTAGTGGAGCTGTTGGTCGACACAGTCCCAGAATGCAAGCGTTTGCAGGTCAAGGTCATTCTATGAGATCAGCTGAAATTGAACGAATGCCTGGTGATCTGCCAGAACCAGTAGGGCACCATCATCATCATAACCAAGTCCGAAAACTTCAGGTAAAGTAAATCAATAAACCAGTTGTGATCCTGGTGGAAACAAAATAATTATTGCTTTATATTACTCAATCTAGTCAATCCAGTCAAGCAAGTAGAATAAAATTGTCAATTACTGTTATGGAATTTTTTTAATCTTGTTAAAGTTGTTAAAGTTTTGATCAAAAAATTATACTGTGATTAATCTGCTTTAAAGAACATGATAGGTATATAAACCTCTATGAGGGAATAGTCACATCAATAAATTGTAAAACGTATTTCACATTTATGGTTTAAAATGGCTTTTGTATTTATTCCAGAACCTTTGTGATCCTGATAGACATGAGGAATCCATTAGTGAGGAATCAGAAGAAATACTGGAAGATGCACCTGCAGTACAGTCACCAGGGTACCAGAAACTGGGACCAGGATACAGTGTTATTAGTTCAGAAAATGTTAACCAATCAAATGAAAACTTTCAGTTGTTTAAAGACCTGGCCCAAAGTATTGAAGAAACAATGAATGAAGATATAGCTGATATTAATAAAGAGGTATTATTAAATGTAAATGCTGCTTCAAGTGAGACCCAACATAGGCCTTTAATCATTCCAAACAATAAAAATTTTGATTTTTGCATTATAAAACAGAAGGTTTGCTAAGCTTATTTATTGCACAGCATAAACCCCAAAAACTAAAGAAACAGTTCTTTTATTGCTGTTCTTCATCGCAAAGTCACAATCAAGCCTTCCAATAACTAGCAAAAAGTCACCTCATTGCAAGATTATGACAGCCCTAGATTCAGTGAGCTAAATTCTTTGACAATCATGCCACAGCTTTGGAAAAAAAGCAAAGTTCTATTCCCTTTTTTCTTCTTTTTTTTTTAAATTGTTATTTGGATGGAGAGTTGTCTCATTGGCACTCACATCACATCTTCCTATATCTATTACTATTATATAAGTGTTTTTCACACATGATATCATCAAAATTAAATCTACAGACTAGTTTTGCATAATCTAAATTGTCAATAAGGCAAAATTTTTGTGTTTGATTCAGATGGAGAGAATAGATAGTGAAGAAAGAATGAAGTCCAGTGTATGTAGCAGTGATATGTTGTCTCATGTACCATCAATATCTTCTATGTCTGACACAGTGTTTGAATCAGAAACAGACAGAGGTGTAACATCTGATAGTGCTATAAATTCCACAGATAGTGATAAAATGGATGTCAATATGGAATGTTCTGATACTGGTGTGAATAGGTCAGACAAAGAACAGTGTGATGCCATCAGAATTGATAGTGCGTCTGCTGCTGTTTCTCTGAGTCAGCATGTAGAGGACAAAAAGGCAGTTGACAAAATCGATGAAAATTCAGGTTGTGCTGGATCTCTTTCAGCAGACACTAAAATAAAGCCTGAAACTGTTTCTAGTGATGGAAGAGATGAGTCTGTGTGTTCACCTGATCAGCAAGACATTGAACTCAAAATAGATGAAAGTAAATGTCAACCAGATCCAATAACACAAAATAACAAATTAATTACAGATACACAGCTGGAGAGAGATAGTGCCAAATCAGGCTTTTCTGCACAGACCAAAACTGACAGAGACAAAGAAATGGATACATCATAGCAGAATTGTGCTGTATTATATGTAAATGCTTTTAATGTAATATATGTAAATAATGTTTATGTATTATATGTAAATGATGTTAAAGTATGTTAATTTATTGTAGATTTTTTATCTGTTTCAAGTCTCAGCATATAATTATGTCAGAAATTATTATTGTGTTAGATTTCAGAAAACTTCACATTGTTTATTAACTTCTTTGAGGAAGTGTCTGAAAATACATGCATAGATTATTGTTTTCTATAATTGCCTCCATTGTTTAAGCCTCGTTACACTTATATAAAAAAAATTAATATAGGTTTATTTTTTGAAATAGATAGTGCTCAATGTTTCATATATGTGCTGGTGCTCATTTGAGATGCCATGTTGGGTTAGTCATATATTTCTGAAATAATAATTTAATTTAATAAACAATACATTGATATTTAGCATATAAGAGAGAAATTTGTTTGTTTTTGTTTTGAAATATTGGATATATATAGATTTATCAGTATTGTGTGACTTTATTTTTTGTGATTTTTTAAAACATTGAAGAATAGATAACAAATTAAAAGTACATGTAAGAGAAATATTTTTTCAGAAGAAGTTACAAATTTATTTTTAAATCATGCTTGCATTAATTGATAAAACTATTGATTTTTCTACAGATATCACAGTGACTGTATCATAGTTTTCCATTTAAGACATTTTAATTTTTAGATCCATATATATTACTCAAGGTTTATTAAAAGTAACACTTTAATTTTTTTTTAAATATTTAAGCATCAAACTAAAAATTTAACTTTGTTTTGAATGACTCAATGATTATCATCTATTTTCACAAGATCCCCTCTTTCTAGTCAACTATAAGGTAATGGGCTTTTTAAAAAAAATTATATTATTTATTGACAAGTATAATTCTTTGTTTTAAATGTATCAAACATAAAAGGATAACAGCTTTAATATATAAAACAGTAGGTGGCATTTTTTTGTTAACATTATAACAGACATTCAATCTGTTTTAAATATACCTCTTGCTCCTTTTTCTATAAAATTGAAATTTCATGGCATTTTATTGCATGCTATGTTGTATGGGTTTTGCTCATTGTTAAAGGCTGTATAAAGACCTATAGTTTCTTACTTTTTACATCATTTGATCTTTGGTGGTGTATTGTCTCATTGGCTATCATATATAACCACATCTTATTATTATTATATCCTTTTCTCAAATTGCACCAAGTTTAGTAATAGTAATCTATAAGAAATGTTGTTCAATAAAATAATCATACTTAAAACATCAATTGAAGTTGACATGTTATTCTGTTTTGTATAGTCATTTATTGATATCCTTGTATTAAATTGTTTAACTATACCCCGCTTTGAAAAAAAGGGGGGTATACTGTTTTGCCTCTGTTTGTCTGTCAGTTCGTCCGTCTCTTCACATTTTTTTCAGGAACTACAATACAAGGATTTCTTATATTTAGATTCAGGGTTTATATAAGTCTGCTATACCGTTTGATGCATTTTCAGACTCATCAATCGACAACTTCCTCTGTACCAAACACTTGTATTATCTTACACATGATAAACAAGTTTTTGTCACATTTTTCTCAGGAACTACAATACAAGGATTTCTGAAATTTGGTTTCAGGATTTATATAAGTTTGCAATACTGTGTTATGTGTTTTCAGATTTATCACTCAATAATTTCCTGTTTACCGAACACTTGCATATCTTTACACTATTTAAATTTTTAAATTATCCACTTGCGGCAGGGGTATCATCAGTGAGCAGTAGCTTGCAGTTTCACTTGTTATTTCAACATTTCATTTCGTAAATTTACTCACTAACTAAATGATGATTTTGTCTTTTTTAAATATCACTAAACTAAATAATATGTAGAAAAGTGTGCAAAATGATCATTGATGAAAGATTTAAGCAAAACATAACATGTGAGCGATTCAGGCTCTTGAGAGCCTCTTGTTTCATTTATACCTGCTATTTTTACTACCAGGTAGTTAACTGGTTGTTAACATTCATTACAGAAGAGAGGGAAGTGATGTCACCTTCATGCAGGAAAGATATTAATGGCAACTTGAATTTTCAAGCACAAATAATTATAACTTCACATCAAAATCTTAAACATTTATGATTGCGATTGTTGAACAATGTACATATATTTTTGTAACATTTGTATGATAATTGAAAATACTGATGGTGTTTTTATATGGTTGTGTGTTTAATTTTTAATTTTTTGTGATGTCTAAAGGGCAACAAATATTTTTTTTAATTATTTGGATGTTGAATGTACTGAATATTGTTGGCTTTGTATTTTTGAACAACACTGCAATTAAAAATAGACAACTCAGTTGTAGTTGGAGTTGGATTATGGAATTCAATAGTATCTTCAAAAAAACTTCTAAATAAACTTTAAATGTATCTGTACAAATAAATTGTAAAACATTTTTTTTTTTATTATTTTTGGTTCATGAAAAAAATCAGAATCAGTAAAGGGATGTTTTGTACTAAAAGAGATAATTTTTTGTGATAAAATGGAAATAATTTTATGATATTTTTTAAATGATTAGGCATGATTTGCTACAGCTCAGAATAAAGATATTGACAAAAATAATGACTACCCATTTTAAATGAGCATAGAACAAGACCTGAAAGAGATATTTAGCATTGGGAGATGTATGTCCATTGCATTGTTAGAAAATTAAAGACTAGATTCTGTCCACTGATATGATTCTTTCTAATTAACATTTTTTTTCAAATTTTTTTTTTATTGGAATGCTCAAATTTAATTTTCAACTTCTGTTATGATGAAGAGATATCATTTTCAGACATAATGCTACTTGAGTAAACCCTTAACATCTTAATGAACCTGCATGCCGGTAAGCATATTTTTTTTTTATGAATCAACATCAACAATGTGAAAGTATGTAAGTTTAGTATAGCCTACCTTTCATGTCTGTACATTTTGAAGTTTTGCAATGTTCTGAATTATTGCGAGAAATCGGGACAGGTGAGTTTTCTCAAAAATACAAAATTGAATTTAATTAAAATTTTGAAAGCATTGTTTTTATGCAAAATTTCCAGAAATAACAATAATTTATCTTGCAAAATCAAAATAGAAGAGGCATGCAAAATTTCTGAATTAACAGGACTGTAAATTCAGAAATTATTGCGAGGTTTTTATTGTAAACGCAATAATTTAAACTCACATTTTGAAATATTTCATATGAGTTGAACCGGATTTTTCTATAAATTGTAGAGAATAAAATCTAAAATGACAAAATTGCAATAACAAATGCACACAATAATTTCTGTATTTACAGTATTCAGTTTGTCATCTTTCTTTTATATTTAACTAGATATTATTTGTTAATATATGAAATTAAAGTTTACATTAATAGAAATTAGCTGGCAATTATATTTATAACCATAAGTTGTGCCATATTACTCTATGTGTTATACATTTGTCTGTTTTGCATGGCTAGGTCATTTATGGTTTGGTAATGGCATGTATGTAAGACACTTTCCGCAGTTCCTAGACTGACCTGATATTAATCTGAATAATAAGTGGAAAAAAAAACATTGTTTATTAAGGCTGCATTTAATCAAAGATTATCTTTTTTAACTGCAAAAATGTTTCACATAAGTACCTTATAAACCTATAATTAATGTTTAAATCTTTATAGGAGATGTCAACATAGCTTTTTACAAGGATCACAAGAATGTGAAATGAAAAAAGTGATTTCACAATGAAAATAATTTTCAGGCTTAAGTTGTTAATCTGTAAAACTTTAAATCATAGACTGAAAAAGCAAGAAAACTTGAGATAAAGGGGGAGAGATGTTAAATGAAAATAAGCCTTTACTACTGTCATGTATTGTAAAAGGTTAAGTTTGTGATGGTTGTATCAGTATGTCTGCAGCTTTAATGTCAATACATTAACCATATCAAATCTTTGTTTTTATGCCCCACCTACGATAGTAGAGGGGCATTATGTTTTCTGGTCTGTGCCTCTGTTCGTCCGTCCGTGCTTCCATTCGTCCTGCTTCAGGTTAAAATTTTTGGTCAAGGTAGTTTTTGATGAAGCTGAAGTCGAATCAACTTGAAACTTAGTACACTTGTTGCTTATGATATGATCTTTCTAATTTTAAAGCCAAATTATACTTTTTACCCCAATTTCACGGTCCACTTAACATAGAAAATGAAAGTGGGAGTTACAGGTTAAAGTTTTTGGTCAAGGTAGTTTTTGATGAAATTGAAGTCCAATCAACGAAACTTAGTACATATGTTCCCTATAGTATAATCTTTCTAATTTTAATGCCAAATTAAATTTTTATCCATATTTACGGACCATGGAACATGGAAAATGATAGTGCAAGTGGGGCATCTGTGTATTTTGGACACATTCTTGTTTTTTTTTAAAACATGTATAAATAGGTGAAATGTTTAAAATATTTCTTAAAATTTAGTTCAATTAAATGGAAAAAAGGTGTCACCATATTTTTTGGGATGTCATTTACAGTTATTAGTGCTAGTTGTTTAGTTTTTTTGTTTATTTTCATTATGTTGTTAATATATAAGTATGAAAACAGAATTAATATGTAAACCATTAAGTCTTTAGATGTTTACATGTATTGACTTGATGTGGCTTCTAATATTGAAATAAAAAAGTTCATCATGGAATAGTGTTGCATAGTTGAGTATATATTTATTTAAGGAATGACTGTAATATTTTTTCTGTCTATGAAGAAATAACATAAAAGATTTGGTTCACACTGAATAACGCGTGTAGCGGGTTATTTAACAGTGTGCACCACATTTTTTATGTTATTTCAAATAGACAGAAAAAATATTACAGTCATTTCTTATAATTTAATTTTTAATTCCATTTTAAACCGTAGAAAACCATGAAAAAATGTTGATGACGTCACGGTCACATGACTAAATTATGTCTATGGGCTCATAGCCAATCAGAAGACGTGTTACATCCAAAATTAAATTATTGATGTATCACAATGAAAGTGTCAAAGGATAGTTTCCAAGATATTGTGCAATTTAAATAAGAAGATGTAGTAAGAGTGCTTATGAGACAAATCTTCATCCAAGTCTCAATGTATAAAAGGTTAACAATTATAGGTCAAAGTATGGCCTTCAAAGTGGAGCCTTGTCTCACACATCTGAAAGCAAATTTTTAAGGGCCTTAAAATGACTTATGTAAAACAATGCAAGCAGGAAAAACAAGTCAATATATAAAAAAAATTGCAAGGGTTCCACAGAACCCAGTATCTCGCCTACTTTTGCTGTTAATCTCAGGCTCAACAAAAACGAGGAAAAAAAATATTCCTCTGAATACTATCTTTTGATTGTTAAAAGCTTCTGTCCAAGTTCGGTAAAAATCCAGGATAGTTTATGATTGTAATAAATGTTTTTATAAGACCGCATTCAAATTTTTCGTCGTAAATTGCAATCACTTTGTCTGCGTCGTCGTCGTCAGAATACTTTTAGTTTTCACTCTCTAACTTTAGTATAAGCGAATAGAAATCTCTGAAATTTTAACACAAGGTTTATGACCACAAAAGGAAGGTTGGGATTGATTTCGAGAGTTTTGATCCCAACATTTTAGGAATTAGGGGCCAAAAAGGGCCCAAATAAGCATTTTCTTGTTTTTCTCACAGTAACTTTAGTTTAAGTAAATAGAAATCTATGAAATTTTGACACAAAGTTTATGACCACAAAAGGAAGGTTGGGATTGATTTTGGGAGTTTTGTTTCCAACAGTTTAGGAATTAGGGGCCAAAAAGGGGTCCAAATAAGCATTTTTCTTGGTTTTCGCACCATAAGTTTAGTATAAGTGAATAAAAATTCTATGAAATTTAAACACAAGGTTTATGACCACAAAATGAAGGTTGGTGTTGATTTTGTGAGTTTTGGTCCTAACAGTTTAGGAATTAGGGGCCAAAAAGGGGTCCAATTAAGCATTTTTCTTGGTGTTTGCACCATAACTTTAGTATCAGTAAATTCAAATCTATGAAATTTAAACACAAGGTTTATGACCATAAAAGGAAGGTTGGTATTGATTTTGGGAGTTTTGGTTCCAACAGTTTAGGAATTAGGGGCCAAAAAGGGGTCCAAATAAGCATTTTTCTTGGTTTTCGCACCATAAGTTTAGTATAAGTGAATAAAAATTCTATGAAATTTAAACACAAGGTTTATGACCACAAAATGAAGGTTGGTGTTGATTTTGTGAGTTTTGGTCCTAACAGTTTAGGAATTAGGGGCCAAAAAGGGGTCCAATTAAGCATTTTTCTTGGTGTTTGCACCATAACTTTAGTATCAGTAAATTCAAATCTATGAAATTTAAACACAAGGTTTATGACCATAAAAGGAAGGTTGGTATTGATTTTGTGAGTTTTGGTCCTAACAGTTTAGGAACAAGGGGCCCAAAGGGTCCAAAATTAAACTTTGTTTGATTTCATCAAAAATTGAAAAATTTGGGTTCTTTGAAATGCCAAATCTAACTGTGTGTGTAGATTCTAAATTTTTGGTCCCGTTTTCAAATTGTCTACATTAAGGTGTAAAGGGTCCAAAATTAAACTTAGTTTGATTTTGACAAAAATTGAATCCTTGGGGTTCTTTGATATGCTGAATCTAAAAATGTACTTAGATTTTTTATTATTGGCCCAGTTTTCAAGTTGGTCCAAATCAGGATCTAAAATTATTATATTAAGTACTGTGCAATAGCAAGAAATTTTCAATTGCACAGTACTCAGCAATAACAAGAAATCTTCAATTGCACAGTATTGTGCAATAGCAAGAAACTTTCAATTGCACAGTATTGTGCAATAGCAAGAAATCTTCAATTGTACAGTATTGTGCAATAGCAATAAACTTTCAATTGCACAGTATTGAGTAATAGCAAGAAATCTTCAATTGCACAATATTGTGCAATAGCAAGAATTTCAATTGGAGTTATCTTTCTTTGTCCAGAATAGGTAGTTGAATCAACTTAAATCATTGTTTTATACAATATACAATGTATATTCACTTTTACTACCAACTGATAAATTAAAACAATCTTTACCATTCAGTGATAACAAGCACTTTTTTAAATTTTAATATTTTATGATGTATTTAAATGAGTTGTTATTGTTGCAAACTCCATTAGAAATTTGAATTGAGATCAGTTTTGAAATAAAGGATAATGGGATGTGAAAAAAAATTGGGAGAGGTGGGTGTTCAATTTTTATCATTTGAAATTTCATAAATAAAAAGAAAATTTCTTCAAACATTTTTTTGAGAGGATTAATATTCAACAGCATAGTGAATAGCTCAAAGGCAAAACAAAAATTTTAAGTTCATTATACCACATTCATTCTGTGTCAGAAACCTATGCTGTGTCAACTATTTAATCACAATCCAAATTTAGAGCTGAATCCAGCTTGAATGTTGTGTCCATACTTGCCCCAACCATTCAGGGTTCAACCTCTGCGGTTGTATAAAGCTGTGCCCTGTGGAGCATCTGGTTAAAACTTTAACTGCAGACTGTATGTTATGTTAACTGGAATAAAAACTAAGTCCATTTATAAGCAAAATACAAAAAAAGAGCTACAAAATTTAACAATATTTCCTTCTAGATACTAGCTTTTGATCTTAAACAAGCTTTTTGTTCAAGTTTGGTACAAATCCAGGATAGTTTAAAAAAGTTATTAAAACTTTAAAAACTTTAACCACAGAGTGAATGTAATGTTTCCTAAAACTAAGTCCATTTATAAGTAAAATACAGATTAAAAGGATTTTTTTTTCTTCTAAATTTATTTCTGGATACTATCTTTAGTATGATCCTAAACAAGTTTGGTAGAAATCCAGGATAGTTTAAGAAAGTTATTAAAATTCCAAAAACTTTAACCACAGAGTGAATATTTGTGGACGCCGCCAACAACAGAATGTAGGATTGCTGTCTTGCTTCTCAAACATAAGTCAAAAGGCTCGATAAAAAAAGACATTAACACAAAAACTAACTTTAAACCTCTAAACCGAGAAATGAGGTTAAGGTCATATGACATCTGCAAGTTGGACATGTACACCTTACAGTCCTTCAATACACCAAATATACTAGACCTATGGCTTATAGTATCTAAGATATGAACTTACTACAAAAATATATCAATGTTCACTGACCCCATGAAATGAGGTCAAGGTCAGATGAAAACTAACTAGTTATCCATTTACGCATAAGTGAGAAATTACCTCTACACAAAATTACAACTGTTTTTATATGACCGCAAAAATTGAAAGTCCGAAGACCTTTGGTTTTCGCACTCTAACATTAGTAAAAGTAAAAAGAAATCTATGAAATTAATACACAAGGTTAATGACCATTAAAGGAAGGTTGGGATTGATTTTGGGTGTTTTGGTCCGAAAACAGTTTAGAAATAAGTGGCCAAAAAGGGCCCAAATAAGCATTTTCCTTGGTTTTTGCACGTTTACTTTAGCATAAGTAAACAGAAATCATGAAATTTCAACATAAGGTCTATGATCAAAAAAGGAAGGTTGGGATTGAATTTGGGAGTTTTAGTCCCAGCAGTTTAGGAATTAGGGGCCAAAAACAGGTCCCAAATAAGCATTTTTCCTGGTTTTTGCACAATAACTTTAGTATAAGTTTATAGAAATCTATGAAATTTTAACACAAGGTTTATGACCACAAAAGGAAGATTGGGATTGATTTAAGGAGTTTTGGTCCCAACATTTTAGGAATTAGGGGCCAAAAAGGGCCCAAATAAGCATTTTCTTGGTTGGTTTTCGCACTTTAACTTTAGTTTTAGTGAATAAAAATCAATGAATTATAAATACAAGGTTTATGACCATGAAAGACAGGTTTGGATTGATTTTAGGAGTTGAGGTCTGGACAGTTTATGAATAAGGGGCCCATAGGGTCCAAAATTAAACTTTGTTTTATTTCATCAAAAATTGAATAATTTGGGTTCTTTGATATGCCAAATCTAACTGTGTCTGTAGATTCTTAATTTTTGGTCCCGTTTTCAAATTGGTCTACATAAAAGTCCAAAGGGTCCAAAATTAAACTAAGTTTGATTTCATCAAAAATTGAATTCTTGTGCTTCTTTGATATGCTGAATCTAAACATGTACTTAGATTTTTGATTACGGGCCCAGTTTTAAAGTTGGTCCAAATCAGGATCCCAAAATTATTATATTAAGTATTGTGCAATCGCAAGAAATTTTCAATTGCACAGTATTCAGCAATAGCAAGAAATCTTCAATTGCACAGTTTTGTGCAATAGCAAGAAATTTTCAATTGCACAATATTCCGCAATAGCAAGAAATCTTCAATTGTACAGTATTGTGCAATAGCAATAAACTTTCAATTGCACAGTATTGAGCAATAGCAAGAAATCTTCAATTGCACAGTATTGTGCAATAGCAAGAAATCTTCAATTGCACAGTTTTACACAATAGCAAGAAATATTCAATTACACAGTATTGTCCCATTTTCAAATTGGTCTACATTAAGGTCCAAAAGGTCAAAAATTAAACTTTGTTTGATTTAACCAAAAATTTAATGTATGGGGTTCATTAATATGCTGAATCTAACCATGTATTTAGATTTTTGCTGTTTGGGCCTGGTTATCAAATTGGCCCATATTAAGGTCTAAAGGTTCTAAAATTGAACATTATTTGATTTCATCAAAAAATCTATAATATGCTGAATCTAATTATGTATATAGTTTTTTTATATTGGACCATAATAGGTAAATGTCTAATTTAAACAAGAGTGCACACGCTGAAATGTCTCGCCTTCTTTACTAATCATTAATTTGATGTTATGTTGAAAGTCCTAAGTATAAAGCATTATTAAAAACTGTCACATAAACTTAACATTAACCAAGATAACTAAACAAAGACCAATGAACCATGAAAATGAGGTCAAGGTTATATGAACCATGCCAGGCAGACATGTACAGCTATCAATGCTTCCATACAACAAATATAGTTGAACTATTACTTATAGTTTAAGAAAAATAGACCAAAACACAAAAAACTTAACACTGAGCAATGAACCGTGAAAATGAGGTCGAGGTCAAATAAAACCTGTGCGACTGACAAATAGATCATAAAATATTTCCATACACCAAATATAGTTGACCTATGGCATATAGTATTAGATAAAAAGACCAAAACTCAAAAACTTTACTTTGACCACTCAACCATGAAAATGAGGTCAAGGTCAGATGACATCTGCCCGCTGGACATATAGACCTTACAATCATTCCATACAACAAATATAGTAGATCTAGTGCATAAAGTATGAGAAAAACAGACCAAAACACAAAAACTTAACTATAACCACTGAACCATGAAAACAAGGTCAAGGTCAGATGACACCTGCCAGTTGGACATGTACACCTTACAGTCCTTCCATACACCGAATATACTAGCCCTATTGCTTATAGTATCTGAGATATGGACTTGACCACCAAAACTTAACCTTGTTCACTGATCCATTAAAATGAGGTTGAGGTCAAGTGAAAACTGTCTGACGGGCATGAGGACCTCGCAAGGTACACACATACCAAATATAGTTATCCTATTACTTATAATAAGAGAGAATTCAACATTACAAAAAATCTGAACTTTTTTTTCAAGTGGTCACTGAACCATATAAATGAGGTCAAGGACATTTGACATGTGACTGACCTAAACTTTGTAACATGAGGCATCTATATACAAAGTATGAAGCATCCAGGTCCTCTACCTTCTAAAATATAAAGCTTTTAAGAAGTTAGCTAACGCCGATGCGGTAGCCGCCGTAGCCGCCACAGCCCGATCACTATCCCTGTCGAGCTTTCTGCAACAAAAGTTGCAGGCTCGATAAAAATTTAAGTTTTTAAGTTTAAGTTCTTAGACCACATTCATTCTGTGTCAGAAACCTATGTTGTGTCAAGTATTTAAGTCATTTAATCACAATCCAATTTTAGAGCTGTATCAAGCTTAAATGTTGTGTCCATACTTGCCCCAACTGTTCAGGGTTCGACCTCTGCAGTCGTATAAAGCTGCACCCTGCGGAGCATCTGGTTTCTCTCTGTTGTAGACAATTTTTTAAATCTAGTCTAAAGCCACTCAGCCAAATTTAGGCAACTTTATAATATTTTTGTGTGGCATACTTTCAAAGTTATGTCCTATCATCTACAATGCCATGATAATTTTTAAGACCCAAACTGCCTGTTATACCATGCAGCCTTGTACATCCCCAGGTGACAACAGAGGAACGTCATCTTCCTAGGGTAGTTATGCTGTCTTGCAAAATGCCTGTAGTCGATTTCACAAAAAAACTTACAACTAAGATTTATTGTAAGTATACTGAATTGCTCTTGACTTACAATCAATATTAATTGTAAGTTAATTTGTGAAATGGAGTAGTTTTCAACCACAAAATGTGACCTACAAAATGAATGATGAACCATTTGTAGATTTTGAAATGGAAAGGCTTAAGCTGTCATGATGAAAGGGTCTGTTCCTCCTCTAACCACCATATATTTCTCGTGTCAGGCAAAATTTGATTCCCTTTGGTCTAACCTCCTCTTTATTTATTTTCCTTTTAGATCCCCCTTTCTAATATAATGACCTCAAAGTTTACTTTTTGAGCTGGTCTGGTGTTAACATCAAGATGTATTTGGATATTTTTAGATCATTGGATTGCTGTTTTATTGATGTATATACCTCTCAACTATTTTATTTCATGTTTTCCTAGTGGAATATTTTTAGTTGTACAGTCTAGTCTAATTGCATAGAGATTTGGTCTTTGACCACCCAAGACAGATGAATTGAGTCCAGTGGTTAACAGATATTATGTATTGTTAATAAGATTTTTTTGACAACCTTTGACCTTTAGGCTTCAAGGAGCCTGAATGGCTCATCAGGAAAAGAAATAAGCAATTTTAGTAATAGGGTTTAAATCAGTATCCAAAACTAATGTTTTTTCTGGTCCTGACTTCATTTTCATTGTTCAATGTTCAGTTTTTGTGGTTTTGTTTGTGTCTAGGATACTGTAAGCAATAAATCAGCAGTATTTTGTTTACCAAATGAATCCACAGTGTACACACCTGTCGGGCAGGTTTCATCTGACCCTGACCTTCTTTCATGGTTCTTTGGATGATGTTAAGTTTTTCTGTTTTGGTTCTATTCCTCAGGTACTTGTATAAGCCATAAGGCCACTTTATTTAAATGTAAGGTTTACTTGCTGTATGGCAGGTTTTATCTAACCTTGATCTGATTTTCATGGTTTATTGGTCAATGATCATAATTAGGTATGTTACTCAAATCCTATAAGCAATAGGCTAACTTTATTTGGTGCATGGCATAGTTGTAAGATGATCATGTCTATTTAGCAGGGTGAATCTGGTCTTGACCTCATTTACATGGATTATTGATAATGATAAATGTATGTGATACATGTAGTAAAACCTTTATTTTACAGATTTTCAACATAAATTCAAACACGATGAATACACTAGGTGAGACTAAGATTATTGGTATTGTTTACAGTTTCTGTTCAACTATTATAGTTTTAAAATATGTCAAAAATCTTTATTGAGAGGCAATTACTCAAAGTAGTTAATAAATATTGGCAGTCATGTTGGTATTTTTGTAGACAAGTATTGCTGATTATTTTGCTTTGTATAGTTTCTCTATATTTTGCAGTTTCAAAACTTCATGGAACTGTTCATTTGGACAACAGTTAGGCATGACAACTTTTTCAATTCTTTTAGAATTGTGTTGCAAATGAAGGGAAACTGGAGGTCAAGAATTTAAACTGAGTAACAATGAGCAGTTTATTCCAGTAAAAAACATAGCAAACAAACATAATACAACTACAGACAATTGTCATCTACTGACCATTAAATATTATTGTATAAATGCACAATACACTTCAGAGGGATGAGCACCAAAAGTGACCAAATATTTTAAATATATTTACCCTGTCTCTCACTGAATAGAATGATTAATTCTTACTTTTTATACCAATAACTTTTTCCTTTCAAATTCTAGAATTTTACAGTCAATTAACTGTACTTTTCATGTGCATACAATTATTCAATTATGATATACTATAATAGCAAAATATTTCTGATGTAAATTAATCATTGTTTTTGATCTTTTTAAGAAGCACCTCAATTACAATTTTATTTGATTAAATAGATAAATAAGTTTTTCTTTTACTACAAGTTAGATATTATTAAAATTCATGCAAAATACACTTCTTAATTTTTGTATAATTTTCTTAATGGCTTTAATAAACAGTTGAGTTATTTCAACTCTACAAAGAAACTTTAAACAAACTCTATCTGGTCACAGTTTTATCCTCTCTAACAAAGTGCATTTATACAATAAACAATGTATACTTCTACTACACACATCCATCTTTATATAAAACATAATCTATACTGAAAGGCAAATGATAGGCATCAAATCTCTTTAATCAAATACTTAATACTCAAATATAAAGCACTGAATGTTGGCATTATCTTTTATCATCATTAATGTATAATATAAATGTTCAACTCATACATGGAAATTGGTATATCTAATCCTGCCACATATATGCAAAAATAAACAAACAAAAATAATAAACATTTTCTAAAAAACTTTTCAATCGACAAGAAAATCATTTTTTTAAGGCAAAGAATGCAGGCTAGATAGGCTGTTATACCATCAACTGTTAACATGGATTAACGTATTCAAGATCATACCATTTCATCTGTATATAAAAGCATGTCAAACTTATTTGAAACCTTGAAGTCATTTAAATAAAAGGTGGTTTATTTTCGCCGAGTTGCAATTTTCACAATTTATATAGGGAAACCATTACATTAATTGCCACGTTTTTCTGTAACTGTGGAAAATAACCCACTTTATGGTATAAACTTTGAATATGTGTAATTACAGCAAATGGATATGATAAAAGTGAATGAAGAAGTCTGAAATGAGGTAATTATTCTTATTTATTTGACGAAATTATTGCACATTTTCTAAGTATGGGTCCTAATGAAGTCTGCATTCGTCAGACAACCTAGGGTAGTTGTAATGCCAATGACATTTCTCTTTAAAACCAAGAGCTAATGTACGTGAAGGTTGCTGGAATGACCAACAAGCTATGCTTAATTGACTCCAAGATAAAACTAAGTACCTAAATAGGTAAAGCCAATGTAATAAATAGTGATTTTGGAAAGGAAAGCAGGATGAATTCAATCTTCACTTAACAACAGAATGATGAAACATAGCTTATTACCAAAAATGCAGAGTACAATAAATCAAAGTGAATTTTCCTGCACCTTAAAACAAGTCACTATTGGAAAAAATGTGAAAGCAATGAAACAATTTTTCCATTATTTTTCTCCACACTTTTTACCAATAATATCCAATAACATGTCCTCAATATCAATTGACAATAATGATCTTATTACGTGCGACATATTGTATATTTCGTGCGTACAAAAAAAATAATTACAGTTTACATGCCATCACTGACAATTTACTGACGTGTCAAAAAGAAATAAATTTTCTGCTTGTTCATCATATATAGTATAATTTGGTTTTCTATGTACAGAAAAATCTAAACCTAAGCGTCAACAATTTAATGAAAAGTAAAAGTAATTTCCAAAGTAAGCATACAACTTCTAATGTTTGTAGATTGCAGTACATATATACATATGAGACATTTGTATAAACTTTATAATTTACTGGTTTTGCAAGTTGTAGTATTGGGATCTATTACAATTGTAATTCATTATTGGTTTTTAAAAATATATATCATTTGTAAATATAATTGGATTTTCAACTTCATTGAAGTTTATGTTTATGTCAGCCCACTCTGGAATAGAATCTTCAGCTTGACTAGAGTATAATGATGCTGTCTTTGACATGTATTATGCTTTTTTCAAAAGCACACTATATCACATAATCTTTGGTTCAAAGGTTAATATTTTTCACTTCCCTGAAGTCACATAGTTAGCATGATAAATACAAATATTGTTCCTCAAATTTGATCATAGTTTCTAATTGAAGACTATTCTTAAAATTCATCATGTCTTGTTAGTGCTTCACCGAAATCTGTTGCTTGGCTTCCAACAAATGTGTCATAATGTTCAAGTATTTCTTCTTTACTTAATTTACCATCCTGAAAAATAAAATGAGAAATTGATAAAAATACTGTATCTGCATCCAAAACAACACTGAACATAAATAAAATTAAGAATGGAGATGGGGAATATGCCAAAGAAACCTATGGGCAAAAAAACAACCAAAGGCCACCAATCACTCTTCAACACAGCAAGAAAATCCTGCACCCAAAGATGTGCTTCAGCTGGCCCCTTAACAAAAATGTGTACACATATTTCTCCATGTAGGTAAGTTAAGGATTATCACAATCATACAATAATACAAATTGAATGTGAACACAGAACAACCAGATAAAAATACACTTTATACTTTTTGAAAACTAGATGTGTTACGATCACATGGATGCCCACTGCAGTCTGAACGAACAAGTATAATTTTCATGAAAAGGGTTTCAGTTCCACTTTTTAGATATACAGGATATAAACGTTATGGAGTTTACACTTACATTCCTGGAGTCAGTTTCACAAAAAATCTTAAGACCAAGATTGGTCATAAGTCATTTTAGACGTAAGTCATGAACCAATCAGTATACTTTTAAGATCAATCTTAGCTGAAAGTTTTTTTGTGAAACCTGCTTCTGTCCTTTGTAAATGAAAAAGATTTCTAATATCTCAATATAAATGAAAGTATAAAGTGATCTGTAATAAGCATTAAACTTTGAAGGCTATACAGTGATCTCTGGTGGTTTTCCTAGAGCATTTTGTCTCTGGCGGAGAGTTGTCTCATTGGCAATCATACCTCATCTTGTATCTTCTTTATAACTTTTTCATATGCAATAATCAATTTTAATCTGATTTATACAAAAGTTCTGATACTTACCAGAGATACATGTGGCAAACAAATAAAATTTAAAGACTGTTTGTGTTCGCCTAAACACTTCATGAAAAAATTACAAAAATTCAAGATAAACTTATTGCATGGTTTTGTTTTCATGAAAATATTTGTCCTTTATTATATAAAAAATATATTATAACATCCATCAAAGTAGAACATACTTGTTATATAAACATATTTTAATTGAAGAATTTGTATTCACACATAAGAAGGTTTAGCTTATATGTATAAATGTAACTGAGGAACATTTCATTTACAACAAGGGATCCAGAACTAATAGATGGATCAAAAAACATATTAAATGCTGAGTTGTGACAACAAATAAGTCTTGGCAACCACCATTAGGAAAAGAAGTTTAAATCCAGATCGTTCTATACCACTTATTTTTCACAGAACAGGATCTATAACTGAAAACTTTAGATTACCACCACCTTTTAATAGATAAGTAAAGATGAATACTGTCTTGAAACAAATGTATTATGGTGTTGGCAAAAAAAAAAAAAAAAAAATTTAAACATCATGCATATAATCAAAAATAGATATGTCTGAATAGGTCATCAAATCCGTAAGTATCCAATACTACAACCGCTTATCTAAATTTAATTGACAATCAATTGTCTAATATTTATTTGAAAATCTGTAATGTCGAATGGGACCATATTTGCCATTAGAAACCAATATTTCATTCATAAATATCAGCTGTTATAATACATAAATGTACAATAAAGTTGATATAACTATTATGTATACAACATTTATATCCGAGAAACAAATGTTAATCTTTAACAGAAAACAGCTGACACTCATGACCATATTTAGTGACAATATCAGAAATGGAAAGTGTCATTAATCCAAAAGATAAATACATGCAAGCAAATTACCATCCCAAAGTAAAAGTTTTAGTCATGATGTGGAAACTATTGTATATAGACCAGATAAAAGTGCAATCTATGAGTGAGGTTCATACATGAAACAGATTTAAAACTGACAAAACTAACTATTAAACTCTCAAGATAAAACAATCTGTCTGTAGAATCTTGTGAAAAAATAATATTTCTTTTGCAGTACTCAAAATGCGAGATCATAAAAAGAAAGCGTTCATCTATCTATTTAACATGTTAAAGGGAAAATATCTTGGATCTTGAGCTGTCCATTGAACACATCTTTTCATTAAACATGAATAAACCACCTTGGTAAAATAGTACATTTTGTCAGATCTGTATGTTGTGAAATATATTAAGTTTTACAAAAACAGGAATTAGTAGCATGAAATAAATAAATCTAGTCTGTTTACAATAGTTTCCAAACCATGTGACACATTTCAGCCAATAAGATTTGTGGTTACAAACCTTGTTGGTATCTGATTCATATATCAAGTGCTTGGATTCAGCATCAGTATGATCATAATCAGGGGGGATAATCCAGTCTTTAACCTCCTCATGATCCATTTTGCCATCAGAATTTTTATCACGATATGTATTAAACTGTTCCCTTTCACTTTTGACCCATTCAGGTTCTTCCCCATCTTGATTTGGCCACATGTCACCTACAAAGGTCAAAAAAGGTTAATATTAAGGTCACTCTCAACGAACCTTATTTTCATCAGCTGTGAAAACAAGATGCTGTGCTTCTGATTCACTATGATCATAATCTTGTGGTATAATCCATTCCATGACTTCCTCAGCATTCAGTTTGCCATCTTTATCTTTGTCACGGTGGTTCTTGAACTGTACTTTTTCACTTTCCACCCAGTCAGGTTTTCCTTCATGAGGATAGTCTTCATCCTCATCCTCCTCATCCTCGTCATAAACATCAGCTAAATATCAAGCACATGTCAAGCAATCTTATGTTAAACTTTGTAAACTAAAAACGTTTTTCCTCATTTATGGTCAATTTTAACAAAGTGTGTTTATCTTTTTTCTAAATTTTGAACATTCAACAGTTGGAACAATCCAGAAGTTGCATGCAATGTCATGCTTTTTTTAACTGGAAATTCAAGGTATCAGAAAAACTAGAAGTAGGTATCTAACAAACTCTAAGAAAAGGGCTTAGGCATTACTGCCATGCTGCTGACTTAAAATAAAGTCTTTCTATTTGGTTCTTTTTGTAAAAAGTGTGACAACAAATTTAAAGTTAAATAAGCATATTGAAAAATTCAAAGGAGTTGAAATGTGTGAACAATTTACAACATATGATTGTGAAGCTGCAGATTAAATATGGTGTTATTCTATTCAGTTGTCCTAAAGAAATTTTAAGGTCATTCAACATATTCTTTCTTTATGAGACACAAGAAACATCGCCTATATTTTGAAGAGCTTCAATAATACTTTAATCCATATACTGGTTGTATGTGATCCCAGTTTCACTGCCAAAGCCATTTTTTCAACAAATCTATACCACCTGACATACAACACTGCAACATTATAATCATCAACTCTTGTCAAAACATAACAAATATTTTGTAAGATATTTGTGATGTTCTTACCTATATATTCTTCTAAACTGATATAACCATCTTTGTCTTTATCTATGTCTTCCATGGTCTCCTAAATAACAATGAAATCAAATTAGTTTTAAATGAAACAACAAAATAATCAAGTTCCTTTCAAATAAAACGGGAAAAAAATAAAAGTAATGTAAATTATAGATTATTAATACATTGATATCAAAAGAAATATGAGTCTTTGTTAATATTTTTTTTTAAATATAAGCTCAAGCTTAATACTTTGCTATTTGTCTGATAAACTTTACAATCAATTTCAGATCAAATATTTCTGAAAAATGAAACACATTTTAGTCTTCTGCATTTTGTTTTTAGCAAACTCTTTGAAAGGGCAGTACCATTGAATCAGCATTCATTTAGTAGTTAATACTTATCTTCCCTTTTCTAAGAAAACTTTTGTTTCTAGTTTCTTTTTACAATATTTTACCTGTACAACAATATCTCTCATATGTTCTGCTTCTTCTGGATGTAAAAAGTCTGAAAATTCTGTTTTGTCTAATTTTCCATCTTTATTTTTATCTGCAGCCTTCCATCTTCTCTCATCACGATTGATCATATCTTTGTAACTAAAGTTTGGTGAGTTCTCATCATTATGGTCTGTAAGTACAAAAAAATAATCGTTCAAATATAAAAATTTCATGAATATCATTAGATATCTGACAAAATTATCTGTGTTTTCTTATGTTGGTTAACACAACACTTGGTACTGAATTTATATTTCATAACTACAATTTAAAGCAATTGGTTTAAAAAAACAGAACAGGTAATCTGACAAGTCAATTTGACTAGAGGCTCTAAAGAGCCTGTGTCGCTCACCTTGGTCTATGTGCATATTAAACAAAGGACACAAATGGATTCATGACAAAATTGTATTTTGGTGATGGTGATGTGTTTGAAGTTCTTACTTTACTGAACGATTTTGCTTCTTACAATTATATCTATCATGAACTTTGCCCATTAGTAACAGAGAACTATATTTGGTAAAAATTTACATAAATTTACCAAATTAATGAAAATTGTTAAAAATTGACTATAAAGGGCAATAACTCCTTAAGGGGTCAATTGACCATTTAGGTCATGTTGACTTATTTGTAGATCTTACTTTGCTGAACATTATTGCTGTTTACAGTTTATTGCTATCTATAATAGTATTCAAGATAACCAAAAATGGCAAAATTTCTTTAAAAATTACCAATTGGAGGGCAGCAACCCAACAACCAGTTGTCCAATTCATCTGAAAAATTCAGGGCAGATAGATATTGACTTGATTAACAATTTAACTTCTTGTCAGATTTGCTCTAGATGCTTTGGTTTCATAGTTATAAGCAAAAAACTGCATTTTACCCCTATGTTCTATTTTTAGCCATGGCGGCCATCTTGGTTGAATGGCCAGGTCATCAGACACATTTTTCAAACTAGATACCCCAAAGATGATTGTGGACTAGTAGTTTCAGTGGAGATTTTGTAAAAGATTACTTAGATTTATAAAAAATGGTTAAAGATTGACTATAAAGGGCAATAACTCCTAAAGGGGTCAACTGACCATTTTGGTAATGTTGACTTATTTGTAGATCTTACTTTGCTGAACATTATTGCTGTTTACAATTTATCTCTATCTATAATAATATTCAAGATAATAACCAAAAACAGCAAAATTTCCTCAAAATTACCAATTCAGGGGCAGCAACCCAACAACCGATTGACCGATTCATCTGAAAATTTTAGGGCAGATAGTTCTTGACCTGATAAACATTTTTATCCCATGTCAGATTTCCTCAAAATGCTTTGGTTTTTGAGTTATAAGCCAAAAACTGCATTTTACCCCTATGTTCTATTTTTAGCCGTGGCGGCCATCTTGGTTGGTTGACCAGGTCACGCCACACATTTTTTAAACTAGATACCCCAAAGATGATTGTGGCCAAGTTTGGATTAATTTGGCCAAGTAGTTTCAGAGGAGAAGATTTTTGTAAAAGATGAATTAAATTTACAAAAAATGGTTAAAAATTGACTATAAAGGGCAATAACTCCTAAACGGGTCAACTGACCATTTTGGTCATGTTGACTTATTTGTAGATCTTACTTTGCTGAACATTATTGCTGTTTACAGTTTATCTCTATCTATAATAATATTCAAGATAATAACCAAAAACAGCAAAATTTCCTCAAAATTACCAATTCAGGGGCAGCAACCCAACAACCGATTGACCGATTCATCTGAAAATTTTAGAGCAGATAGATCTTGACCTGATAAACATTTTTATCAAATGTCAGATTTCCTCAAAATGCTTTGGTTTTTGAGTTATAAGCCAAAAACTGCATTTTACCCCTTTGTTCTATTTTTAGCCGTGGCGGCCATCTTGGTTGGTTGACCAGGTCACGCCACACATTTTTTAAACTAGATACCCCAATGATGATTGTGGCCAAGTTTGGATTAATTTGGCCAAGTAGTTTCAGAGGAGAAGATTTTTGTAAAAGATTACTTTAATTAACGAAAAGTGGTTAAAAATTGACTATAAAGGGCAATAACTCCTAAACGGGTCAACTGACCATTTTGGTCATGTTGACTTATTTGTAGATCTTACTTTGCTGAACATTATTGCTGTTTACAGTTTATCTCTAACTATAATAATATTCAAGATAATAACCAAAAACAGCAAAATTTCTTCAAAATTACCAATTCAGGGGCAGCAACCCAACAACCGATTGACCGATTCATCTGAAAATTTCAGGGCAGATAGATCTTGACCTGATAAACATTTTTACCCCATGTCAGATTTGCTCTAAATGCTTTGGTTTTTGAGTTATAAGCCAAAAACTGCATTTTACCCCTATGTTCTATTTTTAGCCGTGGCGGCCATCTTGGTTGGTTGACCGGGTCACGCCACACATTTTTTAAACTAGATACCCCAATGATGATTGTGGCCAAGTTTGGTTTGATTTGGCCCAGTAGTTTCAGAGGAGAAGATTTTTGTAAAAGTTAACGACGACGGACGACGACGACGACGGACGACGGACGACGACGGACGACGACGGACGACGGACGACGGACGCCAAGTGATGAGAAAAGCTCACTTGGCCCTTCGGGCCAGGTGAGCTAAAAATAAACAAAAATGCAAACTTCACAAAACATGTGTGATAAAAAATTGTTTTTTTCCATGTGCTGTCATAGAAGAAATTAAAAGAGAGGTGGTGTATTCATTTACAGTACACGAACATAAATCAGACAGCAATGGTCAGTCTATAATATTTGAGATAGAAATTGTTTATTTATTTAAATAGTCAAAAGCTACAAAAGAATCAAAAGAGAGAAGTCTGTTATAGAGAAGACTGAATATACCAGGTAATCAATTCTTTTTTTCAGGTTTGAAAGTACAAAAGATTGAGAATGGAAATGGGGAATGTGTCAAAGAGACAACAACCCGACCAAATAAAACTAGAGGCTCTAAAGAGCCTGTGTCGCTCACCTTGGTCTATGTTAATATTAAACATTGTACACAAATGAATTCATGACAAAATTGTGTTTTGGTGATGGTGATGTTTTTGAAGATCTTACTTTAATAAACATTTTTGCTGCTTACAATTATCTCTATCTATAACAGTAGTTTCTGTGGAAAATGTTAGTAAAAATCTACAAATTTTGTGAAAATTGTTAAAAAATGACTATGAAGGGCAATAACTCCTCAGGGGGTTATTTGACTATTTTGGTCATGTTGACTTATTTTTAGTTCTTACTTTACTGTACATTATTGCTGTTTACAGTTTATCTCTATCTATAATAATATTCAAGATAATAACAAAAAAACAGCAAAATTTCCTCAAAATTACCAATTTAGGGGCAGCAACCTAACAACCGATGATCCAATTCATCTGAAAATTCTAGGGCAGATAGATCTTGACCTGATCACCAATTTTACCTCTGTCAGATTTGCTCTTAATGCTTTGTTTTTTGGGTTATAAGCCAAAAACTGCATTTTTCCCCATGTTCTATTTTTAGCCATGGCCGCCAATTTGGTTGGTTGGCCGAGTTACCGGACACAATTTTTATACTACATACCCCAAGATGATTGTGGCCAAGTTTCAATTAATTTGGCCCAGTAGTTTCAGAGGAGAAGATTTTCCTAAAAGATAACTAAGATTTACGAAAAATGGTTAAAAATTGACTATAAAGGGCAATAACTCCTACAGTGGTCAACTGACCATTTTGGTCTTGTTGACTTATTTGTAGATCTTACTTTGCTGAACATTATTGCTGTTTACAGTTTTTCTCTATCTATAATAATATTCAAGATAATAACCAAAAAACAGCAAAATTTCCTTAAAATTACCGATTCAGGGGCAGCAACCTAACAACGGAATGTCAGATTCATCTGAAAATTTAAGAACAGATAGATCTTAACCTGATAAACAATTTCACCCTTTGTCAGATTTGCTCTAAATGCTTTGGTTTTTGAGTTATAAGCCAAAAACTGCATTTTACCCCTATGTTCTATTTTTAGCCATGGCGGCCATCTTGGTTGGTTGGCAGGGTCACCGGACACAATTTTCAAACTAGATACCTTAATGATGATTGTGGCCAAGTTTGGTTAAATTTGGCCCAGTAGTTTCAGAGGAGAAGATTTTTGTAAAAGTTAACGCCGGACGCAGGACGACGACAGACGACGGACGCCAAGTGATGATAAAAGCTCACTTGGCCCTTCGGGCCAGGTGAGCTAAAAACAACAGCAGAAGGTCACCAACAGGTCTTCAATGTAGCGAGAAATTCTATTATATACTAATTATATACTAGTTCAGTGATAATGAACGCTATTGAAATACTACTTTTTGATAAATATTCCTAAAGTAATGAACTAGAGCAGTTCTCGCTCGGACACACACTCCATAATCTAGTATATTATAAGAGCATAAACCTGAAGCACGGGGAGACACATGTATACTAAGAGCATTTATAAGCTATATTTAAAAATATAACTTTAAATTATATAATATATATTAATTGGAATACAACTTTCTTTGCCTACCACATTTAAACAAGAAGTGCCTAAAAAATTATCAACATAACATGTATGAATGATATATGAAAATCAAACTTCTTAAAGAAAACAGTATTTTAAATTAAATTCCTCATTAAGAACAGCGTTAGTTCATATTTACAAGCAAAATATTTAGAGTTCACTAGAACTGCAAGTGCCTCACAAGAGGATAACCTCCTGAAAATTGATTATCTCCTTTGATAGTTTTTTTAAGGTGTTTCACATCACTTTTAGTTTTTGGTTTATTTTATTTTATGTCTTTGGAGAATGACAAGAGTTTTCTGAGTATACTATTAACTTTTGACCCAAAAAAGTTGTAATTCATGTCAATAAAGATCAGGGTACAAACACACCTTGCCAACAGCAGCGCTTTGAAATTACAACCTCAGAGTTGACAGGCAAGTTTTCATTGTAGATTAACTACTTAGATCACTTTGACACATCCCTCCTTTAAAAATGTTTAAGAGGCATAATCTTCCCTAATACAAGTAATTTAAGTTTTGTCAATATCTATATATATATATTATTTCCTATTTGCATATTGTAGTTAGTAATTTGAATTATCTCCCCTTCAACATGAAGGACTGGATTATATACACTTCAGATAGATTTCTAGAATTGTGTAAAGTTTAATCAATATCACTCTAGCTGATTAGGAGTTGCTTTTACAATATGCATACAGACTACAAGACATGATCCTTTATCAACACCCTGTTTTAAAAATTAAGTTTTTCTATCTTTCAGTTAAAGCTAAAATGCACTCAATCACCTTTCACACCAAACTCCACTTTTGAGAGGCAGTCACATTTCAAAACACCTACCATCTTCAAAGCCATATGTTCTCTTTTTATATGCCTCCCATACAAGTGTGTCTCCCTGTATGTCATGATCTTTCCACATACGATCTGTGTCTGTTGTGATGTAACGTTTCTGTACATACTGTATCCATTCTCTTAATTCTTCTTCTGTAACTTCACCATCTTTGTTTTTGTCAATTTTGTCAACTAAAATACTGAAAAAAAATACATAACACTTATATTACTACTGAAATAGAAATGTTATAATAGTACATTTGACTACAATTACTGGTAAAGGGTCCTGCAAAATTCAGAAATAATTGTCTGCACTTGTCATTGCCATTCTAGGACCTCTGGCAAAAGTTTGATGTTCCTAGTCAAGACATTTTTTTGGCATTAGATTTTTCATAATAATAATACAAGCAACACAAAAACTTTTCAAGTCTTGAACTAACTGTAAATCACAAATTGACAACATTAGAATATTGAAATCATGTTACCCTAATTTGTGGACAATACACCATGCTTAAATGCATAGTATAATATAAGGTAATATAAAATTGAATTTTGTATCTGTAATAAAGTTGAACTTACGCTAGTCTTTCTTTACTCTCTTCTGGTGTTAATTGGTCAAATGTTTTAGCTTCTTCACGCCCAAGAAATGCTTCATGGTCATAATCATTATTGTGTTCTCCTTGGTCTTCATGTGGGGACTCACTTAATTTCTTGAAAAAAATAAAATGCATATATATCTTAACATGTTCATGATGTTAGCAGTATAATTTATCAAGAAATATATCTTTACTTTCAATTTTGTTCAATCATTATAGGATGAAGTGTAAACATTCTTGTTTTAAGCATTACATGTACTATAACCGGTATTAGGAACTTGTTTAAAAAACAAAACAGTTGAATAAATCTTCATGTGTAAAATAATGTATTTTTCACTTGTACTGTACATTATACATGTACATATATATATTAACAAAAAGAGGTGAAAGGTGATACCATTGATAATATATTACATGTACAGTATCAAAAACTTCATCAACCACATGACCTGACTAAAGGTATCAAAACCCCCAAGTCATTTTCAAAACATATAAATTATTACTGGAATGCTTAAAATATGATATATTTATATATATCTTGAAGCAATATAGTAAAGATGTACAACTGATGAAAGTCACACTTGAAAACATTCATTGTAGCTCTAACCTATAGTATTTTCTCTGTAGGGCACATATTTTATGTGGTTTAATTTTCAACTGCACTTACCTTCTGTATTAAAAGTGTTTCATCTCCATGAAAATTATTTTTATTTTTTATTGTAATATTTACATGTTAAATTTCAACAAATGTGCCATTACATGTTTTTTCATATCTACAAGAATCATAGTCACTGATAGTAGTGATAGTACTGTGTAGTAGTTCAAATTTTTAATTTCACTAACCTATGAAGGTTCTTGGCACCAAATATGATGTAGGATATTTTAACAAGCTCCCCTCCCCCACGAACAAATTTCCGCAATTCAGATGTTTCTGTTTATTTAAACTTTTGTTCTTAAGAGTTGCACTACCAGAATATTATAATTCTAATTTGGCCAAAAAATCTAACATATGTTTGGTTCTGATGTCAGATCAGAACTCCACCTACTATACGTGTAAAATTTATATGTTAACTTATAATGTAGTTGTCTACAGTAATGAAATCAATTTGTGTAAAAAACTCTTTGTTTGTTACAAATGCATGAAAATTGTCTGATTTCACATTCTTTCATAACCTAGTATTGTCAGTTTTAATTGGACTTATTTTAATACATAGCAAACCCACCCCCACCCCCTTCTCTGTATCTTTACTCTCTCTTTAAAACATACATCTTTTGATTGATATACAAATGTAGGTAAAAACAAAGGGGGCTAACCATTTAAGGAAATCGAAACTTTTAGCAACTTCAACCTGGTTTGGTGAGTAAATTGCTACGAATACAATTGAAATTGTAAAGCTATATATAGGGTTAGCAGAAAAGTAATACATCAAACACCTCCCATCACAAGATGGACATTATGTTAAAACAACTATACTGTGATCAACAAAAAAGGCAATGGCAAAACCTTACATATTTACCTTTTCATGAACTCGGTTTTTATGGTCGTCTTCTCCTGGTTTTGGTATAGCAGAACAGTATGAAACACTTAAAATTCCCAATACTACATAGATACTTGAGGCTTTCATTTTGAAATGCTGTAAATAAAAGAAGATTTAGATTGAAAGTTTTCACTGGATCAAATCAAGTATGTCCTTGGACCAATTTCTTTACAAATCTTTTATGTTCCATTTGAACATCAACAACAATATATTTTTCAAATTGAAAAAAAAACTTTGAGCAAATTTCAAGACCTTATACATGTACCACCTAGTAAATTTTGATATAGTTACATGCTTATGTATGCATATTCATAGATTAATGTATGCAAATTTCAACAAGCCCTAGCTTGCAAATGTACAATGTAAAGTTGAGTTATTAATGTGAGCTTGACTTCAACCTATCAAATAATTTCAGGACACATCCTCTGGTGATGGACAGAATTTTCACTCATTTTTTCATTTGATGCATTTATAAAAAAAAAAAACTTCAAATATATATCACATGTGTAATTTTTTTTTCTCTATCAAATTTAATATACATATATATGACCTTCAGACGGAGTGTACTCATAAGTTAAATCACAAACACTAGCCATATTCTGATATCTTTACACACATAAAATGCAGATGTGGTTTGATTGACATTAAGATAACTCTCCACAAGAAACCAATTGACACAAAAATTAACAACCATAGGTCACCTTCAACATGTCTATTTAAAAAAAGATTTTGTGTATGCCTGTAAAGTTGACAATGTTGTTGCCTCTGTAATAATTTCTTAATAATGCGCATGTATCTCAATAGTTTTTTAGTTCAGACTGCTAAGGGGTAATTATTCATCTTTTTTTTCTATTCTACATCAAAATATTTCTTAAAAAACAAAGCGTGAGGTGCCAATTTGATTTTTTTTAATGTGAATTTTTTTACTTCATATTCAAACGTGTGGTTAAGAATATCTCTTAAAAGTCATTTCTCCCTCACACCCTAAACCCTTTTTATAAATTGATGTTATGTGTTCAAGAATCTAAATAAATGTTATTTGTTGTCCATTACGAAAAAAATTAAAGCCCATGGGTGAAACTCTTAATATTCATTTCATTTCAATTTTTTTTTAAGCCCTTGCTCTTTCCTCAGATTTTTTTGTCAGTTTACTTTTTGTAATCTGAGCAATGTAAATGTAATAACAACAAACATGCATCAACAAATTTAGTATGTATATTACAATGTATCTAATAATTTTATCAATTACATTTTTTTATCTGGCATCAAAGACAATAATTAATCATATCCAACTAAGTTGGACATCACGTGACTTTTGTGACGTATATTAGCCGCCATTTTGTTTTATATTTCCCCATATAAAATGCATATATGCTTCAATAAAGTTTAATTTTCTCTTAAACCTAATCCGTTTTCATACTTTTGCAAATCAATCCTTGATATTCAAACATATTTCTATCAAACAATGTTGGTCCTAACAGTTTAATTTTTGATTAAATTCGGTCAAATCGGAATCGTAAAACATGCACTTTTTCTCATCATTTCTCCGTTGACCCAATGCTAAATTACCGATACCCATGTCTACTTTTACAACAAATAAAGAAATTCTGTATATAAAAAACAAACTTTGCAAATCGATTAAGTATATTCAAACATATAGCTGGGGGAAAATACTACTTAAAACAGTTTAATTTCAGGGCAATTTCGGTCAAACATCGATTTAAAAACGGGAATTTTACGAGATTTTTCAAAATGGCGGCTGATGTATCATATGAAAATGTTGCATCAAATCAATGATTTCTATAGTAGACTTTCCTAGACTATATTTAATTTTTCATAAAGAATCTCTGATGTTTCTGTTATTTTCCTTTAGTGATATTTCGATATCATTGATTTCAAAATTTCTTAATAAAAAAAATTTATTTTAAGTGTGACACGGGAACATTTATTTTGACAGATATTCATCCAGGAGATACTGTTACCAGAAAATACTTTACAATATCTATAATAAAAAAAATCTCTTATTTTTTAAAGGTGTTTTTCAAGTTTTCTGAAAATATATTTATTCATTTCTTTTAAAACAAAAACAAAAATATTTTCATCCTAAGAGAAAAAAAACAATGTCCAATTATAATAGATAAATATTCTATACCTTTAAAATTTCATTCCTTGACCAAACAGGTGAAATTTAACTTGGATTATAATGTTACATCATAATATATTGTCAGGTAGACGTGAAAACCAAAAGCAACCAGCTGACATTAAACATCCTGTCAGTGTGTATACATGTATTACCAGAGTTTAAATTTTGTGATATACAAAAGTTTTCATAAATGTACAAATAAATATCCTTCCCGTGTCAAATCATAAGAAGTATGTTTCATTATAAACTTGTGGAAAATATGAACATTATGAAAATTTCTTTAAAAAAATATTTTTTGCTTAAAAGGCATTCAAATATTTATATGTTTCAATAATTATTTCAAAGAAATATTCTGATTCAAATTTTAATTTAAATGAATTTCGATCATTGAATATGATTTTATTGTTATTTATCTTTTAATTCAATATTTAAAGCTAAATCCAGGCAATGCGTGAATCGATTTAAAGTTTAAATTGTGTAAAACAAAAGATTTATTCATTCCAACAGAGACGTATAATGCGATTGGTCTGGTTTTAACAATATTGTATACCCGATAATATTTATCGACAGAGTTATCGGTCCTGAATAGGACTGATATAGTTGGGTATGATTAGTGACAACAAAAGCTGTCAAGTGCAATTCAGTTAAACTAACCTTACTCATCTATTATAATAATGAAATGAAATACAAAACACACATTACTTTTTGGTAATTTGGACCTAGTATTTTTGCCACTTTACAAAAAAATATAATTTTCAAAAATATTATACCCAAGAGAAGCTAAATATAAAGCGATCACGACAAGCCCTGAATTGGCTGAAACCAGATACAGAGACAAGCAAAATATCATAAACAATTACTTCTATGTAGGCTTATACATTCTAATTACATGTGTATGTGTTTTCTAAGACTAAGTAGCAGCTATAATTTGACAGATCAAATAACTAGTATAGTAAAATGCAAACTTTACATTGTCGATTACTGTCGATTTCTAATACGCGATAATTAGATGAGATTTAAACCACTTACCGTAATCGTTTATACACCTGATTATACAATATGACTTAACAATCAATATACAATGTACTTTTCACTACTTAAAACATCTGTGCATCAAAAAAGTCGATTATTGTTGTTTTCATTTTATACTAACCTCTCAGCTAAGTGGAGATAACCCAAAGCTACACGTTGCAACTGAAGTTGTCCAATCAAAATAAGGAACAATGCACTTCGGTCCAGCCTGCCTGTCTACGCTGACGATAAAACCAATATTTTGATTGGTTCTCGCAGAATGAATTACATTCTTAGCATTTGCCAGCGTGGCAGAGAAATTTGATCCGCCGTCGCAGAAGGGGGGAGCGTCTAATATTTTGAGAAAATGGAACAAAAATATTCTCGAAAGTTAGTTTTCATAAGCATATACTCTTTGTTTACAAAAACATTCAGAGCGGAGTTGTCACATTTTTTAATATTAGAAACACATAGATGGATTTTTTTGTTTGGGGGAGGGGGAGGGGACGGGCCCTCTTCTTCTTTAAGTTTTCCAGTTTTCCATCTGAATAAAGATGATTAATAACTGGTGCATGCGGGCCTATTTATTTAAAAAAAACTAGTTAATATTTTAGTAATATACAAAACGGTGCAGAGAACAGTATACTATAGTGATTAAGACTAGGTACAGGAGATGAAGCCTTTTAAATGATAGTGGAGAGAAAAGCATGTGTAAGCTGGTCTCTGAAAGAGTCGACTTCTCTTACGTTGGGGAAATTGGGTCATTTGATTGTATAGGAAATAACCGAAGCCTTAGATCAGTCAGTGCCCCTTTTTACAAACGAGTTTTAGATCCACCACAGTGACTGATATATATAACGATTTTTTGTTTCAGTCTGTCTACAGTAGCATGCCATTTCTCCCACGGGGGGTCTCAACATGGGATTTTGGGTACAGGTGTGCAGCTGGGATTTTAAAAACACCCCCCATTCATATATTGAATAATTGTGAAATCCCTACCTATACATATATTTCACAGCGAAATCATAACCCATTCATATATTTATCAGCTCAAATAGTACCTATATGCTTATACAATCTTATTATACTACCTATTGATATATTTCCTCGGTAAAATTGCACCCCATTGATATATTTGACGGATCAAAAAAGGGACCCATTCCAGCGGCACATATGTATATACCTTTATATAGGAAGAGACCCCCCCCCCCCCCCCCCGTGATTTCTCCTTACAAGAGAAGTGAGAAGTTGATATACAATCCTGTGTCTATATATGATAGACACTTGAGGATTGAGTTGTCTAATGCACCAACATTTCTGAATGTTTTGAAAACGGACTTTTAATAACTACAAAAACTAACAATATTATACTGAGAAGACATCTTTTAATTTTTGGAAAGTTGTGAAAGTCAGTTTAGCCTGATTTGGGGTGTGTCTGTAATAAATAGCATAGGCGAATGTCCTATATATGTTTCATGTTCGTGGAGTTAAGTTAATGTGGTTGTTGTAAAACCGGTTTCTTCGAAATAGCCACTGCCTTTGATTAATAAAATTATTAATTTTATTTTAAAAAAGGCAACCCAGTGCCACAATTAAACAAATCCCTCTTATCATAAATGTATAGACTTGGATGGAAAGAAATCATTATATTCGTGAACTTTATGAATTTGTAATCGGGGGATACTGCAAATGCATATTTACAATTATCCCACATGCTTTCTCTTTCTATGTCCTCAAAAAAGTATTAAACTATACGTAATGCAGAACTATGATGGATTACTTAGGAGAATGATGCAGAACATGACACGTGTATAGTTAATGCCACGTGTAAACTTCTTACATCTGAATCATTTAACACACGTCCTATGTATTCCTCTTGATTGATATTAAAGTACTGAGTACATGTACACCGGCTGTTGGATACTACCGTTTTGATGCAAAGTTTCACATGATAAAATTTTCCCATAAATTTTCTATGAAATTTCCCAAATATCTAACGAATAAAAGCAAACGTGTAAACTTATACGTAAGCTTTCCGCATAGAAAATAAATGCTTTGCAGTATAAAACGACAAACGTCTCTCAAAGAAAATTATAAATGACATATATACTAAGACTGAAAAACCAGGATAACTTGAATGAGAGGAAAAAAATATGAATATATGTGATATAGTCTGTATTCAAGTTTTGTCTATAATATTTAGATTTATAGCAGTAGTGGAATAATACTGAATAACTTCAGATTGTTAGCATAACTAATAATTTCATTTTGTAAATAATGATTATCATTACAAAGTGCAGGCTATCACGTACACTTTATCTTATATAGTGGGATTTATTCTTGAGATGTATCTCGATAGATATATACTGCAATAGTTACCAAAGGTGCAAAATAACCAAGTCAATGAAGCTGCTCTTGTTATGCCTTGTGAAGTAAAGTATGATCATATTGTCTTACTCCTGTCCGTCCGCCCGTCACACAAAGGGTATATATGTGTATAATATAGATAGAAGATGTGATATAATGATTGCAATCATACAACTGTTCACAAGAAACCAAAAGTTTGTTTAGGCACAACTAGCGTACAGTTATCATGGCAAGCTAGAACTTTTATATAGAGCAGGTCACTGGTGGTAGGTAAGAGCAGGCCACTAGTGGTAGGTAAGAGCAGGCCAATAGTGGTAGGTAAGAGCAGGCCACTAGTGGTAGGTAAGAGCAGGCCACTAGTGGTAGGTAAGAGCAGGCCACTAGTGGAAGGTAAGGTAAGAGCAGGCCACTAGTGGTAGGTAAGAGCAGGCTACTAGTGGTAGATAAGAGCAGGCCACTAGTGGTAGGTAAAAGCAGGCCACTAGTGGTAGGTAAAAGCAGGCCACTAGTGGTAGGTAAAAGCAGGCCACTAGTGGTAGGTAAGAGCAGGCCAATAGTGTTAACAATAGTGGTAGGTAAGAGCGGGCCACTAGTGGTAGGTAAGAGCAGGCCACTAGTGGAAGGTAAGAGCAGGCCACTAGTGGTAGGTAAGAGCAGGCCACTAGTGGTAGGTAAGAGCAGGCCACTAGTGGTAGGCAAGAGCAGGCCACTAGTGGTAGGTAAGAGCAGGCCACTAGTGGTAGGCAAGAGCAGGCCAATAGTGGTAGGTAAAAGCAGGCCACTAGTGGTAGGTAAGAGCAGGCCACTAGTGGTAGGTAAGAGCAGGCCACTAGTGGAAGGTAAAAGCAGGCCACTAGTGGTAGGTAAGAGCAGGCCACTAGTGGTAGGTAAGAGCAGGCCACTAGTGGTAGGCAAGAGCAGGCCACTAGTGGTAGGTACGAGTAGGCCACTAGTGGTAGGTAAGAGCAGGCCACTAGTGGTAGGCAAGAGCAGGCCACTAGTGGTAGGTACGAGTAGGCCACTAGTGGTAGGTAAGAGCAGGCCACTAGTGGTAGGCAAGAGCAGGCCACTAGTGATAGGCAAGAGCTGGCCACTAGTGGTAGGTAAGAGCAGGCCACTAGTGGTAGATAAGAGCAGGCCACTAGTGGTAGGTAAGAGCAGGCCAATAGTGGTAGGTAAGAGTAGGCCACTAGTGGTAGGTAAGAGCAGGCCACTAGTGGTAGGTAAGAGCAGGCCACTAGTGGTAGGTAAGAGCAGGCCACTAGTGGTAGGCAAGAGCAGGCCACTAGTGGTAGGTAAGAGCAGGCCACTAGTGGTAGATAAGAGCAGGCCACTAGTGGTAGGTAAGAGCAGGCCACTAGTGGTAGGTAAGAGCAGGCCACTAGTGGTAGGCAAGAGCAGGCCACTAGTGGTAGGTAAGAGCAGGCCACTAGTGGTAAGTAAGAGCAGGCCACTAGTGGTAGGCAAGAGCAGGCCACTAGTGATAGGCAAGAGCAGGCCACTAGTGGTAGGTAAGAGCAGGCCACTAGTGGTAGGTAAGAGCAGGCCACTAGTGGTAGGTAAGAGCAGGTCACTAGTGGTAGGTAAGAGCAGGCTACTAGTGGTAGGTAAGAGCAGGCCAATAGTGGTAGGTAAGAGCGGGCCACTAGTGGTAGGTAAGAGCAGGCCATTAGTGGTAGGTAAGAGCAGGCCACTAGTGGTAGGTAAGAGCAGCTGAAACATCCAAATCCCCAACTTTTCACATATCTTTTATATTAAAAAAACGTACTATGAAATATTTTGTTTCAATAATATAGATTAACTAACTATATCATGGTTATGTTATTTCATAAGAGCTAGAAACAGATCTTACAATTTGTCGCATATATTGGTAAAATATCAATTAATAATTACTGGATTTAGATACTAGTACTTATAACAACTTAACGTAAACAGGAAGTGCTTCTGGGGGTTTATGCGGATAAATTGCATTATTAACAGCACAATTACAGCTTTGTTTTTATCATTTAAATGGTCATTTCACATCAAAAGCCAACCAAACCTTAAAACAGACTTATTCAGAATAGATATACATGTAGTTATGATACAATTTTCAGATCATTAAAGATGGTCGATTTTGTTATTAATATAGTTATTGATTCATTCATATGATCTTTGCATCGGAAATAAGCACATTATCTGCACATCCCCAACACTTTTTAATTTGGTAACTATAACATGTTAGTAATTAATCAAAAGTATATTTTGCATTTATTTTGGTCTATGTACTGCAGATAATTGTAGGAAAAAAATATCAACGCTGAGATGTTTTAAGGAGAAAGGGGTTCTTGGAAATAGAAGATACCCACATTTTAAGTCCAATAAAATAGACAAAACAAGGGGCACAAAGAATTTGAGAATTCCAAAGCGTGACAATAATAAACGTTGAGTGCAGGTCCTCTATAGATGTAGAAGTGTATCATGACATATAAGTAGTCAGCTCAATATTGGAACCCGTATTGTTCAGTGTTCGTGAAAGTTAACATTCGACGATTGAAGTCGAATTGGATATTTTCAAATTGAAGAAAAAGGAAAATAATTTCTATATTGAACGGGAAGGATTTTATTTTCAACCGATCGCATAGAACACACCCAGTTTTTAGATAAAACGTTACGATACAGTGACCAGAAAATTTTGGAGACATTGCTTACTTTAGTCAGTTTAAAAAAATAATTTAGAGTCATAGAATTACTTTTGACTAAGCGGTTGCTTTTCATAATTATATGAACTTGATAGTGAACACTAAAAACAACTGATTGTCAATGCCACGTGTAAACTTCTTAAATTACATCTGAATCATTTAACGCACTTCCCACATATACACCACTTAATTGATATAAAATTAAGTACTTGTACACGACTGTTGAAAACTATCGTTTCATGAGAAGTTTGACTTGAAATATTTTCCCATAAACTCTCCGCGAAATTTTTCGTATTTTTAAATTATCGAAAAATTAAATTAAAAAGTCCGCAAAATGGAAATAAACTTCAGGTCAAAGAAACGGTAAATGTGCTGTCTCAGATTTTAAAAATTTGGCATACATCTTTGGCTATTCAAGTTATAATGCACTGCACTGGCAAATAATCTAATCAAATATAGATCTCTGATTACGTTATACTACATATGAGCTCATATATAGACTGTAGTGTAAGTTATAGGTGGCACGGTAGTATTTCCTGGGCCATAAGGGATAATGATAGCCTTTTTAGAATTTTCACCACTTTCTAACACTGCAAAAAAAAATCTACATTCACAGTTAACTGAAGTACTTTCATTTTACCATTCAGAAATGAATTTGAATATGTATCATGACCGTTTACTTTTTTTGCTCTTTTTAAAATCCTAAGGCCACTAGTACTTTTAGGTCTTTTATGGTGCAGTTAATGCAAAATTTAAAAAAATTCTCAAAAACTTCATTTTCATCTGTATGTAAAATTATTTTATATTTTTCTACACCTGATTCATCACTCAGTGTGGGAAAGTATGTTCAGTTGATACTGTATTTTTTGTCCAATCACACTGTTTAGATACATTTGCCTAAGGGTACACAAAAGAGCAACCTAAATTCTGGAAAGCAAATACTACCGTGCCACCTATAGCGTCATCATGCTCATATTTTAATTAGATTGCATTAGCAAAGCCATAGAATGTCATTCAAAAATTTATAAAAATATGAAAAGCGCACTTAGCTTTAATTATGTATACTATTGTGCTGAAAAGAGGAAAATATGACCATGAGTACAGAACATTGAAATTGGAAGATTCAACACTGTATCTCGTACTGAAAGACTAGACTAGTCTATCATGTTATGTTGCAATTTGAAAACTATTGAAAATAATTATCATTTTGTAATGATCTGTAGACATTTACGTCTAAGCCGATTTTTGCCGAAATATTTTTGTTCTTTGCCTAATATGTATCACTTATTCAAACATGTTTAAGAACTTTGGTTTAAAAACTTTGTTCTTTGATAAATGAAAACTATTTTTGTATTTGTACTTTTTTGCATTCTTTTTCTGTTTCTGTTTTCGTTTGTATTTATATTTGTACTATATTAAAGTTGTAGCATTTTTTTATATATATATATATGATGATTGCATTTACAATTATTACAATTACAATTTAGAACACTGTGATGGACTCAGTTTTATGCTTATAATCTTTTAGACTGAGAAGACACTTCTCATTTATAAAAACAAACAAAACTTGAGATGAACAGTGGTGGATCCAGAACTTATTATTAGGGGCCCACTGACTGACCTAACTGAGACACATGGGAAGGCACGAAAAGGGGGGACAACGCATGATTGACACTGACATGTATATATGTAAAGCAAAATTATATCCGGATGAAATTTGATCCGGTGGAAAAAATGTCACAGTAGCTGTTGTTAATTTTTTATTCGGAGGAAAATATTTCCCTGGGATTTTATTTTCCTTTGCCGTGAAATTCTATCTGGGCAAGGATTTGTATAGTTCTTACAGTATACTGTTCACGGATCTGGGTAGTCAAACTATTGATTGTTATTAAAATTAAAGGATTCTTACAAATACTATGAAATAATAATAGTGTATTTGAATTAAAGCTTAATTATTACCTCATTTTAAATGGGTGTGGGTATTTTGATTTTTAACAGGTGTGCATAGTCTTCAACACGATACCCTAGTGTGGTGCTCCACTATTAATGGAGGAAAATATATGAAACTGAACTGAAGTTTCTTTCCCCAACCCATTAAAAGCCCTTGATAGCTGACGAAATCTAAGAAAAGAACAGGGTATGGATTTAGGTTTGACGCAGAGATATTCAAAGTAAACCAAACTTTATGATGTATGGACATTTTTTTTTTATCATACCTCGTTGGAAATAAAAAATTCGGACAAATTATGAAAAAAATAAATAATCCATCACCAACCCTTATTTTCTTAGGACTATAAATGTTAATACCAATTGGTTAGATATTTGACAAAGAAACTTTGACTTTGTGTACTCCCCCTCCTTTCAGGTTACAATTCTGTCCGATGACACGATGACACCCTAGTACCTATTTCAAATTGCAAAACAGTCTCTGAAAAAACGAGTGTAGAAGGTCATGATGGCCCAGTCAATCTAGAATAACTAGCCTTTTATAGCTGACTATGCGGTATGGGCTTTGCTCACTGTTGAAGGCTGTACGGTGACCTATAGTTGTTAATGTCTGTGTCATTTTGGTCTTTTGTGGATAGTTGTCTCATTGGCAATCATATCACATCTTCTTTTTTATAGAGTTCATTTCAAGTTTTCTTATCCATGTACATGTAGTATTAACATTTTCATGTGCTGATATGCATGTTATCAATACAATAGGACATTTCCCATCAAGTTGCCAACATTGAGAGCCTTTGTTCGGCTCCTTGAGACTCAGATTTGTATAGAAATACAAATCCTTGTGAGGACAGAAAACAAAACTTGTGGTAAAAAGACACTTTACTATAATTGAATGATATTGAATTGTAAAACTATTTTTTATCATGTATGTAACGAAGCATGACATATGATAATACTCCAATGTTGTCTAATATGCCCTTTTATAAAAGATTAATTATACAAATAAATGCATGGTACAAATGTAAATGCTCTTATAAAGTCTTCATCTCTAAAATTTCATAAAAGTTTATAAGACTGGTCATTCATTGCGATTTAAATGAAAAATTTTCTGTTTACAGAAATGGAATGAGGACAATTTAAACAGAACCATGTATGATAATGTTTCTGCAGAAGATTGGTAGAGTTACTGTCAGACTGGTACAGTTTGGTTGTGCTGTACATTGTATAGACAGATATGTGGGTTCTTTTGTGATGGTAAGTACATGCTAAATGTCATTGGTGTAGTTAGGTACAATTCTGACAGTTGTGGTGTACATTGTATAGACAGATATGTGGGTTCTTTTGTGATGGTAAGTACATGCTAAATGTCATTGGTGTAGTTAGGTACAATTCTGACAGTTGTGGTGTACATTGTATAGACAGATATATGTGGGTTCTTTTGTGATGGTAAGTACATGCTAAATGTCATTGGTGTAGCTAGGTACAATTCAGTTGTGTTGTACATTGTATAGACAGATATGTGGGTTCTTTTGTGATGGTAAGTACATGCTAAATGTCATTGGTGTAGTTAGGTACAATTCTGACAGTTGTGGTGTACATTGTATAGACAGATATGTGGGTTCTTTTGTGATGGTAAGTACATGCTAAATGTCATTGGTGTAGTTAGGTACAATTCTGACAGTTGTGGTGTACATTGTATAGACAGATATGTGGGTTCTTTTGTGATGGTAAGTACATGCTAAATGTCATTGGTGTAGTTAGGTACAATTCTGACAGTTGTGGTGTACATTGTATAGACAGATATGTGGGTTCTTTTGTGATGGTAAGTACATGCTAACTGTCATTGGTGTAGTTAGGTACAATTCTGACAGTTGTGGTGTACATGAACATTGTATAGACAGATATGTGGGTTCTTTTGTGATAGTAAGTACATGCTAAATGTCATTGGTGTAGCTAGGTACAATTCAGTTGTGTTGTACATTGTATAGACAGATATGTGGGTTCTTTTGTGATGGTAAGTACATGCTAAATGTCATTGGTGTAGTTAGGTACAATTCTGACAGTTGTGGTGTACATTGTATAGACAGATATGTGGGTTCTTTTGTGATGGTAAGTACATGCTAAATGTCATTGGTGTAGTTAGGTACAATTCTGACAGTTGTGGTGTACATTGTATAGACAGATATGTGGGTTCTTTTGTGATGGTAAGTACATGCTAAATGTCATTGGTGTAGTTAGGTACAATTCTGACAGTTGTGGTGTACATTGTATAGACAGATATGTGGGTTCTTTTGTGATGGTAAGTACATGCTAAATGTCATTGGTGTAGTTAGGTACAATTCTGACAGTTGTGGTGTACATTGTATAGACAGATATGTGGGTTCTTTTGTGATGGTAAGTACATGCTAAATGTCATTGGTGTAGTTAGGTACAATTCTGACAGTTGTGGTGTACATTGTATAGACAGATATGTGGGTTCTTTTGTGATGGTAAGTACATGCTAAATGTCATTGGTGTAGTTAGGTACAATTCTGACAGTTGTGGTGTACATTGTATAGACAGATATATGTGGGTTCTTTTGTGATGGTAAGTACATGCTAAATGTCATTGGTGTAGCTTGGTACAATTCAGTTGTGTTGTACATTGTATAGACAGATATGTGGGTTCTTTTGTGATGGTAAGTACATGCTAAATGTCATTGGTGTAGTTAGGTACAATTCTGACAGTTGTGGTGTACATTGTATAGACAGATATGTGGGTTCTTTTGTGATGGTAAGTACATGCTAAATGTCATTGGTGTAGTTAGGTACAATTCAGACAGTTGTGGTGTACATTGTATAGACATATATGTGGGTTCTTTTGTGATGGTAAGTACATTCTTAATGTCATTGGTGTAGTTAGGTACAATTCTGACAGTTTTGATGTACATTGTATAGACAGATATGTGGGTTCTTTTGTGATGGTAAGTACATGCTAAATGTCATTGGTGTAGCTAGGTACAATTCAGTTGTGTTGTACATTGTATAGACAGATATGTGGGTTCTTTTGTGATGGTAAGTACATGCTAAATGTCATTGGTGTAGTTAGGTACAATTCTGACAGTTGTGGTGTACATTGTATAGACAGATATGTGGGTTCTTTTGTGATGGTAAGTACATGCTAAATGTCATTGGTGTAGTTAGGTACAATTCTGACAGTTGTGGTGTACATTGTATAGACAGATATGTGGGTTCTTTTGTGATGGTAAGTACATGCTAAATGTCATTGGTGTAGTTAGGTACAATTCTGACAGTTGTGGTGTACATGAACATTGTATAGACAGATATGTGGGTTCTTTTGTGATAGTAAGTACATGCTAAATGTCATTGGTGTAGCTAGGTACAATTCAGTTGTGGTGTACATTGTATAGACAGATATGTGGGTTCTTTTGTGATGGTAAGTACATGCTAAATGTCATTGGTGTAGTTAGGTACAATTCTGACAGTTGTGGTGTACATTGTATAGACAGATATGTGGGTTCTTTTGTGATGGTAAGTACATGCTAAATGTCATTGGTGTAGTTAGGTACAATTCTGACAGTTGTGGTGTACATTGTAAAGACAGATATGTGGGTTCTTTTGTGATGGTAAGTACATGCTAAATGTCATTGGTATAGCTAGGTACAATTCAGTTGTGTTGTACATTGTATAGACAGATATGTGGGTTCTTTTGTGATGGTAAGTACATGCTAAATGTCATTGGTGTAGTTAGGTACAATTCTGACAGTTGTGGTGTACATTGTATAGACAGATATGTGGGTTCTTTTGTGATGGTAAGTACATGCTAAATGTCATTGGTGTAGTTAGGTACAATTCTGACAGTTGTGGTGTACATTGTATAGACAGATATGTGGGTTCTTTTGTGATGGTAAGTACATGCTAAATGTCATTGGTGTAGTTAGGTACAATTCTGACAGTTGTGGTGTACATGAATGGTGTAGTTAGGTACAATTCTGACAGTTGTGGTGTACATTGTATAGACAGATATGTGGGTTCTTTTGTGATGGTAAGTACATGCTAAATGTCATTGGTGTAGTTAGGTACAATTCTGACAGTTGTGGTGTTCATTGTATAGACAGATATGTGGGTTCTTTTGTGATGGTAAGTACATGCTAAATGTCATTGGTGTAGTTAGGTACAATTCTGACAGTTGTGGTGTACATTGTATAGACAGATATGTGGGTTCTTTTTGATGGTAAGTACATGCTAAATGTCATTGGTGTAGTTAGGTACAATTCTGACAGTTGTGGTGTACATTGTATAGACAGATATGTGGGTTCTTTTGTGATGGTAAGTACATGCTAAATGTCATTGGTGTAGCTAGGTACAATTCAGTTGTGTTGTACATTGTATAGACAGATATGTGGGTTCTTTTGTGATGGTAAGTACATGCTAAATGTCATTGGTGTAGTTAGGTACAATTCTGACAGGTGTGGTGTACATTGTATAGACAGATATGTGGGTTCTTTTGTGATGGTAAGTACATGCTAAATGTCATTGGTGTAGTTAGGTACAATTCTGACAGTTGTGGTGTACATTGTATAGACAGATATGTGGGTTCTTTTGTGATGGTAAGTACATGCTAAATGTCATTGGTGTAGTTAGGTACAATTCTGACAGTTGTGGTGTACATGAACATTGTATAGACAGATATGTGGGTTCTTTTGTGATAGTAAGTACATGCTAAATGTCATTGGTGTAGCTAGGTACAATTCAGTTGTGTTGTACATTGTATAGACAGATATGTGGGTTCTTTTGTGATGGTAAGTACATGCTAAATGTCATTGGTGTAGTTAGGTACAATTCTGACAGTTGTGGTGTACATTGTATAGACAGATATGTGGGTTCTTTTGTGATGGTAAGTACATGCTAAATGTCATTGGTGTAGTTAGGTACAATTCTGACAGTTGTGGTGTACATTGTATAGACAGATATGTGGGTTCTTTTGTGATGGTAAGTACATGCTAAATGTCATTGGTGTAGTTAGGTACAATTCTGACAGTTGTGGTGTACATTGTATAGACATATATGTGGGTTCTTTTGTGATGGTAAGTACATTCTTAATGTCATTGGTGTAGTTAGGTACAATTCTGACAGTTTTGGTGTACATTGTATAGACAGATATGTGGGTTCTTTTGTGATGGTAAGTACATGCTAAATGTCATTGGTGTAGTTAGGTACAATTCTGACAGTTGTGGTGTACATTGTATAGACAGATATGTGGGTTCTTTTGTGATGGTAAGTACATGCTAAATGTCATTGGTGTAGTTAGGTACAATTCTGACAGTTGTGGTGTACATTGTATAGACAGATATGTGGGTTCTTTTGTGATGGTAAGTACATGCTAAATGTCATTGGTGTAGTTAGGTACAATTCTGACAGTTGTGGTGTACATTGTATAGACAGATATGTGGGTTCTTTTGTGATGGTAAGTACATGCTAAATGTCATTGGTGTAGTTAGGTACAATTCTGACAGTTGTGGTGTACATTGTATAGACAGATATATGTGGGTTCTTTTGTGATGGTAAGTACATGCTAAATGTCATTGGTGTAGCTTGGTACAATTCAGTTGTGTTGTACATTGTATAGACAGATATGTGGGTTCTTTTGTGATGGTAAGTACATGCTAAATGTCATTGGTGTAGTTAGGTACAATTCTGACAGTTGTGGTGTACATTGTATAGACAGATATGTGGGTTCTTTTGTGATGGTAAGTACATGCTAAATGTCATTGGTGTAGTTAGGTACAATTCAGACAGTTGTGGTGTACATTGTATTGACAGATATGTGGGTTCTTTTGTGATGGTAAGTATATATGCTAAATGGCATTGTTGTAGTTAGGAACAATTCTGACAGTTGTGGTGTACATGAACATTGTATTGGCAGATATGTGGGTTCTTTTGTGATGGTAAGTACATGCTAAATGGCATTGGTGAAGTTAGGTACAATTCTGACAGTTGTGGTGTACATGAACATTGTATTGACAGATATGTGGGTTCTTTTGTGATGGTAAGTACATGCTAAATGGCATTGGTGAAGTAAGGTACAATTCTGACAGTTGTGGTGTACATGAACATTGTATAGACAGATATGTGGGTTCTTTTGTGATGGTAAATACATGCTAAATGGCATTGGTGAAGTTAGGTACAATTCTGACAGTTGTGGTGTACATGAACATTGTATAGACAGATATGTGGGTTCTTTTGTGATGGTAAGTACATGCTAAATGGCATTGGTGTAGCTAGGTACAATTCAGTTGTGGTGTACATTGTATTGACAGATATGGGGGTTCTTTTGTGATGGTAAGTACATGCTAAATGGCATTGGTGTAGCTAGGTACAATTCAGTTGTGGTGTACATTGTATTGACAGATATGTGGGTTCTTTTGTAATGGTAAGTACAAAATGTACATGCTAAATGGCATTGGTGTATCCATACAGATCAGTTGTGGTGTACATTTGTAACATTGTATTTAGAGATTTGTGTCCTTTTGTGATGGCAAGTCCAGGTAGAATGACATTGGTGTAGTCATGGTACATTTAGATGTGTTGTACATTGAATAGAACGATATTTTAGTTCTTTATTGATGGTAAATCCTTGCAAATAACATTGGTTTAGCCTTGTACAGTATAGTTGTGTTGTACATTGAATAAACATATATCTTAGACTCTTACTTCTTTTGTGATGGTATAAAAAGGTAGGTTTATATTTATGGGCATTAGTGGAAATGGTTACAGTTTGGTTGTGTTATACATTGTATTGACAGATGTGTGGGTTATTTTCTAATGGTAAGTCTATATTTAATGGCATTGGTGTCGCCACATACAGTTAGGTTATGTGTGGGTTCTTTTGTGATTATAAATGAAAGTGTTACTGTAGTTAAATGCATGCTCCAAATCATAGAAAAGAAGGAGTTAAATTGTTACATTTTGTGATGAACTGTTCATTCTGTAAACAAGAATTTTAAAATTTAAACAACTGGCAAAAGGGAGATAACTTACGCTACTTAAAATATTTTTTACTAAAACGCAGTAGATTTGTCTCCCATTGGCAGCTGTTTTGCTAAACAAGTTAGCTTTAAATATTATATATTCAATATTTATTCAATATATATTCAACACTATAAGACTTCATTTTGTTTTTAAATCTTATCTCTACATTAAAGCTTTAAAATATTTTTGATTATGCAAACTATGACATACATGTACTTTAATGTATGTCAGGCCTCACATCATAAAACTTTCGAGCACGATTTTTGTACTCAGACTCGAAAATCAACCAATCAAATTGCTGGATTTCACGTTTCGAGCGTGATTTTTGTGCTCCAAGCACTGAGCAAAGTTTTATGCCTTCAAGGCCTGGTGTTGTGCTTTCTGGTAGTTTGTTGTTTGTCTTTCATTATAAGAAGGAAAAGAATAACAGTCTGATTCCTTTATTCTATAGCTCTAAAAAATTTATACAGACATGAGTCACTGTAAGCAGAGCAGGTTTTTATCGGTAATTTGTACATTTGTCCTTTGATGTTACCAGCTTATATTTTTTAGAATCCACAAGAATAATTTAATATTAGGCAATCATGCCATGTCTCAGTGCAGCCACATCAGATGTGCATGTCCATCTGCGTCTATTTATCAATGTCCACAACGTCATTTGAAAAATCAAACAACACTATAACAACGTTTTTCTACATGTATAATTTTGCTTACTATTTCATTTCAATTCTTAATCTCACACACACAAAAAACATATTAATGAGACATAATTGCTGATAAAAAGAAGAAATAATACTGACTTTATCAACCTGAACTCACTTGCTGTTCACAATGATAAAGTGAGTATTAAAAAAAAATGCCATTAATCTACGGGTATATGTATTTTTAGAAACATTCATTGTACATTTTTTCTAATCTACTGTCTTTTACTTACAGTGTTGTGGAGATTCCATGGTACCTACCTTATTTAACAATGATATTGTACTAGCAGAAAATATATCTGTGGCTTACAAAAAACTACAAAAGTAAGTTTTTTATGTTCTTTTGTGAAAATGGAAATAAGAATTAAGCTTACTTGGGTCATACAGCCACAGGTAGGTAGTTAATGAACTTAGCACTTATCTTTTGATAGGTTCTCCATCAAATAGTGTAGCTTTAATCTGTTGGAAAAAATGGACAAGGGTAAATCTGGATTAATAAATATCAACTTACAAATTTCTTTTCCCCTGAAACTACATAGCCTAGTCTTTAAACAATGAGCAAATCTCATACCATATAGTACGGTAAGATATAGAAGACCCTGTGGTGACAAAATTTGAAAATATTAACAGCCCACAGCAGACAAAGACATTAAATGGATAAGAACACACTACAACAACAAACTGTAAAGATTGGTTGGAAAGGGTTGTGAAAAAAATCAGATTTTCACCTTTACTCTGAAACTTTGGCAATATGTACTATGAGTCTTTGCTATTATATTTGAGTCTTTGTGATCTACTTTTTTGTGTTCTCACATTCTGCTAATGTTCTGTATTATTCTCTTAATTCTGTTCTTTAATATGATTCTGTTAAATATGATAAAAGGGAGATAATCAATGTTATAATGGAATATTGTTATATATTAGTAGGTTGCAGTCTTGTAATTGACTGTTCCATAGGCTTACATGCAAACATAGAAAACAAATTTCATGTTCATATCATGTATGTACTAATGTGAAATTGTAATTTAATCGGGAAAAAAAGGGGGTGTTGCCACGAAGAATAAAAAGTTACGCAATCCTGAAGTCAAAACATTTTTTTTCTACTTTCTGTTTGCTATTTTTACCAGGCCACACCACTTCCAGTAAACATGATATCCTTCCACTTTCCTGGATTGATATCCCCAAAAGATGCAAGATTAAGTCTATATATATGTTTTAATTCAGCATTAACCTATAATCAAACGGAAAAAATTCAGTTCAAAAAAAAATTCAGAAAAAAATGCATTATTTTGTTTCCCCCATGTTTTGACATGCACCGGAAACTGGAGTTGTAATACAAGACTGGTACCAGTACATGTTGATAAGGACTCGTTTAATATATGTCCTTGATGTAGCCCTAAAATTAAATGTAGCAAAAAAATAAAATTATTAAAGCAAATATATAAATTGTTGCAAATATATAAAACTTGGATTTTCTGTTATTTAACTAGATCAAGTAAATTTGAAATTGGTTGGTTTTACAGTACAAAGAAAATGTATTTTACGATATGCATTTATTAATCATGACATGCAGCAACTTTTGATAAAAGCTTTTAATAGTATTTTTAGATAGTTCAAAGAGGGTGGTAAAGGGTTATTTTCGTGCAACGTGATTGCTATTTTTTATTTCATGTTCAGTTGTGCAAGACAGGTGCCTTGTTCAACTTGTTCTGCTTATTTAATTTTACATGCATCGTGATTTTCAAAGTCATATTTTGCATGCTCAGTATTTTTCAAATAAAATTGAAACACTTGGCAGGGATCTTCAAGAAATACTTTTTTAAAAGCTGTAAACCAATTATATCATAAATTTGTATACTAAATCGGGAATATGAAGTAAAACAGAGTTATTATATACAAGAAGACAGCGACTCAGTCACAAAAGGTTCACATAAAAGTAACTATTTTTCGTGCAACGTTCATTACAGAAATTATTTCAAGTTCAACGTGAAATTATGTCTTATTTTACGTTATTTTCGTGCAAGCACCCCCCCCCCCCCCTTTACTACCCTCATAAAATCAAATGATCTTTACAGGGGTGATATTGTGATGTTAAAATTAAATGATCTTTACAGGGGTGATATTGTGATGTTAAAATTAAATGATCTTTACAGGGGTGATATTGTGATAGCCAGATCACCAGCTGATCCTTACCAGTTTATTTGTAAACGATTGGTTGCCATGGAAGGTGACAGTGTTATTGATGACAATTCAGAAAGACAATATGTAAATATTATACAATATTTTAATTTCAATTTACATGAATACAATCAGATGTTTTATTATGAAATATACTCTAAATAAAATTAAAATCAAAATTAACATGATTAAATCCATATTCTTCAAAAACTTTATTATTTTATTATGATTTTGATTTAAAATTTTAATTTGATATTTTATCAATTTAATTGAAAAAAATTATCTGATATTTTAGACTGATGTAGGTGGTACAATTTACTTGATTTGTAATCCAATATATTATTATGAGATAAACACTAAAGGAATGAAAAGCAAAATCAACATGCTTACACCATTATTTTTTAAAATTTAATAAATTTAATGAACATTACCGGTATATATTTTGATGTAGATTAATACTTTAGAGGGAAATAGTCTTTCATTGTGAAAAGATTGTAACTATTGGAAAAAATAGTTTTAAAAAAAAAAAAATCTTTGAAATGCTTGTTTGCATTGCAGGTTCCAAAAGGCCATGTGTGGTTAGAGGGAGATAATCATGGGAATTCCAATGATTCCCGCCATTATGGACCAGTGCCTGCTGGACTTCTTAATCGACGTGTGTTCTTTAGAGTAAGATATATAGTTTAATTTTTAATAAATTTGGTCAAAACTTTCAACAAATTTTTTCATCCATCTCCAAAAAGTCTCCTGTTTTAACCAATATTTTCTGTTCCCAAAATAAGTCTATCCTTGCATAAAAAACCTAAGTGTTCCGACACCCTGCTTAACATGACATTTTCCATGGTTCCCTAGTGTGTCAGTCTGTCAGATAACTCAGGTTACAATGTATTTCTTAAATAAATCATTTGGACTAACTTAGAATTATGTTGTTACATTTTAGTTTTGTTCAGAGTAAGTCAAATAAGTATCAATCATAAGTTTTCTGTTTATTTATTTTGTAAAATGTTACATAGAAGTCATTGTTTGAGTTTTTAAGCAACTAAGCACAATTAACTAATAATTAATAGATTCTAAGTTCTGCAGCTGACATTAATAGATTATAGTGTAAGATACATAAATAGAAGAATTCAAAGATAGAAAAAAAAAACCAATTAGTGACCAAACAACACATTAATTTCATGAAAGTAAGTAGTGCGTAGCTAATTATCAGTGTTTTCGGCCAAAAGTTCAAGTTTTTCAAGATTTGAATTCTTTGATTTATAGTTATTCTAATAATTACATTTATCATGGGCTTTTCAATAGAAATAAAGTATAATATGAGGACGGATATCTCTTTCTACCTCTCTGAATTCATTTTAATGCATTGTTGTTCACAATTTCTTGACAACATCCATTGTTGTTTCATGTAAGAGGTGTGAAATTATTGGATTATTTCACATGGGAAGTTCTTTCTTTTTATTTCACATTAAAATCATGGTCTTTCATTGCAACCAATTTAATAACTCACAATATATACAAGTATTAATATTTGGTTTAAAGATTTTTTCAGAATTGCTCATCCTAATATAAATGATAGTGTATCTATGTTTTGAGTTTGATGTGATAAGTTTGGGTCAAATTATTAAGAAAAGATAAATAAAATAAATAGGATAAAGTTTATAGGTCCAATGTAAATTGATATTTAATAGTTTTTCATATAATTTGTAGTAGACCTTTCCAAATATTTATATTTACATACAATTTTTTTTTATTTATTTTTTATTTGGTCGGGTTGTTGTCTCTTTGACACATTCCCCATTTCCATTCTCAATTTTAAACATATAACAGTGAACCATAGCCTGCTAAATCTTCATTTATTACAATAGAATCCTTAAAGTGGATATTTATATTGTTTTATTGAGTATAATAAAGGAAATAGTGTAAAAAAAAGAAGATATGTAAAAATAAAATAAAATAAAATAAACATGGACATAACATATTTCAGCCTTTATTTGCTTTGATGACAAACGTGAGACTGAAATTATTTTGGTTGTCTTTTTTTTTTTTTTTGCTTTGATAACTTGCCAATGAAGCTTGAATATGATTTATTTCAGGAAATAGGAAACAAAATATGTTTATAAATAATCAGTTCTTACCAAATTTCGTATTTTTTAGGTATGGCCATTTTCTTACATGGGATATTTGAAACACCCAGCGGAGAGATGACACGTATTGTAGTTAACTTCTCAGGGACGGTATGAACCATACTGATGTGTTGAACAATGATGACTGGCAATGAATGTTTTGTCTTTTATAAAACAGACTTTTAGAGATTTTATAGATCTATTTTTTACATAGGTTTTTGAAATAATGATTAAAATTTTATATGATGCTATTTTTTTGCTTACTATCAAACTCAAGATCACTGTGTATCATCAGTACACCGGATATAGGTACTAACCAAGCGGGCATGATCGATTTTGACCTTACACAGTAATGAAAATCTTTGTTTTGCTTTATCAATATTCAATGTAAATTTCTCAACATTTGAAATGCCTGCTCCCAAATAGTTTTCACATCGATTTTTTCCTATTCATAAAACAACTTTGATATTCGAATAAGAACAATTAACTTGTACATGCGCAAATAGTTGTGAATGTCAACACCAACTTTCAATTTCAATACAGTTGTTGAGACATTTACATGTTTTATCTGAAAGAAACCTAATACAGGGCAAAAGTAATAGTTACCAATCATAAATCTACCTGTGATTACTTATTCATTAAAATTTTTTGGGTGATAAATGAGTATGAAAATAAAGTTGTTGTGTACGGTGTACAACAACTTTACTATGCACCGTACATAGGGATTTATGTGGTCAGCTAAACACCGTACACAATGCTTCTTTAGGGACAAAATGTCGAAAAATAACATAGGTATAAATGATTTCAATGCTTATTATTGAAACAGCTATACTTATTACACACACACACATTGATCTTCTATCAGAAAAAGAGTTGCAATGAATATAGAATTATATCGGATGAGACGAGGGCCAACTTCTTTGGCAGGTATTTGCACATGCTTGTCGATGTTTTAGTAGTCCCTCTTGTTTTAGGAAATTAATAAGACATCTCTTATCATCAACCCACGACCAAATCATTTCTTAAAACAGCAATTATGTTTAGATTGAGTACACATTGATATTATGTGAACAATCAAAGATTTTTGTTACTGTGTAAGATCAAAATTGCTCACGTCTGCTTGGTTAGTACCTATATCCGCTGTACAATGATACACGGTGAAGATATCTCTAGATATATTTCCTAATATTATTAATTCGTATATTTTACCAAATTTGATTTGTTTAGAGATAGTCACATGTTAAACTATATTTTCGAAGGTAGAGAGAAAACCGCGGATAGCAAAAAGCATATTGACCGGCAAAAAGCATATCACACGGTTATTTATAGAATATTTAAAAACCAATATACTTTGTGACGTCATGTAATGAATTTCAAGATATTGTTTAACGTTTTATAACACATGATTTTTGTCATCGATTATTTGACAAAAAAATCTTTAAATACATAAGATGTAAAAAAAAAAAAAAAAAAAAGTAAATGAAATAACAACTAATATGTTGTTACTGTCAAGGAGACAATGTAATATCTATAAAATTCCAATAATCCTAAATGTTATGGTGGGCACTTTAATAAAAGCAAATTGGTGGGTGACAACATGTTTTATGGACACCAGACTTATACAGGCTAAGGATTTGTATTCTTACTATACAAATCATTTATATAGGCTATGGTGTTTACTTCCTTTCAGAGCATCTCTGGACTCCTCTACAGTGTAGGTCGAGCATGTTTTAGTTGAAAATTGATTCCAATCCCTGATGTTTTTTGGGGAGAATGACTGTCCTTAGGTGTCAGTTTTTGTTCTTTCTTTCTTGGTAAAAGGGGCCTTATACCTCTGGTCCGGCTGTTGTTGTGGATTAGATATTTTCTGTTTATATTTATCAGCCCATGCCAGATTTAAAATTGCAAACATGGTCTGTTAGTTTTTCTGCGATCTTTCAGACTTTCTTATTGTAGTTGTTTAACCATGTATGTTACACAGCTATATGTTCGGTCTGATGTCCGGTAGTTCATCAATAGTGTAACTGCGGAATCCATGCTGTGCATTAGTTAGGATGTTATGGGTGTCAAAATTTGGAAGCTTAATGTCTTTCTTGAAAAGAGGTACCACATTAGCATCTCTCCAATCTTGTGGGACTTCATCAGTGTTGAGTGATTTTTGGTACAGATCTGTAAGAAAAGGAGCGAATTTTCAGTATGAAGGATGGTATAAAATCTGGACCAGTAGCTTTGTGGATTAAGGCTTATTAATAGATCCTGTATTCCATTAGTTTTGATTTTGATGGATAATGCTGTGTAATCATTAAAAGAATATGCAATCAGGAGAATTATACAGGATGGCAAACCAGTCAGAAAAATAACAGCCTGTTATTAAACATTTTGACAGTTTCGAAAAGTTTGAAAGACAGATACCAGGGGCGGATCCAGCCATTTTAAAAAGGGGGGTTCCTAACCCAGGACAAAAGGGGTGTTCCAATTACATGTCCCTATTCAAATGCATTGATCGTAAAAAAAAATGGGACCCCCCTCTGGATCCGCGCCTGGATACGTGCATAACCATGTTTAAAGGAATAATTATCTTCTTTAAATATTAAGTTACTTTTCGAACTTTAATTTATTATTTCAGCTCCGGTCAGCTTACTCTTTAATAAATGTATGGTACTTCCATTTTACTCCCTTCTCCTTGTTTTAGGAGATGACAACTTAAGAGAAAAGCTTTGTAAACAATATGGTTTTTCTTCAGGTCAAAAGTTTTTAGAACTGTTTACCGTTTGACTAACGGTTGCCTGGTTTGCGTATTTGTTTTAAGTGCCATTTTATGTTTAACTACATGCTCAGCAGGGATGTCCTTAGTACGTGCGTAAATAGAAGAATATGATTGTATACCTTAATGAATTGATCAATGCAGCACACCTGTAATTAAACAGGTAAACACGGTTTCTGTTAATTGATTATTAGGTGCTTTCCAGTGCTATGAGTATTGACACCAAAACCATTTTTTCGTGTATAATTATTTTCAACTATTTAAGCGCAAGTGGAACTACTGACTCCCATTTATGAATATAAACTACGAAGATCACCAATATGATTATCGATTCGGATATAGCATAGTTATTTTCAATTAGAAACATATGAAGAATCTGTCAAACTTATTATATTATTTAGGAATATAGATTTCTTTTAGTTAAAGAGGGATATTCAAAAACTAAAGATGTGATTGTTAGATTACTATTTTCCTGAAGTTAATAAACATTTGGATAGAATCGGCTACATTAATTTTTATTCTATTATATTTCGAGTCACAGAATTTAGAAAAAAATCGGATAGCAAATCTAATAGAGAGGTTTGTTTTTATGTAATAATAAAACATGTCTACTTCAACAATAACAAACATCAGTCCGAGTATAGCCGAAGGCAAAGTAGCAACGCTATCTTCACGCCCGGCACCTACAACGCTGGAAATCATGTTACCATCCATGCTACTCATATTAGCTTGTGGAATTGGTAAGTTTTTCTTTTAAAGAGATTTAAAAAATATTTATCACTTTGGCACAAATGTTGATAAGAAACCTTTCGGAATGTATACAGAAAACTGAATATGGAAACGAGAATATGTCAAGGAGACACGGAACCCGACAAAAAGCAGAAAACACCCCATGACAACCAGTGGGTCTTCAACACGGCGAGGAATGTACAAGATGTATATAGTGTTTAATTTCTTTGGTTACATCTTCTGACATCAGACTCGGACCTCTCTTGAACTGAATTTTAATGTGCGTATTGTTATGCGTTTACTTTTCTACATTGGCTAGAGGTTTGAGATCTCATAAATATGTTCAACCCCGCCGCATTTTTGCGCCCGTCCCAAGTCAGGAGCCTCTGGCCTTTGTTAGTCTTGTATTATTTTAATTTTAGTTTCTTGTGTACAATTTGGAGTTAAGAATGGCGTTCATTATCACTAAACTAGTATACATTTGTTATTGGGCCAGCTAAAGGACGCCTCTGGTTGCGGGAATTTCTCGGTACATTGAAGACCTTTTCACGGGTGACCTGCTTTTGATTTTGTTCTATGGTCGGGTTGTTGTCTCTTTGACACATTCCCCATTTCCATTCTCAGTTTTATATGTTATCCTACAGATTATTTTTCTTTGTTGTTTATATCAATTTTAATTAATAAAAAAAAGATGTGGTGGGATTATCAATGACAACTCTCCACAAGGGACCACCTGAAACAGAAATTAACAACTATAGGTCACCATATGGCCTTCAACAATGAACAAAGCCCATACCGCACAGTCACCTTTAAAAGGACCCGAAATCAAAAATGTAAAACAATTCAAACGATAAAACGAACGGCCTAAGTTATGTACAATTACCGAAAAAAAATATGTAACACAGCAACAAACGACAACCACTGAATAACAGGCTACTGTTTTGGGACAGGCACAAACATACAGAAAATTGAGACTGGTGGGGTAAAACATGTAAGCAGTACCCCAACCTCCCCTTAAGTTAGAACAGTGGAGAAACAGTACAAAATAAGAACGCACTTTAAAAATTTGATGAAATAGAAATACAGAGTGGATGTGGCCGGGTACTTGTACATCCCAGCAACAAAAATACACTAAGTATATATATGAGAGTAGTCCATATGTGCATAGCACACAAGTTCCGGGAAGTGTGACTCTCTTACCCAGGAGTCTATTCCTGTATTCGGAAGAAGAGTAATCCAGTACCTGAAAGCGGGCTTCAGCTGGCCCCTTAACAAAAATGTGTACTAGTTCATTGAAAATGAACGTCATACTAAGCTACAAAACATATACATGAACCAAAATTAAAAAATGAAAACACACAAAACTAACAAAGACCAGAGGCTACTGACTTGGGATAGGCTAAAAAATGTGGAGGATTAAACATGTTTTGTCAGATCTTAACCAACCCCTTTATCTCTATGTAGAAAACACAAACACACAGCACTACGCACAGTTAAACCCAGCTTACATATAACTGAAGATTATGTTAATAATTATGTTTTCTGTTTAGGTATCATCCTTAAAACTCTACATGACCATTACAAGTGCCTAAGTAAGTTGCGTGCAAGGAGAAAAATTCAAATCGAGGACGAGCTTCAATGGATGAGTGATGGCCCTGATATCATGTTCTACCAAGGAATCATTCAGGTCAAAAAGAACAGAAATACCAAAAAGGCATTCCTATCGCCCTTTGATCAAGAGGTCATGGAATCTATGAAAACTTTCAAACACTCGACAACAGAGTTCATTCAAATAAGTATACCAGCCTTAGCTACGATGATAATTGGTCCTTTAATGATACTTATGTACCATTCAACGACAGAATTTTTCTGGTCTTTAACAGAATTTCCGACAATGCCAAATATCAACCAATGTGTCTCTTGCTTTTTGACTCCAGCAGGGCTTGTGTATGCTTTGTCTTTCGGTTTTGCATTCCAGCAAGCTCTTGCAAAGCAAAATGATGTATTAAACAAAATGACCACCGAAATAAGTTTTTTGGATCAAATAGCAACTCTGACTTGTAAGGTTAACTTTAAGACAAACGGAATACGTGCAAACATTTACCGGGCTTTAAAATCTGAAGCTATATACATGATGACATTGGTTCAAAACAGAAAAGTAACCAGCTTCAACAGTAAACCAGATTGTGATATATCAAGTGAGTAAAGAATGTATTATCTATTTAATTTTCATAAATTTTCCTGCGATGGGTTTTTAGATCGCGTACATCATTGCAAACTTGCAGTCTTTACTTTGAAATATAGTGATATCGTTGTTCAGATATATGACAAACAAGTGGAAGAAACGCAACAACACGAACCCATACCATGGTATAGTTCTAGCGGCTTTTATTATTTACACTCCTCTCATGTGATCACACAAAGCTATATGATAATTCTAATATCAATATAGAAGAGTAAAAAGACACGATTATTGTAAACGATATTTCGGTCAACCAAATATTCGACGGAAACCCATTAGATGAAACAAATAAATAACTAATATAGCAAAATTATATTAAGAGCCTGTTAATACCAAACTGGTAAGAATCCTGTTCAACTTTTTAAGGGTTGTGTAAATTTTAACCATGCGTCAAAATGTCTGTCCCTATCCTAAGTGTATCTCGTACCTAGTGTCATGGAAAATCCTTACTATCCTTCTGGTTTATTCATTTGTTTCCGAATCCATATAATTGATTAAATGTACAAATTTGTTTTCGACCTTTATAGGAGAATTTGCGTAACTTCATACTAAACAAATAGCAATTAAACAAATTTCTATGTGAATACCTTGTCTTGTTTAGTGTGATCAGTATCATATCAATTTATTGTAAAACAAAGCTAAGCATACTATAATGTCACTTCTGAAATAAGCAGTCTTTTTTTTAAATATTGACCAACATGTTTACACAGTCAATAACCTCGGTAAAATATTCTCCATAGCTGCCAAAAATAAAGTTTGTCATCGAATAATTATCACTTGATCTCTTAATTAACAGATTTTAAATGGTCTGAATGGAATTACTATTTTTCAAATGTACAGTGAGATATATGATTTATAGAAATCTGGATTATCTACATATTTTTTGCTTAACGTCCAGTGAATTATAAAAAAATCAATCTCATATGTAAAATAGATAAAATTCATTTTCTCCAATTATACACAACACCACTTTCAAAGTTTTTAAGTCAACACATTAATAGCCTGGCTTTGAATTTACACAGCATACTACTGTTCTTATTAAAATACGACATAGAATTATTTTTTAAACAGACTTTCGCACACTAACGATTTTTTAAAATAGTTTTACAACAAAAGATTCATGCATTTCTTTCTCATTGACTTTCGAATGATTATAAACTTCATGCACATATCTTTTAAGAGTAAAGTTATCAAACTTGACAGTTATTAATACCGGAAAGTCCCCAACAACCAGTCGAAATACTTTTACAGCAAATATTGCCTTGATCTAAATCACATGCAGATAAAACAAAAGATGTCACATTCTAGAGAACATTGAATTCTTTTTTATCTATTTAACTGTGAAAAAACAAACTCAAACCAAATATAGGCCATTTTACTGCATATTCGCCAACAAAAAAGCAATATCTTGTATTAAATTATCCCACTACAGCGGTCTGAAAAAGTTTCTAATTCCACTAATAGAAAATTCAATATTGATAACCTAAGTAACACTTTCAGGGCGGGATAGTATTCATAACAACAATTCAATATAAAAAAAAGAAGATGTGGTATGATTGCCAATGAGACATCTATCCACAAAAGACCAAAATGACACAAACATTAACAATTATAGGTCACCGTACGGCCTTCAACAATGAGCAAAGCCCATACCGCATATAGTCAGCTACAAAAGGCCCCGATAAGACAATGTAAAACAATTCAAGCGAGAAAACTAACGGCCTTATTTATGTAAAAAAAATGAACGAAAAACAGATACAGTGCACATTATATTTGAAAACATGCCAGCAAAAAAAAAAAACCGCTTGAAAGTCAAAACTTACAAAGGGTTGCCGCTATATAAAGACACTTATTTCTAAGAAGTAATAAGTATCGGATAAATAAAAAATAATATAAAATAATTTTACTGTTTTAATAATAAAATATAAAAACAGATTGATTGATTGGTTGTTGGTTGTAAACGTTCAATGGCAAATATTTCATGCATGTTCAGGACCATATAAAAACAGAAGAACCAGGTATAATTTTGTGTTGAAATATTCAATTCATTTATTTCCAAAACGGTCGCTACGGTGTATTTTGACACCACACATATAAACCAAACAGACTTATTGAAAATCTGCACAGTCTTTGTGAGTCCGGAGCGTTTGGCCGCATGATACTACCACTTGTCCTCGACATGAAGTGGCTGCGTATTCATCCATCCCGCACAGTTAAATGGACCTTTGACAAGCTTAATGACCACAATAAAAATTCCCTAGCAATGTCAGACGTGGCTGCAAACGAAAACTTCCTCAGCCAGTTCAGAAGCGCGGCTGCTTATTTCTCAATTCCACACAGTATAATGGACCGTTGGTCAGAGTTATTGCCTTTAAAAATTTAAAAAAAAAAGAGAGAGAAATATGGCCATCTTGGTTTTTTTCCGACCGGACATTTTAACCGTTGCAAGAGTAAACCGTCCGTCAGTTTAATTGTGCAGGATATAAAAATTCGCAGCCACGTCTGATCCGAATAGGCAAGTTTAGTCCGATGCCTCTTGTATAGAGAGTGCCACGTTCTCTGTTATATCACCTTACAAAACATAAATAGTTAAAAGTTTCTCGTCTTGAATATGCAGGAAAAAATTGCCACTGGACGTTTGTGCAAGCAGAAACCAATCAAAGTATTATAGAGCAAATGCTAATTATATAATACAACTTGGTCTTTTCATCATAAATGTCATTAGAACTTATAAAATTGATCTAATTTCTTTTTTAAATTTAATAAATACATGTTTTGTATGTCTTTAATATTTACAGTTGATATATGGAATTTGCTAGATCTACTGAGAGAGACCAATAGAACAACCGAACATTATGTCGATAGTATTATGGTTCGATACATCATCGATTATACATCGATTCTCAATAGTGTGTGTTCCGATCAGATCGGTATATTACACTCCAAAATTAATTGGTTATTGTAAGTAATTCTTATATGACGCAATGACAGAACGATTCTGAATAATGATAAAATAGAAAAAATTTAAGACAGGAAAAATAACCCATTTTTTTGTGATGTTAGTTTTGCGCTCAAAACGATTTCTATATTTGTTTTTTTTAAATTCATTGATAACATATGTTGCTTGAATTAGCTAGATACAATTGGGAAAAAAATCATTGTTTTGCCTTGGCAGCAAATGACGTTTCTCTTAGGTATTTTTCGTTTCAGTTCATCTATTTTCTATAAATTTTATTGCGGCGATATATAGTATACATTTGTACAGGGGATATTTTCCCAAACCAACAATAACCCATATATATGATTAGAATTACGATGGTTTTTTTTTTAAATCCGTGAACATTGTAGTGTATTGCATAAATAATCGCTAGGGAAATTTATTCTCTTAGAAGCTATCAATAACTTTTCAATGTTTAGAATTCCGATATTGTTATAAAATCTATTAATAAGAGTCGTTATTTTTTCAGATGGACTTTTCTTGTAACTCTTGGATTTTTCTCACTATATGGTGTCATAATGATACAAGCCTTCTCCTATAAGATGGAGCTCATGCTGTGTACGCTGACATTGTTTTCTATTGGCATGCTGTGTTATATTGTAGCGGACTTAGATTCTCCATTTACGGGTATATTTCGTATCGATTTGTCTATTCTGATAGATGTTATTCGACGCATTGAAATAATGTGCACATTAGAGGAATCAGGGCGAACAGATCTTGTTTATTATCCAGACAGTTCTTATTTTAACAACACTGAATAAACTGTTTAACACGACTGCTTAAGATTGGTGTAAAGAATGTCCTTTGAAATAAATCTTCATGAGCTAATGTCAAGAAGCAACACATTAAACGAACATGTATGATTGTTTTGATTTCATTTGATAACGTGTACATGTATGCCCAAAGTCGGGAAAATCGCCAGTGGTTGTCTTTTGTTAGATATCTTAATGTTTTGGTGGTTATTTGGAGAAGTCAGTAAGATAAGAAATCTTTCAGTATGATGACAGATCTTTGCTGGTTTTTGTTTAAAAAGTAAAATAATAAAAAAAAAAAGAAGCCCAAGGAAAATTTGAAAATGGAAATTCCTTTATCAAATGGAAAAATCAAAAACTCAAACGAATGGAAAGCAGCTGTTTAATTCTACAGTACAGGCATTTCATTATGTAGAAAATGGTGGATTAAACCTGGTTTTTATAATTAGCTAAATCTCTCATCTGTATGATAGTCGGATACAATTCCATTAAATAGACAATACATTTAATTTATTCACGAATGTTTTTGAATCTGCAAAATGTTGATTTCACATATATATTGTATATGCTTGTCTTTTGTTGCAGATTGCATTTTACTATATTTTACTAGTTTGTAACGTTGGGTTGCTGCCTCATTGACATATACCCAATGATTATTTTATTCATAATCATAAAAGTGATAAGTTCTTATGTTCATCAATCGGAACTTGAGAAAGATAATAAATACTAGTAACTATATATATATAGGATTTCGGATGTTAGCTTTGTTCCGTTCAAAAACGTGTCCATCTAATATTATTTAACTTTGTAAAAAAGAAATATCAGGCTTTAAATTGGTAATACAAAAAGTTAAAACAACATGGGAATTTAAACAATTGTATCACAACTTTATTTGCCCTTGTATGGTTATGGTACAGTATTTGTTTTCAGCACACAAGAAGCAACACGAAGAGCTGTGAACAAAAGTCATATATATGATATAATCAATGAAGACAGACAGCCATTCTTTAAAATAGATTGTTTTACCTGAAGAGCCTAGGGGCAAATCAAATTAATAAAGAATGCGTGTTTTCTATACCTTTCCCATATACAGTGTTCAATACTTTTAAACAGTTTGCAATACCCTTTCCATTCATTTTTCACCATACACTGAGTTTTATATACCCTTTTCGATATGTATATACGCAAATCTGTCATATTAATTAGCATAGGTACCAGGATTATAATTTTTTTTAAATACGCCAGACGTGCGTTTCGTCTACATAAGACTCAGCAGTGACGCTCAAATCAAAATAGTTAAAAAGCCAAACAAGTACAAAGTTATAGAGCATTGAGGACCCAAACTCCGTTCATTGATGTTTCTTCAACATGTTAATTTGACCTCTCGCTCGGTTATTTGCTACCTGCCGACACTGAGCCGTTAGTTCATGTCATAAAAGATATAGTATCTAATTTGGCTATGTACTATTTTTCTTTTGATATTCATCATTTTTTATTTTAGGAACCAGTTCATTTTGTATATATTTTCTAACACTCTCCATTGAGTTAATCTTTTCGTGTTTGACATCTTTTCTGAATCCAGTGTCAAGTTGACGAAATTTTTTGAATGTACCCATTTTTTTACCTTGAATTCCTTGTTTCCACAATTCGTGAGAATATTTTGAACAATCCGTTCTCCAAATTTGTGACATAAAATCTGATGAGACCGAATGAAACGTTTGAACTTTATCCGATTTAAACCAACAATCAAACTGAAATTTTGTATACGTGTTAAAAGTAGGAAGGTATGTCACTTTATATCCGAGATGATATAGACACATCCCGATATAAACATCTTCTAACTGGAAAAACGGCACATCTTGCGCTATTTGTACAATATCGTTGATGACATTTCGTCGCAATATGTAAGAAGGTCCTGCACAAAAAGCTGGGAAATTAGAATATGGATAAGTTTTGGGTGATATATAATATTTACTTGCTGGGTGTCGTATAGGTTGCCCGTTGAAATGACATTCTCCTCCGACATGCTGAAAGGGGACATTAGTTTGTAGTGATTTCAACAACTCCGGTGCATTAAGCCAGACATCGTCATCTATTTTTAGAACGTATTTTGCATTTCTGCACTTTTGAGATATCCAGTTAAAGCCATTTAAAGTCTTTAAAGTCAAATTCAGATATGTATCTGAAAAATTGAATTTTAAAATATCATGAAATTGTTTATTTTCCTCCTTCATCATAGTATTTTCTCTCATATCGTTGCTGTTCCCCATAACAAACAAAAAACGCAGATGGGGATTCTGACGTCTGAATGGTTTGAGATAAGTATTCCTTATAGTTAATCTTCTATTAATGTTTGAAGGTGAAGAAAATATTAGTACAAATAGGTGAAACTTTCCAAGTTCACAAACATTGTTACTGATGGTAACGACATGTTGGAAGTTGAAACATTTGTCACATTTCGGCCTTTTAGAAAAGTCTGCAAAATTTATGTTTATCAACTGGTACTGTTGTGATAGGTCTACAAGAGATATTTCAGTAAAGTTTTGTCGTCCGTTGCACTTGTTTCTCTGTATAATATCAAAGAAAGGCAGCGGTATTTGATGGTAAGTAAACACGTCATCAGATTTGTAGTAACATTCATGTCTGTACCCCTCATTTCTATGGAATTTTGGGTTATGTGTAACGGTATAATTCAATGTCTGCATACATATACCTATAAAAACGTCTTCTATGTGTAGAAAAGGTAGATAATCCGCCACAATACTAACGTCTTCTGTTGTTTGCATAGTCATTATATAAGATGGACCGTTACAATATGGCGGGAATTTTTCACCTTGGTATTCTTGCTCGGATACAAAATGTTTGTGTTGTGTTTCTCTCACCGGTTCAGCACCGTTGTAACAAAATCCTCCTATATAATTGATGAATGAAGATGATTCAGATGCGCGTAATAAAGCATCTGTATTTATCCAAACGTCATCGTCAACTTTCAGAACAAAACGCGCATGCTCACAATTCCATACTGCCCATTTGAATGCCATTACCGATTTGATCGTTAAGTTCTCGTAACTGTCGAAGAAATCAAATTTCACAATGTCATTATAAAAATCACTTTCTTGCTTAATATATGCTTCCATCCTTGGATTCTCCGTTTTACCAAGCACAAACACATGTTTTAAAGGTTTCTTGTTTAGATTAGTAAGATATGTATTCCGGATAGTATTACGCTGTATTACATTTGTAGGTGTACTCATAATCAGAATTAATATCTGAAGTTTGTTGTCTGGCATGTAAAGACATCTTCCCGTATTCAACAGTGTTTTGAAATCAAACTTCTTACAGCCCATACAATCGGTGATTCCTAAAGTATTCAACACTTCCGTTTTACGAGCATTCCTTTTTTCGTTGTGTTGTAAATATTCGTCAACAATGGAAATAATGGTGTCCTTATCGTCCACTACTCGTTCTTTATTGATGTTTTCCTTGTCAAATAAGACAATCAAATTTTGATTTTCTACAATTTCATTTGGCATCCTTGTTAAAAACATAGTCGGTAAGATGACACACAGCCATTGTAACACAAGAAAGCCTAAAATCAGCCATAATAAGTGTTTTTCAGTAATGGCCATTTCTATATTTAAACATTATTTGTTTTAAGTTTTACAAATAAAGGTCCTACTTTTTAAACCATTGTATATTTGGATATTTAAATACGGTACATACAGCGAGAAATTACATCAACCGGTGAACAAAACCATTCAACTATGTATATATACCGTATTATAATGGCTATTTGTTTGTCTGTAGTATGTACTACTGTGTTCTATGATCCGAAATATAGATTTAACTTTTCAATTGGAATATTTTTAACGTATCGAGTCATTCAGAGTTCATTCGAGGATTCATCGAAGGAGATCGAAATATAACGAATGGATTAGTTGGTTTATTGGTATATCATCTCAACAAAAGGTTCATTGTCAAAGGCCACACGGCGCATCAATAAATGCTTGCGCTGGACTAATTTGCAACCATACCACACATCTATATGTATACGTGCATTGTCGAAAAGATCAAGCTGATAGATATATGAACCTTACTCTTGTGTAACGATTACCTTTTATATCGTTGATTCTTTGGATGAACCCTACTCTATTGTAACGATTACCTTTTATATCGTTGGTTCTTTGAATAAACCTACTCTATTGTAACGTTTGCCTTTTATATCGTTGGTTCTTTGGATGAACCCTACTCTATTGTAACGATTACCTTTTATATCGTTGGCCTACTATATTGTAACGATTACCTTTAATATCGTTGGTTATTTGGATTAACCCTACTCTATTGTAACGATTACCTTTTATATCGTTGGTTCTTTGCATGAACCCTACTCTATTGCAACGATTACCTTTTATATCGTTGGTTCTTTGGATGAACCTACTCTATTGTAACGATTACCTTGAATAACATTGTTCTTTGGGTTAACCTACTCTATTGTAACGATTTCCTTTAATATCGTTGGTTCTTTGGATGAACCCTACTCTATTGTAACGATTACCTTTTATATCGTTGGTTCTTTGCATGAACCCTACTCTATTGCAACGATTACCTTTTATATCGTTGGTTCTTTGGATGAACCTACTCTATTGTAACGATTACCTTGAATAACATTGTTCTTTGGGTTAACCTACTCTATTGTAACGATTTCCTTTAATATCGTTGGTTCTTTGGATGAACCCTACTCTATTGTAACGATTACCTTTTATATCGTTTATTCTTTGGATGAACCCTACTCTACTGTAACGATTACCTTTTATATCGTTGGTTCTTTGGATGAACCCTACTATATTGTAACGATTACCTTTAATATCGTTGGTTATTTGGATTAACCCTACTCTATTGTAACGATTATCTTTAATATCATTGGTTCTTTGGATAAACCCTACTTTATTGTAACGATTACCTTTTATATCGTTGGTTCTTTGGATGAATGTGCAAGATAAATATGTCACGAATATTTTATGTGAAGTTTATTTTTCTTTCTATTTGCTAAATTATTTTTTTATATTATAATGTTTTTGTCTTAATTTGAAAAATGTAGCTGTTTGTTTGGAAAAGAAAAGTTTTTAAAAAAGTTACCAAACCTGCATTAAATATATTTTGTTGAACTCCTGTATTGGAGAGGTTTTTGGCAAGATTCTTCAAGACAATCTAAACTGAATATAACAGTATTGAAATGGCCGTAATTCGACTATGGCATCTACATAAATGGAAAAAGTAACTACTTTAGAGGACTTTAAACTAAAACTGTCGAAGTTTTATGACTTATATTTCCCTATAATTCACTAATTTTTAACTACTAATATACCATCATTTTTTCCACACATTCAAATATTGAAACCTGTTATGTCATTTTCTTTAGTTTTCAAAGTTAATAGCCGTTTTTTTGGGGGGTGGGACGGGGACAAGCAAAATTTCTACAGGTCAAATAAGAAACGATTTTCTTTTGTTTGCATTCGACAAGTAAAAACACCATCAAACGCTATGTTTTATATGAAATATCGAATCTTTCTAAAAGCCCTAAGTCCAGTGTTTTGTGTTGTCAATCAATAGGCATTACTCAATACGTATGCGTAGTTGAAACACTTCTATCTAAACAACATAAGATCAAGGCGTCTCGTATAACCTCCTTGATAAGATCAAATAAAATATGTGATACACATCTTTAAAATCTTTCTTCGTATAGTGTTCCTATCTTTAATCTGAGTATTTAAGAGAGTAGTTATAAAAAGGAAACGATTTACTGTAGAGTCCGCAAAACAAGATAAATATTAGAAGGTGCTCTCTTTTCAAGAAGGAAAGTGTTTATGGACAACTACGCCCACAAGAGATGACAAAGTTCCATCCGAATTAAATATTACACTTTCCGGTTAAATTAATCTGCAAAAAAGTGTAATCAAATCATTACTATTTCTAAAGGGAATAGTTTTTAATTTTTTATTGATGTAATATAAATTTGCAAGGCAATAGAACGGATTTTGATTTTGAATATTATAAGTCATGTTTTTCTTTCTTTTAAGGCGTTCTTGTAGATTTTCCAAACCATTTTCAAAATGACATATATTATAAAACAAATCTAGCATGAATTTGCAAACCTTCTTATAGTAATACTATTCAGACAGACACGAACTTCAATTTTTGTGCAAACTGTAAAATGTAACCATTTTCATCAACCTCAGGCGGTTTACACTAGCTAACTGAGATAATGCTGAAAACTGACTGATGATCGTTTACCTAATCTGACCCAGTCAATTGATAACATGAGAGCGCTAAGAAATGGTCTTGTCTACGCTGTTATGAAAATGATTCTAAGTAGAACGGCATATCATTGTTTCTTCTATAATTTTGAAAATCCAAAGTGTTCTTTAAAACAAATCTCTGTATTCTCTGAATAGAGATTTACAAATAAGTACACAGATTGATTATACATGTATATAGTCTCACAGCAAACATCTCGGCAATGACGAACACTTTTCTCAATATTTTGCAGCATCACAACAATTGTTATAAAAGCAGATGTACCATTTATAGGTGTATATTTATGATTTTGATATAAAAAGAATTTTAAATGAATATGTGAGAAACCTGATGCTTTATCAATAAAGGTAAAAACGACGTATGACAATTTTTTTTCTCTTCCTATTTAATCATTACATCAGGTTTGGCAAACATTTTTCCTTCTTTATATCAGTTTTCAAGCATATCAAATAACATTAACTTATAGTTATTTAATTCTCTGAATAATGAAATATCAGGCTTTTTGTTTGTTTTGGTTTTGTTCATCACGTATAGTTATCATTTGATATTTAAACAAAAGTATAACAAATTTTATTTGATATTGCGTGATTCGGAACATTTTTGTGGTAACTTCAATGTTTTCGTTTTCTTGTGTTCGCAAGACTGTTAAATTCTTGTAAACTAGAATTTATTGCTAGCCGAGGTCAATTTATTTACTAACAATACCATTTCTGTAGAAAACCAAGTCAGGTGTTAAAATGACATTCAAATTTAATCTGACAATCTTCAAATATTTAATGATGTAAGTCAGTCGGTAGTTTTCCATAGTCATTTTACGATATAGTAATAAGATAAATATTATAATAGGGTATTAGCGTGCTGAAATATTTGTTATAATCATGGTTTGTTTACAAACACGAACACTGACTTCACTCTTCAAGCCCTTTAAAAAAAAATTAAGCTCATTTTCATTTTCATTTTTTTTTAAATGCACTGTTTCATGATGAAATGCATCATACAAACATGTAGACATTAAAAAAAGAAATTGCGCGAAAGGACAAGGTGCGATAAGGCCTGTTTTTGCTCCCCCCACCTATTTTCTCAATTTTCAAATTCTGTTGTGGATAGCTTTTTGTGTTAAGATATTCCCTGAGGATCAATGTTTGATCGGATGGACTTCAAAGCCACTAATTTTATCAACTGGGTGAGGTGAGGGAATATTTTAACGTGATAAGTATATTTCCAAAATCAGGGGGGGGGGGGTCTTATCGTTATTGTCCTTTCTCTCAGTAAAAGGTTTATTTTTTTGTGTGTATTAATCCCCCTCTTTATGTTTTTTAACCATAGTTTATGATAGTTTACAAGTGACCTCTGAAATCTTAAAACAAGTGAAACACTGTTTTTTTTTTTAAATGCATAGCTGTTTTCAAAAATAAATAAAGTTTTAACGTATATTTCGTGAAAAGCTTTCTACATTTGTGAATATACTTTTTATTCATATGAATATTTCAATGTCACCATTGAAAGCTGATATGACCTTTTAAAAGGATTTCTTTATTAGAATAGTGTCTTTAAATTCTTCCTGTATACAGCGGAGCATTGTATGGCTCCGTACAAATATTTGCTTTAAAAGACCTATAAATGTGAAATATAGATATACTTATATCATTCATTTGCAAATTATAATTTATAATCACAAGAGAAGTGTACTTTATGATTTTTTGTCAATTCCATGTTTATTACACACCTGCTGTTAACAGATTTATCATTTTCATCTAAAATTTGAAAGTTTTTAAACTTATAGAAAACCAGTTTGAACCTCCGTGGGCGACATGGTAACACTATATATACTGATGTGGTAACAGTCGAGTACATTTAGCTACGCAGTTGAGTATACATTTAGCTACGGCGATCTGACAAAGAAGGTTGTAACTTGAAGGTCTTCGGTAAAAAAATAAATAATGAAGCTGGCTATTATTGTAGTGGTTCTTTTTCTCGGTACAGCGACAGGGTATTCATTGAATCATGTAAGAAATCAAGAGGAACCCATGGTACACCAAAAGGAAAATGTCGCTAAAAGGGCTGGTAAGTATACTATGATTATGGAGATATCAAACTTTTTTATGTGGAGTAATATTTTTTTTAAGTAATTTGAAACTTTATTAAAGTATTGATGATCGGAGCATTTTACAAACAATTTTCATTTAATTTTGATCTGGTTACAAAATTGAACCGATTGGTTTCAAGCAGCCGATGAAATTTTAGTGGCACATTGTTGAAATAAAAACCATATAGAACTTTTCAGAAATGCATGGCAAATTTTAATCAATTTTGGTAGTAATGATGTTGGGAAAGATTTTATTTTACAAACGATATATGTTTTTTCTTCTTATTCTATTCTGTTTGAACAAACAAAATGAAAACTACAAGCAACCATTGTTTTTTTTTTCATTCAAAGTACCAACCATCTTAGAATTAAAGAGAAATGTTTTGAAATTTAGAATGAATGGTGATTGAATGACACTCGACCAGATTGAGATTTTAATATTATTCAAAGCACACAAGTTCAGTTGAAATTTTATGGAAAGTCAACGTTTCAATTTCAGTCTGAAACTATGTTTTGTTAGCATGTGTAGACCCAGGGTTACGTTCAATACCGTAGCGACTATATAGGGCTACATTGGTATTGCCAATGCTAGCAGCTAGGCTAGCTACTCGTTGACAAAATTCTACGTAGCACTACGTATATCCGTTACGATATTGAACGCAACCCTGACAGATGTTGTTATATGCTCTCTTGTACGGAGACACATTAAGGATCACTCAAAAAGATAATTCGAATCGATATCTCGAATTAAAATCTTAATCACGAAATTATAGATTTGTTTTTACGAACTAAATTCACGAATGACTGTAATTTGATATCACTTTTTTTTTTGTAATTCGAGGTTACTGATTAAAATTGTAGAACAGATCAAATTTTTTTTATAATTCGTTAACGTACTAACGAATGTAAAAACCGTTATAACTAATACCAGAAATTCTTTATCACATATTTAATCTGTTAAGGCGAACTAATTCGTTATTTTTAATTAAAATTTGTGTATAAGGACTGGGAGGTCCTAAATTGTCTTCCGTACTCTGGCATCTCTAGTTTACTTTTATATTTTTTTTATCTGAAAGAATAACTATAGTTACCTTTAATTCATGTTTATTATCCCAAATATATTTTGGACAAATTAAAATAAAACCACTGGACAAGTCTAAATAACGAGTAAGTTTGACCTCCCCCGGCCTGAATCCTAAACTTACAATCTTGATACAGAGTATGCTAGTAGGAGGACAGAAATTCATTTAATTCACAAATGTATCAGTACAAGAGTGCACACGCTGAAATGTCTCGCCTTCTTTACTAATCATTGATATTATGTTGATTGTCCTAAATATAAAGCTTTATTACAACTGTCACTTAAACTCAACATTAACCAAAATAAACCCTAAACATTGGTCAATGAACCATAAAAATGAGATCAAGGTCAGATGAACCATGCCAGACAGACATGTACAGCTAACAATTCTTCCATACAACAAATACAGTTGACCTATTGTTTATAAATTAAGACAAGAGTGCACACACTGAAATGTCTCGCCTTCTTTGCTAATCCTTGATACTATCTTGATAGACCTAAATATAAAGCTTTATTACAACTGTCACATAAACTCAACATTAACCAAGAAAATGAAACATTGATCAATGAACCATGAAAATGAGGTCGAGGTCAGATGAACCATGCCAGGCAGACATGTACAGCTGACAATTCTTCAATACAACAAATATAGTTGACTTATTGCTTATAAATAAAGAAAAACAGACCAAAACACTTAAAACTTAGCAATGGACCGTGAAAATGAGGTCAAGGTCAAATAAAACCTGCGTAACTGACATATAGATCATAAAATATTTCCATACACCAAATATGGTTGACCTAATGCATACATATAAAGTATTAGAAAAATAGACCAAAACTAAAAAAAATAACTTTGACCACTGAACCATGAAAATGAGGTCAAGGTCAGATGACACCTGTCAGCTAGACATGTACACCTTACAATCATTCCATACACCAATTATAATAGACATATTGCATATAGTATAAGAAAAACAGACCAAAACACAAAAACTTAACTATAACCACTGAACCATGAAAATGAGGTCAAGGTCAGATGTCACTTGCCAGTTGGACATGTACACCTTACGGTCCTTCCATACATCAAATATACAAGACCTATTGCTTATAGTATCTGAGATATGGACTTGACCACGAAAACTTAACCTTGTTCACTGATCCATGAAATGAGGTTGAAGTCAAGTGAAAATGGTCTGACAAGCATGGGGACCTTGCAAGGTACGCACATACCAAATATAGTTATCCAATTACTTATAAAAAGAGAGAATTTAACATTACAAAAAATTTGAACTTTTTTTCAAGTAGTCACTGAACCATGAAAATGAGGTCAAGGACATTGAGCAGTTGACTGACGGAAAGTTCGTAACATGAGGCATCTATATACAAAGTATGAAGCATCTAGGTTTTCTACCTTTTAAAATATAAATCTTTTAAGAAGTGAGCTAACACCGCCGCCGCCGCCGCCGTAGCCGTAGCCGCCGCCGGATCACTATCCCTATGTCGAGCTTTCTGCAACAAAAGTTACAGACTCGACAAAAAACAGACCAAAACACAAATATTTAACACTGAACAATAAACCGTGAAAATGAGGTCAGGGTCAAATAAAACCTGTGCAACTGACATATAGATCATAGAATATTTCCAAACACTAAATATAGTTGACCTATTGCATATAAAATTCGAAAAAGTAGACCAAAACTCAAAAACTTAACTTTAACCACTGAACCATGAAAATGAGGTCAAGGTCAGATGACACCTGTCAGCTAGACTTGTACACATTACAATCATTCCATACACAAAATATAGTAGACCTATTGCATAAAGTAAGAAAAACTGACCAAAACACAAAAACTTAAGTTTAACCACTGAACCATGAAAATGAGGTCAAGGTCAGATGACACCTGCCAGTTGGACATGTACACCTTACAGTCATTCCATACACCGAATATACCTGACCTATTGCTTATAGTCTCTGAGATATGGAATTAACAACCAAAACTTAACCTTGTTCACTGATCCATGACATGAGATTGAGGTCAAGTGAAAACTGTCTGACGGGCATAAGGACCTTGCAAGATACGCACACACCCAATATAGTTATCCTATTACTTATAATAATAGAGAATTTAACATTACAAAATATCTGAAGTATTCACTGAATCATGAAAATGAGGTCAAGGACATTGGACATGTGACTGACAGAAAGTTCGTAACATGAGGCATCTATGTACAAAGTATGAAGCATCCAGGTGTTCAAACTTCTAAGATATTAAGCTTTTAAGAAGTTAGCTAACACCGCCGCCGGATCACTATCATTATATCGAGCTTTCTGCAACAAAAGTTGCAGGCTCGACAATACTATACCTCTATCCATATAGTGTTAAAGTGTTTCCAAATATTTAAACTTGCTTAAACAAGCTTCACAATTTGTCAATGTATTTTTAGGGCGCTCTTGGTTATTTTCTTTTCGTTGTAGATTCCTGTAAGGGTAATGATGTGATGCAGCCAGTTGCCTGCCATGGTATGGATTCAACCATGAATATTTGCACTAATCCAAATCCAGTCTATTCACAACTTCGTGACATGTGCTGCAATTTCTGTGCTGGAAAAGGTAAATGATTTGATAATAATATAACCAGAGGATATGGGGTATTCATACATGACAAAAAATCGGTATATGCATAGCAGAAAAAAAACCCACACACACACTTTCACAAAAAGCAAATGAACAGCGCTTTGATTGCTGTTCTTCATCAAAAAGAGACAGCGAGCCTTTAACACGGAGCAAAAAAATATCTCGCCTCACTGCAAGGAATATTTTATAGGGAAGAATTTCAAGTACCCGTCTTTGTAAAAATTACATGAGAGGGGATTCATGACATATCACAAAATTCTTTTATTTTTATTTTTTAAGTAAGAACATGCACGTTCTGTGTAAAAGCAAATCTTTTTTTCCTTTTTGGTATTACTTTGCTAATTTTTGGTAGATATGTCTTAGTAGCTCAGCTGAACATAAGACAATGAACAAGGTTATATATTGCACAAGCAAATTTACAGATCTAACATTGTTGGGTTGATGTTTAAACGAGTTGTATATCAATTTTATTTGGCAATCGCCAATGGCAGTCAGCAGGGTTAAAGAACATCTGTTGTTCGACCTGTTAGTCAAATGCGTTTTGTTTAAATATACTTTTTCACTTTTTTGGTCTTTTGGAATATGTTGTTTGTGCTGTATTTAGACCCTTCTACAACGAAAAACTACGTTCAAACCTATGATTGCGTTGGATAAAAACCGCAATTTTTATACGTGTGCATGTTAAACAAATTTCGTTGTAGAAGGGTCTAAAACAGCACAAACAACATTTTCCAAAAGACCAAAAAAGTGAAAAAGTATATTTAAACAAAACGCATTTGACTAACAGGTTGAACAACAGATTTTCTTTAACCCTGCTGACTGCCAATAAAATTGATCACAAGATGTAACAAAATGGATCTTAAAATAAATTTAATACTAAACAGAAAAACGTTTAAACTTGTGGCCGCGTTGTTATGCCACAAACATTCGGTGTCAATATATTTTAGTACACCAGATCCGGATTTCGACAATAAAGGTCTCTTCAGTGATGTTAGGGATCGAAACGGTATTTGGAAGGCTATATAAAGAGTATCCTCATTTTTAAAAAGTACCCACATTTTTAGATAAACTCTTGAATTTAAAGAGTCTATATAGGATGAACGGATCATATAAACCGGAAGGAAAATATGAAACAAAGCCCAAACAAAAAAATATAAACGAGTCTAAATTGAAAACTACGTTCAAACCTATGATTGCGTTGGATAAAAACCGCAATTTTTATACGTGTGCATGTTAAACAAATTTCGTTGTAGAAGGGTCTAAAAACAGCACAAACAACATTTTCTAAAAGACCAAAAAAGTGAAAAAGTATATTTAAACAAAACGCATTTGACTAACAGGTCGAACAAATATATATACACCTTAATATTTTATATTTTATATTAAGGTATGTAAAGAGGGGGTGGGGTCTGAGACAAGTGCCTGTGGAAAGGAGGCTGTAGGTACCTTGGAATACAAATAGTTATAACATAGTACAAGACGGACAGACAAGGTCATATCAAAAACGGAAGCAAGGATAAGGGATGCAGTACCGAAAAACAAGAATGTATTTCCATTACATATTCATAAATACACAAAAAATGACACGACTGTAGCATATAATTAAAAAAAACAGCTGCGCCATGAGCGCATGATACGCCCGACGTCTTGTGTGGAATTTTCATGCAATAATCATCAATACTTTCTGAGAAAGTTTTAAGCAATAACCATATATTGTTTTTGAGACACGGCAGGACATGTGAAACCCCCACCCTGTTTTTTTTTTTAACAAAAAACTAAATATCACTAAGATAAAATTTTGAAAAAAACCAAAAAGGATATTGGTCTTTAGATTAATATAACAAAGAAGTGTGTAAAGTTTTAAGCAATAATCATAAATTATTTTTGAGATACGGCGCGACATGAAAAAACCCCTTCTCTGTTTAACAAAATACTCAATAACTCAAAAATAAAATTTTGAATCATCACCAAAAAGTATACAGATCTTTAGATTAATATGACAAAGAAGTGTGTATAGTTTTAAGCAATAATCATAAATTGTTTTTGAGATACGACACAACATGTAAAAATACCCTCCCCTGTTTTACAAAATACTCAAAACTCATAAATGAAATTTTTAATCATCACCAAAAAGTATACAGATCTTTAGATTAATATAAATAGACATGTGGAAAGTTTTAAGCAATAATCATAAATCATTTTTGAGATATGGCGCGACATGTAAAAAAAACCTTCCCCTTTTTTACAAAATACTCAATAACTCAAAAATTGAACTTTGAATCATCACCAAAAAGTATACAGATCTTCAGATTAATATAACAAAGAAGTGTGTATAGTTTTAAGCAATAATCATAAATTGTTTTTGAGATACGGCACAACATGTTAAAAAAAACCTCCCCCTTTTTTACAAAATACTCAAAACTCATAAATGAAATTTTTAATCATCACCAAAAAGTATACAGATCTTTAGATTAATATAAAAAGACATGTGGAAAGTTTAAAGCAATAATCATAAATCGTTTTTGAGATATGGCGCGACATGTAAAAAAAACCTCCCCCTTTTTTACAAAATACTCAATAACTCAAAAATGAAATTTTAAACATCACCAAAAAGTATACATACATTAAGATTAATATAAATAAGAAATGCTTAAAGTTTTAAGCCATAATTAAGAATTGTTTTTGAGATACGGTGCGACATGTGAAAAAAACACCCCCTGTTTTAGTTACAAAGTGCCGTAACTCAAAAAGTTAAAATCTCATTTTCTCCAAAAAGAATACAGATCATTTGACCATCATAAGAAACAACTACATTTAGTTTCATGAAATTTGGAAAAATCGTTCTCAAGTTACGGTGCGACATTTTTACGCCGGACAGACAGACGGACGGACGGACGGACAGACGGACGGACACCGGACATTTGTATATCATAATACGTCCTGTCAAAATTTTGACGGGCGTATAAAAACTCAAAATAATTCAGCTGTTCCGAAAGAATAAACAAAGTTTCTGTGCATGCATTCATTGTGGTATATTCTATGGTGTATACAGAAACACATTGATTTAATACTGGGAAAGATAAGTGGCTGTTATGTCAGTATTTGTAAAATAATGATTTTTCTTCTGTTTTTCAGAAACAAGGGAGATTGTTTCCTTGTTGAAAAAGATGTTAGCTGAGGATGAGACAAAAGAATAAATAAACACAAACTTAGAAATACTGTAAAATCAACAAACTGTTCACATGTAACCTCTAGATTTACATGTAATTGTTTTCTATATTTGACATCACCTATTTGTTTTAATATTAAATACTTTTCATTTATTTTTGTCTTTATGCACTAAGGGGCAAGTTGTGGCATAATAAATACAGTATGCACGATTATACTATATTGTGTAAGAAATCCATTCATCTGTTTTTTTGGGAGGGATAGTGGAAAATTTATATATTTTATTTCATTTCCTTTCGGTCAAACTTTAATTCATTTTTGCAATCTTAAATGTAATCAGTTATGCTACATTATAAGTCAGGAAATTCCTTTGATTTGACTCCAACTTGAGACTCCTAAATGTAGTAAGCAAATCCATGTCTCATGATTTGATTTGTTCATAAGAAACATAGACGCAAAAATGATACATAGACTTACATCAAACCATGGAAGTATTATGTTTACTCAAACCAGAGATTGAGTTATCATGAGGAAAATATCTAAATTAAAAATGCTAGAAATCAAAACAGAAAACCATGGTTAAATACATTGAGTTCGTCTTTCTAACTTCGTTCGTTTGAGAAAACTACCAGAAAGTGTTTTTTTTATAAAGGCTGTAAGCTCTTCAGAATTTGAAACACATCTTGAGAGTTCGTGGCAGTTAATATCAGATAGTTTGATTACACTGACTTTATTATGATACATACAAGTGAGAGGTTTAGCTAGATATAAAACCAGGTTTTATCCATCATTTTCTATATATATGTGGATGGAGAGTTGTCTCATTGACACTCACACCACATCTACCTATATCTTCGTAAGGAAATGCTTGTTCAATGCCAGTAATATGACAGTTGTTTTCGGTATTAGTTTGCTATGTACAATATTTTGATCTGTATTCAATGAGGAAGTTCAGTATTTTTGTTGTATTACTTTTAAGAAGTTATCGTATTGAATGAAGGCAAAAAATGTCACGGTTTTGGTCAAATTGAATTATAAACAGACGACCATATCATATTCTACCGTGTTGTACACGAAATGCATATGGAAAATGAAAAAAATACTGATGTAAGAACGTCTTATAATTTTGAATTCTCTTGAAACTGAGGTTGTCGTATACACCAAATAAATACAACAGCAGTTTATAATTATGTTTTTAATTGTTTTGCGAAATTATACCTTACATACCAAAATGCGTCTTATTGGTTTATGACTGCACAAAGGACAATGACAATATATATTTTAAATTATATATGTCATGGTAATGATAGGGAGCTAGAACAGTTCATGAGAGAAAATGAATGGTATACAGCAAAGATAAACAAATTTAAAAGGCGATATTCAATGGTGTACATGAAATGTGATAGATCAAGAAATAATGTACTGACAATTCAAAGTTTTATTTTAACCTCGAATGTTTTGTTAGATTTTGAATTTAGAGAACACATTTGTATAACAGAGACAACCTATTAAAACAGTTTTCAGTATTGAAAGATCTTCACTTTGTATTAATTCTAAACCGAATAAACAAAGTTATAAAACACGAAGTCCCTATATTTTATTCTCTATAGATATATTTAAACGAGCCAATATACATTTAAACACATTTTATGTAAACTAGAACACACCCGCGAAATCGCGGGCATATATAGCCTGTGAACTGTTATGACGGCGTGCACAAAGTTGACGGCAACTGTAAAATGCACTTTTTTAATAGCTTAAAACAGATAATTTTATATGTATTTATAAATTTTTTTGAAGAAGAATATTGTATCATGATTAAATTATGAATGCATGCCATAAGAATCCACATTACTAGTAAGGTAAATTAATATTTAATCTATAAAGCATGAAACGGACATATAGAAAACGGCAAAAAATCGGTGTAACTTGTAACATTAAATTAGTATAAAATAGAGTTTTTGACCTAAAATTTATACAAATTTAAAATTCTATTCCAAATTTTCGTATAATAGAATTGTTCAGATTCGGACTCTGACATTATATGAAATTTACCGCAAAAAAATCAAAAACGACCATGGTAGATATGCTTGGAATGATCTTAGTTATGTGTAAGAAGTAGTATTTTGGAAGGACTAATAATCAAAATGGAAGAATCGGTAAGAAAAAATATGTAATTGCTATCTTTTTATTTTAAAATAACTTGGTATTCGAAATGTGCAAAACCATAGGTTTAATAAAATCTGCAACAGAAGAATGATTCGATAGTCCATACTGAACACCTGATTTTTTTAAATGTCCAGCTATTATGTTACATTCTAAAGAAATGGCGTTTTGACGCTGTTTTCTGAAAAGGATCCACGAGATCGTCGCTACTTATTTCCATTATACTGCTCGTAGCAAATATTTATTTATATTTTCAAAATGTGCATTTGCTGCACTTTTTGTTCGAAAAAAAAGAAATATGTTGGACGTGAATGTTTAGAATTATGTGGTAAACTAAGTGTCCAGTGTTTTTGTTACGCTGACGTTTTCTGAGGGAAAATACCGACGTCGTAAATGTTTTTTGTAATTTGAAGACGTTACATTTGTAGACTCAGCTTTGTGCACGCCGTCTGTAGGAAGATTTTTTGTAGAATATATTATGTATGGAGAATTTCATAAAAGGTATCAAAAGCTCTCTCCCTTTTTCCCAAGTCCGATATTTGTTTCCTTTTTGTTAAATTCAATTACTTTCGTGTGTCTGGCCTCAGACCACAATTATTCTTCTCCTTTGCTACAATGCTTCTTTTGGTAAAAGTCAAATCAAATAAATAATTGCACCGTTTCAAACATGAATTAAATATAACTGCTGATATATAGACCATTATTAGTGTAATAAAATATGCTTCTAGGACAATTCTATCAGTGCTTTTTCTTATGAGAGCCTTATTAACATGCCAATGGTAGGATATGAATTATGTATAAATCACTAAGACCGACTAAAGCTTATTTGAGGGGTGGTCTGAGGGGTTCTGATCCCGAAATCGAAAAATATTTTCCCGGATCCTGTAAGGATCAAACCCCAATCCCGAGCTTAAAAACCCGATCCCGACGCCTCGAAAAAGGTCCTACCTGCCTCTCATCTCTACCTTACTTTCATTTTTGCCAAATCACTATTTTCCCCTTTCAATAATAAATTTGTATGTTCTATTTGTGGGCATAATGTTTTCTAGTCTAAGATTCCGTGCGTTCGGTCGTCCGTCCGTCCGTCTATCCCGCTTCAGGTTAAAGTTTTTGGTCGAGGTAGTTTTAGATAAAGTTGAGCATTTTTTACTTATTTTAATTTATCTATGCAAGTGGTATGACCTCTTAAATAGTAAACATTCAACGAAACGGAAGAGAGAATACAGAGAGTCTCTATATACTAAAGTAGTATAATCGTAGTTTACATGTAGATAGACGCGAGAAGTAATTGTCCTCTCTAATGAGGTATAATAGTTGGGATTCTTGCGATTTAAACACCATGCTAACGCTCTAAATGGCTTTTATCCATCATACGATTGGTTGTACTTGTGTCACATGTTTTACTTATTTTAATATATATATGCAACTGGTATGACTTCTTAAATAATAAAAATTCAAAGAAAACAGAAGAGAGAATACAGAGAGTCTCTATATATTAAAGTAGTACAATCGTAGTTTACATGTAGATAGACGCGAACAATAATTGTCCTCTATAAGGAGGTATAATAGTTGGGGTTCTTGCGATCTAAACACCATGATATGGAGAACGCTCTGATTGGCTTATTTATTTTTTCATTTTTATTATCTATCATACGATTGGTTGTGTTTCAAACCGGAAGTCTTGACTATGACTAAAAGTCAGTTCGATGACGGAATCATATCCGGACTCCTTTTTTGTCGTTTTTCTCCCAAAATAACTCAATCTGAATAATCATAAGAATGGATGACAAATGCAGCAATGCATGTTACCCATATGACATAGAGACATGATGATTGATTTACTGTGGAAGAAAGAGAAGCGACACCCAAAATGAGGTCTTCTCGTTTAATAGTATAGATAAGAAAATAATATTGTTAGTCCAAATGATAACCCATGATCAAAATAAGTTTCTTTTGTTTGTTTACCCTCTAGCTATCGCATTACTGAAAGATGTTACTTTAAAAAAAAAATTAAAAAAAATCACAATTCCTTCGATATTCATTGACAGTGAAAACTTTTGTCTATAACTGCAGATATTAAGACAAGAACTTTTGCTCGTTTTTACTTATTATATGACTTATTTACTATTTTCGCTTTTATAACACCTGAAACACCCATCGTGTTCTTCCTTCTTTAAGAGTAGACTTATTCTATGCGGTATGGGCTTTGCTCATTGTTGAAGGCTGTACGGTGACCTATAATTGTTAACGTTTGTTTCATTTTGGTCTTTTGTGGATAGTTGTCTCATTGGCAATCATACCACATCTTCTTTTTTATATTATCAAGCAGATAACCAATCTGTCTGTCTGTTGGACTGGCCTACTTCGAAGGAGTGTAATATTATACCTGCCCTAATATTGACTTCACGGTTCAGCTAACAAACAAGGTAACCAAAGATATTACGTTTGGCTACACACTCAATGAGATCTTCTGTAATCAATTTTCTCATGTTGCATTACACATAGAGTGAAGAAAAAAGGCAGGAATTACCGGTATATAAAAACTCATAAATACTAGTAAACTGCAAACATGTCTCCAACATTTTAATGATAGCACACGCAATGACTGCTTTGTGAAATGTTGCTATATAGCCAACACGTCTTTATCGAATTCGGACTGCCAGGAGTTCTTCCATTTTCACATTCGCACTAAAATAGATGGATAGGTTAACATATATGGCACTAACAAGTTCCCTTTCATAAAGATTTGATCATCAAGGTTTTCGTAAGCTTTCCAAATGTATGTTATCTCAATATATATCTTTCTATATAATGCCTTATAATATTTTCCCTATATCAAAATTAAATTGAACTGTGACCATTATTTATCAGAAGAAAATCTTACAAATGAAATGCCGATATGAATGATGGCCATGTATTATATAAATGTGGCATGCCTGGAGTGCTATGTAATAATGTTTTTGTTTTCACATAATCATGAGAAGGTTTGGATCCATTAAAACGTTTAATCCCGCTGCAAATGTTTGCACCTGTCCTAAGTCAGGAATTTGATGCACAGTAGTTGTCGTTTGTTCTGCAAATGTTTGCACCTGTCCTTAGTCAGGAATCTGATGCACAGTAGTTGTCGTTTGTTTATGTAATTTATACGTAATCTTGTTTCTCGTTTTTTTATATAGATTAGACCGTTGGTTTTCCTGTTGAATGGTTTTACAATTGTAATTTTGGGGCCGTATATAGCTTGTTCGGTGTGAGCCAAGGCTCCGTACATTGACCTATAATGGTTTACTTTTTTTTAATTGTTTTTTGGATGGAGAGTTGTCTCATTGGGACTCACACCACATCTTCCTATATCTACTTATAAGATTCGAGACCAAGTTTTTCACTCATATTTTTCTTTTGTCTTCTGACAAGTATTACTTTGTATAACCATGAATTAATATATGTTAACATTAAGTATATTTACAGTTTGATTATATATATTTTTTTGTTACACCATATACCATCTACATAATTAACAGTTTGATATGCAAAATCAGACGCAAAAATTACAATTTTGATTGACTTTAAAACTAGATACAAAATACTCAGATAACCATATCCATAAGGACTATCGAGAAAGAGGCAGATAATACAAATTGGACATTTAGGGAGCAACCATTAACTTTTTTGACACTCTTAATCAAATTAATTTTTTTTCTTCAAAATTAAACACTATAAGGTATGGGGAAAATCTGGATTCAGAATTAAAAAAAATTGTCATCTGCTTGACCACAAAATTGGGGATCAGAATATTTAAAAAAAAAAAAACATAATCCCTCACCCCTTGAAGTTAAATGGTAGTTTCCATGAAACTCATAGGTTGGACAAAAACTTTTAACTTCATTGCACAACAACAAAACACGAAAAACAACAAAGTGAAAAACAACTCTTCAAAATCAATTCATTTAAAACTTAGACTGGGCAACATAAACACAGGCACTTGTCTCAGAAAACAAAAAAAAATGCTACATACCCTAATATAACCGTGTGTTATATTAAGGTAATGATGATTACAAAGGGAAAATAGAGTAAATACTGAAGGGTTAAGTTGTAATTTTGCAATGGACAATAAAAATGAAAGATTGCAAATGGGCGTCAAGTTGGTTACCTATTCCCTATTCCCTATTCGTTACCTATTCCCTATTCGTTACCTATTCCCTATTCGTTACCTATTCGTTACCTATTCCCTATTCCCTATTCGTTACCTATTCCCTATTCCCTATTCGTTACCTATTCCCTATTCGTTACCTATTCCCTATTCCCTATTCGTTACCTATTCGTTACTTATTTGATTTTTAATATCCTTCCCCCTTTTTAATTATGGCATGGAAAAGTTTAATATGGCTGCCGTTACCATGGAAACGGCACAATTGTAAAAAAATCAGTTTTTGGTTTTTGGTGAATTGTTTGGATATGCTTCAACTTAGAATCATCATATTTTATAAAACATTGTAGGTGCCCACTATATACAGGTGTTGAATGATTTTGGCGATCATTGGAACTTCTATGTTGCCATGGAAACTACACCAAAATTCTCAAAATGCTCAAAACTTCATGAAACTTCACAGTAATGATGAGCAACATTGGTAGATGTGGCATTTGGAGTTGGAATTTCCAAAATAGGTCTTGTTACATGGAAACAATGCAAAAAGGTAAAAAATTTCAAAAATAAGAATTTTGAGTAAACTGGATGAAACTTTACAGGAATAGTAACTGGCAAAGGCAGAGTTGGATTTTGAAGTTAGAATTTTCAAAATGGCCGCTGTAACCATGGAAACAGCAAAAATATCTAAAATTTTAAAATTTTCAATTGTGTCCGTGTCTCTGGTGGTAAAAATGTGTTCTTAGAGAGGAAAATACCCTAATAGCGCGCATGTACCCGTTCCAGCGCTCGGTTAATACCCTGTTACATATTCGTTACCTATTCGTTACTTATTCACTTATAAAACGTTTGTTGTACGTTGCACCTTTTAGAAAGGAATTTTCAATTGTGTCCGTGTCTCTGGTGGTAAAAATATGTTTTTAGAGATGAAAATACCCTATTAGCGCGCATGTACCCGTTCCAGCGCTCGGTTAATACCCTGTTACCTATTCGTTACCTATTCACTTATAATTCGTTTGTTGTACGTTGCACCTTTTAGAAAAGGATTTTCAATTGTGTCCGTGTCTCTGGTGGTAAAAATGTGTTCTTAGAGATGAAAATACCCTATTGGCGTGCATGTACTCGTCCCAGCGCTCGCTTAATACCCTGTTATCTATTCGTTACCTATTCGTTACTTATTCACTTAAATACGTTTGTTGTACGTTGCACCTTTTAGAAAATATTTTCAATTGTGTCCGTGTCTCTTGTGGCAACAATGTGTTCTTAGAGATGAAATGACCATATAAGCGCGCATGTACCCGTTCCAAAGCTTGGTAAATATTCTGTTACCTATTCGTTACATATTCGTTACCTATTCACTTTTCATATGTTTGTTGTACGTTGCACCTTTTAGAAAAGGATTTTCAATTGTGCCCATAGGTCTGGTGGTAACAATGTGTTCTTAGAGATGAAAAGACCCTATTAGCGCACATGTACCCGTGCCAGCGCACGGTAAATTACCTGTTACCTATTCGTTACCTATTCATTTATTATACGTTTGTTGTACGTTGCACCTTTAAGAAAATGATTAATAATTAAGTTCATATCTCTGGTGGTAATAATGTGTTTATAGATGAAATATCCCTATTAGAGCGTATGTACTCGTTCTAGCGCTCGGATAATACCCTGTTACTTATTTGTTCCTTATTCGCTTTCAATGCACAGGGGTATACGCTGCACATTAAAATAAATCGTTTATTAATTGTGTTCATGTCTCTGGTGGTAACAATGTGTTCTTAGAGATGAAATGACCCTATTAGCGCGCATGTACCCGTTCCAGCGCTCGGTTAATACCCTGTTACCTATTCGTTACCTATTCGTTACCTATTCGCTTATAATACCTTTGTTGTACGTTACACCTGTTAAAAAAGAATTTTCAATGGTGTCCATGTCTCTGGTGGTAATAATGTGTTCTTAGAGATGAAATACGACTATAAGCGCATGTACCCGTTCCAGCGCTCGGATAATACCATGTTACCTATTCGTTACCTATTCACTGATAATACGTTTTTTGTACGTTGCACCTTTTAGAAACGGATTTTTAACTGTGTCCATGTCTCTGGTGTTAACAATGTGTTCTAAGAGATGAAATTACCCTATTAGCGCGCATGTACCCGTTCCAGCGCTCGGTTAATACCTTGTTACCTATTCGTTACCTATTCACTTATAATACGTTTGTTGTACGTTGCACCTTTTAGAAAAGGATTTTCAATTGAATTCGTGTTTCTGGTGGTAACAATGTGTTCTTATAGATGAAATACCCCTATTAGCGCCTATGTACTCGTTCTAGCGCTCGGATAATACCCTGTTACTTATTCGTTCCTTATTCGCTTTCAATGCACAGGGGTATACGCTGCACCTTAAAATAAATCGTTTATTAATTGTGTTCATGTCTCTGGTGGTAACAATGTGTTCTTAGAGATGAAATGACCCTATTAGCGCGCATGTACCCGTTCCAGCGCTTGGTTAATACCCTGTTACCTATTCGTTACCTATTCCCTTATAATACCTTTGTTGTACGTTACACCTGTCAAAAAAGAATTTTCAATTGTGTCCATGTCTCTGGTGGTAATAATGTGTTCTTAGAGATGAAATACGACTATAAGCGCGCATGTACCCGTTCCAGCGCTCGGATAATACCATGTTACCTATTCGTTACCTATTCACTGATAATACGTTTGTTGTACGTTGCACCTTTTAGAACGGATTTTTACCTGTGTCCATGTCGCTGGTGTTAACAATGTGTTCTAAGAGATGAAAGTACCCTATTAGCGCGCATGTAGCCGTTTCAGCGCTCGGTTAATACCATGTTACCTATTCGTTACCTATTCGTTACCTATTGACTTATAATACGTTTGTTGTACGTTGCACCTTTTAGAAAAGGATTTTTAATTAAGTTCATATCTCTGGTGGTAATAATGTGTTCTTATAGATGAAATACTCCTATTAGCGCGTATGTAATCGCTCCAGCGCTCGGATAATACCCTGTTATTTATTCGTTCCTTATTCGCTTTTAATGCGCAGGGGTATACGCTGCACCTTAAAATAAATCGTGTTTACTTGTGTTCATGTCTCTGGTGGTAACAATGTGTTTTTAGAGATGAAATGACCCTATTAGCGCACATGTCCCAGTTCCAGCGCTCGGAAAATACCCTGTTACCTATTCTTTACCTATTCGTTACCTATTCGCTTATAATACCTTTGTTGTACGTTACACCTGTTAAAAAAGAATTTTCAATGGTGTCCATGTCTCTGGTGGTAATAATGTGTTCTTAGAGAATAAATACGACTATAAGCGCGCATGTACCCGTTCCAGCGCTCGGATAATACCATGTTACCTATTCGTTACCTATTCACTGATAATACGTTTGTTGTACGTTGCACCTTTTAGAAACGGATTTTTAACTGTCCATGTCTCTGGTGTTAACAATGTGTTCTAAGAGATGAAATTACTCTATTAGCGCGCATGTACCAGTTCCAGCGCTCGGTTAATACCTTGTTACCTATTCGTTACCTATTCGTTACCTATTCACTTATAATACGTTTGTTGTACGTTGCACCTTTTAGAAAAGGATTTTCAATTGAATTCGTGTTTCTGGTGGTAACAATGTGTTCTTATAGATGAAATACCCCTATTAGCGCGTATGTACTCGTTCTAGCGCTCGGATAATACCCTGTTACTTATTCGTTCCTTATTTGCTTTCAATGCACAGGGGTATACGCTGCACCTTAAAATAAATCGTTTATTAATTGTGTTCATGTCTCTGGTGGTAACAATGTGTTCTTAGAGATGAAATGACCCTATTAGCGCGCATGTACCCGTTCCAGCGCTTGGTTAATACCCTGTTACCTATTCGTTACCTATTCGTTACCTATTCCCTTATAATACCTTTGTTGTACGTTACACCTGTTAAAAAAGAATTTTCAATTGTGTCCATGTCTCTGGTGGTAATAATGTGTTCTTAGAGATGAAATACGACTATAAGCGCGCATGAACCCGTTCCAGCGCTCGGATAATACCATGTTACCTATTCGTTACCTATTCACTGATAATACGTTTGTTGTACGTTGCACCTTTTAGAACGGATTTTTACCTGTGTCCATGTCGCTGGTGTTAACAATGTGTTCTAAGAGATGAAAGTACCCTATTAGCGCGCATGTAGCCGTTTCAGCGCTCGGTTAATACCATGTTACCTATTCGTTACCTATTCGTTACCTATTCGTTACCTATTCACTTATAATACGTTTGTTGTACGTTGCACCTTTTAGAAAAGGATTTTTAATTAAGTTCATATCTCTGGTGGTAATAATGTGTTCTTATAGATGAAATACTCATATTAGCGCGTATGTAATCGTTCCAGCGCTCGGATAATACCCTGTTATTTATTCGTTCCTTATTCGCTTTTAATGCGCAGGGGTATACGCTGCACCTTAAAATAAATCGTGTTTACTTGTGTTCATGTCTCTAGTGGTAACAATGTGTTTTTAGAGATGAAATGACCCTATTAGCGCACATGTACCAGTTCCAGCGCTCGGAAAATACCCTGTTACCTATTCTTTACCTATTCGTTACCTATTCACTTATGATACGTTTGTTGTACGTTGCACCTTTTAGAAACGGATTTTTAATTAAGTTCATGTCTCTGGTGTAATAATGTGTTCTTAGAGATGAAGTACGACTATAAGCGTGCATGTACCCGTTCCAGCGCTCGGATAATACCCTGTTACCTATTCGTTACCCATACGTTACCTATTAACTTATAATACGTTTGTTATACGTTGCACCTTTTAGAAAAGGATTTTTGATAAAGTTCATATCTCTGGTGGTAATTATGTGTTCTTATAGATGAAATATCCCTATTAGCGCTGGAACGGGTACATACGCGGTAATAGGGTTATTTCATCTCTAAGAACACATTGTTACCACCAGAGACATGAACACAATTAAAAAACGATTTATTTCAAGGCGCAACGTATACCTCGTGCATTAAAAGCAAATAAGGAACGAATAAGTAGCAGGGTATTAACTGAGCGCTGGAACGAGTACATACGCGCTAATAGGGATATTTCATCTTTAAGAACACATTATTACCACCAGAGATATGAACTTAATTAATAATCATTTTCTTAAAGGTGCAACGTACAACAAACGTATAATAAGTGAATAGGTAACGAATAGGTTACAGGTAATTTACCGTGCGCTGGCACGGGTACATGCGCGCTAATAGGGTCTTTTCATCTCTAAGAACACATTGTTACCACCAGACCTATGGGCACAATTGAAAATCCTTTTCTAAAATGTGCAACGTACAACAAACATATGAAAAGTGAAAAGGTAACGAATATGTAACGAATAGGTAACAGGTTATTTACCAAGCTTTGGAACGGGTACATGCGCGCTTATATGGTCATTTCATCTCTAAGAACACATTGTTACCACAAGAGACACGGACCACAATTGAAAATCCTTTTCTAAAAGGTGCAACGTACAACAAACGTATATAAGTGAATAAGTAACGAATAGGTAACGAATAGATAACAGGGTACATGCGCGCCAATAGGGTATTTTCATCTCTAAGAACACATTTTTACCACCAGAGACACGGACACAATTGAAAATCCTTTTCTAAAAGGTGCAACGTACAACAAACGTATTATAAGTGAATAGGTAACGAATAGGTAACAGGGTATTAACCGAGCGCTGGAACGGGTACATGCGCGCTAATAGGGTATTTTCATCTCTAAAAACATATTTTTACCACCAGAGACACGGACACAATTGAAAATTCCTTTCTAAAAGGTGCAACGTACAACAAACGTTTTATAAGTGAATAAGTAACGAATAGGTAACGAATAGGTAACAGGGTATTAACCGAGCGCTGGAACGGGTACATGCGCGCTAATAGGGTATTTTCATCTCTAAAAACATATTTTTACCACCAGAGACACGGACACAATTGAAAATTCCTTTCTAAAAGGTGCAACGTACAACAAACGTTTTATAAGTGAATAAGTAACGAATAGGTAACGAATATGTAACAGGGTATTAACCGAGCGCTGGAACGGGTACATGCGCGCTATTAGGGTATTTTCCTCTCTAAGAACACATTTTTACCACCAGAGACACGGACACAATTGAAAATTTTAAAATTTTAGATATTTTTGCTGTTTCCATGATTACGGCGGCCATTTTGAAAATTCTAACTTCAAAATCCAACTCTGCCTTTGCCAGTTACTATTCCTGTAAAGTTTCATCCAGTTTACTCAAAATTCTTATTTTTGAAATTTTTTACCTTTTTGCATTGTTTCCATGTAACAAGACCTATTTTGGAAATTCCAACTCCAAATGCCACATCTTCCAATGTTGCTCATCATTACTGTGAAGTTTCATGAAGTTTTGAGCATTTTGAGAATTTTGAAAATTTTGGTGTAGTTTCCATGGCAACATAGAAGTTCCAATGATCGCCAAAATCATCCAACACCTGTATATAGTGGGCACCTACAATGTTTTAAAATATGATGATTCTAAGTTGAAGCATATCCAAACAATTCACCAAAAACCAAAAACTGATTTTTTTCACAATTGTGCCGTTTCCATGTAACGGCAGCCATATTAAACTTTTCCATGCCATAATTAAAAACGGGGAAGGATATTAAAAATCAAATAAGTAACGAATAGGTAACGAATAGGGAATAGGGAATAGGTAACGAATAGGTAACGAATAGGGAAAAGGGAATAGGTAACGAATAGGCAACGAAAAGGGAATAGGGAATAGGTAACGAATAGGTAACGAATAGGGAATAGGGAATAGGTAACGAATAGGTAACGAATAGGGAATAGGGAATAGGTAACGAATAGGCAACGAATAGGGAATAGGGAATAGGTAACGAATAGGTAACGAATAGGGAATAGGGAATAGGTAACGAATAGGGAATAGGGAATAGGTAACCAACTTGACGCCCATAGATTGCAATGTACAAAGCATTGAAAGTCGATTCTATGAATTGAGATATTTAATAAAGGGGGATAACTCAAATTTTAAATATTACTTGAACACATATTTCAAAACCAGAAACCATATTCATACACAATGCACAATTTGTGTAATTTTCCTCATGATAAGCATTAACTGTTATACTCATTAAATATCTGAATACATATTTCGTTTGATGTGTTTCCACTTTGAATTGTCCTCGAAGTTCGTTATTTTTGTAGATTTTACTTTTGTCATTAATGATAATTTCTTGAAATTTGCCTTTGTAGGATGCATACAATGCCGTGATCAATGTACTACATGTGATGTGTATATATATATATATAAAGGTCTATAAAAAGGACCAACCAGCAAATTTACTATGTACCGGATCGTCTAGAATAGGCGATACTATGCAGATAAGGAAAAAAATATATCAGTCTAAAGATTTGCACAACGGTACTGATATAAGGTGTTATTAAACGAAAATGTTGTTATTAAATCGTGTTGACAAATATTTCGGCTCAACAAATGGCCTTCTTCTTGTCTCACAAGTTTTAACAATACTTAACAAAAACTGGCCCTTAATTCCTAAACTTTTGCCCCATAACCCTTAAAATGAATCCAAAACCGTCAACTAATGGTTTTAAACATTGCAGTATAATTTCAGAGGAATTGAAATACATAAGTCATCCTGAAACTAGAAAAATGCTTGTTTTGGGGCCCTTTTAAGGCCCCTAATTACTAAATGGTTGGGACCATCATCCCAACCTTCCTTTTGTGGTATTGAACCTTCTTAAAAACGTTATAAAGATCTATTCGCTTAAACTAAAGTTATTATCCGGAAACCAATGTGTCTTCGGACGACGACAGCATACCATTATATAACCCCAAAAAATTATTGGGGTCGTATAAAAACTCAACTATAAACACTGAACCATGAAATAAGGTCAAGGACAGATGACACCAGCAAGACATGTACACCTTACGGTCCTTCCATACACCGAATTTACTAGACCTATTGCTTCTCGTATCGGAGATATGGACCTGACCACCAACACTTAACCTTGTTCACTGATCCATGATATGAGGTCGAGGTCAAGTGAAAACTCTCTGACGAGCATGAGGACCTTGCAAGGTACGCACATACCAAATATAGTTATCCTAGTACTTATAATAAGAGAGAATTTAACATTACAAAAATCTTATCTTTTTCTTCAAGTAGTCACGTGCACCGAACCATGAAAGTGAGGTCAATGACATTTTACATGTGACTGACGGAAACTTCGTAACACGAGGCATCCGCATACAAAGAATATAACTGCAGGTCTTTCACCTATTAATTAAAATATAAAGATTTTGAGAAGTAAGCTAAAGCCGCCGCCGTCAGATCGCTATCCCTATGCGAGTCAAGCTTTCAAAAAGACGCAGGCTCAACAAAATCCAAGAATGCTACCTACCTGCGTATCCTATTTTTACTTTTCTTTGTTTTGCATAACCATTACCGGTGAACAAAATCTTTTATTTTAATAACATTTTTATTGTAACAATTTAAATAATCATTGTACATACATTTGATAAACAAACAAAAAAAAACAGTACCGAAAGAAGATATATATTTACAATCATCCTCCTTTCTCTTCCGGGTAGTTTAAGAATACAGTCCTTATTGCGTACAAAGTAATGATTTTGACATACATGTACTTTAGAAGTATGCATTAATATTGGGTATATGTTGGTCGGATATTATTGTCAAATCTAGTAAAAGATCGTTAAATGTTATTGTCAATTTGTCATGAATAAAATTACTTGGATGGAGCTATTAAATGTTTGTTTTTCTATGCCATAATATGGCTCTTTATATTAATAAGCAAAATATGATGGAAAAAATTGTGATTCAAAGTCTTCAATGTTAAATAGTATGATGCATGATAAAACAAACACATAATATGATATCGATCAGAAAATGGCACGTCTATTAACAAACAAATATAGTCTGCCAATGGACCAGAAACTTTATAAAAGTTAAAATTTACCACTGACGAAATTGTTCATAGCCTTTGGAGCTTCTGTATCAAAGCCGATGACATCCATCATTAGCGGATCTTTGGGATCGGCAATGCTAAAACCATTGCTTACCATACCGACCACTATCAACCGCGCTTCCGGATTCTTGGTATGGTTCCTGTACTGTTGTAACGCAGTTGCTGGGTGAATATTTCCGTAGTACGTTTCAGAATCTGTGTACACGACGAATACATCAAACTTCTTCTTATGTTCCATGGCCCATTTCATTGGCAAGGCACAGTCGGTACTTGAGAATGGCAGATCAGAGCATTTCTGAATAGCCGTCTCCAAGGTGTCTTCTTTTCTTATATCCATTCTTGTCAGTTCATTTGAGAAAGCAACAACTTCATAATCTTTCTCCGTTTTAGCCGTTAATAACATCATTGCTGCTGATGCATCGCGTGCTTCAATGGACGACGCACCAATGACTGGTTGTCTCATGGAGCCACTCACGTCTACTGCTAGGCAGAATTTTTTACCAGTTGGCTGTACGAAACTAAAAGCTTCGTAGAAAGCTTTCTCAAGTGCTTTAACTATGTTATCATTAACCTGCCATGAAAGTTTCCCCTTGTCCCCTCGACCTGCTTTGTACTGGTTATATGCTATCAGAATGGTGAATGGATGAATTCGAGACCTTTTCAAGATACTGGTGTCTTTGAGCTTTTCGGTCACAAGTTTTTCACCAAAGGAATCAACTTCAAGCAACTCAAGGCTTGACATTTTCCCAAGGTTCCGTATCATTGCTGTCATAGGCATCAAGCGAAGCATCGTGTCCCAAACTTCTTTGGAATCCAGCAAATCGGTAGGTACATGCTCTCGGACTAATTGATGTTCAGCAATCAAAGCGCGCAATTTCTCAATGTCGGATCTGGTGCACTTTTTAGCCTGTTCAACTGCGTCAAGAAAAGCTTTAACCGGTGCAATCTCTGGGTTTCTATCATGCTGTGTCATAGATGTTGCATCTTCCATGTTCTTGATGATATATCTGATGACCAAACCAACCGGATTATTTCTTGGTTTCACATGCCCCAGTCTTATTACATCTTTATGGCTCCACCCATGTCTTGCCTTGTACTTTGTTGTTAGTAATGCAAGCTTTTTGGGATCTTTTTCAAACTGGTTATACCACTTACCGATGGCAGATCTATGAGCTCTTCCCCATCCCGAACCAGCACTTTCCTTCTCACATAAGTTAACAAATTCAAACAGATGGGTTGGTATTCTGCAAACATCGAGCAATATGCTATAGGCAGCTGCTTTAGTTTTTGGGTCGTTGGATCTTGCACATATGGCTAAAGCGTTTAAAGTTGGTGTTTGTTTGCAGGCTCTACCATTTACGCTCACGTCTCTTATCAGTTTTACTGCCTCTGGACCTTTCCCATTCATGATCAGTCTGCAATAAATGAATGGAATTTTTGTTAACCCTTAAATTAAAAGAAGTGACAGTTATTTATTGATTCCCTTGAGATCGATATCGTGTTTTAACTATACTAATCATCTTCAGAGATCGTACAAGGGCCATACAGCCAGTCAAGGTCGTTAAAAACTTCCATTTGTTGTTGAGACAAGGTTGGTTTTTTTCTGGAAACTGTGACGTCTTAACCAATTTTTTTTTTTTATCAAAACTTGAAAATGCCAAGAGTGCAAATAAAAATAAGCAATAGCTTTTTCAAAATGTTTTTTTTTAATTTCTATTACAAATTTCCATTTCCTTTGGACACGTTTGTGATATTTTTTTAAATAAGTGCCACTGTTAATATAATATAATCATGATTGCAAACGAATCCCCTTACATTTTGTATGATACATTTAAAATTAATGGGGAATGTGTCCATGGTACACAGATTATGCCCCCACTTGCATATAAAGTTATAAAGCAAAAAACACTCCCCAATATATAATTGGTTTTAGAATGTATGCGGACACAAGAATATACACGTGAAGCAAAAATGAAAACTGTATTGCGTTGAATTGGTTTCTTTAATCGTAAATAGTGATTGAGCCATATCTATCAGTATACCAACATCGTAGACAGTGGGGAACGAGGAGCCGACCAAGCACGTCCGATAAGTTGTAAAGACCGAGACGTAACCTGGATGGATGAATGATGATGAAGTTAATCAGAACTGTATCCATTATTTTTATATTTGGAATTCCTAACCTCCAGGATAACATCTAAATCAATTATAATTTAAGAACTATATAATGTATGCAGGTTTCATTTTGCTTATTTACCATGTTTATAAATGTTTGCAGATGTCAAAAGTGCGGACGGTTTTTCCCGGGTATTGAGGACTAAATGTAAAAATACCTTTTCTCAGTAGAAAGTTTAGAAATTTCTTATAATTCTTCGTTTTCATCATTATGAACTGAGTCTCATAATGTTCTGTTCTGTCCAGGTCACGTTTACCAGGATATCTATATTTTGAGACCTGATGTAAATATTTCAAAATGATGCATCGAAAAACAACAAAAGATCCGAAGACTATCGGAAAAAAAATATAAGGTCAATTCAAAATGGGTCTCGAAAAAACTGTTATATCCACAGGCACTCGTCTCAGAAAAAAAATCATCTACACTTTTATATAACACGTTATATCATGTCTAATTAATGAGTGGTCAGGAACGAAAAGACTGCATCAATAAATTTTCAACTCTGGAAAAAAAACCATTAGAAAACATCGCATATTGGCCAAATATTATGTCATTGATATGACTCGTTTGTCACGTGTGAATTTCCGATATTGTTTTGGCTTTTACCCAACATTAGCCATTTTGGTTTTTCTACTTTCGTTTTCACAACACATTCTTACCTATCAATACACTGTATGTTTTCTCTTTTTAAAACTGGACCAGTCACATAGTAAGACCCTCCCTCTGTTCCTAAACAAAGATATCTCAGTAAACGTGTCTCGTCGTTGACCTCATATGAATATCCACCAGCCGAGTTCGGAACCATATCATATGTCAACGGCTTGGTTTGAGGAATTAAATCCTCTCCCATTGGTTGACTCTGGAAAGTTATTGAGTCCTCGTCGTCAAATTCCATATCCATGCTAGACATTTTGATTATAAATCCGGACCCAGAGTATAAACTCCTAGTCAAAATGAACGGTGTTTATTGTTTGCCTTCTGTACTAAAACTGAATCAATGCTTTAAAACCAAACTATTTATTACATTATAGTAAACGCGTAATCAACGCGTAATCAACTCGGACTTATATTTCTATTTTTAGGTTAGGGAATTTACACTGGATCGGCAATGTATACAATGAAAATAAAAACGTACAGCTTTGACTGTCTTTTGTTTAGCTTTTTATTGTTTTGTTTTTTAGAAAAGAAGTAATTCAAACAAATTATACATACATTTATTGCAAAAGGATTAAAACAGCAGATTTCAAGAGTGTTCAAATTGGAAAATGAATGTTACTAAGGAAATGACATATTTCATTGATCTTCAATCAATCACATGCATGGCGACAATTTGTTTTTCAAGGGAACGAGTTCAATTCAACCACTATAAAGACCCCCTAGTTCGTTTAAACTTTAAAATCATTCAGTAATTGTGATATAAATGTAACGCTAAATGGGTCTTTGTTCTGTGTATTTTGGACAGTCATTATTTTGGATATATGTATCTGGGATAATCCTTCTTACCCGTTTACATAAGATATTAAATATTTCACCATATATATATATAGGCTCATTACCGTCTATATACCAGTAACGAAGTCTGTTTAATGTTCACATGTTTAATCATATATTAAAAAGTACATGTATATGATATATTTAAAAGGTACACAGCCCAGGTTCGCAGTAATAAATTCAAATACAAAACGTTACTTAGTTCCAACTCTATAAAACAACATGTTACTTCACTATAATCTATCTATATTGCAACTTAATTGTTACTTCAAGCTACTATACCAATATAATTGATCAATGCAAAAAGTTTCTTACAACATCGTGCTATGAACCGCTGTCCTTAAATTAGATTAAACCTTGCTTTGATAAACGTCCAAATGATATTACAATTCTACTGTGCAACTCATGTACCGTACAAACTGTCACATTTAATAATTAAGATGAAAGATCATTCAATAAATTAAGTATAATTGACCATCAAATCTTTGATGTAGTTGACCACGCCACATCAATGTTAAATTTATGAAGTGTAAAATATTTACTCGCATATATATAATTATGTATATAATATGTAGTTTCCATTTCTCGTTTCAGCATTTTTCAAACATTGGCTATACCTTTCATGTAACTATTTATGTGTTGCTTATGTATTTAATTGTAACACTTCTTAGTAACTGGATAGGTTAAACCAATGCCTTCCTAGAACAAATGACACCAATGAACAACACCAGTCTTTTTGCTGTTCCTGCTAATAATGTTTCACTAGAAAAGGCATCAATTCTTTGGCTTTCCGGGTTCTGTATCTGTATTTCCCACTTGTGTAATTAGGATGGGTACGTCACAGATTCCTTTCGGCTATTATGTGACGAATAGGGTTGAAAGATTTGTTTTTACAACTCCAGTGTATACATAATTGTTACCATAGTATATAGTTGGTTGACCGTTATGGAATAACCGATTCACAGATGATATCGGATATGTTTCTCACGTCATAACTACAATCCCCTTCCCTTTTCATGAATTTGACTTACTGTATAAAGCTAGTTATCGGGTTTGTAAAAAAATGAGCAACTCGACGGTGCCACTGTTGGACACCTGGAGCAGTATCTGCTCACCCTTCTGGAGCACCTGAGATCATCCCCATTTTTGGTTAGGGTTCGTGTTGCTCAGACTTTGTTTGTTTTCTATGCTGTTTCTTGTGTACTTTAATTTGTATATTTCATGTCATGGTGTTTATTTTCGATTTATGAGTTTGACTGTTCCTCTGGTACCTTTCGTCCCTCTTGAATAAAATTGAGAATGGAAATGGGGAATGTGTCAAAGAGACAACAACCCGACCACATAAAAAAACAACAGCAGAAGGTCACCAACAGGTCTTCAATGTAGCGAGAAATTCCCGCACCCGGAGTCTATAACTTAGAGAATGATGAAAAATGATAGTTTTGCGATTCAAAATATGAATACAATATAAGGCTGGTTAGAATGCAAACCATTCAGCTTGCTTAATATCTAATAAGTGTCATCAAATATGCAGACATTATAAAGACTGAGGGCAAACCATACACAATAACAAAAGCTTTATACTGAACACCTGCTTGGTTTGACAATACTAGAATGTTTGTAAAACTGCAATTCAATGAAACATAGATTGGTATACAAGCAATTAAAGCTTGTATGTATCCATGCAAGAAAAATAAGTTTTCACCGTACATCAGTGGTGTATGCAAGAATACCGTGAACTGAAAATGTCAAACAAATATGCAAACTTTTATGTTCCAAGTGATATAGGATTATATGTTGGTATGCCGACAATCAAACCCATGCATTCCATTGTTTTACAAGGGTTTATTGAAAAGCGGGTTGGTATACGGGAATAAACCCCTGAGTGTTGCAGTTAAGAATTAAGAGCTTTCTATCAAATTCAAATGAAGTTGAAGGCTATATATAAGTAATTCCTTACATCCATGTAATTCGACCTTTTCATTTCACAATCATACACATCTCCTTATTTTCTAAGGGAGGTTTGCAAACATAATTGAATAAGAAATGTTACTACTCAGTAAATACTTAGCATTCAGGCATACTGACTTGCCAATACAAACATGAATCCAGAATTAAATTTTAGAATCCATGCAGGCATACAAGTACCTAGCAGAAAAAAAGCCAAAATAAATTAAAAAAATCGGTTTACATATCCAAGGTGCGTATACAGGCATACAGACCTTAACTTTGTCAAAATAAATATATTAAAGGTTCTAAATACACCAGATTTGTATGCAGGAATACAGACCTGACAAATACTTATATACGCAGAAAGTGAGAGTTTTTACATACACCAGGTGGGTATGCTAGCATACATACCTGACAAATACTAGTATATATGCTCAGAGTGAGAGTTCAACATACACCAGGTCGGTATGCTAGCATACAGACCTGAAAAATGATAGTATATGCATAGAGTGAGAGTTTAGCATTAACCAGGTCGGTATGCTAGCATACAGACCTGAAATATACTTGTATATGCATAGAGTGATAGTTTAGCATTAAGCAGGTCGGTATGCTGGCATACAGACCTGACAAATTCTAGTATACATATACAGTGAGGTTTTAGCATACACCAGGGTGGTATGCAGGCATACAGACCTGACAAATACAAGTAAGAGAAAAAAGACTTGATTTAGCATTCTTTTCATTGAAACATCTGAAATAAAGATGGGTAAATGCTATGTTATGTACATATTTCAAAAATGACATAAAAGTATAACAAAAATGCAGAATGAGTATCTTTTTAAGGTTTATTTACTTGAACTATTTCCTTGGTGTTAAAATAGTTCATTCTAGCATCCTATGAACAAGGTTTATGATAAAATAATAGAAATTTTGGTTCGCATTTACAAAGAAAGGTCACAAATCTTGGCAAAAGATGACAAACAAATAGTGTTAATGCTATACAGTGAGTTTTTTACGCGAAATATATCAATAATCCCAAATGTTGTAGCCTTTTCACACAAAAATAACTTAAGTGGCATATGAGAATTTCTAATTTTAGATGAGAACGTGTTCCATTCAATACACTAGTACTGATAATAAAAACGTCATTTTTATTATTAAAAATACACATTAATTTTAGTGATTTAAATTCTTTATTAAGATAATATGAACTAATAGTAATAGTACTTAAGTTATAGTATTCCGAGTAGTATTCTCACAAATCATATGATAATTCCCAAAACAACGTTTCAAAGTTTTTTCGTGTTAATAGATAATATGAGGCAGGCATAACCTGTGAATGGGGACGAAGTCTGTATGTATTATGTTTTTAATTCAAAATGTTGATAAAAGAAAACGAAATACCGTGCGTAACGTTCCCGATTTTGGTTCTGTTTTTAGGGAATTAGCTGTGACGTTCTTTAAGTTATGACGTCATATTCGATGTAAACAAAAGAAACGCTTTCATCAGGAAACGTAACGGTCTTTTTTCATATCAAACAATTATTAAAATTGAATTTGTATTGAGATCCAATCTTATGTTTTACTAGACTGGTAAATATAAAAAATATTCAAACAAGACAGATTTCTGCGCAAATGCGGGAAAACCGGAACAGGAACTAGATCTGGAATTTTCTACCGTAATTGGGGACTTCGTCCCCATATAAACAATTCACCAAAATTTCAGGAAAACTGTTGAGTTATCCGAAAATGGGGAAATCACACCCTTTTTGTAATGAATAAACTTTGATCCCATAACTCGGAAACGTAAAATATCAAATTCATAAAAATCGAAATGTCAATATATTTAACTTGATAATTCACCAAAGTTTCTAGCTAATCAATGAAAGCGTTTTTGAGTTATTGTTCGAGAACTGGAAAATCCGCCTTTTTGTAATGAATACTGCCCCAAACTCGGTAAAAACGAAAATGAGCTCATGTCAATTCACGGATATATAAACTATTCACTAAAGTTTCATGTAAATTAGTTAAACCGTTTTTTTTAAATTTCCAACCGGACGGACGGACAACGGTATATACCATAATACGTCCCTTAAACGGGCGTATACAAATAATTATGCAAATCTTTCAAATTTAAATTATGACGGATTGAAAAAAATGTTTGCCTTATATGATCCAAATCTTTATTTTTCACAAGATATACAAAAAATGTACTCCATTTGAATGCAGAATTTCCCCCAAAAAGTTCTTTCTTGGAATTATGAGTTTATATTATATCTACCAATGCTATATTTAAACAATGAGCACCGATTATACGTAGTTTCATTTTACTTTTAATTTTATTAGTAAGATTTGTTCAAGTTGAAGATAGATTTGAGCTATAAGAAATTAGGAAACGTCAAAAAGTCTCCCAAGTCATGTTTTAGATCTTGAACATAGTTTATTTTTTAAATTTATTCATTCATATCTTGTCTAAAGACTTAAATTGGAAGAATCAGTTTGTCATATTTGACAGGTATAGATACTTGTCTATTGTTAAAAACTACTAACGAGGAAAATTTTGTGTATTTTAAGGTTATTTTTATTATAGGCCTTTTTGTTCAGAGGTCAATTTTCAATAGAGTACATATAAAAAAAAAGATGTGGTATGATTGCTAATAAGACAACTATCTACAAAAGACCAAAATGACACAGACATTAACAACTATAGGTCACCGTACGGCCTTCAACAATGAGCAAAGCCCATACCGCACAGTCAGCTATAAAAGGCCCCGATTAGACAATGTAAAACAATTCAAACGAGAAAACTAACGGCCTAATTTATGTTTAATTACCTGTTTTTGTTTTTAAATCTACACTCAAGAGTTATAAATATATCCCTATACTATAATTATTATATTGTCAGTGCTATACAGACGGCTGTTGAAGACGTTTTTGTATATTTCTCATGTTCTTTTTTTTCTAAGGACTCAGTTCACCAAAATGAATTCATTTTTTTTTATCAGGAACCTTTGTATGATATGCATCAAACAGATAAAAAAATAATATATTGAAGGTCTTCCATTAAAAAAAATCATCCCGATCAGGAACAAAAATCCTGGCTGATGGAAACCTTTCATCTCTTCAATTTTCATTTCGTCTCTTTGAAAAATACATAACCAAATGTCTTTTAATTTTTAGACTTTACAGATGTTTTGTTTGCAGGATAAACGCTCTCAGTTTAAAAACCTCACGTTCTACTGATCAGTTGTCGAACTTGGGCGGCAATGATGCCTCATCACTGAACCCTACGAGAAATAACATATTCACCTGTTTTCTCTATCCTAAATGGTTGATCTGTAAGAAACGTATTCATTGATTATGTATAATGTATGAAAGCTAGTTCTTCTCTGAAGAAACTATCAGACCAAGGGTCAAATGATATTTTGGGAGAACTCTTGTTAACATTTTCCATTTAGTGCATCAATATATATAATAACCTTTTGAACCTCATATATGTTTTAATGATGACAGAGTTTTGAGAAATTTCACAAAAAATAAAACAACCACAAACAGAATTTAACTGTAGACACAAAATTAGCTATTTTACAAAGGTTACTGGTCCACATATTTTGGGCCAACATGCTGAGCTGATGCATGTTGGCATGATACGGGGTTTGTTCTTCTCATATATTTTATGATGGTATGATACTAAACCCCTAACGGAAGGGATTGTGTTTGATTTTCATATGATTAGGACATAATCTTTCACTCAGTTTGATTGCGGTCCTGGATCTAGCATGTCAGTAACTGCTAGTAGTCCCTTGTTAATTCATGTATCATTATCATTGTCATTTTGAAGTTAGTTTCTTTTGTTACCTGTTGACATCGTACTCGGACCTCTTTAAAACTGATTTTTACTTTGCGTATTGTTGTGTATCTTTATTCTACATTAGCTAGAGATAAAGGGGAGGGTTTATACCTCACAAAACAAGTTTAACCCCGCCACACTTTTTTGCAACTTCCCTTAGTCTAGAGCCTATGGTCTCTGTTGATTTGTATGTTTGTTTTTTTTTAATTTAGGTGATTTTCACTGAACTTTATATAGAACACAACTTTATTTAGGGGCCAGTAGAGGCCCGCCTCCCGAGTGTCGTGTTGAAGACCTATTGGTGACCTTCGACTGTTTTCTGCTCGATGGTTGGTATGTGGACATATTCCCCATTTCCATTTTATCGTAATAAAACAAGAAATGTGTCCATAGTACACGGATTCCCTACTTGCACTATCGATTTTAGTTGTTCGGTAGACCGTGAAATTGGGCGTCAAAACTAATTTGACATTAATTAGAAAGATCATATTATAGGGAACATGTGTACTAAGTTTAAAATTAATTGAACTTCAACTGCATCAGAATCCACCTTGACCAAAAACTTTTTAACCTGAAGCTGGACGGATGAACGGACGCACGCGCACACGACCGAAAAACATAATGCCTCTAGATGAGTAGATGGGGCATAAAAATATATCACTATATTATCGCAATTAAAATTTTATCTCTGAACATACAAAATAATTCCATATATACATATTGATAATTGATTTATCCCACAATTTCTTAAAATACTTGAACGGAATGGACATCGACCACTTAAAACAATTTCCTGCCGATTCCGGAGATATTGGAAGAACTGAAGTAGTGGAAACCTACATGTAAAGTGGATAATTCTAATATACTTCTACTCCGTCCATTGAGACATTGTCGAAATTAAATCCATTGATGAAACTGTTTATGATTTGAGGTGTGGTTGGATCGAATCCTATCACGTTAAGTGTCTGGACATCGCATGGTTCCACAGCATCCACGTGATCATTTGGCTTACCGGTCATGGCGATAATAACCCGGGCATGGTTTGGTGCCCCAACTTCATGAGATTGACAGAAGTGGTCAAAGGGCTCCGCAACCCGACTGTCTCCCTCTCTTTTAAGAGTGTCGGTAAAAATTATAATCACGTCGAAGTCATTGTTGTCTCTTGCCCAAGTACTAAAGGTTACTTGATGTCCTCCTGAAGAGGAAAGTAGCTCTAGCTTTCTTTTGATTGAATTAAGGTTGTCATCTGGGTCAATCGTCGAAATATAAGGCCTTTCGAGATTGTTTTTGAAAAGTAAAGTTTTTACACAATCTTCTTGCTTTACGATTGTATGGACCATTGCACCAGCCGCTTCACTTGCTGTTAGTGGAGAGCCAACCAATTTCTTTTTCATTTCACCACTAGCAGATACAGCTAAGAGGTAGCGTTTGCCAGTTCTTGACTGAAGGCGCACGGAATCCTCAAAAGCTTTTTCCAAAATCGTTGTAATGGCATGGTTTGGGCGCCAATCTAGTCTACATTGATCTCCCTTACCTTCATTGTATTGTTTCAAGGCAAACAAAATCTTCATGGGATGAATTTTGGACTTCTGTAGCGCTTCACTTTTCATTTTTTGCCTTACAAGATTCACGTAAAAAGAAGCCTGTTCATCTTCAAATATTCCCAGCTTTGTCATTTTTCCCATGTTTCTTATCATTGCCGTAAGAGGCATTGTTCGGAGAAGAACACCCCACACCTCTTTATCAGACAAAAACCTATTTGGTACATGCTCTCGTGCTAGTTCTTGATCTGCTATTATGTCCATAATCTGCTCCTTGTCGTCACATTCTTTAGCGTCAATGACGGCTTTTAGAAATAATTTCACTTTTTTGTGATCTTTGTCAAGGGATTCATGCAGAGTCACCACGTCGTCCATTTCTTTGTTAACAATAAATTTTAATATTGTTCTGATTCTTTCATTCGTAGGTTTTACATGAGCAAGACGAACAATATCTCTATGGTTCCATTTACAGCGTTTCTTGTACTTGGTGACTAAGTATGCCAATTTTGGCGCTTTGTCTGCAAAATTGTTGTACCATTTACTAATGCTCATTCGATGTCTTCTTCCCCAACCTGATTTATTATTTTTCTGCATATTTAATTCTTCACAGTAGTTTTGGAACTGAAATAAATGAGTCGGAATTCGACAAATATTGCTCAACATTTTGTACCCATAGTTCTTCACAACATCATCGCCATGCACCATGCAAAAGGCATAAGCAAACATAGTAGGTTCTTGTCTGCATGCTTTATTATTAACGCTTACATCCTTGATACAATCCAGTACCTCTATGCCTCTAACGTTATCTGCTATCAGTCTGAAATTGACATAACACATTATTATTATTTATGAAGAACACTTGAAGATCTTTGTCCAGGCTTGTCTTTACTTTTTTAAATCTGCTTTTCGGCGTGTTTAGTTTTTAAATATTTGACCTCGATCCTCACTGAAGAGATTTGTTAAAATGAGCACTTGGTGCCACATGCACTTGTCTCAGAAAAAAATCTCCTGCATACCTTAATATTCAAAGTTGTGTTTAGTTCCATAGTTATGTTTCTATAATTCAGAATTTAAATGATTAAGCCCGAAATCAACACTTTAATATCTCAGTGACGTTTTGTTCTACTCGTAGATGTAATAGGATGGTTATTACATCTATGTTCTACTAAACCTGTCACCCTTCTGTTAAAAATACTTATATATGATTTTAAAAAACTTTCGCAGAGGCACAGGTGCTTACTGACCCAAGGAGGGGATTCCCAATATAATCAACGAAATCGTCCCCCCCCCCCCCGTCACGGTTTGGGTCCGCCTATGGTAGCAAAGAGCAACCCGGAGATTGATGTTGGCTATGGCTTTCTGCATGAGGAAATTTCAGTATCAAGTCAGGAATATGACAGACTCAGTTGTTTTAATACCATTCATTTAATGTGTTTCAGATTTTGGTTTGCCCGCATTAGTTATGGATTTTACGGTTGGAGTCCGGTATTTTTGTTATTTTATTTTTTACACTTAATAGTATCGGACAGTGAAGCATTTCGAGTTATCCTTATTATTTGCCTGTGTTTTGTACATGTATTGAATCATGCACATGCGATTCTGATTGTATCAGAACAATACCCATACTGGCATAGTTCAGAAAAAAAACTTCCTGTTTTATTTGTAATATTTTTTATATCATATGATGTGCTTACCTTTCGATAAACGGTACATCATTGCGCGAAAATTTAGAATGTTGAGCATTTGATCTATAAACATTGTCTTTACTACCTAAACATAGAAACCGTCGCACAAAATACTCGTCTTTGTTAATATTTTGATCCATTTCGATTCTATACTTTCGTTTTGTTCACAAACTTAAACATGTTAAACCTAAAACATGGATCTATCCCGTTCCGGTTTCAATCTATGGTGAACAGAATTTCATCGCGAAAAAGGTTAACTTGTTATTATAAATCAGAAATCATGCGTGATTAATTCAACGCGGAATCACCAAGTCCATAGAATAAGATAATTTAATATGTGTGTGTGTGTTTTTTTCTCTCTTTACTAAGTCACATGTTAATTTATGATGACACCAATACAGATTATCAATAATATAACAACGGCTTGTCTAACCTATTATCGACGAAGCAGTGATTTTAGTACTAGTATTTGATTATTTTCGGTATTAGTTGAGAAAACAGGGTATCTGCGATTTCTGAGACGCTTAAATAATTGAGGTCTGAAGCTGGCATGTCAGTAACTGCTAGTAGTCTGTTATTCAAGTATTATTGTTATTTTGTTTATTTTCTTTTGTTTCATATTCTGACATCGGACTGGGAGGTATAGGGAGAGGGTTGAGATTTCGAAAAACAAGTTTAATCCCGCCGATATTTTGCGCCTGTCCCAAGTCAGGACGGCCTCTGGCCTTTGTTAGTCTTGTATGATTTTTATTTTAGTTTTTTTGTGTATAATTCGGAGTTTAGTTTGACGTCCATTATCACTGAACTAGTAAACATATTTGTTTAGGAGCCAGCTGACGGATGCAGGAGTTTCTCGTTACATTGAAGACTCAGTGGTGGCCTTCGGCGGTTGTCTGCTCTATGGTCGGGTTGTTGTCGCTTTGACACATATTGTGTTGAAGATGAAATCCATTTTTTAACTAACTGTGAAAATTTTAAATCAGATAGAGATGCTCTCTTTGACTTTGTTTGCCAAAGAATATCAATTTTTTCTATACTTGATAATCAGCATAACTTTTATTTATTAATTAAACTGTGAAGACAATCAGGTCCTTACTGTTGTTGGTAAATTTATTAAAGTGAATATGAGTTAGTAATTGTATTGTAACTGACTGTATGTAAAAAATTGTTTGTATCTATGTATCTATGCAAATCAAAATTCTTTTTCCTTATTCATGTATGCTCTGTATGCCCCTTGTGGGACCTTAATTGGAAATAAAATATGTTCTGTTCTATTCTGTTCATTCACATTTTTTTTCTTTCATTTTTTCAATTTTACAAATGTTCCACAAAGTAACAAATAACGAAATTGCAATACCATCTCAGGATATTCTCATAAATTACAACCTGAAATTGCAAACAAAACTTCTACAGACAACTTTAAGGATGCACTTACCCATGTAGTTATACTTAAAACATTCAAATGTGCCTATTATTTTTATCTAAATAAAAAAATATAATAAAAAAAATGTAAAAAATTAAAAGTTCAATAAAAACTGTAAATTGCGTAATTTCTAGTGCCTGAAATTTTTAATAATTCCGAGTTTATTCTTTTTATTATAATGTTGAACACTTCCATACAATGTATTTTGTAAAGACAGTGTTGTGCACGTGCCACAGCACAGCACATGTTATTGAAAATGCGATATCTTCTTTGTAAAATATATCGAAAGTGTGATGTCTTCTTTGTAAAATAAAGTGGTGTGCGCGGCACTGAACATTAAAATATGGCAATTATGCTTTCAGTCTGGTCTGTGGTTCCGTTCGTTCGTCCGTCTGGTCGTCCTGCGTCAGGTTAACGTTTATGGTCGAGGTTGTTTTTGATGAAGTTAAGTCGAATCAACTTGAAACTTAGTGCACATGTTCCTTATGATATGATCTTTCTAATTTTAAAGCCAAATCAGAGTTTCTCCCCCATTTCACGGTCCATTGAACATAGAAAATGATAGTGCGGATGGGGCATCTGTGTACTATGAACACATTCTTGTTATATCTCTGCGTCAAAGTATGCCAAAAATAGTTTGTAAAAATGTGCTTTGTTTAAATAAGAGCTACCACTTTCAGGGGCCAAATGATGATTTCTTCCATGTTGACTTATTGGTAGAGCTTACTGTTATGGAAATATTTGCTGTTTAAAATTTATTATCTTTGTTTTCAGGATAATGACCGTATTATACTTTGGCAAAATTGAAATTTCAGGGGCAATAAATACCTTATCTTTTCTGTTAATTTTTCCTAAACTGTTTAAATTTTTGAGATACAATTAAACAACTTCGATTTTTTTCTAAAAAATGAACATTTATGAGACAATAATTTGATAAAAACAATTTGGTCTGAAAGGGTCTGATTTTTCTGGATTTCTTATAGGAGGTTGGTAAGTTTTCTCTAACTGTTCAAGTTTTTGTGAATTCATTTGTTTTGAAACATCGAATTTTTTGACAGTATTCCTTTGTTCAATGACAGGAAGAAATGAAGATGATTGACAGCAGGACAACCATTGGTTTCAAATATATTTATCCATCCGCTATTATTTACTAAAAATGTCCAGGCTCATTTGTTTAAAACGCTTAATAATAAAGTATTGTAAATTAATAATTCAGATTAAACTATAATAAGAGATTTTCACTGTAAATAACATTTCACTCAACTTAAGAACGGACATGATGGCTAATAGCTAGCTTTTAAAAATCTGTTTGAGCTTATTTTTACATGTATTTGTTTCAGATCTAGCAATGAACATTATCTACAGATGATTGAGTTGTTTTAGCAATATAGCAATTTCTCAATTTGTAAAGGGGCATTACTATAGAACAGCTCAAGATTCACCATCAAAATTTTATCTTGATCTGTATTTCATAGACAACATTCTGTATAAGTTTCATAACATTTGATTGAGGCTGGCTTAAGTTAGAGATAAGAACAGCATTTTTCCCCATTTGTATAAGGTCGTAACTCTGGGACAGAGAGTTGTCTCATTGGCAATTATACCACATCTATTTTGGCATGTTTTATTATATATAATTTTAAAACACAATTTAAACAAATTTTTTTTTTTATTTATTTAATTAGTTTTTGTAAAATATGTAAACAAGTTTCGGGAGTCCATTTTTTTTTAACTCTTTGTGTTGCACAATGGAAAAAATAATTGAAATATTATGAAGAACTTTCTGATTGCATAAAATTTATACAATTGAAACTTATATTAAATCCAGCATAAAAGAAGCAACTTTCCTACTGACTCATGTTTTATTGTGGATTTGTCTTTTAAAATCATAACAAGAGAGCACACGCTGAAATGTCTCGCCTTCTTTACTAATCATTGATATCATCTTGATAAACCTTAATATAAAGCTTTATTACAACTGTCACATAAACTCAACATTAACCAAGAAAACGAAACATTGATCAATGAACCATGAAAATGAGGTCAAGGTCAGATGAATCATGCCAGGCAGACATGTACAGCTAACAATTCTTCAATACAACAAATATAGTTGCCTTAATTATTGCTTATAAATTAAGAAAAACAGACCAAAACACAAACACTTAACACTTAGCAATGGATGGTGAAAATGAGGTCAAGGTAAAATAAAACCTGCATAACCGACATATAGATCATAAAATATTTCCATACACCACATATAGTTGACTTAATACATAAAGTATAAGAAAAATAGACCAAAGCTCAAAAACTTAAATTTTACCACTGAACCATGAAAATGAGGTCAAGGTAAGATGACACCTGTCAGCTAGACTTGTACACCTTACAATCATTTCATACACCAAATATAATAGACCTATTGCATATAGTTTAAGAAAAACAAACCAAAACACAAAAACTTAACTATAACCACTGAGCCATGAAAATGAGGTCAAGGTCAGATGACACCTGCCAGTTGGACATGTACACCTTACAGTCCTTCCTTACACCGAATATACGAGACCTATTGCTTATAGTATCTGAGATATGGACTTAACCACCAAAACTTAACCTTGTTCATTGATCCACGAAATGAGGTCGTGGTCAGTTGAAAACTGTCTGAGGGGCATGAGGACCTTGCAAGGTACACACATACCAAATATAGTTATCCAATTACTTATAATAAGAGAGAATTTAAAATTACAAATTTATTTTTTTCAAGTGGTCACTGAACCAGGAAAATGAGGTCAAGGACATTGGACATGTGACTGACCGATAGTTCGTAACATGAGACATCTATATACAAAGTATAAAGCATTCAGGTTTTCTACCTTCTAAAATATAAAGCTTTTAAGAAGTTAGCTAACGCCGCCACCGCCGGATCACTATCCCTATGTCGAGCTTTCTGCAACAAAAGTTGCAGGCTCAACAAAAATGGTCACTTTTATTAAAAATAATAATTTTAGAGCAACAATTCCCTAATCAAATGTTGTTTAAACTGCTATAAAACACAGAGATTTAATTTGTTTATTTAATATTTTAATCTAAATTTACATTTCGCCTTAATGCAATCCCATCTGACATTAGAATATTTTTTACTTTTTTTACCTGGAATTCAAATCTAAGGCGAAATGAGAACACACCACAGACAACAGGAAAATTCGAACTTGATCTGTATTTTGTGGTAATACACATTTATTTAAAGTTTCATACCATTTGGTTGAGGTGAACTTCAGTTAGAGAACAGAAACTAAAAATCACCATTTTTTCCATTTTTAAAGGGGCATAACTCTACAACAGTAAAAGTGATGCCACCAAAATACAAATTTGTTAGTCTTGTATGATTTTTAATTTTAGTTTCTTGTGTATAATTCGAAGTTTAGTATGATGCCCATTATCACTGTACTAGTATACATATTTTTTAAGGGGCCGGCTGAAGGACACCTCCGGGTGCGGGAGTTTCTCACTACATTGAAGACCCATTGGTGGCCTTCTGATGTGTCTGCTCTATGGTCGGGTTGTTGTCGCTGTGACACATTCCCCATTTCCATTCTCAATTTTATTGATCTGTGTTTTGTGGTAATAAGCATTGTGTTTAAGTTTCATAACATTTAGTTGAGGCAAACTAGTTAGAGATGGAAACCAATTTTGGGATGTATAGAGGTACAAGGGTAAAACTAAATGCCCCTCCTTTACGAGGAGGACATACAAATTTGAAACAGCTACTTTTCCACTAAGCACTTAACATTCAAGAGTAAGAGATCACAAGAGTAAGAGGGGACTTGGCATCTATGAGTAAGAACTAGACATCATGGAGATGGGAACAATCTCTGTGGGCCCTGCTGTAATTAACCTGTGGTAAAAAAATGTATGGATAAGCCTAGGTGAAACACTTTTTTAAGTTATTACATAGTCTCATTATGTGCTCAGAGTGATTTAATTCTATGTTTTTTTAAGTGTTACATTTGGCATAGGAAGTTGTTCTAATATTATAACACTCTTTCTAGTGTTGGTTAAAAGACATGTCAAGTATAAACTTGGAAATCATAATGGTTCTCAAGATATAGAACAGACAAGATCTGAACCATAGGACATGGGGATGCCAACTGAAACCAAAGTTTTTGACCTTGATCTTTGACCTAGGAAGTTGTATATACATAATGCACACCCTCTGGTGTTGGTTAATATACATGTCAAGTAAAGAATTTGAAATCATAAGGGTACCCAAGGTAAAGGGCTAACACAATCTTTATCATAGAACATGGGCTTGTCAACTGAAACATTTTTTTTTTACCTTGAACTTTTACCTAGGAAGTAAATATACATGTCAAGTATAAAGTATGAAATTATAACGGTTCTCTAGATATAGAGAGGACACAATTTGTAAGGGAGGGACGAACAGACAGACTAATAACTAGGTAGGGTCCTAATAATGTGCCATGTAAGGGGACATGTTTTCCTCTGGAATATTACCTTGTGAATTAACATGTTAAAATCCGACTATGTTTGATTTAAAACAATTCATGGTTCATATTCATATCTGATTAACATGTGCTCGTCCTAATAAGCATGTAATAATTGCTACTGGATCTTAAAAACATTCAATTTTCCTGTTTTTGTTGTTGTGGAACATGTATACATGTATTTGAAATTGATCAAATAAAGAACAAAATATCAACGTATTTATAACCTTTTAATGATTCTCACAATCAACAGCTGTCAACATCATACCATATGATAGATAACCATGGAAACTAAATATTGCACACATTTTTTTCAATCCTATATCATAAACAAATAACAATGTTCTATATATAGATATGTTGTCATGACAACAGCCAACAAGACTATTGAATCAAGTACATTAAACATGGAATATCGTAGTAATGACCTTTATATTTGGAAGTGAATCAATCTACAATATATATTTCTTCAAACTTCGTCCACACCATTTTATCTTAAAATAGGTCAATAAACATGCCTAAGTATCTTTCGTAACTTCTTTAACAGAATCAACAATATGCTAAGGCCAACTCATACATTTTCCTAAAAAAAAAATGACAAAGGACAGAGTGCTAACAGATTTATTTGGCCCAACTTTTTACTTAAATTTAAAAGTTATGTCTATTTTAAATTTGTAATTCTGTAATCTTTCAATTTTTAGGCCAAATAAGGCCCCTAGCACATCTCCTTTATTTGAAATTTGAGTCAAATAAAGTTAACTATTAAACTACCATGCAAAGAAACACCTCTTTCTATTTTCTTTCTAACTTTACCCCTCATTACACTTCTTTCATACAAAATATGATATTAGCCACAGAAAACAAGTTTAAACAAAATTTATGACATTTTAGGGTAAAAATGAATATATGACTATTCAAAAATTGAATTAGAAATCTGAATTTAATCACCAAATGTCTTTACCAAGTATTATGAAATTTTATTATGTCATCTAAATAGTTCAAAAGTGCAGTAACATGTATAAGGAATGAATGTTCCTTGCAACCATGTTTTTTTGTGAACACCAATAATATCAGACAATTTATTTATAATTCTTTTAACACCATAAAAAATAATTTTAATGTAGTCTGATGTCCTGCATAGATCATTCTTTATCCTCAAATAAGGTCAAATTCCTTGTGAATTGAGAAAATTGTCAAGTTTAACAATTTCATTAGTTCACAGTATATTAGAGGTTATCTCCCTTACAATAGGACTTTTATCAGTTTATTTCATATCTTTACACGAAATATTATAGAAATAAACAAAAATTTAAGGGTCTATATTAAGGATTCACATGTATTTCTTGACAACAAAATAATAATAGCAAGAATAAGGTATCACACCTTTGCTAATATGCAGCAAATCTTTAACATTCATGTCTTCTACCTAAATAGCGATACACAGTATCCTTCATTGTAAGATTAGAACAAAAACAAGCGCTTCAAATAGCAAAATATCTGAAACGTTGACAATGGAATGATCTTATTTGTTACATAAGTTATAATATCATAATACTACAATTTAATGGATTTCTCTTCATTTTTCATGAGCATTTTGAGGTCATAAGGTCAATGTAAATAACTTTGTAGATATTTGAATGATAGCACATATGATTTATAATATTATTGCTAACAGTTTGCCTATGCCAACAGGTTATAAGTCTGACATAATAATAATAAGCTATGTGTATTAAATTTGCTAGCAGTCATTATAATTATATTGCCTTCTAATGTGTCTTTGGAAATTCGGGAGAAAGTTATGATCAAAATGGTTAACTCAGTCTTTAGATAACATAAAAACTTAAGAAAGATGTCATCATACTTTCTAAACTATTTTTTCAATTTCATATTCTATTTTCAAATGTCTACTCATTTTCAAATTTGAATAATAAATTATATTTTTAAATAAAATAATTTATTTATGATATGAAGGGTAATTAATTGAATGCACATACATGACTTTTAAACATAAAATAAATCAAGCCACAATAATAACAGGTATTTCATTGAAATGTTTGTACATGTGTTAAAAAACTAAAAACACCAACAACCAATACAAATTCTTCTGATTATTGCATTTATACAATAAATACAATTTGCAAAGACCATTTTGCTCAAACAATGTCATTTTAATACTGTAAATTCAGAAATTATTGCGTGCTTTTATTATTGTGATTTTGTCATTTTAGACTAAATGCGATTTTCATTGTTACGATTTTAAGAAAAATCCTGTTAAATTCATATAAAATAAATCAAAATGCGAGTTTAAATTATTGCATTTACAACTCTGTCACATTATTCTCAAAATAAAAACCTCGCATTAATTTTTGAAATTACAGTAATGATAGATCCATTCATATGGTCTATGAGAGTATAAACTTAAATATTATCAATTAAAATCTTTGGTAACAGTTTGTATTTGATTCCATCAGATTAAAGAACTTTGCATAGATATATTAAAATACAGTGTATTACAATTTACAAGGATTTTTTCTTTGAAAATTACATTGGATTACAGTGAAATACAAAGATAAGTTCTTTTCTTTGAGAATTACATTGTATTACAATGAAATACAAAAAAAAAGATTACTTTTCTTTGAAATTACAATGAATTACAATGAAATACAAAGATTACTTTTCTTTGAGAATTACATTGAATTACAATGAAATACAAAGATTACTTTTCTTTGAGAATTACATTGTATGAAAATTACATTGTATTACAATGAAATACAAAGAAAACTTTTCCTTAAGTAAAAATTACATTGTGCACTACTTATCCTTTTATTTACACTGTAAATTAAATTGAATTAAAATGATACTGATTTCTTTGTCCAAGACATCAATTAAGGAAAGGTATGGTTTAAGCCACTGAGTCAGAAAACCAAGACATGAATTAAGGAAAGGTATGGTTTAAGCCACTGAGTCAGGAAACTAACAACTGAATAAACCACATCTATGTGTGTTTTCATTTTGGAGTTTTGTCTTAACTTATGATATTTTTTATACATTTTTTTTTATCCTAGTTCAAAGCAAGAAGTGAATAGTTAAGTTGTTAACAATTCCCTAATAAAACAATAGTATATTTCATTTTGAAGACATTCTTTATAAAAGAGTCCAAAGCTTCAACATTAATCATGTTTACAATATCTCATGAGTATCAATTTACATTTGCCAGTGAGATTCATAATTTTAATGATTTTTTAAAGACATTTTCACAGAGTTCAATTTTTTTTTACATGAAACTGCAAACAAAAAAAGGTTAAAAAAAACTTACAATATGCAAGTCAATATCCATTAAATGATGTAAAAGCTTGAAGCTAAGCATAAAATGGGACTTTTTCAATTCATTGCATAGTGAATCTATATAATTATCTCATTTTTTTTAATATAATATTTTATTTCATAAGTTTCCTCCAAATTTATTTTTAGAATCCATTTGATTAATGACCCAAAGTAACATTTCAGGGATACAACTTTCTTTCCATAGTCAAATTAGGCATTTAACATTTGTATGGATGAATAAGCTCCTGCCAAATCTTTCTTGTTCCTTTATTCATATATGAATATGAAGTGAAAAAAAACCTGATAAGATTTTTCAACACAAAAACATACATTAATTTATTAAGGCAAGTTGACGCATAGCTTTTGATTGTCTGATCAGAATTTATTCAATATTTCAAAGGTTGTTTATAACAAGTGCTTTTGTTGTAATTAAAAAAAAAATCTTTATATATTTTTCAAAGAAATGGTAGAGTGCAAATTTTCCAGTGTTGCAATCTATGTTCAGCAAATCACCTTGGCTTTCACAGTTAAGTTATTGACCAATTATCTTTGCTTTTACAGTCAAGTTATTGACCAATCATCTTTGCTTTTACAACCATGTTTGGTCGATCTATGCTTGCACAATCAATTTTTGTCACACATTCTGTTTTAATAGTTTAAAATGTTTACTAATAATCTATTTATATTCACTGTCATTTTGAAACCTTACCATTAAAGAAAACAAATGAATGTAACAAAAAAAAACCTTCAATACATTTTTTTTTAAATTGATATAATGACTAGTATGTATGTTTCCAGACCCTAAAAAACTTTTTGCACATTCAATGAAAAGCAAGAAATAATTCATGAAATTAACAACAATAAACAAATTTAAACATAGCTGTTTATAGCATATACATTTGTATACAGGTATACATAAATGTTGACTATTTACTATTAGTATCAAACATCCAAGTCCAACAAAATAAAATAAACAATAACATTACAAAATATACAACACAGTGTTCATAATTTTCCATTAAAAAAAATCATGTTCCTGAAGAAGGCAATTAATATCAAGATTTTCATTGCTAAGTCACTTGTTAGCAAAAAGCAAAATGTTATCAAATATTAATATATGAGTTATCTCCCTTACACTGCTCTGACTAGAATTTGAAAATGTGAGTGCCCTAGGTTTTTTTTCAATTTTATCATTGAAAAAAAATCAATTTATACATATTTTGACATCATAACTTCTAATTGCAATCATGCCAACCTATATCCAATACACACTGAAATCACATAAAGAATAAAGCACTATATGGTCTAGCACTGGACAAAGTATGTTCTGGACCAAGTCATCATACTTGGTAGGTCATCCAACCAATTCAATCAAATAATTAGGCTAACTTATTTATTATTTTCAAATGTTTAACAATCTTGTAAAGAATATATCAGATGTTAGGACTGTAGACTGACCTTAATTTTCTGACCATGACAATAGATGTAAAAAAAATACAGCTTTTCATGTAGATTGAATCATAAAAATTGAAAATTACGTTTATTACCAATTAAGACACTGAAGTAAAACCCCTGAAGTGGAGGATCAATAATTTGGTGAAGACTATTGCATAGTTAAATTTTTACTTAATCAACAATTTCTTGATTTGAACTGCTCTTTAAATATGTTTTATCAATTAATTAGATTGTTTTACAAAATATAATACAGAATTCATTTTAACATTGCAATTTATGAGGAAATTTAATCAAGATTAATGAGATTTTAAGCGAAATATTTCTAGACAGTATAATAAATGAGGTCTAAAATTTACATCCTTTTCAGTCATGTACTTTGGTAAATGAATTTCTAATAGGACATTGCTTTAAAAAATTTATTTTAGAGAGTCGCTATAAAGGTTTGTCAAGTTTACTGAATTTTGATTTTTTGGGTGTTTTTGAATGCCACTTTTAAGCACCACTTTTAGCTATTTCATGCCAGCCAGTTTTTATTGATAGAGAAAGTAAATTTACTGAAACCTCAACATACAGTTACTTAGTTTTATGATATAAAATAATGCAGTAGTTCTAAACTGTCATAGATGAGAAAATTATTCAAAACGTAATAAAGATTTTTTTTAGGACATGTGAAACCTTTAATTTCAGTAGATGTGAAATATAATCTTAAATCATCAAGGATTAATTGATTTTCAGCTGATAATAACTAGTTTCTGTAACTAATTGATTTAAAAAAAAATTTAAAACCTTATTAAAACATCTGCTTCAATTATCCGAAGTTCTATTTTAGTTTATATAATGACAATGATGAAATTCCTTATGTTAAATATATGTAAAAGTTAGAGCAAATAAAACTGTGTTGAAAATTAATTTAAAGTAGGCCACAAAAAGTTCTGACTGGAATACATTTTGTACAAGTTTGAAGGTAGACTTTCTACATAAGCTTTTAAAGTACACAGACTTTCTACACAAGCTTTTAAAGTACATAGATTTTCTACTCAAGCTTTTAAAGTACATAAGATTTTCTACACAAGCTTTTAAAGTACATAGACTACATATAACTGAGATCCAACAACAACATCTATTACATTTGGATTTGGCTGTTTTTGACACTTCACAGGAGAAATCAGCACACCAAACATTCATGCCTCCAACATTCTCTCGTCCTTCATACAAATCATGCTACGATCGTGTAACTTCACTGGTTTCCTTATCATCATTCTGATTAGGGTCAGGTAACTGTTTGACTAAAGCTTCTAAAAGATCCTGAAGAATTTCTGTTTCTTTGTCTTCCATTAAGTCAAATTTAATGTTAAACACCATAAAGTGTGTGAACAAACTATTTAAATGTCCGTGTATTCCTAACGTTACACAGTCTGAGTAATGTGCGTGATACATGTGTGCTAAAACATGGAATAATAGTCTATGACACTTTTTGGTCGTTGCTTCTAAACTATTTGGAAATGGCTGACCTGAAAAGATAATGAAACTTTATTATAATATAATTATCTAAAAAAAAACTTTATAAGAATATGGAGATGTGGTATGACTGCTAAATGATCCACCATAGTTCAAATGTCAAGGATGTTAGCAGTTATAGACAACCATTATATAATTGCCTTCAACCATGAGAAAAGTTGATGCCATATATAGGTGGTATAAAATGCATAGAAATGAAAAATGTGAAATGATTCAAATAAGATAGCTTTATTAATGACCAAACAATTTACCAAAAACCCAATATGATTGTCAATTTGCTCATACATGTACTGAAATGACTCAGCAAAAATATTTCTTCAAATATTGTTACGGTAGGTAATCCGGAGCAGTGTACCTATTGTTAAAATGAAATTGATAATATTTTTCTGTACAGGGAAGGTCACTTTCCTAGAAATTAAATTTAAATGATTGTTCAAGCTCTCACATGGTAAGAGGAAATTCAACCTCAAAACTTAGTTATTTAATTTTTTTTTAAAGTATCCATACAATTTTAAGTTGAGAATTTCTAAGAAATGAGGCTGACTTAAGTGACTTTGATGATTAACAACTTCTTAAAATTAGTTTATACAACAATTAAAACATGCCTGTTAAAAGTACTTTAAGGTCTGACTAACACAGATTTTTTTTTAGGCTCGCTCATTAAGGTAACAGATGACATTATACACAAATTATTTACCTTAGGGTTTAAAAATGTATCAACAATCATTTGTTTACATTCTAAAACTTCAAATGCAGATATGTAATCAATACAAGTTTTACAACATCAAGTACGTATTGGAAACTGAATCAATATAATTTGTCCTTCAGAGGTTTGAGAATACTGGTTCTAAATCTATGAATAAATGCTGAATATGCAACGTCTTAGTTTTATTGATATGTAAAAGGATTGCCTGGCATATTTTGTTTAGCTTTATTCAATAAACTGAATCAATATAATTTGTCCTTTAGAGGTTTGAGAATACTTATTATCAATCTAGAAATAAATGCTGAATATGCAACGTCTTAGTTTTATTGATATGTAAAAGGATTGCCTGGCATATTTTGTTTAGCTTAATTCAATAAAGTTGTGTCTGGTAGATGCTTTTGTTACCTAATGAAATAGTAGACAAATTGTGGCCGTTTTGTATTTTCATTGACAGTGAGCTGCGAAATTTGGGCAGAAACCCTCATTTGCATATTCCAAAATAAAAAATTACTGTTGTGAACATGTTAACTACATTTTAATTTTATTTTACCATAACTTTGTGGAAAACTACTTAAAATCAAAACCTGTAACAGGACGGATGAATGGACACACAGATTTAAAAAAAAATCATTATGTCCTTTTTCTATTGTAGGTCAGGCATAAAAATGATACTTCTGCTTACATCAAATTAGTAAAAACCAGATAAAAATTGAATTTTAAGCAAATAGCTTGTGGCATTGTCTTTCATAAGATGACAATATTTCTCTGAGAGTATGATTAACTAAGAAAGTCAAAAACATTTGATTAAATACCATTAAAAGTAAATTAAGTAATCTCTTTAAAATGAGATATATTATGCAACACTTGTTTGTTGACAAATTGCTATACTTTCATGTTCCTACAAACAAGTTAATGGGAAGCTCTGAATATAACTTTATCAAACATCAAAAAACAATTTGTAAATCATTGCCCTTCCAATCTTTCATATTATAGGTAAAAAAATAAAAAATACATAATTTATACTAAATTTGTTTGAACAAATTGAATTTCATATCCTTTAAAAATGGAGCCAAATAATTTCAAAGAAACATCAAAGTTAAAGGATTTATAGCAATTACGTCTCATTAGGCTAAATATAGAAATGACGATTTTATTTACATCAATATATACATGTATGATGGAAACAAATAGAGCCAAACAAACTATTCAATATTCATCATGTCTTCCTATGAGGTGATTTATGCCAACCAATCAATTCTGTTTATACTGTATCTGGCCAAGTCTATAGTACAAACAAAAATAAATAAAGACATCAGAGTTTGTATTAAACAAATGGGCTTGAAATTGTTTGTTGATATTGTGAATTACGGTAACCTTGAACAGATTTTTGGAAACAAACATTGCACTTTTAAAACTGGTCCAAGGGATTAGGGTCTTTTGAACAAATATTTGAAATTCAAAATTTTAATCTGATAATGAAAATTTACCACAGCTTAGTGTTAAAGACAGGAAGAAGCACTTTAGAGTATTGATTTTGTTAAACATGTGTTCTATTTAAAGGACAACAGTCACAAGGTAAATTACAACCATAGAAATTAAAGTTTTAAGAGTCCCTGGTAACTATTTTTTTTTTCAATGAAAATCTCAATATTAACAACATTTTGCAACAGTGATTATAAAAATTATGATATTTAGTTATTCCTACTATGAAAAGACTTGTTTCAATGCCATATTCAATGTTTCCCCATCCCCCAATTTGGGGACTGAATAACACCTTTCCTGCTCCTTATCTAGTAATAACATTAGAGAAATCATTGGTCTCTATGTTTATTGCTAGAATTCAAAGCTACATGTACCAGTTATAAGCTATATTCATGGTATGTAGGAAATACATTGATACCAATGTTTCATTTAATTAGTAACCAAAAACCAAATTTAAGTGGATTTCAAAAAACATTGGACTAAATAAATTGAAAGATTAGCTGTAGTACTGATTAACCTCGAGATTTAAATAAAAGCTTGCATGCAGGGATTAGTATAAACAATTGATCAGTCAGACACATCAGAATTGGTTTTGGCAATTTGTTTTATGCAGACTTTATGAATGGAATATAACTAGACATCCCACATGTATGTGGGCTTAGGATTTTCCTTTAAACATGCATACAGATTTTTTTTTCTAATATAACAGGGAATTAAAAGTTTCATATCCAATGCAATGCAATCACTATATATTCATTTTAAATTGCTGTTACAGTTTGCATTATTTCAAAAATAACTTTCCTGGTCTGTTTATTGTTTCAAACTTTGCTATTTCATGTTGACATTTGTTGTAAGGAAGATAGTTTTAACTGTTGACACATAGATATGTCTGGATACCAACTTAAAACACATAAACTGCACAAAAGTTTTAAAGTCAATGGACATTGACTGAGAGGTAAGGGTGATATAATCTTAACGGAATGCAGCTGCATTTCAAATATTGAATAATCATTAGTTGTTCCCGTTAAACTGACCTAAGTTTAAACATATTTATTAAGAGTGGATTAGGAAACAAGTTATTGCAACTTATATTAATCCCTTTCCACTTTGCGGGTGCAAGTCACCTTATCACAAACTGTCATATCTAAATTATTCAAAAGTTTCAATGTCCAGGGGCGGATTCAGTCATTTTAAAAAGAGGGGGTTCCCAACCCAGGACAAAGGGGTGGTTCCAACTTTATGTTCCCATTCAAATGCATTGATCAGCCAAAAAAAAGGGGTGGGGGGTTCAAACCCCTGGAATCCCCCCCTCCCCCCCTGGATCCGCCAATGATGTCAATGGAGCAGGAACGATGGGTCAGAGACAAATAAATCTTCATGGAAATAAGATAATACTAATACAACTGCATTGACTTAAACCTAATTGTTTCCCTTAAACTGACCACATCACGACCAAACAAATTGTTGACTCAGCCAACGCGGACATTAAAAGCACCATGCGTCACAGGCACAACAAACATTTAATCTTTGATTTTTAAAGAATAAAAAAGTTTAACGTAAAGTAAATGTTGATATGTTACTGAAAAGACTGCCATTTAATACTGGAATATTTCAATGCAGTTTAAACCTTTAATTTGTATACATATATTAAATCAAAATGTATGGTTGGACACAAACTAGATAGTATTTTTGAAAGCTTCTTAAATATTACAGAATTAATGCAGTGCCTAATTTTCAACTTTTAAAATTCATATTTAAATTTTAGTTAAATAGAGATCAAGTTTTCTTGGATATATATACATGTTTGTAGTATAAATATTTTGGATTTTTCCTATTAAAATGTTCAGTTTAATACGTTTTACTTCATTTAGCACTTATAATGTAAGTGCATGTAGTGCAATTGTTCTGTATAGACTTAAACAGACAACAATTTTTTATTTTTTAAAAGCACAATTTATCACCATTTTTGGTGATTTTGTATGTAAACTGTCACATGTTTCATGTTAATGTTTCACAGTTATAAATGTATACATGTTTTTCGTCTGGTGTTTTATTGTCTACTTTTTTTTTTTTTTTTATTTAATCTTTGATCATTCAAACCTAACTTCTATCTGAACATTCAGCGCTATATACCCTTTTTGTGTTCATTGGGCATAAAGCAACCACCAATCAATCTAACTTAACCATGGGCAATATTTAGAAAAAAATCTGATTAATATTCGCTATGTGACCTACTTTAAATCCAGCACAAATTTGACAAGACTTAAAGCTCTCTTGTCCTTGTTCTACTTTCAAAAACCTTGAGTATATAATGAAAACCTCCTAGTTCCTGACTTAGATTCAAGCTATGTTTTCAGTAACAATACAAACTGAAATTATAGAAAATTGCCTTATTCATAAGTACTTTTTCACCATTATTGATTAGTGAATTGTTGATTAAAATCTACTTATTCATTATGGTGTAAGGGATAGCAAAGGTGTAAATGAAATCGCAGGTAAACATCAGCTGATTTACCTGAAGACACCTGTGTTTATTGATTTTGTAAACTTTAGATTTTCATTCTGCTTTGGTTATCACTCTCTCCTTCCAAAAATAGTCATATAAAGAAGTTTCTCATGAATCTACATCAATATAAAGATTACAGGCCTAAATCTGTTATCATTTGCTTCAAAGTTTGTATAAATAAGGGTATTAGATTAAGACTTTTTTTCAAACTTTCCAATATTAAGTATGCTTGTGGTGTTTGAAAATAAATTTGAAACAACATTTTAATCAAACTTCAAAACACTGAATTTATACATATGACCTGACCCTACAATAAAGATTAGATTTATACAGATATCAGATATCGGTCACTTCATTTCTCTATACTTAAATGAAAATTTATGTCACAGTCTAAAAACAAAGTCATTAACTACTTCACCTTCGTCCTTTGGTCTCTGTTGGATATTTGTCTCATTGGTAATCATACCACATCCATTGTTTTTAATTCACTATAGCCAATTTTAGAGAGAACCTTAATTTTTTATAAATCTATCACTTACAATATTTTCAAAAAAGCCAAATGATTTTATTTGATATCTTTTACTGATTTATTTAGTATAGAATTCAATAAAGGATGTCCAGATGTTCCAATGCATACAAGTACTGTTATAATAACATGTAAGTAATAGACATGATTAATGCTGTATAATGCATCTGTTATAAGATAATTCACATTATTCCATACTTTACAGATGTGTTTACAGGACTAATTCAATCAATAAAAGTTAGATGGACTTTAAGGTTAAGACTGGACAAATTTACTTATTAAATGTCAACTTTCAGAATGAATTGTTTTGCTGTTAACCCATCAATAAACTCTAGAAAAAATGTGCGTAATCCTTATTATTCTCACTTTTTCAACAACTATCATTTGTAATTGTTCTTTTCATTTTCTATAAGTGTAATATGAATTCAAAACTGCCATGCTGTTTTATATTGGTTACAAATGTAGCCCAGTGAACATGGTCAAACAAAACATAAACTAAAAAAAATTCACTGCAGGAAGTGCTTGTAACCAATCATAGTTAAAACATATCTTAAAATACAAATCATTTAATAATCATAATGCATTAAACCTACCAAACTTTGTTGGATATGACGACTCATCTGAGATTTGTTTCTGTACATATGTTGTTAAATAATCTACATACTGAGGTGCTGTATTTTTGTACTTTTTACCTTTATCATCATACCATAAAAATTGCCTGAAAAATTATCATATATATATATATTAATATATACTATTTATACTTGTTATAATCAAGCCTCTTTATTGAACTTATATTTTCCTAAATATATCCCTTTTCTCTCATTAAATTTGACCAAAACTTAAATTGTTCTCACTACAGTGCAAATCTCTTTATTTTACTACTATACATAATTTTTAATGTGCGTATTGTTATGCGTTTACTTTTCTACATTGGTTAGAGGTATAAGGGGAGGGTTGAGATCTCACAAACATGTTTAACCCTGCCGCATTTTTGCGCCTGTCCCAAGTCAGGAGCCTCTGGCCTTTGTTAGTCTTGTATTATTTTAATTTTAGTTTCTTGTGTACAATTTGGAAATTAATATGGCGTTCATTATCACTGAACTAGTATATATTTGTTTAGGGGCCAGCTGAAGGACACCTCCGGGTGCAGGAATTTCTCGCTACATTGAAGACCTTTTGGTGACCTTCTGCTGTTGTTTTTTTATTTGGTCGGGTTGTTGTCTCTTTGACACATTCCCCATTTCCATTCTCAATTTTATACAATATTTTATGCTATTGCCATTGTTTGCTGTATAAGCTACACTGTATTTATATACATGTACTTTTATTTATATTTATCAGTGTACTGCAGTTACATGTGTATAAACAGTACAAATTTTTTTATGTGTAGTAACTGCAGTTACTTATGTTTACAGAGGGCTCCATGATGCTTCTGTTTATAGATCTTTACAGAATGCTATATTCTGTGAAATTTGTTTGTATTTTATGCTGTTACTTGTGTTTACAAAGCACTATTTGCTGTATGCTTGCTGTTACTTGTGTTTACAAAGCACTATTTGCTGTATGAGTGGAGAGAGTGTACATTAATTTTACTCTTTCTCCTTGTTTTGTTCTAAATCAGTTTTTATGTAAAAAGTATGTATAGGCATTTGAATCAAAATAGCATATATTTAAGTCTTTTATTGGCTTAACAATTCATTATCATGTGAACCCTTAAAATAAACAGAAATAGTACATAAAAATTATTATAAAACTTCAAAGTAAAACTTAAAAGCTCACAGCAATTGTAAATTCGGTCAAAATTTCCACTTAACCAAACTTGTGAGAAATGACAATTGCAGTGTAGAGTGAATACAAATGATAGTGTATGCTCATCTGTCACATAAAAGTTGTATTTTGTTTAACCTTCTTAACTTACACATTTCCTGGGCCTGTCATTGAAGGACAAGATTCCGATGTACAGTATTCCGAGATCACACCATACATTAAATTGACATGGTTGAAAAATGAGATCGCTGCAAGAAAAAAGAAAAAAATATCAGTAATGTTAAATAAGAAAATGATGGTAAAGTTATTAATAGCAAACAAGTTGTTAACAATTTGTCATTTTTCCGTGCTTACTTGGCAAGGTCAAATCTTTATTATTGAATCCATGTTCAAAAATAGCAACATGTATATGATTTGACATAGAAAGCTGTATCATTTTTATGGTCACTAACTAAAGATGGATGAATGGCCAGTTATAGACATCCATATACAGTTCACAACTCTTTGATATTGAAATACTACTGAGCAAGCAGAAATCATAAATGTTTGACTACATGATTTATATATGGTGTTACATTTGTGAATCAATGTTATTTTTGTTCTTATTCATGAGTATATTCTTGTAACGAGCCCTGTGATTTAGATCAATATTAGTTTATAATTTATGGTACATATTTCTTGGCAATAACTCATAAACATTGATTTGTATTTGTCCTTGCAATTTAGCAAATTGTACAATTCAAGCAGGTTTTGTGCAGATGTTAACATAAGTACAGAATTGCAAAAAAAAGAGTAAAAAATGCATTGGTGGATCCAGAAATTTTCATAAGTGGGGGCCCACAGACTGCCTGAGAGGGGGCCGCTCCAGTCATGCTTTAGTGATTCCCTATATAAGCAGCTATTTTTTTTCCCCAAAAAAAGGCCCTCCCCTAAATATGCTTCTGAAATGTTCATTTGTGAGGACAATACATACATGGACGGTTGTTAAAATAATCAAATAGATTTACATAATACAACTACTTTGTCTTTACTGTGTATAAGAACATGAGCACTCAGACGAACAATCTGTGTAGCTTGTGAAAGTCAAAAACAAATGTTTGACTCAGTTTCAAGGTCATGTTGTTTTATTTGTCCTTTACTATTTTTTTTTTTTTACTTTAAAATGATAAAATCTAACATGATGTATCATTATTTCAATTCTTCAGTAAAAGTACAATGAGGTGAAAAAATCATCATAAAATCTTGAATTTCATCAACATATCATCTTGTACCTTCGTACTAAATTTCTTTTGAGAAGTGAAATAAAACTTTAAATGACTAAGTTAATTCCCGTAACTTCATACCGCAGACTATTAAATTCAACAGCTTTATGTTTCCACCATTAACAAAGCTAATTTTCAATTTCTAAAACAATATCTCTATGTGGTAGGATTCAAACTATAAATTGATGATAAATTTTTAATTCTGCAAAATCACTGTACATAAAGCAGTCATATGGTTGGTAGGTAAAAAAGCTTTAAACTTTTTTTTCGTTGTTGAAATGAAAATATCAAAAATTGGAGTGCTTTTAACATCTGCACTCTATAATCTAGAGAAATATCAAATTTAGTCCTTTATCCAATTTTATGTCAAGCTGCCCAGACGCTCTAAAACGCAATGCCGTAATAAGACAATTCCTTATTTTGAACTTATCTTAATAATACAGATTTCCCAATCGTTCATTTAGATCTCGGTCATAAACAATTAAATCAACAAATCAATTATGGGTATAAACCATATTGTACATTACCAATAACATTGATGTCAAATGCCTACTTTGTACTTTATGTTCTAGCTAATTACAGAAAACAAATAAGTCCTAAACATTCAACAAATTAGGTTTATTTTCTAAAACCATCTCAAATAATGTGTGATTGGTGAAATGAGGGTTATTCCCCTTATTCCATAGGACTTTTCATGCTTCTAGGACAGAAATTTTGATTTTTGTAATTTATTGAAAATACTTCTATAGAGTGAACTTCTTTATAACATGTGAAACTTTTCATATAACTGTTCATTTAACTTTATCTTAGCTGATAAACCATTCTTTTGATGAAAACTGGGACTATTAACTCACTGTATAGTACATGTATAATAGTTCCAGATGAAAAGGACAAAACATACAGCAATTTCTATTGCCAAAAGAGCCTTCCAAAGCAAAAGAAAATATCTTTAAATTCAGACAGAAATGGGGAATATGTCAAAGAGACAACTGACCAAAGAACAGAAACCAGCCAAAGGCCACCAATAAGACTAAAACACAGTTAAATTATGCTTAGCAGAACAGATCAAAAGTAGTCTTCTGACCCCTGGACCAGTCCTTACTATCATGATAAATTACCTTTAAAAAAAAAGTTGCTAAATTAATGATTGGTTCGACACAAAAATACCAAAAGAAATGATTTCATTTCCATACTTAAAAGTATTTACAAATTTTTGATATTTTTGTAAAAGAAGATATTTGTAGCTTTAAGAATTTGTATGACTATTGTTAAAGCTTTAAACAATGAAAAACCTTAAACCTTTTAGACTGAATAATATAACTTCTTTGATATATAACAAGAATTTGTTTTTCATGGAAGGATGGCCTTTTGTATCATAATTGGATTGTTGGTAACACAAAGCATTTAATATTCAAGTGCAATCTATTTATGTATTTTATTTGTTTATTTATTTTTGTTTGAGAGTGTTAAGGATATTTTACTTGACCAAATGTTTGTTTAAAATGATCTCAACTTAAACTAACAATTATACATAAATGATATGGTATGTTAGGAATAATTTCTTGGTTTAGAATCGGTCAACCTTCACTGGTTACCTTACTTGGTCAGTTTATTTTTGATCTATGAGTTTGACTATCCCTCTGGTATCTTTTGTCCCTCTTTTAGGACTGATAGTAGAAAGTGGCAATAACATAAATGATAAAATAACCCACACACTAACTTCATTAAACAGCAATGATTGTTCCTAATGTTATTTCTACTGAACATAACAGAATCATTCAATAACAATCTACAACTTCAGGAAATCATCAGCTTTAATTGATTCTCTTATTGTGTGAGATTCTGACCACTCCAAAGAGAAGGATGTTCTCCTCATTCATCAGAAACAACTACTATTGATTAGACCATTGTGTTATGTAAAGTTATAACCAGGAAGAGAGATGAATGAAATGTAACACGTCTCTCAGCTTCCTATACATTTAATGAGGAGTAAAAACTATACATTCAATCTTTAATTCTTCACCCTGGTAAAAAGAAAACTTATACCACATGACCTCATAAAGTTCTCTTAAAACTTCTTAAACTTTCTCATCTTTTCTAAAGTTAAAATATTTTTCTTCCCTGCAAAATTAGAAATTTTCCTCTTTTTCATCACTGATCAGGGAAAATAAAATCAAGAAGAAGATTGGGTGCTTGTCTCTTTTATGTTAGCTTGACAGAAAGTATGTTATAACTAATGATCACAATGAAAGTAATGAAATTGAGTATGTTGGCTGTTTGAAGTAAAGTGTATAAGGTCTTGATTAAAATATGATCTGATGATTTTTTCTTATGAGTTTTAAAACAGGTATGTATTGGCAGTTTCCTCAGGATAGGCTTTCATAGATATGAAGCTACACATAAATGTTAGACAGGAAATTTAAAAACAAACAATAATACTATCCAAATAAAGACTAAGGCTTGTTATCATTTAACATAGCTACTTAACTATTAGAACAAATGCCCTTGTACATTTTTCACTGTCATCATGAAACAGCAGTTTACTTCTTATACAAATCATATTTCTATTTTTTTCTAAGAATTTTGAATAGATAGTTTATGTTTTTCACATAGAGTATTTTATCTTGCACTGAATCACAAAATGGTATGACAAGCAAATAGATTCACAATTTATCCACATTTCAGAAGAAGCTCATTATAAAAACTGTGAACATTTGTGTTTTATAAGGAACAAAAACCTCAGCGGGACAACCAACTTGGTAACAATGTACTATGACTTTGTCATTTTCATTACAATAGTTAACACTTAAGGGGGTTTAAAAGTAAAGAAGTTTGTAAAACATCTGTCCTTAGTGTCAATGTTCTGTGGTTTGTCATGAAGGGTCCTTCTTGACCTACATTTGTTATCTTGTTTTTTCCATATCCTTGTTTCTTGAAATATTTACATTTCCTTTCAAAGAATTGACATAAAGTTAGGTAGGTATATGTACATGCACACATATATATGCTGAACTACTAAAATGGGTTAATGAAAGTATACTGTAAATTTGTATTTATACATGTAGTTTATGTATGATATGTATTATTTTTGTTTTATTTAGTCCAAGTGTATTGCTTTTTCGTAGACACACAGTCAAAAAAGTTGTGCCTGGCATTGCAGAGGTAAGGTTATTCATGAGCTAAGCCTCTAACATACTTTACAAACTTTAAATGACAAACTTGTATTGCATTTCCTAACTTTGAAAAAAGATGCTTCCATCATTTTCTTCAAATATATACTTTTAATGTTCATTATAAAAGTGATAAAATCTTTAACCATGTTAACAGTAAATGCTATCATTATCATGTAATGAAAATGTATGTAGGTTTCAATAAAGGCCTATCAAACCAGAAAATTACTATAATTTGGTAAATAAGTATTTATGTAATGGAAAAATTAAAGTTATGTTGACAATAGTGGATACACATTTTTGGAGAATTATAGGGACATCAACACAACACCTATAATTAGGGCAGATGTTTATCACCGAAACACCTGAACGGTCACACCAGGTGAAAATACAAGGACTGCATTATCTTGAAGAGCAAAATGGGTCAAATATTCCTAATTTAAAATTTAAAGTAAGTGGGTGACAATAATAAATGGGTTTTCCTCTTCCTGGTTAAACCCACAATCCCGCTAAAACGCAAAAAAATATTAACTGTTCCCGCCAAAAATGATCACCTGATTAATTTACATTTATTAACAAAAATAAAATTCTCAGAAAGTAAAAAAGAAAAGAAAAATTTCTAACTGCAACTTATTTTTGTGTGTCTGAAATTGAAGATGGAGACATAAAGAAAGTTCAAATATGAGGTATATTTTTTTAACAGTTTAATGAAAAATTCAATATGGCCTTTATCTATCACAGTTCTCAAACCTTTTTTCTCTAGTGGTTCCTGAAGAAAATCAGTTGGTCCTAACTATTATATGCATTGTAATGTTCATGATCAAAACATTCAGACAACCTCTTTTTGAGAACTCTGATAGATCCACTGACATGACCGCAGATTAAGATGTTTTTTTATGCATTACATTTTAAAGGAGAGGCTGGGTTTTTTTTGTATTTTACTTCCTTGTATGGACAAATCTAGCTAATCCTGAATTCATTTCAGGACGCAATCCATATAATTTTAACAATGGGAATAATTGATATTTCAAAACAAATAAAAAATGTGTTTTGTCTGACATTTTCATCATAACCATAATAATATTTGACCTATTGATAAAACTGGAAGCAGAATGTCAATAAATCACAAACATGGATGATAAACCAGAATTGATCATGTCTATTTGTCCAAACATATAACTGATAAAGTACAAATACAGGGCAATAAAATTTCATCACAAATCAAAATCCTTATTCATTTGCAAATTAACCTTATCTAATGGTCCACTCCTGAATTTTTCTGCTAAATATGTTTTGACCTTCTTTATCAGGACTTGAAAAGTACAAAAAATCGTTCTGATGAGGTTTTACTGTTGTCAGTATTTTAACATTGTTAAATATACATATATCATACTTACTATAAAGTATACATAATAAGCTAAAATCTGTTTTACTTTAAATAGTGTACTTATGGAGACCTATAATTTTTTATTCAGACTATCATTTGTGTTGTAATGTTTATCCTCATGGAAGCATTTTTTGATAATGAATTAGGGTAACAAGGCAATATGTAAATTGTTATGTGTTAAACTGGAATTCATGGTTCATCTGTATCCACAAAATCCATGAAAAAAAAAGTACGAGAGAATAGTTTTGAATCCTTAGCCCTATATATCATACATATAAGAATAAGAAGATGTGGTATGATTGCCTTGAAGTTTCTATTTTTTTTTAATCCCATCCCCCTTTTTTCTGATGTGTTATATTAACCACTTACAATGTGTAGCTAACCATTCATTGTAGTCTACACTTGGAGGTAATGCAACTAATTTGTAGAAATCTGCATCTGTAACTCTTTCACGTACACAACTGTCTTCTAAATATTGTCTGGCTTCTTCTGGGACAGGGGGAGTGGGGGAGTCTTTTGAATTGTCTTTCCTCCTCCCCTTCCTGAAAAATAAATGAAAAAATATTCTTTAAGGAGGTTTGCTACTCAGTTTGAAAATAAAAAGCTTTTCATAGCACTAGTATATAAAGATAGGCAATTATTAAAGGAACCAAAAGAGCAAATAAAAAATATAGACGAAAGTGCTTATTTTCAAGATATTAGCCATTGAAATTTTGGTGGGAAAATATTCTCTCCTGACTTTTACAGATGGCTTATAATTATACATGTAAAAGATTTAAAAAAGAAAAATGGGGATCAATGGGGAAATTTATTTAAGGCATTCAAATGGATAAAACCAGAGGATTTCCAAAATCTGACAAAAATCCCAAATCATGACAAGCGAACATCCTTAACATCACTAATATTTTGAAAAGCAAAACCATCTAAAGATTTTTGGTAACTAATTTTCATTACAGTTGATTGTGCTAAATAGAAGACGGCAAAATGCCAACTAAAGGAAAATTTTTCTACCTCATTTTATTACGGATTTTGTAATTGGTTGAGATAAGTCTAGGTAGTTCAGATAACTTTATATAAACTTTCCTTTGTCTGCTGTACTATCTTGGTCATGTTAACTATCACAAATTTAAACAGCTGTTGTAAAGTTTGCCAAACAATCAATATCCAGTACATAGGACTTGTATACATGTACTTAGTAAATTAGTATCAAAATATATCAGTCTTTTCTTACTTTATATCCATGCAATTTATTTCATAAAAGTTGTCTTCAAACTGAAGCATCTATGACCAAATTATAAAAAAGTAGCCTACTTTAACCTTAAATGGTCATAATAATGATAGATTATCTCACTATAGTAGATAAAATCAATATAGGATCATATTATATACAAATAGTACCCACCATATGTCAATATATAATGTATATACAAAACAAACATAGAAGTCACATGGCAAAAACTGTTATTGATATCTATATAGATTTGTAAAATTTAGTTGGGTAGTCTGACCTTTTTGGAAAATCTATTACTTTCCAGTTGCAGTTCAACTAATGAGTTTATGCCATGATTATCTGCATATAAATAGCTAGTAAATTTTCTTCAACAGACAGTTGTTTTCTTTTAAATAACAAATAAACTAGGTCTTAGGTGGTACTTTTGTCACTGATACCCAAGTCGTGTTCAGTCAATAAGAGAATATGTTACATTGTGTGTATCCTTTTACTGAGATATTGTATAAACACAACTTGCCTCCACAACTTTACTTTAACAATACAATATGAAACTGTGTCTTATCAGGGCCTTTTATACCTGACTATGCAGTATGGGCTTTGCTCATTGTTGAAGGCTGTATGGTGACCTATAGTTGTTAATGTCTGTGTCATTTTGGTCTTTTGTGGATAGTTGTCTCATTGGCAATCATACCACATCTTCTTTTTTATATAAAAGTCTCTTTAGACTATCACACTGTCTATTAAAATATTAGAAAGAACATACATATTATTGTAAAATTTGCATTTATCTTGTACCAAGGATTGCAACACTTCACAATTACGTTTTAACAGCAATATAGAATGACACCTAGTACCAGTAACTTTTGTAATTTAAATTAATAGATGTTATTTTGAGTCAAAATATATATTTGTTCTGATGATATTCAATGTCAGGGATCAATGAATCTCATTCTTAGGTTGTTCTTTATAATTTAGATCTTATTGACACAATGACTTAACATGTTTCTTTGTTTAAACATAAACTTATTCAGGCTTATTGATGTGCTTGTTTTTTTTCTCTGCTTAAGCACTTAGTTACATTTGGAACTCTGTCACAATTTTTGAAAAGGAACTGGAGACATCAAAGATTTAGGTTGTTCTTTAACATTGATAAGATTCTAAATTTAAAATTTAATTTACATGTCTATAGCTACATGACTCAAATTTCCTTGTTTTAATCCTGTAACTCCTAACTACCATATGCAGTGGTATTGAGGAATCTTCTTCCTTATTTTAGTTTATACTTCATGCAGATCTACATGTAAGGATGTGAGAGGTTTATATAGTTATAAAACTAGGTTTGATCAACCATTATGTACATAAGGAAATGTCTGTACCAAGTCAGTTGTTGTCCTTTAGTTTGATATATTTGAACTTTAGTTTTTTCCATTTGATATAACAAGGCCTGAAGGGACTTACTGATTTGATTTTCCTTGGAGTTTGGTATTAATTTTTTTTTTTTTTTTTTTTTTACATTTTTTCAGATCAATACATTAGGAATGGGAGTTCTAGAGAAAAAGATAGTTACATCAAGAGTAGATTTTAATAAGAAAGCTTCAAAGGGAATTGGACGAAACAAGAAATATAAACTAAAAGACACTGAAAACATATTACAGAAAGAGTATTTATTTCTATAAGCTCTTTCCTACTTCCTCTGCACAACTTTACCTTTCATTAAATCACTGGACAATGACCCCACTCTAGACAAAATCACTGGACAATGACCCCACTCTAGACAAAATCACTGGACAATGACCCCACTCTAGACAAAATCACTGGACAATGACCCCACTCTAGACAAAATCACTGGACAATGACCCCACTCTAGACAAAATCACTGGACAATGACCCCACTCTAGACAAAATCACTGGACAATGACCCCACTCTAGACAAAATCACTGGACAATGACCCCACTCTAGACAAAATCAGTGAGTGACATTAATTCACTGGACAATGACCCCACTCTAGACAAAATCAGTGAGTGACATTAATTCACTGGACAATGACCCCACTCTAGACAAAATCAGTGAGTGACATTAATTCATTAAGTTTATTGCCATTTATGGCAAATAAATGTCTCAAATACATAACAATATTGTCCAAAAACACGTCTATATCAATTAACGTAATTCATAAACTTGTCAATCAAAAATCTAATGAATCTGTCACTAATTAAATGCACAATCAAATTAATGCATTTGTAATTGTTTTTCTATATTGTATTTTTACAGCAGGGAAATAGTGCTATAGCAGAATGGACAAGAGGTAAATTGGCAAACAAAAAACTGCTGAATAGGCAATTTTATATTACAAGACCCTACTGCTGTTGGATGAACGCACAGCAATATATTCCTGTAATGACAACAATGGTAACAAGAGAAAATGTGTTCTGTACATACATGTATTAATTGGTTGGAACCATAACAATCCCAGTGATTAGTACATGTAGTTTGGTAGTCAGTAAACAAGTAGGTTAATTGATGGGACTTGATGATTGAAGTTGAATATTTATTTACCGGTAGTCTATTTGATTGTTTTTTTGTTTAATGTCTAGTGGCAAATATTTCCTACATTATTTGGAAGATTTTACAATTTGATTGTTGTTTGATTAATGTCCAGTGCCAAATATTTTATCAAAGTTCAAGAAGATTTTAAAGTTAGCCCATGTTGATAAATCCCTTAATAGAGTAAAAGAGTAGACATAATAGTAAAGAAAAAAAGTTAGCCCATGTTGATAAATCCCTTAATAGAGTAAAAGAGTAGACATAATAGTAAAGAAACATGATTCCAAAGACCAAAAACAAAATAAAATGTCCTTTCTAGTTGAGAAAATACCTTTATCCTTGAGAGAAGTAAAGGTTACTCAGTCTAGAACGCAGGAAACACAAATAGATGACATTTTTGTTTATAACAAACAACTTACGCTCAATTGATATTCATTCAAATGCCAGATTTTATTTTTCATTTCTGGAAAATATCATTAAAACTATTTAGTAATGCAATCTGCTAATATTGCATAATGTTTGAATATTTTATTGGCTAAAGAGAATGAAGAAATTCCAATTGTAACACTTGAGTGGTTTTCTATGTAAAATGCTTCACAACCACTCAAAAACATACTAAAAAAGACATTTCCTTGTGAAAATAATGGAAAATTTATTTTGCAGATGAAATAAATTGATGGTTTTCAGAAAATAAGCTATTTCTATTATCCTATTTAAGAGACCACTCGACAAAAATAATTCAATATCTTCTTTACGGAAAAACTTTTCATGGGAAAACACAAGGAAAGGAAGAAACAAGCTTATGTCACTAAACTAATCTGATCTTATAGCAGATAGCCCAAGTCAACCAGGACATGGAAAATACGCTTGACCGAACAAATAAAATGATTTTCCTCCAGATTAAAATAAAACATGTAAATTCATGCATAGAAATCATCAAAAGTAGATAATATGGAAATAGACATGTATTTAAACATTATATTTATGTATAATAATGATTATATACAAGATCAGTGACCTTTACCCTTAGGGCACACATCTCGGATCATGACCTTGGTCAGTTACATATTGTTTTGAAAAGTGACCATAGCTATATACTAAATGACTTACACTGTAAACAAAAAAGGTACACTCCAATACTACTTGACCACTTCAAAAAGAAAATAGTACTGGTCAAGTCTTTGACCCTCTGAAGAGGTTTTCTAATAAGTAACTCTTTTGAACGAATAATAGATTGTCTGTGAGCCTCTTTTCCTACTAAGAAAGACAGCAATGGCTTTGTAAATATTTGATTCTAATTAGACTCCCCTTATGTCAAATAATCTGACTTCTGATTTTTTAACATCCTTGAAGTAACTAACTTGCTTTCATCTAGAACATTAGTGGACAGACTCCTATTTACTCTAATCATCAGACATTTTTTTCTTGGTGTTTTTTTACATGATGTAGATCTTAACCACTTTCACTTATATCACATCTGTTAACCCTTTTCACTACTGGCTGACAAGATAATTAAATTGTTAATTAGATAACATAAAATATTTCTTTCTTCACAAATCAATACAAACTACCTTCAAACTTCAACAGAATAATTAGATTTTGTCTAATTTTAACTTTATCTTAACTAACATCACTAAAGTAATGAATCAATTTTGTAACAAGTTAAGGTCACATGTACTTTTATCAAAACCAGCAATAGATAGATAAACTATATTCTGATTATCTTTAAAGAAAGCAGATTCTTATGTTATTAATATTTTAATCAGAACATAATAAATGTTAAGTAAGTGAAAGCAGGAGAAATAAATTGTTGAAGAGATTCTACAAAAATAATAATTTTTCAACTAAACAGTAGCAATCTAGAATTTTCATTTCATAACATTTGTATATTTAGTGAACTATAAAATACCAGTTTGGTATAAGAACTTTGAACACAACATTTTGGCAACATTTCACAGTACTTGACAAATGCAATCCATGCTAAGTACAGTTACCAATTTACAGGTCGACAGTGTTAATGTCTCAAGGACTGTTTTTTATATACATGTACTTATGCTCAAGTATTGTGTCATACTAAATCAGAAACTAGACCGCTTAACTTAACCAAAGTAAAGATTATTATCATAAAAAATATCATTTCATACTACTTGAAGAAACAAAGACACTTTTGGTTCATGGACGTTGTCAGGAAGTGCGAAAACAATAATCAGGAACCATGTTTTCCAAGGTATCAACACAGCACCTACTTGTTTTCTTTTTGACTGTAAACTTTCATGATGTTTCTTTTTCTTTAACATGTTTCTAGTATTTACTGTATCAATCTATTACCGGTAGTATTTAAACAATCTTTAGGATATAAGTATATATTTTCTAGTTGACCAATGAATGCAAAAAGGATCAGACACAGGTTTTACCATCTTATGAAGTCTTTTCCAGAAACAAAACAAAGGTAATATTTTCAGTTTCAGGTACAAGTAGAATGCACAAGTTGTACTTGACAAAAGTGTGATAAAAATTTTGAAGTTCTTCAATATATTGAAAAAGTCAAAGTATCTGTTAAGAGGATGGAGGACTTGGCAATGGGTGTCAGGCAGATATGGAAAGTGCTCACATGTTACAACTCATGACTGTCAAGCTGTTGTTCAATTATAAAGTCATTCTGTTTTGTAGTGCCTTAAAGAAGTGCAAGGAAAATATATGTTTGACGAAGTGACAGACAGACATAGGCAAGGCAGATGAAGGAATGATAGACAAACTGAAGGAATGCATAGACAAAATGAAGGGTTGGATGAAAAATAAATCACCCAATGCTAGTAGCCTAGGTTGAGATAATTATATTTATTTCAAACCAAAAAGGTTCATTTATATACAATTTCTAGAAAACTTTTTTAATGGTACATTTAACAACAGTTATTTTATATGATCTAACCTAAGAATGCTACTTAAGGTAACATCTTTTCAACGATTTATTTAAATATCATGTAATGAAATCAATAAACAAAACAGAAACATTTATACAGTACCTTTTTAATATACCATGCATCATGATAAAAGACACACCATCATCGTAAAATTCTTCTAGCCTATGATTAAAGCTTGACATAGCATGGAGGCAACTCCAGCAATTATCAGTGTTATAAACTAACCAAATTACAAAGTCCACAACTTTTCCTATAGCCTGGTAACATATGTTTAAAGTCATCCCATACAAGATCAATAGTAGCAAAGAACATAGTTTATATTGTATAATTCATCAATCAACCTTTAATAATTTAATATAACTACATAGATTATCGAAAATTGTTTAATTTTGCTACTACGAACTAACATGGAGAGCGATATTTGTAAAATAGGATGTTTTTAAGTTCATAAATATGCAATGGTTTTTAAACATATGCCATGCACTCCCTTAAATGTTTCATTTGATATATGGGGATGTGGTAATTGCTTGTCAATGTAACCAGTAACCACCAGAGACCAAAAGCGAAGGCTGCTAACCACTTTAGGGTACTGTTTGACTTAGAGGCCCCTAGAAAATCAATTCCTGATCTATCACCTTAATCAAACTACCGTATCATTACAGATTAGTTGTAACATTGTCATTAGCATTAACATTATGTTACCAATATTATGATCTAACTGCAACATTTTATAGGTAAACATTTGATCAAGAGTCAGTTAATATTTTAAGCTCATTTTGGTTCTTTTTACTGTTATGGTGGCCATCTTTAAATTTGGTGCAAATTATTGAGTGAATGAAGGAGTATCAGATATGTCTCATTTTTTCATTCAAACTTTATATTTCTTACAATGGGCAGCCATCTTGAATTTGGATCCATGTTATTTGACAGTTTTAAAGCAATTAGGTCCCAAAATCCTCTGCCATTTCTGAGCAATAAATATAAAAGGTATTTAATGAACCAAATGAAGCAGGGAGAACTGTTCAAACAACTGCCGTCTCAAAAATAAAATATGAAAAATATAAAGAATTCACATAAATTTTCAATAAGCTTGTCAATAAGTAAGATATCATCCCCAAATAAGCTAGTACTCTTGAGAATAAAGCTGAGCTTTTACTGAAAACACAACAAAAATGATTTATTGATATAAAACTTCAATAATGACAAGATGTCACAAACAATGATCTAAAAATATCTAGAAAATCAAAAATCTATTAACATGTAAAGAGAAGTGGTTTATTGCATGTTATAAAATCTCTAATTACAATTAAAAACTGCTTTTGGTAGAAATAAACAAAGCAACGATTTTCTGTTTCTGAACAGAATATAATAGCCATTGATCGCACAGTTTTTCATTGATTAGAAATAAAGCACTGATAAAACACCAATATATTTCAATTTGGTCAAAAAGGTAGAAAGGTTAAAAAGTAATGTCAGGTGAATCAAATATAAAATTAGGAAATCATGAATGTTGTTATCTTTGTGTTCTGTTTGCAAAAAAAATCAAATGTGATGGTTTAGAATCACAATTATCTGTTCATGGCGAATAATAAACTACAAAGAGAGGAGCCCAATCAGAAAAAGGAGATAGAACAAAACAGTTCAAGGAATCAATGAACTAAACTTAGGCTTATCACCTTGGTATTTTCAAACTTACTGAACTGTCTGTAGAGTTCAGAAAAAAAATAAACTGCACTCAATCAATGGTGATGGCACAATGTAATGTTAACAATAACAAGAAGCAGTGGGATAAGTTATTTTATACAATATGATCCTGACATGCACAGGAATAAAAGCCTCCGAAAACATAAATTATAACAAATTACATCATCAAAGCGGAAAGTACGAGGAAATCTGTTATCTACACATAGAGGAAACTGGTGCATAAACATAGGAAATACAAGGTCAAGATGTAATATAATTAGACTTAAGTAGATGTAAACTGTCATTTTCTCTTTCTCAATAATTAGCTATATATATAGGTTTATTATTAGGAAGTGCAGTCAGGTTGTCAAGGTTAGGCCAAATTCCAATATTGCATGTATAATATTAGTGTTAAAAAAATCAAAAATTTGGATAGATGGATAGATTTTTATAAAGATAAGTTTTTTTTAATTTGAAATGGAGGACCCGTTATGGGCAAAATCAGTAAAATTATTAGTCTAGAAAGACAAGTGTTATAGGCCCAGGTGAAGAATAGAACATATTATACTAGTGAGCATTATAAATTCTCAAAAAAAGGATTATTTGTTCAATTCTTAATCCTTATATAGATATAAGAAGATGTAGTATGAGTGCAAATGAGACAACTTTCCATCCTAATCACAAATTTGTAAAATGTAAACCATTCTAGGTCAAAGTATGGCCTTCAACACAGAGCATTGGCTCACACCTCACAGTACAATTAAACCTAAATCACATGTATTTGAGATGCCCAGTGTACTTGTGGAAGACCAAATAGTTTTATAACCTTAGAGGGAAGTGTTCTGATTTTGAGATACATATCAGTCTACAATCTGACTTTTATCAAGATAATGCACACTTTCCTTAAATTACCCAGGGATCATGCAATATGTCACACTATGTCATATGATCAAAATTATTTCATAGACTTTTAAAAAATGTTTACAAAAAATACCAAACCAGGTTCAATATTAAAAGCCTTAAAAGTCTGGTTATAACAAGAATGTGTCCATAGTACACAGATGCCCCACTCCCATTATCATTTTCTATGTTCAGTGGACCTTAAAATTGGGGTAAAAACTCTAATTTGGCATTAAAATTAGAAAGATCATATCATAAGGAACATGTGTACTAAGTTTCAAGGTGATTGGACTTCAACATCATCACAAACTACCTTGACCAAAAACTTTAACCTGAAACAGGACAGACAGATGAACAGACAGACAGACAGATGAACAAACGAATGGTTGAACATACATATGCACAGACCATAAAACATAATGCCCCTCTACTATTGTAGGTAGAACATAAACAAGCAGGAGAGCTAAATCATAAACGTGTAACCTTTAGTGGACAATTTTATTACTTTCATCAACTGACTCTTAAACATGAAAAAAAAGAGTTTTTATATTTTAAACTGGATATGGAATTTTAAAAATGCATGTGGCCAAAAAAAAGATGTTCATTTGTCTAAATTCATCTGCACTATAGTAGCTGTTATGACTACTAAGCATTAGTAAACAACTGAAGTCAATTTATCCTGATCAATATATTATCTAACATTATCTGAGCCTCAGGTGTGTTGTGGTCATCTCAAGTCCAGTAAAAATCCTTGATACTAATTAACTAACCAATCTCATCAATCCAAACCACATGCTCAATAATTGTACATGAATGTAAGCCTATTACTGTAACATACAATAAGCCATGTTTAAGCCACAAGGTCAAAGAGTCTGTTTTTTTCTATTGCTGATAACTAACACAATACTAGATACAGAATTTAAGCTAAAGGACACATGGCTGACATAGAGTACCAAAAATATAAATTTAAGAACCTGTAAAACATAATAATAAACCATGCTTATAATTTGGTACACCAGATGCACTTTTTGTCTGAAGAAGACAGGAGAGACTGCCCTAAAAACAAACACATTGGAAAGTTGTATCAAAGACAGAAAAGTCTTGCCAAATATAGCTATATATGGCAATCTATTCTCTAGAGTAGAAAAACCTCAGTGGATTGCAAAACCTTCAAAATAACATCAAGCAAACTATAGAACTTTTGAATACCTGACATGGGGTTAAATGGATACTTCCTATATCAGACCCAACATAGATTGTGTGCTTAATAGCATAAATAAGATCTTCCAAAAAAACTAAATAGCACTAGATCTTTTTTTTATCAGAATATATAAATATATAAGTATATCTAGGACATTAATTTTCAAAATTAAACAGTCATAATATAATGACAGAAAACCAATCAAATATTCAACAAGTAAAGTGCATAAATAAAAAAAAAACCATTAGGTTTCTAATCGAATATATTTAAAAATACAAGGTCAAAAGGCTAACTACATGTATCAGCTGATTTTTTCAATGTAGAGAAATAACAATTACCTCATACAATCACATGTAATAGGGATTTTGTTTGTTTAAATAAATATTTATCTTATTATAAAATCTCTGATTTTAGATTTAAATGTCACATAATAGAGACCATACATGTGGGCTATAAAGACAGCTGATTTTTTAAATGTCAGCTAGTCCTTGAACTACGAACTTTAAAGAATCACTAACTTTGGAAATTTTGGTCTTTTAAAATTTGTTGATTCAAAAGCTTATATAACCATAACAAATATCATAATAAATTGAATATTCAGATATCACAGATGATACTGAGTTGTAGACTAGCAAACAAAAACTGATAGCTGAATATTTGCTGATACGCTGAAGGTTAATGATTTGTATACAGTATACGACCTGGCCAGATGGCACCAATTTTGGACAACACATTTTGGATAATGTGAAATGATAAAATAATTTTACAAACATATTGTACTACATGCATGACATGTACAGTGTCGAATGAGATACAAAAATCTTCCCTTTGAGACGGTAAAAAAAACGTTTTTTAAAGTCGAAATAACAAAATCAGTGGAAAGTAAGAAAACTTGACATCATAGATGAATTTTCACCAAAGAAAAACTGAGATCAAGTATACCACATGTTGATATAAAAAAAAACTGTTCAGAGAAAGTTTAAACTTGGTAAGAATTAGAAAAGGAACTTTGTAACACAAACAGAAAAAGCTAGCATTGAATCCTTGTATAACAACACTGATTTTCACAGAAACAAAGTTTTTTTTTCGATTCTCAAGTTCCTTTTTACCATGCAGTATATAAACTTCATACACGTATGCTGTAAAAAATGTAATTTTTATTTTTGTCTTTCATTTACTGATTTTAATTTCAAACCATTTACACCTTCCCAAAATATATCATAATATGCAGTTGATTTTTCTAATATCTATACTATCTTTATTAACAAAGTATATGTATATTATCCTTTACATTTACTACTAGTCTTCGGAAGTTTCTACCTTAAGCTGATCAACTGAAAATGGCTCAAACAGAACAATAGACTTTTTTTTATGAACAGTTAACCAAAATCTTCTAATATAACAATACATTTTATTTAAGCTAATATAAAGTTAGTAGCTTTAATGAGATAACTGTCAGCTTGCCTACTAAGGTCTTTATAGAAATCAAGATGTTTAGCTCATTTACTTGCTAATAAAGGTCTTTTTTTTTTTACATCATGGAGATTTTATCTTGTTACAGAGTTGGTTATAACTTTATAAACTTAGCCAGTCTACCTGATCAGAGCTATATATATACATCTTTTAACAAAAATGTAACTTATTTGGGAAGATGTTATAACTGTTGGGCATTCCAATCTTCTTGATAAAAATTCAATTTTTTTTTCATATATTATACAAGAGACCATGGCAATATATTCATTTTCTAATTTTACTTTATAAGTTGGTTTTTTAAGATAAGAGTCAACCAAAAATTGTATAGATCAAAAGGTTTATGTTAAAATAACTAATGTAATAACAACTCAGGGATATTTCAGGAGGGAAAAAACTTTGGGCCTAATAAAGATTGGTAACTTTGGTGTATGCTTTCTTTCTTTCAATTAAAAAAAGACTATTTGTATAAGTCTTTAACTATTTTTTTCATTTGTTGTCATGGCCCTGCACTTAAAAAAACATTCCCTAAAAAATATATCCAAAGTGACATTAAAACTACTATAGTTTAAAACAAATGAGTTTTATACAGTATAAATTTAATAAAGAAACTTACCAGAAATTTATAACAAATAAAATCCCAGTTGTCATTTTCAGCATCTAATTAAAAACTGATGCAAGTCAAATTAAAACATAAGGATAAGAAACTTCTATAAAGTCACAAATTTAGTCCCCAATCCGGTATAATATTCTAAAATAGATCAAATGTCACAATTAGAAACTAATCCTGAAATTCTGGCACTGATCATCAGATGATATATTCACTATCGGTCACCCCATATTTAAATCTATATTTGGCGGTTAAGTCAGTGTAAACATAAACTATCTAAGTCTGTGGTGTAAATAAAGTGATTCAATAGGAAGCACGTGGTTAACAAAATACAATCATAATACCATGTGGTTATATAAAGCAGGATCTTTCTCTCTATTTAAAGTTTCATTCTGATTGGTCGATAAAGGTGGGCAGGTATCATAAAGGTCGAAAAAGGTCAATAATATACATGTACTTGTGTCAGTGACTTTTCTAAATCAATTGTTATCTGGCCATGTTTATTAATTAATTTACTTGTACACAGCCTTTTATCTACTGGGTATAGGTCAAAGCATAAAGTGATTTATAGTAGACATTAATTATTTATCAAAAGTGTGCCAACATTTAGCTTATTACTTTTACATGCATCATGGCACATATAAACAATGCATAAAATATGCAACTAATTTTCTATTTATTTGCTGACAAAGCAAGATTTAATATATTTATATGTAGCTTCAAAAGTATACTAAGATTAGCTATGGTGACTTACTTGAAAAAAAAAATGCAAAATATGAACAAATATGCCTAAAATTACTAACACATCAATTCAATAAAAGAGCTATTTTAATAGATAATTCCAAAACCATATGCCTATAATGAACATACATATTTTAAATTTTTACGAAATGTCTAAGTAGAAAATAGTACAGTTTTTTTTAACTTAAATTTGTTGGCGAATCTCCATTTAGTAAAAAAGTAAAAAATGTAGAATGACACGGTTCAGTGAATCAAAAACATAAAATAAATATCTGATCATCAGATGGTAAAAATCAATTTAAAAGGACTTGTATTTCTCCAAGTTGTTTTTGATGTTGATTTTGATGTGCACAGTTTCTAACTTTCGAGTGAAATCAGAAGTTTGAACAAACAAATGTTTCATAATGGAGTATGCATTTTGCAACAAAAAAAAAACTTTCTCATTTTTTTCAATGCTTATCAAGGACAGTTCCAGGTTTTGGGATAGGTGGAAGGTTTGATCGGGCCTTATAATTTGGCCATTTACACAATTTATTGTCGGAGTCCGAATTTTTATTCATGAAGAGTGAACTTTTTAAAAAAATTTAACGTTATCAAACTATTTTTTTTTCTAAATTTAACACTATGAGGTATGGAGAAAATTTGGACACTGACATTTTTTTTTTGTCATCTGCTTGACCACATTTTTTTAATTTTTTTTTTTCAAATTGGAGATCACAATTATTCTTTTTTAGGAAAAACCACTACCCCTCTTGATGTTAAAAATGGTTGTTTCCTAAATATATTTCAAAGTTGTATGCAGAGCCTTCCTTTTCTTCAATGATTTTAAATGACTAATGTCCTTATACGCAATATATAAATCCAAAAATAAAAATAAACCTGCATTATCATTGTACTCTCCTAAGAGTCTACGTGTCACACCTGCCTACAGGAAGACAGGCCTGGTTAGATTGGGACATATGTAAACATATGATGTCACCATGTAAAACATAAACATTAGTCTTGTTAATAATTAGTCATAAAAACAAAGAACACACTTCTAATACATCTCACTAAAAGAACATTGTCTCTTTCTTCTTTTTGTTAACTCAGACTTTAACCCATTGAAATAGATATTTAATTTGGTAGAGTTTAATATGGATTGTTAATGCTTTATGCCACTTTCAGACCCTTTGCCTGCATCATGGCAGCCAGACTTAATTGATGAGGTAATCCACTGAATACCAAAAAAGAGAACTACCAACATTCAGAAGGAAAACTTGCAATCTTGGTCAATAAATGATGAGTCCAAGCAGAGTTTGAACTCATAAACTTAGTGTTGACAGGCCAATCATCAATGTAGAACTAAATCAGACCATTTGGTTGTAAAGGATAAAATTGAGAATGGAAATTGGAAATGTGTCAGAGACAACGACCTGACCAATGAACAGAAAACAGTCCAATAGGCCATCAATGGGTCTTCAATATAGTGAGAAAATCTGCTTCCTGGAGGCCGTACGAGGCTCCAGTTGGCCCCTGTATAAAAATGTGTACTAGTTCAAACTTCAATGAAAATAAACATTATATCAAAATGATTTTATTCGGTAAAAAATTAAACAAGAACAAATCTGCGTCTTATCATATGAACATATGAACACATGGTAAAATGTCCTCTAGTATAAGGTTAATATAAAACCACAAAATATTGTATCATACCAATTTGTCATGAAAAGTCAAAATTATACATTTATAATCAAACAAGTATTATCAATCATTAAAAGAGAAAATTAAACTTGAAACATGGGATATCAGACTACCTTTTACATGCTTTGTGAATGATTAGTTGAAAATATATTTTTTTCTCATAATACCAGCCATGTCTGCTTGCAAAATCATCTCGTCCTTAATTTAGGACTACAATTTAAGTACTTGAAAAGTTCGTAATTTTTCACAAGCATTTGCAAGTCACCAAAATACCAAACTGTTATGTCCATTTTAAGATATATGCTAGTTTTCACACAAAACAAGATAAAATTCTCATAAATTTCCCATCAAATGACCTTTGAACAACTTGAAGATCCTTTGTATTAAATTTAACTCTTGAATCCATAGACACTGACCATTTGCTTTGTTTACTTATGGTGTTAATGAAAATAACATTTACAACTATAAACAGTTATTTATGAATAAACACAGTATTTTTATTTTTGGACCATATTATTGACTGACTTTATTGAACTGTTGCTAGCCAAAATCAACACTACCACACCTTAAACAAATGCTTTAGATTTATGGATCTCAATTTCTAAAAGAAAATTGAGTTTGAAGGCCAAATATTTATTACTCTCTGTACAGTAAAACAAACAAAAATAAAATGTCAACATTTTCATATCTAAGAAATAAGACTGCAGTTATAATATAAAATCAATTCTTATAAGGAAGCATTTGTATTTATACTTTCTATTTATGGCAATGATATTTATCATCCAATCAGGATGCACTGAAATGATATTTTATGATCAACACCCTAAAAAAATGAAAATATTCATTCATCTTGTTTATAACAAGTATATACTGCTTATATGTAGATCTTCTCATTTCAAGGGAAATAACTCTAAGAAATATTTATCAATTATGATATATCTTGCTGATAAATATACAAATAAATTATGGTATGATTACCAATGAGACAACTATCCATCAAAGTTCAAATTAGGTGTATGTAGGCATTTTTTTGTAAGTGTACAGCCTTCAACAATGAGCAAAGCCCATACTGGAAACTGGATTCTGGTTTTAACTTGCTAAACATAGAATCTTAGAAAAATGCATTAATATATTAATCTTTATATCACAATATTTGAAAGAATACTATGAATGGTTGTGCAAATGAGATGTATGTCAATGTCCAGTGTGTGGTCACCATAGCATAAAACCAATTACTGGTATCCTGTAATACTGAAATATATATATTGATAACAGATGTCTTGTAGGTTTCTTATCATTTACGATCCACCCACATAGTAATTACTTTATATAGAAATGAACACATAGCAATCACTATATATAGCAGTGAACCATTCAAGTTGCTTTAAACAAAGATTCAGATGTTTGGTTTAAAATAAATTTTGTGACAAAATTTATGAATGAACTGTATATACTATCATCTGAATGCAGGAAATCTAGATTTTGCAAATACGCCTAAAGTTTGCCGAATGAACTCATTCAATAAACAACTTAATTCGAGGTTTGTACGATACATGCTGTAAAAAGCTTCATCATTGTGCCTGCGCGTTTGTTCTATTCTGCATTTTAAACTTGTTAATCCTATGGTCTTACCACGAATAACAGTGGAAAGTTGGAGGGATATTTGTGGTTCTATAATCAGACTAACTTGTACAATTTTGGCGAAAGTATAAAATATTTAAGAAAGTCACACAATTAGTTGTAAGTAGTGATGTTTATAACAGTAAAATGTAGAATCCAAAAAAATAAATCAATAATTAGTACACAGATCATAAAAATTACAAACTCAGCTTTATTCTCCAGTTTGACGAAAAACTCACATTTACTAAAAAATCACAAATTATTGTATGCATTTATTACTGCTATTTCAGGGAAACCACACACAGTAACATAAATTAATCCGTATCAGATATTGGAATTTGAGTTCCTATTATTATAATACCAACCCTATCACATTATTTGCATTATTAATTTCTAACTTTACAATATCATATCAGTTCAGTAAATCATGAAAACTTTTGTTATTCAATAGATGAAAAGATTTTTTTTTTTATTTCAATTGAAGTTTAAAGTTACAAATTTAGAAAGTAAAAGAGACACTTTCATAATAATCTACTGTGTTCATATTTAAAAAAAATTATCAAATTTCACTTGGGTTCACAGGCACTTGTTTCTGTTAATATGGGGTTTTCTATCCATACCCCTAACCCCATATGGACAGAAACAAGTGCCTGTGCTTTAGAATCACAGATAACATGATTTCAGAGAATTCCTTTTTGAAACTGCTGTATAATACCTTAGGACCAAAAATATTATCAGTTAAACCCCTGTTACAATGCAAGACTTTTCTACATTTTGGGCACATACTGCATTATGAGTTTCACTAATAAAAAGTGTTACAATTGCACATCACAAAACTTAAATAACCATTATTGACTTCTGTGTTCTATCAAAGGATATTGCTTTAACCACATACTTGGTGTGCTCTTGAACCTTCTGTGAGATGTGGCTCTGTGATTTAAATAGGAAGAACAGCAACATTCACTTAGTCCGTTCAATAAATATGTCAAAGTATTTGGTGTCATGCATAAATAAAATAATTTTATCTAAAGGTGTAACACCACTAATTTAGGCTCGGCCAGAAAGCACATACCAGAAAGTAGTACATATTTAACACAAAATAGGTCCTCCACATGAGTGTAACTTTCAAAAATATGTAAATCTTTAGGTATTTTTGGTATCAAATGAAAGCTGAAGGACTGGTGATCATTGTAGAACACTTTTGAACTTTTAATTTTGCATATTAAAACCAGATGCTCCGCAGGGCGTAGCTTTATACGACCGCAGAGGTTGAACCCTGAACGGTTGGGGCAAGTATGGACACAACATTCAAGCTGGATTCCGCTCTAAATTTGGATTGTGATTAAATAGTTGACACAGCATAGGTTTCTGACACAGAATGAATGTATTCAAATGAACTTAAAATTTTTGTTTTCTCTTAGAGCAATTCACTATGCTGTTGAATATTAATCCTCTCAAAAAAATGTTTGAAGAAATTTTCTTTTTATTTATGAAATTTCAAATGAGAAAAATTGAACCCAATTTTTTAATCACATCCCCCTTTCCCTTATTCCAAAACTAATTTCAATTAAAATATTCTAATGGAGTTTGCAACAATTACTACTCATTTAAATACATCATAAAATATTAAGATGTAAAAAAACTGCTTGTTATCACTGAATGGTAAAGATTATTTAAATTTATCAGTTGGTAGTAAAAAGTGAATATACATTGTATATCGTATATAACAAAGATTTAAGTTGATTCTGGACAAAGAAAGATAACTCCAATTAAAAAAAATTCTTGCAGATATTTCTTGCTTACTATACTGGACAAAGAAAGATAACTCTTAATTAAAAAAAAAATTGCTATTTCATTTTCACAATATTGTGAAATTAGATATTTCTTGCCATTGCACAATACTGTGCAATTGAAAAGACTTGTGTATTGCACAATACTTAATATAATAATTTTAGATCCTGATTTGGACCAACTTGAAAACTGGGCCCATAATCAAAAATCTAAGTACATGTTTAGATTCAGAATATCAAAGAGGCCCAAGAATTAAATTTTTGTTAAAATCAAACTTAGTTTAATTTTGGACCCTTTGCACTTTAATTTAGACCAATTTTAAAACTGGACCATAAATTAAGAATCTACATACACAGTTAGATTTGGCATATATCAAAGAACCCCAATTATTCAATTTTTGATGAAATCAAACAATGTTTAATTTTGGACCTGGATTTGGGCCAACTTGAAAACTGGGCCAATAATCAAAAATCTAAGTACATTTTTAGATTCAGCATATCAAAGAACCCCAAGGTTTCAATTTTTGTTAAAATCAAACTAAGTTTAATTTTGGACCCTTTGGACCTTAATGTAGACCAATTTGAAAACGGGACCAAAAATTAAGAATCTACATACACAGTTAGATTCGGCATATTAAAGAACCCCAATTATTCAATTTTGATGAAATCAAACAAAGTTTAATTTTGGACCCTTTGGGCCCCTTTTTCCTTAACTGTTAAGACCAAAACTCTCAAAATCAATACCAACCTTCCTTTTATAGTCATAAACCTTGTGTTTAAATTTCATTGATTTCTATTTACTTATACTAACGCTATGGTGCGAAAACCAAGAAAAATGCTTATTTGGGTCCCTTTTTGGCCCCTTATTCCTAAACTGTTGGGACCGAAACTCCCAAAATCAATACCAACCTTCCTTTTGTGGTCATAAACCTTGTGTTTAAATTTCATTGATTTCTATTTACTTTAACTAAAGTTATTGTGCGAAAACCAAGAATAATGCTTATTTGGGCCCTTTTTTGGCCCCTTATTCCTAAACTGTTGAAACCAAAACTCCCAAAATCAATCCCAACCTTTCTTTTGTGGTCATAAACCTTGTGTCAAAATTTCATAGATTTCTATTAACTTAAACTAAAGTTATAGTGCGAAAACCAAGAAAATGCTTATTTGGGCCCTTTTTGGCCCCTAATTCCTAAACTGTTGAAACCAAAACTCCCAAAATCAATCCCAACCTTTCTTTTGTGGTCATAAACCTTGTGTCAAAATTTCATAGATTTCTATTAACTTAAACTAAAGTTATAGTGCGAAAACCAAGAAAATGCTTATTTGGGCCCTTTTTGGCCCCTAATTCCTAAAATGTTGGGACCAAAACTCCCAAAATCAATACCAGCCTTCCTTTTATGGTGATAAACCTTGTGTTAAAATTTCATAGATTTCTATTCACTTTTACTAAAGTAAGAGTGCGAAAACTAAAAGTATTCGGACGACGACGACGACGACGACGACAACGCCAACGTGATAGCAATATACGACGAAATTTTTTTCAAAATTTGCGGTCGTATAAAAACTGCACCAAATTTTAAAAAGAGAGTACATTTTGTCTGTTTGTCAGATCTGAAGTACCTGTTTTGGTACATCTGAAGTTCCGGGGAACCAGTTCTTTCTTATATGCCATTAAAGGTATGATGATTTTTTCAGTACAAGGCACCATAAAGTGTTGCTTTGAAATGCAACGATTGCCACTTTCTTTGAACTTAAAATAAAAGAGGTGTGCCTGCTTGAAAAGGAGGAATTTAACATAGAAAGAAATGGGACCATGAATTAGTGGTGTACTTCCTAAAGCCAAGTTATATTTCAATGCATAAAAAAAGAGATTTATCGTTAATAAATGTCAAAGTAATAAGTTTTTAGCCTGGCTGGATAATTCAGATGATATATATACTCTAAGATCATGCTACATGTACATTGTGTTCAGGGAGAGTTGGTCACATTGGGAGGGGACTAAAGTAAATAATTCTGTTTAGTCTTATGCATAAGTAAAGTTTTTACAAACAGGATGTAGAATAGGACTTTGAACATAACAAAATATATTTTGTTATAAAACCACTGCTGCTGTGAGACTTACTAATTTATTTAATTTGCTCCACACAGATTCTGTTTAAAAGAGGAAATTAACTTTTTTACATGAAAGCACCTGCTGATAACTACATGGAAAGATATTCACAATCTTAGTATATCTTAACCATTCAATTAAGCTAATTCGCAGATCAAACAATTGTATGTTATTCTAAATAGTATAATTATTTCATTTACAAATGTTAAATACACAATGTTATTTGACTGTTTGGATAAATGGAATATTTTTGTTTACAGTATAATAAACTGAAAATTTCACATTAACTGAAGCTTGGATTTTACTTCGATCAAATTAATAACAACAAAAAAACTGTTAAAATAACTTGCAATTCTTCCTTATTGCATTAGAATATTGAAAACATTATTTTCAAAATAAGGAAGAATTAGACTTGTAAATTTTGTAAATTGCAGATTCTGGAAAACAATTGAATTAAAAAGTAATATCTGATTGTAGTTCATCCTTTATTTTTGTATAGAGATCTAATTTGCATATATACAATATTGAACAATCTGGAATGTGTTTGTGTTTTAAAGCTCAATTTCAATTCCATAATACTGTCAATGTACCAATGACTAAGTACTTTCTTTAAAATAAATTAGAAATGAGATATATATCACATCCAGACAACAATGTACCAGAAAACAAATCTAAAAGGTCAACAAATAGTCTCAAAGACTCAACAGATATGATTAAGAATTCTAAGAAGGGGGGTCAATCAGCATAAAGGGGAAATAACACAATACAACCAGAGACATATAATAACTAAGTCTAGGTTTTCTCTTAAGGGGGAACAATATTGAAGTTTTTTTGTTTTTTTTTTATCTTTTAAAATTGGGTTTGTCAGTCAATTTTCATCTTTCATTTGTATAGAAAATGATTCGTGGTTAACTTGAGTCAACTAGTTGAGTGTTAAGGTCAAATAAAACATAAATATAATCATGAGGCGTGAAATAAGGTACATATTAAAAATAAACATCAACTGAATTGCCAGTGGGTCCTGAATTCATCAGTACGAAAAATTTCCAGTTATAAGTGGTTTAGAGGTCGTGTAACTTGAATAGCTAAACCAATTTCATTATTGACTTCTGGTGTACTTTTGAAGAAGTAAATATGCAGCTTTTCTTACTTCTTCCCGAGACATATATGTATGTGTCTCTGCTTCTACATAGAATAGATCTAAACTTCAATAATCGGAGTATATAAATAAGTTTTTAGAATCTTTTTTAATGCAAATGCAAGGTATTTGATCTAATGTATTTAAAAAAAGATGAACAAGGAAAATGCACATGGGACAGAGATGATCATTATTGATGCCCCCTCTTGCATACTACATAATAAAAGGACATAACTGAGAAGAGTAATTTAAAAGTGACTTTACCCAAATTAAATTTGTACTTGATCTAAGTTGTGTGGTAATAAGCGTTGTGTATAATTTTCATACCATTTGATTTAAGATAATAAAAATTTGTAAGGGTTCCGCGGAACCCAGTGTCTCGCCTACTTTTGCTGTAAATCGCAGGCTCAACAAAATTTGAGGAAAAAAATCAATAAAAATATTCCTCTTGATACTAGTAAGACGCTTCTGTCCATGTTTGGTAAAAATCTATGATAGTTAATGAATCTAATAAATGTTTTGAAGACTTTAACTGCAGACTGTATGTAATGTTAACTGGAAGAAAAACTAAGTCCATTTAAAAGTAAAATACGGAAAAAAATGATTTTTTTTTTTACAAAATTTACTTCTGGATATTATCTTATGATCATAAATAAGCTTCTGTCTAAGTTTGGTACAAACCCAGGATAGTTTAAGAAAGTTATTAAAATTTTAAAAACTTAATCCACAGACTGAATATAATGTTTCCCAGCAGAAAAAACTAAGTCCATTTATAAGTAAAATACGAAAAAAATGGAATTTTATTTTCACAAAATTTGCTTCTGGATACTATCTTATAATCATAAACAAGCTTCTGTCCAAGTTTGGTAGAAATCCAGTACAGTTTAAGAAAGTTATTAAAATTTCAAAAACTTTAACCACAGAGTGAATATTTGTGGACCCTGCCGACGAAAGTAGGATCGCTTAGTCTCGCTTTTTCGACTAAAGTCAAACGCTCGACAAAAATGAAAATTAGTAATTTTTCCATTTGTAAAAGGGCATAACTAAAGAACAGTAAAATTGACCCCAACAAAAATTCAAAATTGATCTGTGTTTTTTGGTAATAAGCATTGTGTGTAAGTTTCATTGTATTTGCAAACAAAAGTTTGAGACAGGATACCAATTTTGGAATTGTCAAAATGGATGTACAGACAGACAAGGGTAAAACTTATGTCCCCTCCGCTAGTGGGGGCAAAAAAAAATATTGGATACCAAACCTTCAAAATGTACTTTCAAGACTCATCTTCCACTTATTAATGTTTGTTGAGCTTTGACATCTATTTCTTCTTATATGTTATGTGTTCAGTTGTCCTTGTCTGGTATTTCTTGAAAATTGCTTCACTTTTCTTGATTAAGTTAGTATCAGCTGAATAGATGGTTCATTTTCAAACCCATTTGGTAATATCGATATAAAGAAGAACAAATTTAAAAGACAAAGGGATTTAATACATTGAAAAAACCTTTACATGCCAGAGATCTGACAGATTTAGATGTCTTAACTTCACACAACACAATGAAAGAAAAGCACCAGACCATATATAGATTTTAAGATCACAGAATACATGTATTACAATGGAACCAACAAGGAAGTAAAAAAGGAAATTGCTGACTACATCGAGTAAATGTAAATGTCTGAATGTCAACAATCTATTTCCTGAATCTGGAATGAAAATCAACATGTAAAAGACTTTCAAAATATTTAAAAGCTAAAAGTTTGCAAAATTAAACTGTTCAGTTTTCTTCATAATATACAACACATATACATGGTATGATATCTACATTTGTGTTGTACATATACTATATATTCAAAGGATTATTTAAGGGGGCAGTATTATGTGGCCCTCCATGTTTTCAAAATCCTGGATTGGAACCTGCTATTGTTGTTGACCTTTGATCAGTATTTTCTTTTATCCAGTATATATAGCAGGTGCTTGCCAATGAAACCTTTGAAACCATTTAGACTAGCCTACATACACCCAAGGATATTTGGTATAGGACTGAACTAAATACATATAATTGATTTTTTTTATATAAAAAACCTGTTTATTTATCTAACAATTAGGTATAACCATATGAAACAATATCAGTTCTATCACAATACAAGGATTTCCTGCACTTCAAATGATTGCAAACAATTCAATACTTAAAAATAAATAAAACAAATTCCCAAGGTACATGTCATTAAGATGTCAACACAGGATAGTAGCAATACCATGTATGGATTAGTTAATATCTTACTAATGCCAGGAGACTTCAAAGAAAATTATGTGCCTGTAATAACCAGGATTTTAGTTGTCTCAGATGATATACATGCCAATGTTTGGAATATTCCAATCCATATCAACATTAACTATACAGGACGAGATAGATAGATTATACACTGAAAGAGTACCTTTGAAGGAAAAACAACTATGCACCATCCATAAGAGGATAAATTGAATTAACCAATAAAAGAGTGAAAGACCTTGCAACAAATTTCCAATGCCAAGGCTGGTGTATCTTATAGTTCAAGGTGACATAGTACCGGCACTCTTCCTTTTAATTTCATCAAGTCAAATCAGATCCTTTGGATCCACAATTTTGAAAACGAGTGGAGGCCCAAAAATAAGCAATCTTTGGACGTAAAGAGCCTATGCAGTTACCATATATGTAGCTCCAAAGAGAGGACAAGTCATCCCCTAAATACTCCTCTGTGAATACTTATTGATTCATAATGTACGTGTACCATCAACTCCTGTGATTGAAATTGCTATGTGTACATTTTATATATACAGGCAAAATAATGTGTTGTTCATACATATGGATCATGATTGGCTGTCAGACTGTTGCTTGCCTACAGTTCTGTGGTAATTAAAGGGATCATGCATATATAACATGCATTGTATGTCATTTTGATATCTTCAATTCCTTTTGTCTGGTTTATATCAAACTTTTCATTTGATAAATTCACTTTGTACATAATTTTGACTTGGGCACATGTAACAGCTTTGCTCAAATACATGTATACATATCAGGTGACCATTTTGACAAATACATCAAACAACAGGTGTGTATTATGTCAAAATCATTTCAAAGTGTAATTTATGATTATTATAATTCTAAAATTTACAAACATAAAAGCAATTCCCTGCAAAAACAAAACTGAAAGCGGATGAGGTTTTCACAAGCATTTAAGAAAGTAGGTGTTATGCATTTTAGAAAGCACTAGAACACACCCGTGATCTCACGGGTCCGTGACTGAATTAAAGTATATAACTATGCGCAAGCCTTATTTTAGTATTAGTATTGTCATCTGATAAAGTCGTGTCGATTGTAAGATACACGGCAGTTTTCTCTGCTTTCAAATCTTTCTGTTTGAACCCGTCGAACTGGAACTTATCAATTATTGGTAATATTTATTATTTGGAAAACAATAGGTCCTGGAATTGAGTCAACAGCATTGTCCTATATTAGTTATAAATAAAGTTAAATTCTTTGTTTCACAGTTTTACGTCATGCCCACTAACAAATAGAAAACTGTACCTATACGCCTTATTTTAAGTCCAGATTTTTAGTATTCGTATTGTTATCTTAGAAAGTCTTACTGATTAAAATACTACAATAGGTAACAATTTGACAATTTAGTAGTGTCAACCTTGTTATTATGACCCGTATATATAGCATATTAATCCTGAATACACCGTTTTGTGGTGCGCCTGTCAGATGCGGAACGTACGGATAAGGTAATAAGTAACAGGTGATACTATTGGTATCGGTATCGGACTCGACCCGGAACTTCTTAATTATTGGCAATTTTAATTACGTGGAAAACAAAAGGGCCTGGAGTGGTGTTAATTTTTAATCTACACCTTTGTACTGTATTAGTTATATATAAAGTTGAATTCTGTGATTCGTCGTTTTAACGTGATGACGGCTGACAAATTGGACCTCGTAATTTTAGTATTATAGATATACTTTAAATTTTAAGCTATTAGAATGCAGGCATTTTTCTTTTTCAGCAAAATGTATTTTTACTTAATCAGTACTTAGGACAAGATTTTTTTTAACAGACAAATGGACCAACAGACAGACAGGGTGCATGCAACATATCCTTTCACTCCTACAAATGTACAGTGAGAGTGAGGGTAGTTGAAATACAAAATGGAAAAGGTTTTCATTTGGTCAGAGCTAAGTTCTAGGATGTTTTTTAACTGAACAACTCAAAAATTAAAAATGTACATGTTATCTTTTGGAATCAGTTAGTATTCAGTACCTTCAGCATTATTTTCCAAAAAAACACACACTATATTTCATCCAGGTAAAATAATTTTAAACAAAAATTGTTTCAAGGATGTGTCATACTATAGGAAGAATTAACTCTTCAGGCCTTTATTTAACAGACCAATGCCAGGTTCAAAGAAAATTCTGTTTATTTTTGGCCTGTGAATACCATACTTTGATATTTCATGATAATATCAATAAATTATTGATAATATTTGACCCCAGTGTTTATGACATGTATGACATTAACAAATTGGTAATATAATTTCTGTTTCTTGTGAAACTTGTGAATCACATTATTGGGAAATGAGTCTTATTATTGCATAATACCAACTTTTAAATTGTACAGATATTTTCTTTAAAATTCATTTAAAGACAGCTCATGCACAAGTACTTTTGTAAAAATATTTTTTGCAAATAATTCCTAAATGGTTCAAGCCCACACCATCTCTTAACAATAAAATGGCCATCCTTATAAAAATTAATAACAACCATTGAAATGTTAATCTCAAGACTCTACTAGTTGCTTGTTAAATATCAATTTGACTATTGACAGTTGTTATCTACCTACATGTACATTGTACCTATAATAATTTATAAATTTTCAAAATAAGATTGAAAAAAAAACCACTTAAAAGAATAACTTTAACAACCATTGATTGACAAGTTTGATTGGTTTACAGTATATCTTGCTTGACCTTCCATAATTATTCATACATCATTTAGAATTTCCCTTCGAACAACTATAAAATTCAGAATGGAAAAAGCGAATGTGCCAAAAAGACAACAACCTGACCAAAGAACAACTGGAGGCCAACAATGGGTCTTCAACAGTATCACAGCCAGATATAAATCCTGCACACGAAGGCGTGCTTCAGCTGTCGGCTAAGCATAAATGTATACTAGTTTGCAAAATATAAGACTTGTATTTTTACCATCAATGCTCAATTTTTAGTAATGGTGGCCCTGTTGGTTGACAGACTGAAATATACTTCACAAAAAAACCCATTCATACATGTACAAACTATGGATCCTTCCTATTAACTTACAGTATTAACTTTGGTTTGAATTTGTTAATATGTTTCAAATGTTAAGGTCTTTGAAAAACATGCAAATAAATAGTAGAAAGTAGCTATTCAAGGGCAATAACTCCAATAAAAAGTCAATTGATTATTTAGCTAGATATAGCACAAATAAATCTATACAGGGAAAATGTTTGTTTTTCTGTTTAGCTATATATTTCATATCTTCTTATTTATTAATCTTTGGTGGATTGTGGTCTGATAGGCAATCAATCCACATCTCTCCTTTCTTATATATTAAAAAGACCAAATCTGTGCAATCTAATGCTAATATAGGATCAATTTTCTCATTATCAAAATATTGGCATCAAGAAATGTCAATGAATAATTTCTAAATAAATCTGGTTTTCTTGATACTTTGGATTAAAACTATATTATTTAGATCATATATTTATCAAAAGTACCATATGATGATGTGATAGAAAAAAGAAAAACATCTTGACTTAAAACATGTGCACTTGAAATCACAGCTGTTTAGCATGTTTAACAAAATTCATAGTTTTCACAGTTAAAAAAAAGTAACATACAGTGTATGAATGGTATTGATGGGTATTATAGTTGCAAAGAACTAAGATCTAAAATAAAAATAGGTTTTATAAAAACAAACTATTATAAAGTTTAATTCCAAGTAAGACATCATCATAATCTGACACTTCTGAATAAACACAGTAGAAGTCAGCATGTTTCCCTTCTGGAAAAAATACTTTTTGAAATCAATGCCATTTAAAAAAAAATGCATTAAATATGGTATACCATACATTTGGCTCAGGTTTAAGCTGATATTTACAACTGACTTGTAATCTCCAGTTAAAGAGATACAAGAGAAATATAGTCAGATGTCAATAGACAGCAAAGCAAGAAATTATCTTGTTTGAGTTGGAGACCGTCATGTTCCCATTCATGTACAAATTTACATGCATCAATATTACTTGAAAAGAAGAACAGCAAAGCCGGAAATTATCTTGTTTGAGTTGGACACATTCATGCCCCCATACATGTACATGCATCATTATTTGAATTGTACGCTTGATTTCTAAGAATCAAAAAAGACAGGTAAAACTTTCCTATGGTAAAAAGCAAATTATTATAACCACAAACTTTGGGTGGCATATATGATTATATATCACCTTAATGCACATGCAGATTTTGTCATAGAAATTACAAGAAACAAGAATGTGTCCATATTTCATTATTTTGTACATGGATGCCCAACTCACGCTATTATTTTCTATGTTCAATGGAGCTTGAAATTGGGGTCAAAACTTTAATTTGGCAATTACATGTTATGATGTAAATAAGAAACATCATATCATAGGGAACATGTGTACAATGTACTAAGTTTCAAGGTGATTGGACTTCAACTTCATCAAATACTGAATACTACCTTGACCAAAGACTTTCACCTGATCCAAATCTATTTGCAACAACTCTTGTTGTAAATTTATGATCAACTTTTAGGTCAATGTCAACTTTTCCCAGACAAAATGAACAAAAATGTCAATGATGATAATAAAGAGCATATCCTTGAACAGTATCAATATCTGTTTTTGTATATTTAGTGAAATCATCAACAAACCTACAACATCTCATTGAAAGTAGCCAAGGGAAATAACTCTCCTAGATCTGCATAAATGTTCAAGAGTTGGGCTTATTTCATTGTACATTCATTTTTACTAATGAAAGAAGTTTTTAAACCATTTTGCAATACAATGTACTTCTAAATTCATCATGCTCATGAATTGAAATATATCATCTGGCTGTTTATATAATTGTACATTTTATTCAAACTTAATAATAATAACATCTAAATATTTGAGGTTTACCTAGGAAATTCAAGTTTTGCTTGGTGAAGGAGTTCCATACTTTAATACCACTGAATATATAGTCTGCTGTACATGTAAACCCTATTGATTTTTTATGTCAATTCTGTCATTAGGACAAAACACTTTTTTTAAACCTGTCTGTGAATTATATGTAAGAAGTCTGTTAATATATTTCTTAATGAAGATCTAGACAATATAGCTAATTAACCTATACTTTGACTAGATCAGTAGATGATACTACTCTATCATGTCTATAGAGGACAACTTTCAAATATGTAATAATATAACTTTCAGCTGCTAGTACCTAAGTTTTGAAAGCTAGCAACCTTGCAGAAATTATGAAACCAAACAATAGGATTAAGACCAATACAACTACTGTAGTCATTTGAGAGTTCAGCTTTTTAATTCCAAAGATGAATTATTTGATAAAACAATTACTTTATCAGACCAGATATTTTTTTTTTAATTTAGAAATATCATGGATTTTGTTCAACTTGAAGAAGGATACACAAATGATTATCTAACATCATCTGACTGAAGAATGTTGATTATTTTTAATCATTACACATTATTTCAAGGTAAACGATAAGATAAAAAGCCGGCTCTTTTGTTATTGGCTGCATATCTAGAACGCTTCATCAGTTTGCTGTTCTATTTTAGCCTCTCGTCAGGATGCGTAAAATGTCAATCTTTGAACAAACCTACCCCATAAACCAATCCATAGTGTCCCTTAAATATTCGGGTATCTTCTCCAGTTTGTCACTTTCAATAAATGCCTTTCTTTCACAATCTTCTTAGTGTCAACCAAAACAACATACCAATATGGCGATTTTCATAATTCCTTGCGCGCGATTAAGTGCGCACAGGAGACTTTGTTTATCAGATATAAAAAAAAGATTTAGGCAGTAAAAACTGGCACAGTTGAAAAATCAGCATTAGGAAAAAATGATTTGTGTGAGATAATTTCTTTAATATTACAAAATATAGTTTTACACGGAAGATAGTTTACTTTTCTTGACAAAGGTGAAAACGAAACTGAAAGTTGAAAGAGAAGATAACTCTACTTTAAAAGGGGCCCACTTTGGTGAAATACCTCATGTACGAGCGGGCGAGAAATACAATTAATAGACATTAATTAATTAACTAGACATGATCAGCACTAAAATAATGTTGATGGATCGTTTAAAAGGCGCGATAAAATTGATGCGGTAAACATTATGGCTTGCATTTAACATTAGAAGTTCAAGTTATCTCACGTTTGGGTGAGATTACTATAAATGTATGTTTAGTCAGAGATATATGATACATCTCAACTTAAGTTATGGTAGTCTCAGCCTTCTGGAACTGGTCATCAAGTTATGTGGGTGTTTTTTTATTTATAACGAATCTTATCTTTATAAACCTTTTTTTGCGACAAGTTCACATTCAGTTTCCGACTTGTTGTCCAAAAATGACTCTGTATCCGTGTGATATCACAGTGATATATATGATATATGTAATGACATATTTCTACAGATTTGAACTGACAAAAAAATCCTCCAAGATAAATTGCTGATACAGAAAAATATTTTCGATAAATTACTGGATTCCATTCTATATGGAGAAAAATCACTGTATTCGACCAATGTGACAAAAAAACAGATCTGTTCAAAGGTATCAGCGGCAATCATACCAAATTTTCTTATTTTATATAGATAACTTCTCAGGATACCTAAATACATGAAAACTTTCAGAGACTAAAAAATGAAATGATGATTTTGTCACAGGAATCGGAAGTTCTATCTATAAACATCTGTAAATAATAAAGTCGACTATCAATAGAGCTTCTCGAATACGAGATGCTAATTCAATATAAATATGTCACGTAGTATGACGGATACTTGGATAAAGTAAAAGAACTATAGAAAAAAGAAATTAAATATGGTTGTGTTGACACTCAGTTCAGTCGAAAAGAAGTCACCAAATCCAAAACAAAGGACCAGTAAATTAGGGTTCTTCATTTGCTTGATATGTTCCAAAACTAAATAAAAAATTGTATATTTTAAAAACAAAGAAAAATTATAAAAATCGAAAATTCGAAAATATATGACCAAAAACAACTTTGAACAAGAAATATTTTGTTAAATTTATGTGTTGACAAAAATTATTCACATAAATTTATTTTAAAAAACATTTCAACCAGGCATTCGCTGGAAAGTAAACATATCAGTACGTTGATGGTTTTCTGTACTGAACAAAAGAAGAGAAAAAGAAGATCATTTGCCAATATAAAAATACACTTTATTTTATCATGACGGTGACCACTTACAACCATTATTCACTATTCTTAACCACTAAAGCAAATTAAGCCTCAGTCCTATTGTGAAGGAATTCCAAATGTGAAAGTGAAGACCCACAGCCCTAACGAAATGAAATTACAGGAACGAGTTGTCTTTGGTTGTCTAGTTGTTATTACTATGACTATATCAGTCCTTTTTCTTTTGTTTGATTTGCTGTTTCGGGATTTGGAGTTTCTGTCTTTGCCGTTCATGACTTTACATAAGTCAACTGATTTCTAATGAAGGCAACTCACCAATAGAGACAAACTGGCTTAGAACTTAACAATTATAGGCCACCCTATGGCCTTCAACAATGAATAAAGTTTATTCATGCAGCATAATCGAAGTAAAAAATATCACCGTCCAAGGATTTGTCACGATAGTAATACTATACAATTCCTTGATATCACTATACATATATACTTAGAGCACAAAATGACACAAACCTGTTGGAAATTATTAAATCCTATATTGAACGTCAATATGTACTTGTATCGGATGTGTTTAGAGTATTCATGACGACAAATTCGACATGGATTAGAAGATACAAAATTTAAAAAATTGTTTTGATGATAATTTGACGTCAAGATCAAACATCGATTTGAGACCGGGTGGCTCTTTTATATTACTTGTTGTTTTAGTGGTCGTTCTGCACATGCATATTATAAATTAAGCAGAAACTATCAAAGAAATGTTTTCAATTAAAACTTGTCAAAATAACAATAATACACATAAAAACTGTAGGATGAAACATTGGACAATCTGACTTGCATGGTTTTTAAAAATGTCATGCAAGTCGAGGGGACCACATAGCATTCTTCTTACATTGCAGAAGTCGCTTGTACATGAATCTCTCTTAACATACTGGAATATATCAAATAGTACACAGACTCTTTCCTTGTGTCATGTCTACACGTTTCCGGATTATATTTTTGCAGAATTTACTCGTTCTTTCTTATGTCAAAATGAATCATATTTAATTACAATTTGTAGGATTTATTCCCCTTGATATATACAACCCCGTCATAAGACTTAAAATGCTAATTTCGATCTTTTCAGTGATTATGTGTTTCTCTTGAAACCTAAGCCATGCACATTCATAAATCAATTCTTCGATGTAAAACTATCTTGTAATCAATTTAATGAAATTTATTTGCACCAAAACTTCAAATAAAAAAATTGTTCGAATGATTGCCATTTCTATTAACTTAATACATTTCAAATTTCGTTCCAGAAGCAGCCAAAGCAAAGAAGGCGTCGCACGCAGCACGCAAAGAAACTTTACTTTTGGAAATAAAGTAGCTGAGATACAGCTACAAAAACAAAGAGAATTAAATGAGTCGAAAGTACATTAGACTATGATATTAAACGCTAAAACCTAAACATTTGAAAACCAGGGATATGCAAATACGTTGATTGTAGCGTTCGTGGAGCTAGCCTCCTAGTTTCGTTAGTCAGATTATATCCGACATTGGGACTTCAGTTTTTTTTTTATCACAGTAAAATTAGTAAATGCGTGTTTGGTTAGGCATTGCATATCATTTTTCTGAATTGATTTCCCCATGTTTTGCATTGAACAAATATGCTTGCATGTTCTATAACATTCTTTAATTTGACATCTGATACTTGTTTGATGTGGCAACTTCCACATTTTTAAACAGTTGAAAAACGCTAATTTTAAATGCAAACAATGCTCTTCTGAGTGTGACAATTTGCTATATAAAAAACAAAGTATACGAAAATAGGTCTTATTGCTGAGGCTGAAAAAACCGTATACCTACTATCATGATTGGTGGTCTAAAAGTCTAGCATAGTATTTACTCTGACGTAAATTTGAACCATAGTCAGCAGAAAGTGTTCAAGGCTCTGCTCTGTTTAACTTCTTCTTACGCTGTACATGGAGCATCTGAAAATTGATTTTTTTGGAGTGAGGTAAGTAAAGTTTATTTAGAGTCGGCATATATATACATATTAACAGACAAAACATGAGCTCTGGTGAGCTCTTTCACCGACTATCACTGATATTCACATAAAAAGTCATGCAGCATCATGCAAATACTACAAAAAAATGAAAAACAATCATTGTCTAAGCAATATAATGAAAGCAAATCTATTTCATTTGTGGGCCTCCAGAGTCAAAGTTCTTGTGGCAAGCTCCTCTATGTGCATTGAAACGAGGGAATCAGCAAATCACTTGAAGATCATAAAATATAACAGACTAAAAGCATAAAACAAAAAATAAATAAATAAATATAAGGCACTAGCATTTAATGGCAGGTATATTCAATAAATGCATAAAAAGCAGAGCAAACGGCCATTATAAAAAGAAAGAAAGAAATTTCAGCTTTGAGACAGTACTGGGTGGAAACGACATGAACTGAAATAACATTTTTGACTCCCACACCAGGAACTTATATAATTCCTAAACTGGTCAAAAGAAGTTATGAGTCTAGCCTCATTAGGAAGTGAGTTCCATACTTGTGCTGCTTCAAATTTAAAGGATCTTTTACCATTACTTGAGGTTCTAGGTCTATGTACCTCAGCAGTGATTACATACCTGAAATTATATGAATTGTATTCAAGAACAATAGTCTGGGGTTTTGATAATAAATCGGTTATAAAAAGAGTAGCATCCAATATGGAAATCAAACAGTGGCGTGCTTCTATATCTGATTTTCCAGCAAAATAACACATGCAGCAGATATCAGTTGGATTTGCATGTTCGATAATTAACCCAAAATCTGAAGGATAACTGGATATCATAAGAGTTTTGACGTTGTGATCAAATGGAAACATGTATCAAAGTTTTTAAACAATTATATGATTTCCCAGAAATGAGAGATACTGCTCTGTATGTAATTCTGGTCAAATTGAAAATGAAAAACATTTTCTTTTACATTGTGAAAAATACTCTACTAAGAGGGACATATTTTACCATAAAGTTTCAAATATAATTGTTGATCCTACAAAATTTCAAAAACATGAAAATAATATAATCTTATTTAAATAATAATTCATACACAATCCTAAAATTAACTTCCTCTTTCATCTCAGACAGTTTGAACCTGCGTAAAGCAGAACAAACTCTATAAAATTGCCCATAATCATTGTTCATAATATTACATATTAATATTGTCGTTATTTTCAATACTTATTTTGTTTGACCAACTATGTAATTGATATATCTTTTTTTAATCATTTACTATTGATATCGTTCGATGATATTGTTCGAAATATGCCTATTGATATTCTATGCATTATTACTATTTGTATATCAGTTGTATGGGCCATTGCCAATTATTGTAATTGTGTTTGTGCCAATAAAATATTTGTATTTGTATTTGTATTTGTATTTGTATGATTATTATTTTATTATATGTCTCTGCCAATACTGGCTCTCTTATAAGCTTCTTCCATTCCAAAGAACTGGAAAATTATCGGCTTACTGGTTGCAATGGTTGCGTATTGAATGTGTTTTAGGTCAGGAACTTTTTTTACTAACTTTAATATATGAGAGCCGTGGTTAGTGCATCGGAATACTAACGTTGTGACAAAGGTTCCTGGTTCGATTCCCGTTCGGGATGAAATTTCAGGAATCAATTTTCGGCTCTCCCTTGACACCATTTGCGAGTATGGTCTTGAGGAAACGATGATAGTCCATCGGAAGGGGACGATAAATGTCTGACCCGTGTTAAGAGAGAGCCATATCTCTTGCACGTTAAAGACACCCTTGTAGATTTCGAAAAAGAGTAGGCTAATGCCGCTACAAGGCAGCACTCGCACCCGCAGAGTGGAAAGGGATTAATATAAGTTGCAAAACTTGTTTCCCAATCCACTATAAACAAATATGCTTAAACAAACTTTAGTATAGAAAGTCCCTGGTTAGGTCCAGAGTCACAAATTTGAAGCATGATTTGACTCGCGGATATTTAATTTCGACACAACGGTATCCAAGCAACATGACTGTAAGAAAATGTATAGCCTGTTTTTTTTTTATTTCATTAATAACTACTTTAAGGGGCAGAGCCAGACTGTGCATTGAGGGCAACTTGTCATTGAGATATAAGGTAGAGCACTGATAAAAGCTCCCCATCCTTTGCTTTTTAACGAAAAGCGGTGTTTGGCGGGCTCGAAGAGTGCAATAACTAAGAAATCATTCAGTTCATTGAGTTAAAGCACTCCTTTAAAAGCAACCGAAGCTAGCTCTGAGTCACTAGAAGATCAACATATTGTTACGAGTTCGGAGCTGTAACACAGGTTTCATACTAGCTCTTTTATTTTAGAGACTCAAATGGTCTAGTATCTATGCAATGGCGTCTGTTTGGAATTCTAAACATTTGTTTATCATTTTAGAAAGAAAATAATGGGCTTTCACTCCAAAGATGAGACGAAAATTCCAAACGTCGATTTGTCTTTAAAATGAGATTAGTTTCCTCCGAAATGGCTGCAATCGAGAAAGGTAAATTACTGAGAAATGCGAGCACTTCACTTTTTCTGCATGACCACAGCTGATAAAAAAAGGACAGGAACAGCTATTGAGCTAATCCACCTGTAACCCATTTATTTACTATAATTTGCAAGTACCAACCCTTGATCAGTTACTTATTTATGCCTTATTCCCTTTAGTTTAGGTTTCAAAAATGTGGGTACATGAAGCCAATTTGGCCTGCATAGGCTATGCGTACCCACTACCATAGACAAATAGATATAAGTAAGTAAGTAAGTAAGTAAAACTTTATTTGGATTCGGCATATTGACAAACAATACAAACATAAGCTCTAATGAGCTTTTCACCGAATATAAAAACATATGCAATAACAAATAAAACAAGGCATGCAGCATGCAATAAATAATAAGGAGCAGCACCAAAAATTAACTCTAAGCAAATAGCATATACATGTATCTTGCAAAATACCAAAACATATATATGATGCACTAAAAATTTTAAAAATTTTCTGTTTAAAAATTTATTTTTAAATAATTTATGATTTATAAAGTAAAAAATTCAAATATTTCAAATTTTAAAAGGTAAAAAACAAAAATTTCAGTTGCAACGCAGGCTGTTAATGCAACATAAAAAGCATGAATATTGTAACACAAAGTTATCTACAGGCAGAGCAAAAACATTCTGTTCCACTCCAGGACTGTACAAGACTCTTAAAATGTGAGAAACTGTTAACAGTCCTGAAGTGGTCAGGTAAGCTATTCCATAAAGTAGCAGCAGCAAAACTAAAAGATTTTTTTCCATATGAGGTAGTTCTTACCTGTGGTACATGTACATCCAAAATATTGCTGTATCTAAAAGAATATTTAGTGTGTTTAATTTTTATTAAATTTTGTAAACATACAGGAGCCAAATTATTTAAAATTTTATAAGTCTCAAGTGCCATTGTCCTGATGCGTCTTACTTGTAGGGTTGGAACCTTTGCGTTCTCAAGAAGAGTTTCAGAGGATGATAAATAGTCGTCGTATACAAATCGTAATGCTCTCTCTTGTATTTTTTCAGGTTTTTTAGAATTTTTCTCTGTACAAAAATGCCAAGCCAAAAGGCAAAAATTAAAATTACTCAAAATAAAAGTATGAAAAATTGTAAGTTTATTTAATCTGTTTAAAAATGATCCAATTCTCTTGAGAACATTCAGCTGTTGTGATGCCTTTCTACACAAGTTACTTATATGTGCATCAAATTTTAGTTGGTAATCAATATCAATTCCAAGTAACTTTACTGTTTCTTCACATGATAAAATATTTTGCTGAATTTGTATAGATGGATTTTTTGCAAAGGTTCTTTTCCCTACAGCAATAACTTGGAATTTATCAGGATTTGCCTGCATCTTATTTTCTTTAAACCAATCAATAAGCACTTGAGACTCAGATTCTAATGTTGATATGAGATGGTCATAATCCGGACTACTAAAAGACAGAGTATTGTCGTCCGCATAATTATATAATGTACCATCTTTAACAAAATAAAAAATATCATTTATAAAGATATTAAATAAAAGGGGCCCCAAAATAGAACCTTGGGGTACCCCTTATTGGATGTCAGCCCAGCTACTCAGAACACCGTTTACTTTAATTTGCTGTTTTCTATCAGAAAGATATGATTTTAATAAAGATACTGAATGTGGAGAAACACCATATACTAGTAATTTATCTAGTAAAATTTCATGAGGTAAGCAGTCAAAAGCTTTTGATAAATCCATAAGAACTGCAGCTATATATAAGTTTTTGTCTAAAGCTTTACGTCAGTCTTCCTGTAATCCGAGCAACGTAGTCTGACATCCATGTCCTCTACGGAAAGCACATAAATAAGGGTTAAAAATGGAATCAAAGAAATTGTATAACTGTATTTCAAATATTTATCGTAAAATTTTGAAAAAATAGGAAACACACTGACTGGTCTGTAATTTGATTTAAGTAGTGGGTCACTCTTTTTATGTAAGGGTGTAACTTGGGCTTCTTTAAGTTTGTCTGGAAATATGCCTGTGTCCACAGTCAAATTTATAAGACTGGTTATCTGAGGTGCAACGACTATTTTTGCTGGAATCCCATCTGCTCCAGTTGCTTTTTTGACATTAACTTTATTTATGATTTTTTCCACTTTTTCTGATGTCACCTTTTGAAATTTAAAATTTGCATCTGTTTTCAAGTGTTATTGTTCATGTATGGCATTTATGCTATGATTGTTTAATGGATCATATATAACATCATTTCCTATCTTCTCAGCGACAGTAGCAAAAAATTTATTAAAAATATCTGATACATCTTTTGAATTATTTATAATTTTGTTTTCTTCAAATAAAATAGTCTTTTGCCCTTGGGATTTGCATTTTTTTGAAAAGAAAGGTTTGACACTATTCCAAAAATCAGCACTTTTTGATCCTCCAGAACAGCGTTCTAAAAAATATATTTTCATAGATTTCTTTTTTAACTTATTTACCAAATTTCTTTGCTGTCTGAATTTTTCCCAAGTATGATTATTTCTTTTTTTGGTGTACTGAGAAAATAGCATGTGTTTTCTGTATATGGCTTTTCTTAATTCTCCATTCATACATGGAAGAGGACTTTTTCTAGGATACCTTGACTTCAAAGGTGCATGTTTGTCTAGTGTTTTAATAAAGTTATTTTCATATGTTTGGTAGATCTCATTTACCTGTTCTGCAGTTGTTACTCCATCTACAATTTCAATTTTAATTTTAGCAATATCATTATTAAAGTTATCAATATCAAAATTAGATTAAATTAGATTAAAAGATATATTAACAATTTTTAAAATTATTAGCATTCTTATTCTAAATATATATATGAATCAACATTAGTAATAATTTGAACAAATGTTTAAAAAGTTAAATCATTACCTGACAAATAAACCTCAATTGTCATACATATCCATCTGTATCCAACTTGTAGCAATATAATAAAAAAGAAGATTAATTTGATAAAAGGTTTCCTACCAATTACAGATTTAACTAAATTCCTTTATAAATGGAGCATTTTAAAATCTTAGCTTACATTTGTATATTGACCATTTATAAATACAATTATCCATTTTAATTTTTTGCCTATTATCTTGAAAACTGTAACTGATAGATAGTTACTTCAAATAGCAAATAAGTCAGTAAGACAAGCTCTTTAAATAATTTAGGAACAATAAACAATAAAAAAATTCAGCAATACAAGATGAGGAAAAAAGATTTTCGTCATGAATTATTATTTTCTTTCCTCACTCCTGGAGAGTGTCCATTGTTCATGAAGATACACATAGACCATTGTGAGCGACACAGTCTTTTAGGCTTAAGAGTCGATAGTTTTGCTAAGTAAAGCTAGATCAAATAATTAGGATTTTACAAAAAATCTTAATGAATACTGGTAAAGTGAGCAATTTGACGGTCTCTGATTAATTTATGATTGAGAAACAGTTTAGTTTGATAGAACATGCCTGTATCTATTCATTTACAATATATGATACAAGAGGCTTATATATTAATGTGGAAAGAATACATGGATTGAAGGTTGATATTTTAACAAAAGGTTGAATTGACTTCTAACCTTTTGCTAAAATATCATGGTTCATATTGTTTGTTAAAAATGTGGAATACAAAAATGTATATATATGCATTTATTAATAAATAGCTGAAATAAAAACTTTGCATCAAAACCCTTTGCTTGTCATTTGACCCCTTAGGTGTCTAAAAAAATCATTTGAATATTGAATTTTAATTTTTTATTCAACTCTTTTGAAATTAAAATACAAAATTTAAATCACTACCAAGAAGCATGTACAATAAATGTATTCTGAAAATTCATGGTCCTTTAAAGAAGACAAAGAGTTAGGTGTTATAAATGTTTGATCAACACCTGATAGATACACATCTTTTTAATTGTCCTATTTAACTAGCTTGAACCTGCCTTTATATATAAAATATATAACTATGATGTAGAATTTTGATAGGGAACTAACTAATTTGCCAATCACGAAATGTTGGCCTACTTAAGATCGATTGATACCATATCACAGGTGATATTACTGTAAATGGTAAGTGCTTCAATACTGAATATCTTTAAATTTTTTTAAAATAATTTCATAAATCAGTGCTATTTATTATAATCTAAATGCTTTGAACGTTACATTTTTTTTTCAAATGTACTTGGACTCTGTTGGAAAAACTATTAGGAGAGAATTTATTGTTTACTTATAGTTACGTATACCTAGATTACACTTGTAATTAATAACAATAAATTTTTGTTTTCACATTAAATCTCAATATAAAATGCATCATATATCTTTAAGATACTTATTACGTTCATTTGGATATCGATATTTCTGAAATGGCAAAATGTCCATTATTATTATACAGAGTAAAAACAGTCTTCATTTTAATTTTGACGCATTGGTTTGTAAATAAAATAGAGTCAAAGAGACAACAACCTGACAAAAAACTAAAAACAACCCCAGGCCACAAATGGGTTTTCAACCCAGCAAGAAAATCTTGCACCTAGAGGCGGCTTCAGCTTGATCCTTACCCAAATTATTCCACACTCAAATTAGAGTCTTCCTTTTGAACCCTTTTTATTGACAGAATAAATATAGTTGTTAATTTCCTTGTCATTTGGTTTCTTTTGGAGAGTTGTCTCATTGGCAATCAAACTACATCTTATTTTCTATAAAGACATGTAAATGAAGTGGGTAAAAAGGAATTCTTGTTAATGACCTTATTGTTATGTATGAAACAAGGATGTATAAACACATAAAAGTCCACACACACTATGGAACACACTTTAACAGTAAATAAACTCACTAAAATGTAAAGTATCAATATATTAGAAATAAAATGTCAAACCCAAGATCTTCCTGAGATTGAAAAGATGAGCCTAAATTAAATAAAGATCTCTACAACCAACACATAAAACCTCAAAGGACAAAAAAATATCAAGATATGAATAAAGGCAGGTTTCTGTCTTATGACATGCACTTTACATGTGTCTAGTTTTAGATAGAATCTATCTTATTGAGTTGAAAGGATACATCAGATACAACATATGCATACCTGTAACATGTACTGGAGTATGTTGTTTAAAACCCATAAAGTTAAAATCATGCCATACATAAAATGAATAAAGAAGGTTTAAATGGATGCACTGTATACTGTAATATATAATGCAAACATGTCCTTGAGTTTTTTCTTTTACTATCAGGTACACTTGATCAGTCAAAGTGATTTAAGTGAAATTCAATAGTCAAGATTCAATATTACATATTCTTCTATTATAAATCGATACTATTTGCTCAATGTTCAAAAGTCAAATGATTTATAATAGTAATCTGGATTTATGACATAAAGACCAAAGACTTTTAAATCTAATAAGGTTAGTCAGTTTAAATTTTCTTAAAAATAAAATGGTAATCTTTTCAATTTGATTATCTATCTTTTCAGAACAGTGCTCATTTTAGTTCAGGTTTATTTATGTAGATTTTAAACATAAAGTTGGCCAGATAATATGTAATTTCTTTTTTCAAATTGTCAATAATAGGTCTATGTTTGCATTATTTTTTGAAGAAAAATTATGTACATGGTAAAATTTGATTTTGACAATTTGGACTTTATTTTGGCAATGATGAAGGCATGATTTATCTCATATGATAAGTTGTTGATTTTCCTATATATCATGTATATACTTACTTGATAGGTAAGTTATTCTGGTACACTTTATTCTGTCTACTTCAAAAAAGCCATGGTATATTGGTGTGAGACTTTGCATTTGTGCCAATTGGCAGTTTATTTGCGGCAGACACACTTTTTAATTTACACCAAAAATCAAAATATTTCATTTGCATCATTACACTATTTATAAGGTAAGATTTTAAATAATAGAAAGACAATTTTTATTTTTTGTTTATATTAATTACTTCTATTTGCCAGCATTACATGTTTCCTGTCAGCATCAGGGGGAGGTTAAAGAAGAATATTTAGAAGGATAAGTTCCTAAGATTTTTATAAGGTTAAAATCCAATATCTACAGATTGTGCTTGCAACATCAATGACAGTACGGTGTGTGTCCCATGTTTCTATTCTTCAATAATCAATACACAGAAACACTGGAAAATCTGTTAATATGGGTTGTCTTTACAAAAAAGGACTAATTTCACCTGTTTGTCACTAATTGAACTACATGTATGTCAATCTTGTTGTCTCGAAAAGTTGATGTTGCACAATTTTATACTCAAGTGCCTTTACTTAGATTAAGTATTGCTTATTTATAATAAATGTCTATGGTCCTTGACCTTATTTTCATGATTCCACGACTGCTTGAAAAAAAAACACATTTTTTTGTCATGAATTCTCACTTATTATCAGTATAAAGATAACTATATTTGGTATTTGGTAGCTAGTATTTGGGTATCTTGCAATGTCTACATGTCAGACAGGGTTGACCTGACCTTGACTATATTTTATGGATCAGTGATCAAGGTTATGGTTAAAGTTACATTATTATGTCTGTTTCTCAGTAACTATAAACATTTACCGGTATTCAACTATATGTTGTGTATGGCATGATTGTAAGGGGTCATCTGACCTTGACTTCATTTTCATGGTTCAGTGATCAATGTTAAGATTTTGTGTATCGTTCAGTTTTTCAAGTACTTCAAGCAATAGGTCAACTATATTTGGTGTATGGAATCTATTGTAAAGTGTTTATGTCAGTCTAGCAGCGTCATTTAGCCTTGACCTAATTTTCATGGTTCATTGGTAAATGTTAAATTTGTGTTTTGGTATGTTTTTCAAGTACTAAAAGCAGTAGGTCAGGTATGCATGATTTGTGGAATAAATCTAAAGTGTACATGTCTGTTAGGCAGGTATTTACTAACCTTTTGCCCTTATTTTCATGGTACATTGGTCAAGGTTAAAGTTACATGTTTTAATGGGTCCGTTTCTCAGATACTAAAAGCAGTAGCTCAACTACATGTGGTGTATATATGGAATGATTGTAAAGGGTACATGTCTATCTGACATTGACCTCATTTTCATGGTTCATTGGTCAATGTTGAGTTTTTGTGTCTTGTTCTGTTTTTCAAATACTCTTTAGCATTTGGTGTATGGAATAATTGTAAGGTGTACATGTGTGTATGGAATAACTGTAAGATGTACATGTTTGTATGGAATAATTGTAAGGTGTACATGTGTGTATGGAATAATTGTAAGGTGTACATGTGTGTATGGAATAACTGTAAGGTGTACATGTGTGTATGGGATAATTGTAAGGTGTACATGTGTGTATGGAATAATTGTATGGTGTACATGTGTGTATGGAATAATTGTAAGGTGTACATGTGTGTATGGAATAATTGTAAGGTGTACATGTGTGTATGGAATAATTGTAAGGTGTACATGTGTGTATGGAATAATTGTAAGGTGTACATGTTTGTTTGACTTCCTTGGATCTTTAAAAATGTAAAGTTTATGTGATACTTGTAGTAAAACCTTTATCTTTAAGACTGTAAAGTTTATGTGATACATGTAGTAAAACCTTTATCTTTAAGCCTTTCAACCTGAAATCAATGGATAGTACCGGTAAGACAAGTGAGACATCTCAGCATGTGCACTCATACCCGTAGGTACCCCCCCTTGAAAACAAATAAGCACTGTTAAAGTCAATGTTCTGTTTGAATTGTGACTGTTAAAGTCGAGTTTGTGAGTCCAACTACTCCCCCCCCCCCTTGGAAATTCCTGGCTACGGGCCTGGCACTCATGTTTTACTTCAGATGTTTTAAATTCAATTGATATAAATATACTGACAGACAGGTACTACTTTACTTTGTAAAATACTAAAAAGGATTCACTCAATTCATGTATGTTTGTTTGTTAAAACAATTTGCATCATCATCGCTATTCATTTATTCAGTTATAATTGGATTTTCTATCATCTCCAGGGAATAGAACAAAGTTTGCAACTTCCGTCTTTATTAAATATGAAAATATCTGAATGGAAATATTCAGTAGCTAATGGCTTATTTCCATGTATCTCTATTGTTAACAATTGCTTTGCTGTGGGTACGGACAAAATCAATATTTGGATCTAATCAAACTTTAATTGAAAATCTTATGTTTCCTTTCAACTAGGGGTAAAAATTACACTTTTAGTTGTTCACACTTTTGGAAACTTAACATTACTAGCATGATGTGAATATATTTTGTTTGCTTTAAAACTTTGATTTTTGCCACTATATTTTGTTAAATTCGGATAATAATTATGTTCCCACCAATAAAAGGTAAATACATGTTCATATCCATATTTTATATTATTTGGTTAAAATTTAAAAAAACTGACACTGTTATTGCTGTTCTATATTTATATATATTACCATAGTGTGAAATTTGATTTCAACAACAAGTTTACAAATTCAGTCCTCTCTGTAGGCTTAGTAACCTTGAGTTGAATGGTGCTTATGCTAAGCAAGAAACAAAGTTAAAAGTACAACTAGTTTATTTGAATATTTGACACCATTCAAACTAGGTTAAGGAGATAAGGTAAGTCTGTACTGACATCTTTTGCCAATTAAGACTTAGACGATGATAAAATATGGAATGCAACCATTGCCATGGGTTAAAAAAAAATCTTCTTTTTTTTTCATGATATACAGAATGATGACCATCATGATTTAAAATGACATATTTGTCATTTGACAAGGATGATTTGCATGAGAGAGAAAGTGGACATCCCTTACTTCCGACATGAAAAAAGGAAACAGCATTTATTACCAAATCACACATCATTTTCCTTTATTTTACAAGTAAACTAATTCCCCCACCTATCTATTACTTTTAATTTTTTTTGTAATTTTTATTCTGCCTTGAACTATAAGTACACAATGTACATGTTGCACCATGTTCTCACAACTCCTTGTATAGGATTTATCTTATCAACATGATGTATTAGATTCTTATATGCAGAAGATTTGGTTCATTCAGGTAAAGTTCTACCTGGTATTTTTTTTATGTTTGCCCCATAAAACTTATTATGTAAATGCATTTTACATGAAATATTCATTTATATTTATTCATATTAGGTTTTTATGTTTGAATATTTCAGCCTTATGAAAAATCGATAAATTATTTGATATAAATGATTTTCTGATTTTCATAATTGAAATCTAATTTGCTATCATTTTTAGCTCACCTGGCCCGAAGGGCCAAGTGAGCTTTTCCCATCACTTGGCGTCCGTCGTCGTCGTCCTGCGTCTGGCGTCCGTCGTCGTTAGCTTTTACAAAGATCTTCTCCTCTGAAACTACTGGGCCAAATTTAACCAAACTTGGCCACAATCATTATTGGGGTATCTAGTTTAAAAAATGTGTGGCGTGACCCGGTCAACCAATCAAGATGGCCGCCACGGTTAAAAATAGACCATAGGGGTAAAATGCCGTTTTTGGCTTATAACTCAAAAACCAAAGCATTTAGAGCAAATCTGACATAGGTATAAATGTTGATCAGGTCAAGATTTATCTGCCCTGAAATTTTCAGACGAATCGGACAACCCTTTGTTGGGTTGCTGCCCCTGAATTGGTAATTTTAAGGAAATTTTGCTGATTTTTGTTATTATCTTGAATATTATTATAGATAGAGATAAACTGTAAACAGCAATTATGTTCAGCAAAGTAAGATTAACAAATAAGTCAACATGACCGGAATGGTCAGTTGACCCTTTTAGGAGTTATTGCCCTTTATAGTCAATTTTTTACCATTTTTCGTAAATCTTAGTTATCTTTTACAAAAATCTTCTTCTCTGAAACTTTCGGGCCAAATTAATCCAAACTTGGCAACAATCATTTTTGGGGTATCTAGTTTTAAAAATGTGTGGCGTGACCCAGTCAACCAACCAAGATGGCCGCAACAGCAAAAATAGAACATAGGGGTAAAATACAGTTTTTGGCTTATAACTAAAAAACCAAAGCATTTAGAGCAAATCTGACGAGGGGTATAATTGTTTATCAGGTCAAGATCTATCTGCCCTGAAATTTTCAGATGAATTGGACAACCCTTTGTTTGGTTGCTGCCCCTGAATTGGTAATTTTAAGGAAATTTTGCTGTTTTTGGTTATTATCTTGAATATTATTATAGATAGAGATAAACTGTAAACAGCATTAATGTTCAGCAAAGTAGGATTGACAAATAAGTCAACATGACCAAAATGGTCAATTGACCCCCTTAGGAGTTATTGTCCTTTATAGTCAATTTTTAACACTTTTCATAAAATTTGTAAATTTTTATTAACATTTTCCACTGAAACTTCTGGGCAAAGTTCATTATAGATAGAGATAATTGTAAGCAGCAAGACTGTTTATTACAGTAAGATTTACAAACACATCACCATCACCTAAACACAATTTTGTCATGAATCCATCTGCTTCCTTTGTTTAATATTCACATAAACCAAGGTGAGCGACACAGGCTCTTTAGAGCCTCTAGTTATTACCTTCATTACCCTTCACACGCTTAGTAACAGATGAACAAAAACATGAACTATCTTTAATTTGAATTGATTATTTGTTGTTTGTCCAGTGGCAAAATATTTAATGCATTGAAAGGGGACATGATAGAAAGGAAAAGAGAAAAAATAAGAGGGAAAAGGAGGACGAAGGAAATAATGCAACCAGATTTCATGACCTGTAGATAGTGTGCACGGAACACAATCCATTTAAATGGTTTATATCTTTTTGCATTAAAAATATCATAGGCTTAAAAGTGAAGGAATATAAGTGTTTTTAAATAAAATATCTTGAACTGTCTTATCCGATGGAAACAACATACACTTTTGGCTGTAAAAAAACTGGTTAAAATTAAATAACAAATATTTATGTAAAATTGGATTCTTTTTCTTTCAGTGGGACGGCCACCATCAGCTCATGCATTGAAAGGGTTGAAGGCTCAGAGTAGAGGTGTACATGCTAACAGTACCCCAGTTTACAAGACACAGTCAGAAACCTCTATCTTACCAAAGCCACCAAATGTACTGGAGAGGGGAATTAATAGGGCAAGGTTTGTACAGAAATTTATTCATGTTTTAACAAAAATACCAACCTGGTTACCGTGAAATAAAGTTTCAATTATGAAAGAATGTACCAAGCTACTGTTTTTGACTTTACCAAAATGAAATACTCATGTGTAAAAGCCATGATGGATAGGTAGTTGGACTATAGTCAGTTTAAAGATACAAATCTTTTCTGGTGTAATTATGTTATTGGGTTGCTGCCATGGGTTATGAGTTTGCTCATTGTGAAAGGCTGTGTGATGACCAATAGTAGCTTACTTTCTTCCACTTTTAATGGTTTCTGGTAGATATTTGTCTGATTGCATTGGCAATTATGCCACATCTTCCCATTCTTCTATAAAGATGAGATATTGTGAATAAGAACTTTCACAAGTTAAAGTTTTTGTTAAAGGTTGTTAACCATGATGTTGAAGTCACATTAACTTGAAATTTATTCAAATGATTATTTTGAAGTGAACTTTTAAAATTAAATCCCAACTTACCAAGTTGACCCCAATCCTATGTTCACTAAACATAGCCATATAATAGTGCCAACAGCCATGTCTTTCCATGGAAACATATTATTGTAGTGTTTGAATTATAAATGTATTTATTATTGTCCTCTAACTGTGAAAAGGTTTCAAGTTTTAACAAATAATATGATGATAAGAACACATCAAATATATATGTCTTAAAAAATGCGAGGGAAGAACAAAAAATTTGCGAAAGCAAATTTACAGGTCTAACATTGTTCGGTTGATGTTTAGACGAGTTGTCTTAATAAATGTATATACATGTATTTATATACTCCATTAAAACAATATAATTTCTCATGCTTTAGTCAGATGGATACATTTAAAATTTGACTGAAGAATGTAGATACCATTGTATTAAAAGATGTTGTTATTTTTTTAGAAGGCTATCCACCAGTGCAGGGATGAAGCCAGTTAAAACCCTAGATGACGTCTCTGATTTACTGACAAGTGAGGTGGTAAAAAATGTGGTTGTTGTGGCAGGGGCCGGAATTAGTACCCCTAGTGGCATTCCAGATTTTAGGTAAATTGTCACCTGATAATTTAATGTCCTTTTTATACTTGTACATTTGCTAATAAAGATTCTTATGAAAATCCTGCTTCAATGCTACAATTATGAACAGGACCTGATAATAGAAAAAATTTAGGCAATGATGTAATGTAACAAATCAGCAATGTCACAGGACTTCATTCATACAACCAAGCAACTATCTCAATGATTGTACACGTATAAATAGTTTTAATGACAATTTCATTTTATTTCATATTCTCAACTCAAAACATTGGTAAAAAGAAAATGCTGATAAAAGGGATAATATTTATTTTTTTATACTAATTTCTTCAGCTTGAATATCAACTGCACTAGTGGACTGGTTTTATATTCTTACTGATAAAGTCATTATAAAAAGACTTATACCATGATACATGTGGTAGCACCATATTTGCTTAACAAACTCAGAATACTTGCATGGATAGTCTCAAATAGTGTTCATTTGTTAGAAATAAAGCTGAAAGGCTTTGTATGGGCCATACTTTTGTATAGTTTTCCCCACTATATTTTTAAGAATTTGAAATGTTATATTATGTTATATTTTCATAGGACACCAGGGACAGGATTGTACGACAACCTCGCTCAGTATCGTATCCCTTACCCAGAGGCTATATTTGACATAGATTATTTCCACCATAACCCAAAACCATTCTTCACCCTGGCTAAAGAACTCTACCCATCAGGGAAATACAGACCAAACTACATACACTACTTCCTGAGGATGTTGTATGACAAGGGCAAATTACTCCGCATGTACACGCAGAATATCGATGGTTTAGAGAGATGTAGGTCTTAAGGATATTTATTTATAAAGAAAATATGTAAGAGTATATATCAATGAAACAACAACAAAAATATTTTGTTTTAACTGTGACTGAAACCCTTTTGTATTACAGCAAATTGCTGCTCAGATACAATCTAAAATTGATTTGATATTTAGAACATGTATTTAATTATTGCAAAGTGTCTCATTAGCCAAACAACTGCTTTCTTTTGTATGATGCTGGTGAATGAGTGTATGGCAAAGAATATGTTTGTTACACAAGAATAAAATGAACAAAAAATAAATTAATAGATTATATTATTATTATTTTTTCTTAAAATGTTAGATTGAAGAAAAACTATTGAAAAAGATTCATCCATTTATACATGAGCTTAACATGTTTTCATGATATTTTTGCAGTGGCAGGATTACCACCAGAGAAGTTAGTAGAGGCTCATGGGACATTTTCCTGGGCTACATGTACAATATGTGGTAGTAAGAAAGAAGGTTCAGAAGTCAAGGTTTGTTTATACATATTATTTTCATGAAACTTTTATACTAGCGAATGCATATTTATTAGTTAAGGGAATCTCAAACTTGAAGTGACAAGAAGTTAATGTTATCTGTATTAAGCCTGTGCAGTATAAATTCCCCTTAGCTTGAAAGCCATCTACACTACAATACTACATGATTGATTTTGATGCACCACAACCACAACATGGCATCAAACATTTTATGTAAAATTCCCTTTGTGCAAAATATCTTTTCCAGATTATTATGAAGAACAATTTTTATTATAGTAAATTTGTTGTGACAAAAATGTAGAAAACAGACACTTTAATTAACAAAAAAGTTAAAACATAAATGAACCACGATACACCCTAATTAAAATTCTTTAAAATATTGAATCTCAAGTGTTTAAGAAAGAGAAATTTGGATACCATTCAGAAGGTAGATTAATGTTTATAGTTCATAAAATATTGCTAAGACCACTCATTCATTGAGACATGTAGAACAAAAACTCTCTATGTCATTTGAACATTTACTCAGGAAATAAAATGATTACTGGTATTGATACATCAGGGGCAACAACTGCTCAATAATTGACTGAAGGGAGTAAATTAATGAGAAATCAAATGTATGATTTTGTACAATAAAAAGATTTATTTTTATATCTTTATTTTTAGGAAAGCATTTTCAAAGACAGATTACCTAAATGTGGCAAAAGAGGCTGTCCTGTAAGTAGATCATATAGTGTCTGTTCAATATCCATAATTCCTTCAGTAGTTTTCTGGGTTTTTTTCAGAGTGTTATATATTTGTCCTTTTAAAGAATCTGGTGTTCATGACAGATCTTTGGTAATCTTTGTTCAACAACACCACTTCAGTTGGTTTAGAGCTAGACACTTGTCTAGTGTTAAAGACTGTCTGTGGCACTCCAGATGCTTTCAGATTTAGGTGTTGTCTGTTGACATCTTTCCCAAATTTGCTTTTTATATCCATACTTGTAAGATTTATATGCATTCAAAATATATGAGCAAATGTATATTAAGGAGATTTTTGTCTTGCCTGCAATGTCAATAAATATAAAGTTTTTCTGCTTAAGTCAGTTTGATATACTGTGGATTCATTAATATTCGTTGGATACCAATTTTCGTGGATTTCGTGGGAACAGGGGTACCACGAATTTAGATGTTCAAAGAAATATAAATTTTCCAAAGGAATGCATACAAACTTTTCCAAAACAACGAATTTAAATATCCTCGAATATGTGAGTTTTTCGCAATCCACGAAAATTGGTACCCACGAAAATAAATGAATCCACAGTATAATGTGTGATAGATCAATGATATTTTCTAAAAAAAAAAAAATATTTGTTATAATAAAAAAAATCTTAAATAACTTGCTGATTCATCTACATATTATATTAGAATTCTGTATATCTAAAAAGTAACATTTGAATTTTTCGATATTTAATAGGCTCTTCAATGAGGCAGATCAATAATAACAATCCCTTTATTGTTTATTATCATAATTTATATTTAATTGCAGGGTATTGTAAAACCTGATATTGTGTTCTTTGGAGAAGACTTACCACAGAGATTTTATTTGTACCTCAGAGACATGTTACAAACTGATCTAGTCATTGTTATGGGAACCTCATTAGAGGTAAGTCAGTAATCATTCTAATTCAATATAGTTTGTAACAATCATTTTGATTGGATAATGACGCAAACTTTCATGGCATCAATTCACAGTTGATGCTATGAAATGTATGTGCCAGCTCAAACAGTGTATGACAGATTTTAAATGTATGGTTTGATGTTGTTTTCTGTCAGTTTCATTAGAAGGGAGATAGAAATATTGTATTTTTAACTCCTAAGCCATAAAATGGTGATTTGTTGGTCACAAATACCTGCTAATGCGTTACCAGTAAACTTAATTTGCGACCATTAAATCACCTGTTGATCAGAGCTGAAAATATGACACCATTATCTCCTAAATCATGTTATTTCATTTTATTATTTAAAAATGTTTTTCTGTTACAAATAATGATGTATTGTTCTATGTGTACATGTTATGCTGCCCATCAAGGGCCCTTGATTGGAATAATAAAATATTCTTATTCTTATTGTTATGAAAAAGAAAAAAATATAATAAATAATAAACCATCCAAGCAAAACATACATTCTAGGGAATAAGTCAGTGCATGTGAAAAAGTACAAATAATAATTCCTTTGCAAATGATAAAATGAGACTCAACTATACATTTTTAACATTGCATCCACTAAAATGGATAGTAGTTACGATTTCCATTAAAAATTATTCTTTTATCTTAATGCAGGGTTTTGTACAAAAAGTTTAAAAAAGAAGTATAAATAAACCCATCACTGTTTACTTCCCATGTAGCATTTAGAAGCATTTTACCGTTTTATACCTGAATTAAATTTTTGTCTACCAGACAATAATTTGATGTAAAACCAACCTTTATTCATTTGACCTATGTTGAACTTAACTTGGCAGTCTTAAATGTACACTCCCACGTTGTCCCTCAAAGAGAAAATGTTGAAAAATAGAGTGTTAAAAGATCTTAAAATAGAATGATAAAATAAATTTTAAAAAAAACACATTTGAGCTTTTTCATAAATTTGCATTGAAATTACAATATTTTTGTGTACAATGTTCTAAATCTGTTTAAATATGTTACTGTTATTTTAGGTGCAGCCATTTGCAGGTATTATAGATACTGTGAAGTATGGTGTACCACGTGTGTTATTTAACTGGAATGCTGTTGGTCCATTTAAAAATGGTAAACGGTCTCAGGATGTTGTAGCATCAGGTAAATATTTCGTAGGACATCGTGCTATATTTTTCAAGAAACTTTGAACTTTTACTTTAAGATTTATGCTTTTGTGAAAATAAGATTAGATTAGATTTAAACAAGTAGTTTAAGCTGAGGATCAATTACATCACAACGAGAATAGAGAATGAAAACTGGAATGTGTCAAAGAGACAACACCCAAACCAAAAAGTAGAAAACATTATTTGGCTTTAAATAGGTTTTCAACACGGTGAAAAAATTCCACCTCCAGAGGCAGGCTCCAGCTAGCCTTTAAACAATAATGTATAATAGTTGAGGGAAATGGATGCTACACTTAACTCTGAACTTTACGAATGAAACAAAACATAATAAACACACAGAACTAACAAAAGCTAGACATACCTGACTACGGAAAGGTGCAATAATGGTGCAAGTTATTGCTTTGTTAACACAAAATACATTATAAAAATGCTACACTTCTGTATTTTAATGAAAATACTTTGATTTTGGTCAATTCTCCAATGTTTTTTGTAACTTGCTAATATAAAGTGCATGCAAGAACAACTAAATAATTTACCATTCGTTTGCCTTTATGAGGGACAACATAATGAGATTTTTATGGTAAGGTTATTTTGTTGAATTTTAGGTGATTTAATTGGTAGTGTACAGAAGTTTGCTGGAATTACAGGATGGAAGTCTGAAATTGAACAACTAATTATACAGAACGAAGGGTCACTTCTTATAGTAGGTTTACATATAAAATTGTCAAATGTTTGCCTTTTTTATAAGTTAAGGTAATGTGGTATGATTTTCAATGAGACAACTATCTACCAAAGTACAAATAAAGTGGATGTTAGCGATTATAGGGAACGTACAGTCTTCAACAATGAGAAAAAAACATACCCTATAGTCTGCTTTGAAAAAGGCCCCTACAATTAAGAAAACTAACAGCCTAATTTATAACAAAACAATTTATAAAAAAAATATGACAGATATAAACCAACTACAACAAATGAAATACATTGGTCCTGACTTGAGAGAGGCAGATATTTGCTATGCACTTGGTACAGAGTAAAATGCTGTAAGTATGAGGGTTTTTGGTCACTATTTCGGGTCAAACTTTTCTTATAGTCAAACCTGCTTAAGATAAGTCCACCTGTATTAAGCAAATACCTGTTTTAAAAGACCGCTCATTTTAAATCCGTTTGTAGTATATTTCATATAAATTGAACCTGTATTAAAAGACCACCTGTTTTAAGAGACCATTTTTTTTACTCTCCCTTAGTGGTCTTTAAAAACTTTTAAAACAGTTTTGACTGTACTTTCATAAAACACATATATTTTTTTTATATTTCAGTGTTCTCCTGAATATGCTAAAAGAGCAGCTAACAGACCAAAACAAAAAGCTACAACACAACCTATTACAAATGCTTTTTGGCGGAGGCGTATGGAGAGTTCTTCTGACGAATCTTCTGATTCAGAGACAGAATCATCATCTGAGAGTAGTTCTGATGAAGATAAACGATATAAGAGTGAATCCTTCAGAAGACGAGGAGTCAGAAGTACTGGATCAATGAAAAACAACATGGGAACTGCAACAATTAAAAATGGACCTAATCGTCTTCTAAATGATATTAAGAAAAATGGCCCAAATAATAATGGACAAAAAAGGGATTTTTCAACAAGGATTCCTAATACAAGATCACCAGCACCAGTGAAGTTAGACAAGTATCTGTCAGGGAGAAATAGTGCAATGACAACACGGCCTCCTAATGGTAAAATTGGTAGTGCAAAAATTACACAAGTCAAACCAGTGTCGACTGCTGAGAAAATAAAAACATCTCCAGAAAAGTTGGCACCATTACCTATCAAAACGATCAAAAATATGGAGAAAAATGTTCCGTCAGGTAGACCAAAACTATTGGAGAAAATATCTTCAATAAATAGTGAGAACAAATCTGCAAGTAAGAAAGTTAATGACACCTCTAATTCTGTGGTGAAAGAAAAGTCTATAGAAACAGCGGTTAATTTAACTGACAACATAGTGCCCTCTTTAGATCGAACTGTATCTGAACAGGAAAGCAAAACTACTGATGTGATTAAAGAGTCAACCACCAATGAAAAACCTCATTCTGGTAATAGTGATGTTATAAGTATTCAAGTACAAAATGATGTTCAAAGTGTCAAGGATGGTATTAAACAATTAACATTATCAGATTACAGTAATATACATTTAAATAATTCAGTAGTTGAAAATGTGGTCAAAGATGTGGTCAACTCATGTTCTGTAAATAAAAAGACATTGCCATCTGATATACTTCTAACCACAAGAAGTGAACCTGCTGGTTTTACAAGTTCCAAAAAAATAGACTCCATTATCTCTGATGAGAGTAAAAGCAGAGCTGATAAAATTAAAACAATAAAATCTGCTCTTGGTACAGGGTTCCAAAAATTGATTTCAACAACAAGTGCTAAGGAGGACAGTAAGAGAGGAAACGTTAAAAAAACAGAGAGGTTCAAAAGATCAAAATCAGAAAAGAATATGCGCAAAAAAGACAAGACTGAAAAGAAACGTTCAGCATCTGCAAAGGCCAAAGTCAATCTGAAATTGATACATAATAGATATGCTAAAAATTCCACATCTGAATCCCCCCAGGAAACCATTGGTGAGGATGAGAGTGAAGTACCTCCTAATTCTACAAGGTCTCTTTTGAATGACCAGTCTTACATTAGTTTAATCGGAACACTTGAACGTGAAAAGCCACTTGATTTGAATCAGAATGCCAATGCTGTGAGTGATATTCTAAAAGAGAAGGAAACAGATTCACCCCAGAATCAAGATTGTACCTGTACAGAAAGTGCCCAGGTTGACACTGTTGTTCAACAAGTAGAGAACTTAACACTGAAACAAACACTGCCAGATGAAAGTCAGATGTGTTCAGATTCAGAAAAAAGATTTGAAATTCGTAAAAAACGGTTATTTAAAAAACCACCTAAGCATAAAAAGAAATTTGATGATACCACTAAAGACTTGATAAATACATTAAATCCTGTACCTTATGGCTATGCTTCCCCTCGTTATAAGAGGTTAACCAATAGGTCAATGGCACCTCCCAATGTATGTAGTGGATATGAACTTCCAACAGAATATGTCAGCCCAGAACTTTTACAAAAACTTGGTTCTGGAAAACATGTCAAGTTAGCATATAGACATAGTTTGAACTCTTCATCGCCTGTAGGGTCAAGGGTCATAGTTAGAGAAGATTCAAGTAACACTGAAATTGTTGAAAAAGCTGTTGATATATGTCAGTAGCACTGTAGTGTCGTATTTAATTTGTTTAATATTTATTATGGAGGAAATCTATTCATTGGTTGTCTATTTTTTGTAGCAGGGAATAAAGTATTAACTGAAATCATTGTGATACAAATGTATTTGTGCAATCAGATTTGACTAACGGTAGTATAAAACAACTTCATTATGTCTTGATACATGTACTACATAAACATGATATTTTCTGAATGCGAGATAGTTTTATAAAACTTTTTTATGAGGTCTCATTATCAACTGAAATGTCTGAAAAGTTATCCCTTTCTGTAATGTTGTACTAAGAAATGACCTATATATGCTTAAATTTTTATTGATACTACTGTCTCTTTCAATAAATCAGATGATTCAAAATGTGGAAAATCTATGTAATGATGAAAAGGCAAAATACTGATGAATTTAGAATGAATTTAATCTATTTGTACTATTTCTTTGGTTTTTAATGCAATCCATGCAATTGTAATAAATTTCTAGTTTAAATATTCCTCAAATAAGATCTGCGATAATAGTTATCAAAGGTATCAGGATTATAATTTAGTACGCCAGACGCGCGTTTCATCTACATAAGACTCATCAGTGACGCTCATATCAAAATATGTGTAAACAGGTAAAGCCAAACAAGTACAAAGTTGAAGAGCATTGAGGATCCAAAATTCCAAAAAGTTGTGCTAAATACGGCTTAGGTAATCTATTCCTGGGATAGGAAAATCCTTAGTTTTTCAAAAAAAATCAAATTTTTGTAAACAGGAAATTTATAAAAATTACCACATTATTGATATTCATGTCAACACCGAATACTGGGCTGGTGATACCCTTGGGTACAAAACGCTTTTAAAATCCTTAAATGTGACAAAATTTATGATTTAATGGATGTTGTTCAATGTCAAGATACTAAGATCATGTATGAATAACATGGAGAAACTACAATTTAGGCTAATTAATTGTCTCTAAAACATAGATATTTAAATGTCTACAATCTATGTATTCAATTACCCCAGTATTGCCTTTTTCTTTTGATAAACATAGTACTATACAGTTCATTTGACTTCCACATACATGTGCTTGGAAATAATTTACAACACAGTCCCTGCTCAATTTCTCATTCAAACTTTCATTTACATTTATGAATATTATGGACAAAATAATCTTCAAAATATACCTTCGTCATTTTGAACAGTAACAACATTTTAATTAGGTTATGTTAAATAATTGCACTTGTAGTAAAATTCATTGTTAAAAATTCCCGGTACTAATCAAGTTATTTTTAGAAATCAAACTTTTACATTTTTTATATAAGGATTACCTCATTTTAGATGTATATTATATTAATTTATTTGGTGCTGGATCATTTTTGTTTAACATTGTACATCTTCCTAATAAGATCAACCAATCAGAAAATAGAGTACAAGGAATGTACCAAATAATAAATTTTAACCAATGAATAACATTGTCACAAAGTATTGATTTGCATTTCCAATAACTTGGTTTGGTTAACAATATGGCCAGTTAAAATTAGATTTTCTTTGTATTTGTTGGAACTGAACAAACTGGCTTTAATATGTGAAATTGTTGTAACGACATCAAAAGTGCAGGAAGTTTAGTTGGTATTCTTTCAAGAACTGATGTGTCAATAGAAATTTAAATTCTAATTGATTATTAAAGTTGTCAACTTTACAAATTAGAAATTTAATAAAATTATTAACCACAACAACAAAATCTTACATAAATTTGCCTAAATTTTTTTTTTTTAATTTTAATGATAAGTTTCCAGAAAACTAAACATAGTTTGAATGAAATTGAATTACACATGTTCAGCATTACATTTTACTAACTTTAAGAGCAGAGAAATGTAATCATGTTTAATATGTAACTGTTTATAAACTGCATGTTATATTGAGATTTATTTTTCTGGTTCAAGGGAGATAACCCAATGTTCCATTTGCCTTACAAATCATGTACACGTAAATGTATGCATGATATGTACACTACATAAGAAATTATTTCTATTGTCAAAAGTCTGAACATTTCTTAAAACTACATGTGTTTTAAAGCCTGAGTCTTCAATGTATTTTGCTATTCTATATCAACACAGATGTGCCATTATAAAACAGCTTTATTTGTTCTGTAGAACTTGTTGTACTATGTACAGCATATTAGAAGATATTAATTATGATTGTGATATAAAGAGTAACTTGCCTATTTATTTATTGTAATCAGAGATATTTGTTATATGTATTTATGGTATTAATTATTACTGGTAGTCTTAACTCGGAATATTGTTATTAATTTATATTAAAACACTTTTCACTATGTTTTTGTAATCAAATTGAGAATGGAAATGGGGAATGTGTCAAAGAGACTACAACCCAACCATTGAAAAGGTAACAGCAGAAGGTCACCAACAGGACTTCAATGTAGCGAGAAATTCCTGCACCCACAGGCTTTAACTGGCCCCCAAACAAATATATACTAGTTCAGTGATAATGAACGCCATACTAAACTCCAAATTGTACACAAGAAACTAAATTTTAATAATACAAGACTAGAAAAGGCCAGAGGATCCTGACTTGGGACAGGCACACAAATGTAATGTATGAATATATCCCAGTGGTTTTTTACTTCTTTTGTAAATGTACATCTTCCTTTACGTGAACTGGTTACTTTCAAATTTGATACATTGCATGAAAATGTCAGATGAACCTATGTTAATATTCAATGATAAAAATTATGAACGGTATGGATGTATAAGTTAAGGAAACAGCAGTTTTTAGAATACAAGTTTGAGGAGTACCAATATATGTTTCTTACATAGTCTGTAACTGAGCACTGGATCACTCCACAATGCTCAGATTTTCAGTTATTTGCTGACTTGTTTCGGTTCTGGTTCCTGTGTCAGCTTTTGCCCTAGCTCTCAAATGTCTGGATAGTTGGGTGCATTTACAACATTGCTGGGTAAGCTGTTCCATATTGGTGCAATTTCTTTGGGGAAGAAATTTGATCTTATTGTTTTGTTGCATCTTTGAATAGCCAGTTTCTTGTTGTGTCCTCTAGTTGCAGAAGTATAAAATAATAGAAATCCTGATTAGTGATTCAGTCTGAATAACTCAATTTCAGACTCCTAGTAGCCTCTTGTTTGAGACCTGAACCCCTCCTGATTTTATCAATCTATTAATTATAAAAACTTAAGTAAAGAATGAGGAAATTTAGTAAAATGATAACCAATTCAGAAACCTTTATTCAAGCTGTAAAAGTTTTCCAAGTTTTCCAAGTTAAAAAAATATAACATTCAATACAATTGGAGATGAATAAAATAATATGGACTATAAACCTAGTTATAGAGATGCAATAGCACATTGTGAAATATCTGGATTATCAAAGAAGAAAATATACTCTTATAATCAGCAGGTTTTATTACATATTGCCAGATTCAAGAGCTGGTCCAGAAGACACAACACCCAGACTCTTGAATTAAAAAGACAGGACCAAGTGTTTTGAGCATTTGTAATCCCAATATTTTTCTTTTACACATTTTAAAAATCGTAAAATCATGATAGAAAATACAAACATAATTAGGACAAGTTTGAGTGATTTCTTCACAGGTTTTGGTTTGTGAAACTAGTCTTGTTTGGGTATCTAGTTTGTCTGTATAGGGAGATTGGATATGATTGTCAATGACAGATCTCCACAAATACCAAATAATGCAGAAGAAAGCAACTATAGGTCTCTGTATGGCAACTATAGGTCAATGTATAGCAACTATAGGTCAATGTATGGCAACTATAGGTCAATGTATAGCAACTATAGATCACTGTATGGCAACTATAGGTCACTGTATGGCAACTATAGGTCACTGTATGGCAACTGAAGGTCACTGTATGGCAACTAAAGGTCACTGTATGGCAACTATAGGTCACTGTATGGCAACTATAGGTCACTGTATAGCAACTATAGGTCACTGTATGGCAACTATAGGTCACTGTATGGCAACTATAGGTCACTGTATGGCAACTATAGGTCACTGTATAGCAACTATAGGTCACTGTATGGCAACTAAAGGTCACTGTATGGCAACTATAGGTCACTGTATGGCAACTATAGGTCACTGTATAGCAACTATAGGTCACTGTATGGCAACTATAGGTCACTGTATGGCAACTATAGGTCACTGTATAGCAACTATAGGTCACTGTATGGCAACTATAGGACACTATGGCAACTATAGGTCACTGTATGGCAACTATAGGTCACTGTATGGCAACTATAGGTCACTGTATGGCAACTATAGGTCACTGTATAGCATCTATAGGTCACTGTATGGCAACTGTAAGTCACTGTATGACAACTATAGGTCACTGTATGGCAACTATAGGTCACTGTATGGCAACTATAGGTCACTGTATAGCAACTATAGGTCACTGTATGGCAACTAAAGGTCACTGTATGGCAACTATAGGTCACTGTATGGCAACTATAGGTCACTGTATAGCAACTATAGGTCACTGTATGGCAACTATAGGTCACTGTATGGCAACTATAGGTCACTGTATAGCAACTATAGGTCACTGTATGGCAACTATAGGACACTATGGCAACTATAGGTCACTGTATGGCAACTATAGGTCACTGTATGGCAACTATAGGTCACTGTATGGCAACTATAGGTCACTGTATAGCATCTATAGGTCACTGTATGGCAACTGTAAGTCACTGTATGACAACTATAGGTCACTGTATGGCAACTATAGGTCTCTGTATGGCAACTATAGGTCTCTGTATGGCATGATCTTTTGTTTGTCAACTTAATATAAACTGTCCACAGTGATTGTACTCATATAAGATGTGTTTCTCTCTAATAAATAAAACAATAATCTTACTCACACTGAAATCTCACCTGCCTAACTGATTATGTTAAGTCTTAAAGATCAAGGTATTAATAAAGATATCATATAAATTTCTATTAAAATAATTGAATGGTCATATGAACACAACAAAACAGACATGTACCTCTTGAAACAATTCCATTCACTGTATATATAGTTGACTTATTGCTTACAAATCTGGAAACTGGTTTACTACAAAAATTCAATTTTTATCAATGAACCATGCAAATGAGGTCAAGCTAAGTGAAACCCTGCTAGACAGATCTGTACACTTTACAATCATTTCATATACCAAGTACTGTTGACCTTCTGCTTATAGCATCTGTGAGATGGACATTATCACAAAAAAACTTCATTGGTCGCTGATCATGAAAAGATGTCAAGGTCAAGTTAACTCTATTTGACATTCATGAATACAATACATTGATTTTATATCCCAATCATAGTTGTCCTATTTCTCGTAATAACTGAGGAAAAAAAAACACTTTAAAAGAAACCAAACCTTTTTTGGGAGCAAAACCTAAACCATGGAAATGAAGTAATGAGAAATTGACATATGCCAGACAAATAAGTATAGATTATTGGGTTTTCTACACATTGATATTTTACGATATCTATACGTAGAAAACCTGATTATCTGTTTATTGTTCTATTACTGGTCTTTTTTCCTCTTCCTAAGATAGTTTTATGCTTGACGAAAGCAAGCTTGATAACATCTCCTCTCGCATTGTGATGTCGCTGATAACTTCTCCTCTCACATTGTGACATCGCTGATAATGTCTGGTCTCATTTTGAAGTCTTGATAAGAGAATTACTGAGCGACAGAGCAGAGTGATATAGGCGTAGGGAAGGACGATAAGTATCCACATCTGCTATCTTCAAATTTTTGCGGTCGTATAAAAATTATAAAGCGTCTTGTCAGTACTTTTTTATACATAAAAGTAAAAATATAACAATTTTAAAATAGATATATTTTTAAAACAAGAATGTCTATCACAGTTGTTTGTCCTTTTCCTCTATAACTTACTGGCTGAAATATAAAATACAAATATTAAATATGTTGCACAGATAACACTCATTTATTATTATAACTACCACTAGTAAGAAACGTTTAATAGTTTTACTAATAACATAATCATTTGGTGACTATAGGAAACAGATTACTTTGACTTTGTCCTATTTGAAGCAGCCAAAACGTTTTTGTTTTTTTTACATTCACTTTTCACAGTAGTTTTCTTATAGTACCGGTAGACATGATCACCTTGTGAAAAGTTTTAGCCAATTGCTTGTAAACATTTCTTAGTATGAAGAAAGTTCAGTGTAATTATAAAATATTATTAACAATAAAATTCCAGTGATTCATTTTTTTCTGATCTTTCTAATTGCTCTATTTGGAAAAAGGTTTGCCGGTCAATTTCATGATGACTTGCCTGTAATTCAGTGGTTGTCGTTTGTTTATGTGTTACATATTTGTTTTTCGTTCATTTTTTTACATAAATAAGGCCGTTAGTTTTCTTGTTTGAGTTGTTTTACATTGTCTTATCGGGGCCTTTTATAGCTGACTATGTGATATGGGCTTTTCTCATTGTTGAAGGCGGTATGGTGACCTATAGTTGTCAATGTTTGTATCATTTTGGTCTTTTCTGGATAGTTGTCTCATTGGTAATCATACCACATCTTCTTTTTTATATTCTCAAAAATCTGTGGGTAAATGTATAGGTAGGCTAATTTTGACAAATAGGTTAAGTATTAATGTATAAGACAATAGGTATATCCTTTTTCACTCTGTATCTTCCTTTTTAAAAACAAATAAAAAAATCTATTATATATATTTACCTGTATGTAGTGTGTCCAGCATCCAAAACCTTTTAATATGTTTATGTTTAATTGTAAGATTGTCTAGGATGCTTGCATCTGAAATCAGAGAGAATCGTTAACATTATTATCAAAGTTTTTTTCTCTTCCTTGCAGTTTGAAGACGGTCTGCGGTATAGATATATATACAAAATTTATTAAAAACATTCTCAAAAAATCAAAAAAGAAGGAAATTTAAAGAAACATTTTTACTCCTCTTCATTGTTTTTGTACTATCCAGTATTTCATAATTGAGAAATTCCAAATTTCTGTTGTAAAGTCTACGTCAGAAAGATTATTCCAGAAACCTATAATGTTTCCATGGAGAATTACAATATAGATATTTGTACACAATTTGTGTTGGTATGTTGCTGGATATAAATTATCCTTTAAAGCAGGCGGGGCTTTTTTTTCATTATTCAAATTATTTGTTTTGTGCTAAAGCTAATGATGCATCTTCCTTATGCAAAAGACTGTTTTGGTAGCTCTATTTAGAACCTTTTTGGTTCTCCAAATTCTCTGATTCATATTTTTGGCTTTTTTATTTGGGTTGCAAGAAATGTACATATGTTGTGCAAATTGAAATTAAATTAAACTTTATCTTATTTTTTCTGCTGAAGATTAGTGTTTCTTTTCATCAATCTAGCTTACTCCAACAACAAAAAATTACCATCCCTATAATGCTTTGTGATTTGAGTCTTTTTTCATAACTGCTTATTTTGTGAATTTCATCCTTTAAATATCATTTTTACTAAATTTATTACCTCTGGATGTCATGTACTCTTGAATTATTGGTGCAACTGTTGCTATGGGAATACACATGTTTATATGTGGATATGAAGCTTTTGATTCTGTATCTCTGTAAAAATAGAAATACCATCTATGAAATAATTATTCTTTTTAAACAATAGTTCATGCAACTTCTTAATATATAAAAAAGAAGATGTGGTATAATTGCAAATGAGACAACTATCCATAAAAGACCAAAATGACACAAACATTAACAATTATAGGTCACCGTATGGCCTTCAACAATGAGCAAAGCCCATACTGCATATAGTAAGCTATAAAAGGCCCAGATTCATTAAACAGTGAATAAATAATTAGAAATCAGGGTTTTGTTGTCAGAAAAGTGAAGAAATTAAGGAAAGAGTATTTATCAAGAAATAAACATTCTTTACATATTTTTTTTAAATTTGTTATGCTGTTGTTAATACATGCTGTTCACACATATGATTTGTTCCATTCTCTAAGGACACACTACCTTTCTTAGCTGTGTTAAAAAGTATACAATACAGTGACAGGGTCAGAAAAATAACACATCTGAGTTTAACACATTGATTTTTTATTGGGTGATATTGCTTATACTATACATCACATTATGCAGAAAACACACTGATGCAAACAAATCTGTAGCATGAATTTGAAAGCAGTCTCATTGAAAGCAGTGATGTTGTCTATGGTAGCACATATTATAGATAGTGGTATTTTAAGTTTACCAAACAAAGGGTAAATATATCTCTTTTTGTTTAGGTATTGCTACTTTTGGGTTAAGTATTGAAATATCTAAATGTGTGTTTTTATCTTCAACAGTCCAAAATCAATCCCTAAAATCTCAAAAATGTAAGTCATGAAGGTATACTTTTTTCCTGTGCATATAGTGTATATCAAAATTAAGTTTTGTAAAAATCACTAAGGGATCCCTTCTGTATAATATGCCTTTTTTAGTTATGTAAAAATCACCAAGGGATCCCTTCTGTATCATTTCCCTTTTTTTATCATATGCCTTTTATAAAAAAATATTTTCTCTAGCTGCAAACAATTGTAGAAAAGATGAAAATCAGTAATTTACATACACTGTAATAGAATGCTATTGTCATTTGACAGTGCTCACCTAACAAACTAAGACAAACTATAAAACACTTTGTGCACAATTTGGAAATTAGTATGGTGTTCATGATCACTGTACTAGTATATATTTGTTAAGGGGCCAGCTGAAGGACGCCTCCGGGTGCGGGAATTTCTCGCTACATTGAAGACCTGTTGGTGACCTTCTGCTGTTGTTTTTTTCTATGGTTGGGTTGTTGTCTCTTTGACAAATTCCCCATTTCCATTCTCAATTTTACTTGATACATACACTATAGGGGACATAACAAGTTATGATTTAATATTTACTTTGCATTGCTGACAGGTATACCAACAAGCTGTCCATACTGATTAACTATTGCTCCACCACTGGCACCAGCATGAACTGCACATGTTGTCTGAAAACATAGGTAGTTGCACTTAAAATACAAGTTTGAAATCCTGACTTGAATTTAAGCTTAAAATGAACAAATATATAAACATACAAATCAAGAGTAAGAGCCTGAAGTGTTCACATGGTAAAGTTATGGGTAAACATTAGAAACCAAGGTAACTGCTTTCCATAGGGTATAAATGGATGAGATGGTACATACATGAGGGATGTAGTGGGGGGGTACCTTCATGAAAAATCACGGTAAATATTATTGCCAAATGACGTTAACAGTAATTTTTTTTCCCAAAAAAATGACGGAAAGGACAACTATTTGAGACCTCTGACGAATAATGATAAGCATAATTTGACAAATCACGGTACAATATTAACCAATTTGACGCTAGTGGTAGCTGAAAATGACTGTTTGATGCCTGACGGTAAAGGGCATTACTACCCTCATACATATACAATACATGTACTAACAGAAAAAAACTCAAATAGAACACCTAATACCCATCAATACCCTAGGTATAAGTAAATTTTTTGAATTTATTCTTTCTTTATTCATCAATTTTCTGGTGGTGACTAAAAAGCTAGAAGTTCTTAAGCACACCTTAAAAGTAAAATATTTCTACTAATCTTATTGTAATACCTGAATCAAAACAGGAATGTTGTTGATACACAAAACTTTTGATATAATACCGGATGTTATTGTTGGTTCTAAATTCTTTTCTTCTCCAAAAACAGCATGTCCAATAGCATACACCTTATCTCCTAGAAACAAAAAAAATATTAGTATACAAGTATCTTTTCTATTTTTTTTATCTATACAATATTTTAAACTCCCCCATACATGTAAGCTAAGGACAAAAAAAGGGTTCGATAATAAAATCATTGCTTGTGTAATATCTTCACTTTGCATTTGCATGTTCAGATCTAAAACAATTTTTTTTTACATACTTCTTTGTTTCTCCTTTTGTTATTCTTTTGATAGAAACAAAAAGATGGAGAATTGATTTCCTGATTTTAGTTAAACCTTGACATATGGTAAGGTGGGGGTCCTAAGTCAGAACTCATTACGGCTATCTTAATTTATATATCTGTGTTTTTCTGCAATGGCAGATCTTAGGTACAGTAATCTCTGTTAACCTTTCACTCAACTTTCTAGAAATATTTGGCACTTAACAAAATGGCATACACACTAGTCTTTTGGTGATGCACCTTTGTTTTAACCTTTAAAGGTGTCATCACATCTCCTTTTATTTATATCCATATTAAGGTAAATGGTAGATTTGTTGTGGTAGATAGATACTGACAAAAAAATCTTCAGCTATATCATTCTATAACATATGTACAAAAGAACTAAAGTTTCCCATGTTTTTATGGGTTTTTTTTAGTGTGTATGCCTTGTTATTGTTTTTGTTATGTTTTGTCTTTTTTTGTTGTTGTCGGGGTTGGGTTTTTTTGTTGGAGGGTAGCATAATAATAACCTTGTACTACTGGTTTTGGTGATATATGGATACATTTCCCTGAGTTAAGTGGACTGGTCAATACTGCTATATCAAACTGTTCATCTGCGGGTGTCCTATATATAACCTTTCCTTTATGTGGCTTTTGTTGATTGGCAAACTTTAATTTTACTGAAAAAAGAGAACAGGAGAATAACATTTAATTTCCCTAACAAAATGTTTTTAAACAAATGAAGTGTTATAAAATGATTTTTCTTGTCTATTATACTGGGTTTTTTTTCCCTTTCTGTGGCAAAAATAGAATTTGAATGCACTTTTGTTGCCCTCACATGAATTAATCTATTATTTGTTTGGTGTATTTATGGTACATAGCTCTTCGTGTGTACTAGTATTTACTAGTATACATTCTTGGCTATAAAATGCTTGGGTTTGAGCACTCCTATTGTAGGTAAATCTATAAAAGCACTTTGTTCACAGAAATTTATATAGTGTTATTTTCATTTGTGGCGCTATGATTCAAAGTTACAGGTTTTTAACAATTATTTCTGAAATGCATTCTGGCTTAGTGTTCTGGTTCTGTAGGACAATGCAAGTTCAATAACCTAAAAAAACAAACATAATATCTTCTTAAAGGTAATTTCAAGTTACCCTTCTTGGCAGCAGGTATTTACCAATCTCTGACCCTAGTTAAGGTATACCTGTATTATAATCAGACTTTTAACAACACGGCAAGCCGCTACAGGTTAAAAGAATGGAATGTCCACTATCCTGACCAACCACAATGACAGCTTTCTGACCCTTATTAAGGTATACCTGTATTATAATCAGACTCTTTAACAACATGACTACAGGTTAAAAGAATGGAATGTCCACCATCCTGGCCAATCACAACACCAGATCCCCAGTTATTGCCTACTACAATCAATGGAATATTCTCCATCAACTGACTTAAGTTATTTCTACCTGGTAAAAAAAAGTAATAACTTGATACATATATGTCACAAAAATAAAACTTTTGTTTTTTTGTGTAATTCTCAGTATTCAAAAATAGTTATTAAAATGATGACACAAAGTGATTTTTTTTTTTATCTGTGCCAACTTTTTTCAACTTTTATCCAGATGCAGAAAATATGATATGATATTTTCATATTTAAGGACCCACTAGACAAAGTCCACTTAAAAGTGAGTCTTTGAACATGCAAGTTTGGGAAAAAAGAACAAAGGCAAAATCTGAGTCTACTACTAAGTTTGAGCTATTTTAGCCCAATTATTTTGGATATATCCAGTGGACTTCTTGAAAAGCCTCAAGTTGATACAAACATTAGATCAATTTGCCATGTAAAGAATGTACCTCTAATTACGTTTTCCATATAAGTTGTTTCCACTCTACATATCTGTTTTACACGTTTTAAAACATCTGTTATTGCACAAGCCATAGACAAACCAACCCATTCGTTTGACTTCCAGCACAGTGAAGTTATAATCAAACCTACAAGGTACCTAAATAAACAAATAATATAAGCTGATGTAAGTATATTCTTGAAAGGCTGATAAAAAATCTTTCATTTTGGAATAAATTCACTTTCTACTGTTGTAGTAAAATACAAAATAGTTACTCTAATGAACCTTTGTCGCTCACCTGAAAAAAAAATGTCTTCATCCATGGGCTTATCAAACATCATAGACTAGTAATTGATTATATTGCTTATATTTGAGCTTGTATTGCTAAGATTTTTCTGTTTACTTTTATCTATATCAAAACATGGTTATAATTTTGCCATACATACTAAAAAAAACTTCTTAAAATCGTCATTCAAAGACAATTACTCCTGAAATCATTTGACCTATATATGATTTCAACCTGTGTTGATCTATCTGTAGATGTCTTCTGTTTTACAATAGAGTATTGAATTTTCTGATCAATTACTTGCAGTAATATTGCTTTTGAACCAATGCAAATTAATTTTTTATTATCAAGCATTTAAGGGACGACATCAAAAGTTCAATGTAGGATAAAAAAACTTAATTCACATAGTTTTTTCACTGACCCCCCCACCCCCCTCTTAACTTAATTTGGGAAAAATTGATTTACCAATAGGGATACATGTAAAAATCGATTTTTGATATACAAAACTTGCAAAATTTTAACCCCCACCCCAAACTATTTGATTTAAGTTTTTTATCCTTTATCGATCTTTTGATGTCGTCCCCAATACACTAGAACATTTTCAATATGTACTACAATTAAGTCTACAAATTCAGAAATTATTTCACTATTCAATAATTAGAACACTAATTCTAATATCAGATACAATAAAGTGTATGCAAACTTTCTTCAAAAATTGCAATAATAAATCTTGCAAATTTGTCCTTTTTTCAAAACTTTGCAAAATTATAATGCCCACAAAAAATTTCAATTTACAGTACCTGTGATGACCTTTTCTACAAAACACTGGACCACCTTCTGACCCTGGCACACACCTAGCATCAGTCATTAACAATATCCCACCAGCCTTGTTACTCAACACGCCAGTACTACAGGAATTCAGGAAAATCTCAGGGCACAGACCACCAAAAGGTGTGGCTTCTAATTCTAAATTATCTCCCTTGTCAAGTTGATCGTATGCAAGAACAGAAAGATTGTTATTAAAGCTCTTCCAGTTATTCAATTTCAGTATAATAAAACAGGATAACAGTGCGTAAAATTTAGACTGGTCATCTGGTGTCTCTTGTGAAGAAAAATCTTCCACAAATTCCCATTTATTTTCAGGCAATAAAAAAGAAACAACATTCTGTAATTTTTTCACAGAGAAAATAGCGTGGACATTAGCTGAATATTCTGAGTACAAGTGTTTGTGCAATGATTCACTTTCTGTTTCAGTACCAATGTCAGAACTATTTAGAATAGATCTCAAATTATTATTTGAGTCTTGTTTATGTGTCCTTTGCAAACAGACTTCTGCATTCCAATGATGAAAACTGTTTTGTAAAATTCCTTTATTCTGTATAGAATTTATCTGCTGATCAGTTAACAAAGATGAAACTAAAGTACCATGCGTCAGTACAAGACCAGACTTTGTATCAATGAGTACCCCACTCAGTGTTTTCTTATCTTCTCCGTTCACCTTTACAGACACTACACATCCAGTATCAAACATTGTTTCTCTTCGTTTAAAAAGCTTAATTAACTACACTGAGCTACTGAAAATGGAAAAAAATGTCAAAGATTTTATAGATTCTTCAAAACTGATGGTTTCCTTCATTCAAGCTGCATATTATATGCAATACCCTGTGGAAATTGTTTTATTTGTGAATGCAAAATTTCTTGCTTTGTGTAAAATGTAGTTGTTCTTTTAGCACACAACTTATTTATTCTTGATGATGTTTAAGACTTTTTCAAATTATGGAAAACATTATTCATTGTTGAAGACTTATTAGCCCTAGAATTGTTCTTTATGGATTTATTGTGTATTGGGGTTGCTGTCCCATTGACAACACCCCTATAACATTTTATTCATATTGCATACCATTAAACTTTCTGGTAAATTGGTAATGTTCTGTGGATTATAAAATGTTTTGTTAAAACTGTCCTTTTAAAGAACATTTTAAAAAAAAAGAAAAATCATAAATCATATATTCAAACTCAACCCTTTACAGATTTTATCTAGTTAATTATGCCAGTAAAACCAGCTATGCGAAAAAAATTATCATATTGACTTATATCAGCATATTTAAAAAAAAAAAAAAGTCTGTAATTGAAAATAATGGGTAATCATGTTCAGAATCACAATCAAAACTGCTTTATGCTTACATTTCCAGGGCTGACTATCTAATATGTGTATGTAGTCACATACAGGCTAAATATCAAATGGCAAGACAGACAAAATTACCAAGGACAAAAGTGGAAATCCTTGTTTTAACTATATACAACTATTAACAAGAGAGAAAAAAATATTTGAAAAAAATCATTCTAGTTGATGAAATTGGTGTTCATTAGCACTTTTTTTTATCATGTTGACCAAATTTAAATCAAGCAAGGATAAGTGTTTCTTGTTCACCTTGTAGTCTGTTAATTAACACACCATTTTAAACATTTGTTTTGATGAGTCAATGACAAATACTTGTTTTTGAAATCATTTTTGTTTTCAAAGTTGTTAAAATACTTGTAAAGTCTATAGCTGTGGCTTCATTATCTATAATTCATAGGATACCATTTTTTTGTGGAATTCATGGGTATAGGTTAACCAAGAATTAAAATAAGTTATATTGCAGATTTCTACAATTCACAAAATCAAATATCTCTGATACTACAATTAGTCCTCAAGCCACTAAAAATGGTATCCACAAAAATCACATGAATCCAAATTATTTGTTTATTTTCTTTTTTTTAATAATAATTAAGGCTCAATTAAGTTTATAGATATAGACAATAATGAGTATTAATACATATATAACAAACAATTGTTCAATCATTAAAGGGGGAGTCTGTCCATCATGTGTACAAAGGGGATTAACTCCATGTCCACATCAAATATTCATAAACATATTGTCCTTGATCTGTGTCTCCATTTAACTAAAGTAAAGAATTCATGTAATCGCAATATAATAGTTATGAAATATATAAAAAAAAAAGTCAATTATAGAGAAGAAAAAAAAATCGTTTTTGTACCACATAATAAGGCAGCAACCATTTGATTTTCTGGGGGGGGCTATGGTTTTTTAAAAAAAAAAAAGTTTGTTTCCAGTTTTTGCAGAAAAAAATAATTTGTTTTTGATTCTGAGAAAAAAAAATTGTTTGTTTCACCCTCAGCTGCCACTACATGTAATGCTAAAATTGAAAGAAAAAAATGTTTAAGACTTGTCGCGAAAAAAATAGATTGATTTTCGCCGCAGGCGAAAAAAATAATTTGTCCAGAAAAAAAAAACCATAGCCCCCCCTAAAAATCAAATGGTTACTGCCTAAGAATTTCATAACATTATTTACATTTAATACAGAGAATTGACAAGCTTACAGATCACTGCATAATGATCATTCACAAACGAAATAATCTAAATCTGAGAATTGTATTGCTGTCTGTAAATTTCTGTCAATGTCAAAACACTATAAGATCTAAAAATAGAACAAAATAAAAATAGAAAAAAAATTAAGATTGTTTTCCATTCATTTGCACAACATGCAAAACTTAAACACTGCCATATAAAAAGTTAAGTTTTGTTTCAAATCCGGCACCTGTATTGCAGAAAAGAGGACAAGAGTTATAATTGAATAATAAATCGCTAATATAATGAAAACGGGCACCTGCTACTTTACACTTCCGTGTGTATTACGTCATAGATATATGTGTATAATGTATGTAGTAAAAAGCGATAATAAAATGCTGCATAAAGAGAAAAATATATTGTGTCAATATGTTTTGTTGTTAAATTACTATTATCAATGACATGAAATAACACTTTGTAAGTATGTTATGGGCGCGGTTTAACTGCAATTTTCCTATAAATGGATGACTAACAACGACCAATACATTTGCTCCAGGGTCAAAGGTGATGAATTTACGTCACATATTAAGCCACGAAATACCGCCCCGAAATTATCACCAGTTACGCTTTAATTCGGGATAAAACAAGTTTTTAAGCATACTAAATTTATACAATAACACTAAACAATGTTTTGAGTTTACTTCTTTCTCCGTATTAATGTGCATTTTAAAAATTAAACACAATAAATGAAAGATGAGCTCATGAGTTCAAAGTTGAAATCAAACCATGATCAACCAATTGTAAGCCCCGAAGGTAACAGGCATGTTACATGACGGTGAGTGTTCTCTGAATATTATTTTGCTGATAAAATTTGCAGGGAATTAGTCGGGTCTAGGGGATCAGTTGTATTTAGGCCAATCTTTGTCATTAAAATATGCAAAATGTACGAAAATAATGCAAGAAACGCGTAGATTACCAGACTGGTCACGTCGTGATCTGTTGATTGCGATATTGCATTGTTCGGAATGAGGTCAAGAAGTAAATATTTTGAGGTGATAAGTCTTGACAAGGAAATCATGTTGATTGTATGCATTATTATTTGAACCAGATCACGAATATCATATATTTGACCAAACGTGACTTTGACAAAGGTGGTGGTTTCACGTCCTAGATGTTTACAAAATTTATATTTCGCCATGAGATGATTCATATTTGGACTCCGTTGTGGAATATTTTGTTTTGAGGAAAATAACAATTCGTGATTTAATGAAATATTTTGACATTTGTCCTTCACTTTGAACATACTTAAACTGTATATTTTCCTGGGCGACATATCATCTGTGAAACCACTTCAAAGGGAAACGACATATTATTAAAAAGTTTCATCTACGCAGTTGGTTAAAATCGATTATAGTTCATTCAAGAATCCATTGCAAAAAGAATAATTGTCACGTCAGCAATATTTTTATTATTATGGCCTACAATCTGTTGTCAAATGGTGTTAATAGTTGTCATAAGTTTTGAACTTAATGATCAACATGTTTGAAAGTAAAAATATAAACTACAAAATAAATTAAAAAAAATTCTTTCCATACAAATAACATTTATTTTTCATTGTCAAGTTTAATATTTGGAACTTTATAATGTAATCAATCAACATATCTCATCTCTTATAGGTACAAATTCAGAAGATAAATATCAATGAACATTTAGCTCTTAAAAAATTATTGTGTGAGATTTTAAACCCACAATTCCGCCAAAAGAATTTATATTTCTTAAATAGCTAATAATTTTTGAAGATATGGTTTGTTACCAATCAACATGCAACCTACAATTGTAATAAATGTTGTCAGCAGTTTCACCGTTATATATTTGATTTTTAACATACTAAAATTCTTAAACATGAATCCAAATTAAAAAAAAGTCCATAGGCATAAGACAAGATTAACAGTGCATGGTCTTTTATTTGTTGTTGTTGCTCAAAGAATATTTATTGTTCCATCAGTTGTGGGCCTCAATGGGCAGCATGACCAAGAGAAATATATTATGATTCAGGTTTATGAACCTGATAATCAGTATTACCAGTCAACTTTTGTTGATTGAGGTGACAACTTAATTTTTTTACTTCCTGTTTGAAACCGAACACAGAATCTCAACTTAAAACAGTGTCTCCGCTTTCAGACAACTTTTTAACCAATTTGTTTTTGTCTGCATACCAAGTATAGAGCTTGGCCTCAACACTCAAAATTTTCTCAGACAAAATTCAACTAAATCTTTGTTTTTTTACATTGTCAACTTTCAAAATATTATACTCTGGAAATGTCCTTGTAAAACTTAACCATTAAATTGCATTACTATCAGTAATTTAGTTTAAACATATATATATATATTTATAGTGGATTAGGAAGCAAGTTATTGCAACTTATATTAATCCGTCTCCACCTTGCAATGCCTTGTAGCGATATTAGCATACTCGTTTAGATATCTACAAGGGTGTCTTTAATTTTACGTGGAAGAGTTATGGCTCTTAACAAGGGTTAGCCATTTATTGCCCCCATCTGATGGTGTAGAGGTAGTGCAGAAAATTTGATCCCTAAAATTTTCAAACCAAGAATCTTTGTGTTAGTAGTCCACCATGTCTGATACACTAACCACTACACCACAAGTATCAGTACATTTCAGTTTGAAGATCATTTAGATGTGATGCCCTTGTGTTTTGGTCCACCAACAGTGAATTAATTAGCAATCAGATTTCTGGACATCTCTGTGTTAACAATTTTAATTTTCATAATGTTTCCACTAGTAGAATTGAAAATGGAAATGGTGAATGTGTTATAGACCACAACCCTACCAAAGAGCAAAAAACAGCTCAAGCTCAACACTGAGTAGGGGAAACCATGCACCTGGAGACCGGCTTCACCCACAAATGTGTACTACATGTACCAGTTCAGTGATAGTGGACATCACACCTTAACTCCAAAACACATAAATGAACAAAATTAAAAAAAAAACATTCAAGACTAACAAAGGGAGAGGCTTTTGCATCTGACATTTAGAATACTTTATACCTTCAAATTATTTTTCATTTCTTTTTCTTTGTTGTGTGGATCGGTTTGAATTTTAATTCCTTATTGAACCTACATGTATGCCTTTTGATATCTTACTCACTTATTTTCACAGAGTATATTGCTGATCGATAAATCCCTTTAGCTCTTCTTGCAGACATCTTGAAATTCTTCTATTAAATGACTGTTAGTGCAATCATGCCAATGTGTTGTTCACAACTTAACTCTTGAAGTTGACAAGAACACGATTGATTGATTGATTGTTTGCTTATTATCATGATTATCCAGTGACAAATACAAATGTAGAACAGAAACAGGTAAAAAATACTTGTACAACAAATCTGTTCAAAAGTAGTATCAAAAAATGAACTACTGACACGGTCACTGAAAAATGAATGTTATAAAATTAACATGTTACTTTGTACATGATACATGTGATATAGGGTCATAATTACTTTAAGATATAACTTGCATGTACCTAGGAGAAGCCTTATTTACTAGAAAAAGTACATTGGTACATTGTAGTTTGTTTTGACCCATGTCTTGTGCAAATTACACATGGACAGCAGTCATTTTGCCTTCAGAGTGACATGACTTGTGTCTAAGAACTTAATCACAGTCTAGTGCATATGCATGTTATAAACTGTAACTGAATATTCATCTGATCAAGCTGGTACCAATCCCTGAGGTACAACTATGCAAGAATGATTGATAGCCACAATCTATTAAACGGTTATAGTACAGCCATCAAAATATCAAGACTGTCCTTTCACTCAGTAAATCCCCCCTTATGTTTAAACATTTAACCCATCCTGTTGCACTGGTTATGCTAATAATCTGACAGCTATCTAGACCTATAAGGTCTGGAATACATAATAAAGGAACAGATAAACACCTGATAAAGTCTTTGTGCAATGCATGCAAGGCACTGAATATAAGGATTCCTTTCAAAAAAGGGAAATACAGATAGCCCCAGACATTCTAAATGCCTATGACAAAATGAGAGAGAAAATCTTTAGGAAATGTGGCTCATCATCACAATATGATAATTTAATTTCTTTTGAAAAGTCACAATATTAAAATTAAAGTCCAGTTAGGGTTATTAAGCAGATAGTTTTAACAGACCACATCTTTCAATTATTCTATTGTCATACAACCTGTGTAGATTGTGGTGTGAAGACCACCATTGAATATGCACATAATTATATATTGACATGGTTTTTTTTTACAGTATAGACATCTGTCTTTAATCAAGCTGTCAGCCAATTATATGTACAATTACATTTGTTACCTTTTGCTTTACCTGTACACTACTGCTATGATTATAGGTGCTAATCACTTAGTAGACTAACCTCTGTGATATACAAGTATACAAGATTCAATAGTTTATTGACTATCTTCTGTGTTCATGCACCAAGCATTTAGCATGTTTGGGTCATTTAATAGTTAAAAATAATCTTTGAATAAAACCCATCACTAAACAGTATTATTAACACAGGAGTTCAATGATGGTGGTTTTTACAACGTGGAGGTTGACAATAATCTATAAGAATGTCTGGATTTAGGGATTTGGGGTCCTTCATCTCTGTATTCAGTTATTTTTTGGCCAATTTTGTCTTTGCCCATTATTCTTGATTATTGAGCATCTCATTATTCTCTTTTCTTTATTTGTCCATTGCTCCCTATTCCTATCTTTTTTGCCCATTATTGTTTATTCTGTAAACCCCATTGGATATCCATACCCTCATCTATACATCTGGCATCTGTCTATTTTTCCTCAAAAATTGAACAGGTTTCCACTTAAAAAATTCAACGAATCTTTATTAATCCGACCAACTCACCCAGCAAGACAGCAATATCTTCGAGTTGATATTTCAGTCAGAAATCATGTTATGGATCCCATCTTTTGTTTACCACATATTAATCATGTGATATTTGAGTAAATGGACTAGAAAAGAGGAATATCAGAAACTTCCATTTTGTAACCTTTTTTGGAAGAATCAAATGTTTATATTCTTCAAGTAATAAAAGGATCAGGCCCATCAAATTTGTCTACAAAATATAAGTGTAAATGTTGTTTGTTTTCCATAAGAATTATAATAATTGTCATAAATAATTAAAAAGATAAATTTGATTTTCTTGAATATTTAACATCAATTCAGTTATATATGGACATGTATATAAATATGTTTTGAAAAAGTTATAAAAATGCAATAGAGTTATCTCTCTTTGCATGGTACATGTTGATCAACTGATTTTCAATTTTTTTGTTTCAATATGTAACTTATCATTATGTTAATTTACAAAGAAGGTTTTGTATTATTTATTTCCAGGTATGACTTAACATCAGAGTTTCCAAATGACACCCCAACACAGACTCTGCATAGAATCACACTCACTATTAGAGTAAGCAACAACTTTAATGTTAAATTTAAAGTAGTACATGATACACTGTTTGTCTAAACTGTTTATACCAAAAACCTCGTAAAGACCAAAGATACTGCCCATTTATTTGTCTTTGAAATACTATATTTCAATTATCGCGGACATATCCTGTAAATAGTCATAAAAGTTAAATGTCATTCATTCCATTTCATCAGAAGTTAAATATAACAGGAACATGAGGAAATGTCATCTTATCTTTTTTCATACACTTTCATTGGAACAGATCTGTTCAGAGTGTTCATAAATAATATTTCCAGAAATACAGATAATTTCAATCACAATTGCAGTTTGTGGGCAAATAGTACACTCATAAATAAGTTAAAAAGAAGGAACTCGGCAAAAGAGACATGAGATGGGATAGAGAAATGCGTTTGAACTACATAAATCAAGTAAAATATTTCTTGTTATCTCTTCACAAAGGTTCCATGTGAAAGGACCTAACAAGTCCAGATATGCACAATTTTTTGGGGAAAAAGAGGAAACAATCTGACCTTAAAAAAATTGAACAAACCATATTAAATGTTGTTAAAATGACGAGTAAATTTTTTGTTATGTTTATTCAGGTACAAAATGTATTAATAAAGAATGCATCAGAATACATTGAGTAATAGTGATATTAATTTTATTCTTTTATTTCAGTTTGAATGGACATGGGTGATGGTTCATTCATAGATGAATTCAGGTAGGCTATTAAAAATGTGGTATATTTTATAAAAATGCCATCACTTGTCATGCTTGTCTTTGATTATTGTTAAATATCAATAACAATTTCCTTTGAGCAAATTAGAATCAGAATTAATCATTCTTATGGTTTTTAGTTAAAAAAAAATCTGATACCAGCAAAAATCTGATACCAGCAAAGGCATGATAGGGGTATATTTATCTTCTTTGTAAAAATAAGTTCAACTTATTTAAATTTTTCTGGTTTTGACCTAATAATGACAGTAATTTACATCTGATTAATCAAATTCATGTAAAAAAATATGTAATGCCCCTTTGAATTGTATATTTCTCCTAATAGCTCCTATATCATTTGTTTTCTTTTTCAGCCATTCAGATTTATTTGGCCATGATGATGGGGTAAGCATATACATATTAATAATTATAAAAGATGAATACAGCACAGGTTGCATAACATTTTCAGAATTAATTTGGTTATCCTTTGTTAATAAAACCTCTTCCTAATATATATCTTCAAGATTCAACATTTAAAAATTATCAGCCTGTGAAAATACCACATGGTATATGATTTTACTTATAAATATGCAATATATAAAGTGTAGACCTGCTTTAAATATCTTTGCTTAAAATATAACAAACACTGAGACACATACAAATATTAAGTATAAACAAAAATACAAGCATGTATGCAATTAAAATTTTTACCACCATTCTAAAGTCTACTCTTTTACAGTGTTCCGTGGATAATTTGTATATATATGCATTAAAAGAAAAACAACCAGGATGTGTTTTCCTCTTGACCAGAAGCATTGAGTGTATCTTGACACATTTAATATGGAAAATTTATTTTCAGGCCTCCGGATTTGATTGGGCAGATGATCTCATTTCAGCTGTAGAAGTTGAAGATAGACCAACAAGTAGAAGTTCAGTGCTAGAAACATCAGTCGTTAATAACAATCAGCAGTCTGTCCAATATGGCCAGACTTCTGGACAATTGTCTAGTCAGCCTGCTGGTGGTACTGTCAATTTACAGTTTGTTCAAAGTAATACAACCCAGACGGTCCAACAAGCTACTGTCCAGCAACAACCTGCTCAACTGCTGCCAAATCTTACCAACTTAAGCCAGGGGTAGGTACAACTATGATACCGGCCTCAAAATATTTTCAATTTATTTGTAGAGTTTATCAACTGTTTTTAACTGCCATCAAAATCAATTGACTTAACAAGGATGTTGTTAAAAATGCATAACAACAGAATCAATATCATTTTAGCAAAGGGTTAGGGCAAACACAATTGTACCCTGCTCAACTCATCAAATTTTACAATTTTTGGAAAGGGTTAGTACAGCAAACAATCTGCTCAACTGCTGAAATTAACATTACATAGACAATCAGTTGTTGAAGGTTGAACAGCTACCTGTTTCACTTTGATTATAATTTCAATCGTGTATAAAACTACAAAATGTTGATACTTTACAGACTTTGTATTTTATAAGTAGGTAATTAATAATCTACTTATGTTTTTAACTTGGTATAAACATTAAAGCATTACCACAAAGTACTTGTTGAGAAACCTCTTAAATATTTTAAACACATTAAAACAGAAAATACAATTAAAAAAAAGTTATGAAGAGCACTTTTGTTTATTAGTAGTGGCTAACTTTTAATTTGTCATGAATTATTTCCCTAATATTCAGCTTATCAGTTCTGTGTTCTATATGGTAATCAATGTCTATCAAGTCAGTTGAAATGCTACACAATCATTACAAGATAAATATCTATATAGCATTGTCATTAGAAGATTTATACTACTATGTATTTATTTATTTTTATGTGGATAGAGGAAACGTTGGGTATTTCTTGATATTTGATTTCAGATTTTTTGCAGTCTGTGTACAAGTCATATAAAAACAAGAATGTGTCCAAAGTACATGGATGCCCCATCAGCACTATCATTTTCTATGTTCAGTGGACCATGAAAATGGGATAAAATCTCTAATTTGGCATTAGAATTAGAAAGATCATATCATAGGGAACATATTTACTAAGTTTCAAATTGATTGGACTTCAACTTCATCAAAAACTACCTTCCAAAATCTTTAACCTGAAGTGGGATGAACAGACGCACAGACCAGAAAACATAATGCCCATAAATGAGGCATAAAAAATGTACATTGTAAAACATTCAAATTTGGGTTTCACCTAGACCCATAAAATCCACAAAATTGGGATCGTATGAATTGTAGTGACTCCACAGTATCTATCACATATCACAGATTTCAAGGTCTTGATTATTTATTTGCTGGAAAGCAGTTCATTATATTGAGATATAGAATTGAAAGTTACATCTAAAGAATATTTAGTGCTACTCCAACATTAAGTTCTCTTGTCTAAAATAATTTACATTTGTAAATGGCGCAGATTGTTTATACAAATTTTCAAAATTTTGGTAATTCATCGAGATCTGTAAATACAAGAAATGGCACATCAGTGATCCGTTTTATAGATATTAACATACAATTAAATTGTTATCTATATAATTGCAGTGGTCAGCTGTTTCAAGGAGTAAATGGACAATTGTTTCTCAAGACATTACCAAATGGACAGTTCCAGTTAGCCACCCAACCTCAAATCCAGCAGATTCAGCAACATCCTCAACAATCCTCTAGTCCAATTCCAATCCAGCCTCATCCTCAAGGATCTCCTCACATCCATCAGACACCAAACCAAAGTCCCATACCTATCAGTTCACCTCATGTTGGTTCCTCCTCATCGTCAGCCTCACCTCATGCGAGTCGATCTCTTACTCCACTACAGCAGCAAAGGCAATATCAAAATGTTAACATGCTTCAGATTCCAGGATCGCAATCACAGCAGCAGATCATTAGAAATCTACCAATCAGTAGTCAGATCTCAAACATAAGTAACTTTCAGACTCAACAAATTATCCAATCTCAAGGCCATATATTATCGAATCAAGGTCAGGTGCTACAAAGTCATGGACATACTCAAGTACCTAATCAAGGACAAAACTATGTAAATACACAAAATACTGTTATACAAAATCCAAATGTTGTCAATGTCAATGTAGCACATGTTTTGTGTTCAAGTCAGTTTCAAGGTCAACAAGGGCAGATTCAAGGGACTTTAATCCAGACTGCTGATGGAAAGCATATCATTATTCCAAGTTCTCAGTTGCCTTCAAATAACCAATTTCAGATTCAGAATGTCAATCAAATGCTACAGCCACAGATTATTCCTACGTCAAGTGGCACTGGAACGACCCCATTAGTACAAGGAGGTCAGGTGGTTGAAACAAATGCTGCTGCATTGGGGGGAATGGGATACATCAGAATTGCAACTCCTACAAGCTCTAGTCAAGAGACAAAAGTGCAGCCACAAACAGCAACACATTTCTTAGGTTTAAATCAACAGGGTCAGCAGATATTGATTCAAAGACAACCAACGCCTACACCAGGCCAGAATATCGTATTACGGCAAGTCACACCACCAAATGTTCTGCAATTACCACAGCAACAAACACTTGCATCAAATCATGTCTTACCGCAGACAACTCAAGCTACTCAACAAATTCTCCTACCACAGGTTCAGAAAATTATGACGGGTTCACAAGGTCAGCAACAGGTCAAACTTGTTGCTGCTGGTAATCATCTACAGTCTAACAATTTACCGATGACAATTAACATTGGAGGTCAGAATGTCATACTTCCATCAAATATCCAACAGCTCATTCAACAACAACAATTAAATCAACTTCAAAAGCAGGCAAGTTCCACTGAAAATCTACATCAGACTAAATCATCTATCGCCAACATGGTGATGGCAACATCAACATCAACTAGTAACTTGATATCTAGTGGCCATAATTCAACACAGTTATTGAACACTTCTATGATGAACAGTCCAGCATCTAGTTCAAGTCAAGTGTCCCAAGGGCATAACATAACATCACAAGTTCCAACATTTCTTTTACCAAATGTGACTTCTAGCACAGCTAATATGACTCCAGTGACAACAACGGTATCACAAACAAAACAAATGGTCTCACAAATCAATATAAGTAGTAGTCCAAAAATGTACCAGACTATACCTTCAGTAGCTAGTAGTGTTACATCGACTGTCACTACGGGTAAACCATTCTTATCAGCTGTCAACAATGCTCCAAAACTACCAATGACAACAATTCAGTTGACACCTCAAGCACAACAGAAGATAAATGCTATCCAAAAGGAAATTCGTAAACTGCAATCACTGAAGGATCCTACAGATCAACAAAAGCAGCAGTTGGTGCGATTTAGTGAAGCTCTAAAACAAATTATAGCCAAAGGTCATATCAAAATACAGCCAGCTCAAGGACAAATACAATTACAGCAAGTTTCAAGTAATCAGACATCTAATGCCATGCCCATGTTCATTGGTCAACCTGCTGTGTCCGTTCCACAGCTTGGTCATGTCCTTGCACATCACCAAACATCCACGACTCCATCACAGTCATCATCAAGTCCATTGGTCAATCAAAGTCAAGCTGCAGGAGCTGTGCAATCTCAAATTAGTGGTGGACTACCAGGTAAGTTATATACTAACATACCTTTTGAAAAATATATTGTTGATACCCAGTCGGGTTAATTGGTTTTTAATAGTGGTTTCATAATTATTCATGCATGTAGGATACTAATTGTTGCAGGTATAGATGACCCATGAATAAGTGTTTAATGAAGTATACATTTTCTTTGTCTTACATACAGAATTTGAAGAAAAAGAAACACGAAATCAAATATCCACAAAAGTATCCTTTTACCTCATTCATTGGTACACACAAAAATAATTGAATCCACAATATATTGCATCAGCATTGATCTACATAGATTATATGTTAATCTGACTTTTTTTTCTCTTGATAAGACTGGATAAAACAACTCAACAAAAAAGAAGTTTGGAAGAATAGTATGTTTCAGTACAATTCATGCTTCTTCTTGTCCAATTTATTTAATTTCATAATTTATTTAAGAAAACAACAAAATTTAAAAACACAAAGAAATTAAGGTACAGAAGAAATACAAATCTGTTAGATATATATGTACATGATGTCTACATACAATTCAAAAGAAACAATAAACACAATGAATGTAGTATTGAATTAAGTACCAATTATTATGTTAACTTGCTTGCATTTTAATAAAAATCTTTTTTTTTTTCAGCACAAGGTCTAGTCACCAGTGATAGTTCATTTACATCAATGTGCACTACAAAATCTGTTCAGTCTCAGTCTGGATCTATCATGTCTATTTCACCAACAGGGAACAAGTCCCAACAGCAACCAGTTCAACCCTCTAATGTTACTATACTAGGTCAAAGTCAGGCAGGAATGTTATTACAACAGGGACAATCTGGTAGTGTTCTTAAGATGGCAATTCAGTCCAACCAAAATGTCACACCAACAGCTGGAGAAAATAGTACTGTGTCCACTCCTGTGAAAATGGGGTCTATAGTAGTACCTGGGAATGTCCCGATTAATCCTAATCCACAAGTTGCAGTACCAACACAAATTAAGGTAGAAACTTATTTAACATGTTTAAATGATTGATTAAACCTCTTTGTAGAAAATCTCATGTAATTTATTAAACTTGATGTGAGACTTGTTTTAACTTTATTCAGCTTTATAACAGCTTTAACATTTTGTGTTTGCAACAGGAAAAAAAAGCAATAACCTTGCCCACCATATCATGTTTTAGGTGGGATAGTACCAAAAATTTGAGAGAAATTTAAGTGCACCAATCCTTGGAACTGTTAAAAATATTCAAACCATAGGATTTTATTTGTGTTTAATATTTGCTGTTCATAATCAATCTTTTACAGCATATAAACTTCAGTGTCAAATCTGAGGGCCTCTTATGTTTTATTTATTTAGAGTTTGACATATAATGTTTAAATACTTCACTGTTTAATAAAATCATATGTTCTTCTATAGATCGTGCTGTAGAGTATGTTCTTCTATAGATCGTGCTGTAGAGTATGTTCTTCTATATATCGTGCTGTAGAGTATGTTCTTCTATAGATCGTGCTGTAGAGTATGTTCTTCTATAGATCATGCTGTAAAGTTTTGCATTAAGTTGGTGGTTTGTGTTGTTGTCGTATCTGTATAAATTCCTTATCTCCTTTTATTGTTGTTGAAAATTTAGATGATATTATTTTAGATTGCTAGCCATCTCTTGACCTTGAACTTGACCCCAGATCAGAAGGATAAAGTTCAGAAGATGTTGTCAACAATGCCTCAAGAACAACAGCAACAACAGATGGCACTGTTCCTAAAACTTCAACAACAACAGAAGATGAATGCTCAAGTTCAAGCACAGTTACAACATCAGAAAAAGCTGCAACAAAATGTACAAGGCACTTCAAATATACAGGCACAGCTACCTTCAACTATACAACCTGTAAGGATCTTTATCGAACATGATTAATGTTTAAGAATAATTAAATGAAAGTTACAGAAAAATCAGATTTATTTGCAGAAAATGCCTGGAGAAAAAGTTGACATGCAACTTAATCATAGTCAAACCTAATTAAGTCTGAACTTAGTGGGACCCAACATTTTTTTCTGTTCTCTAAATTTAGTTTGCCTCATCCAAATGTTATGAAACGTATACACAATTTTTGTTATCACAAAACACAGACCAAGTTTGAATTTGGGTAGCATTACTTTTACCCTTTTAGAGTTATGCCCCTTTATAAATGGAAAAGTTGCTGATTTTTCATTTATTGTTCTCTTGCTGTAGTATGTCTTAATTAAATGCCATGAAACTTTGTCCCATTATAACATTGTATGCTAGAAAAAGGTAGATTCATCTGTGTTATGTCCCTTTGACACACTCATAAGTAAAATATGGAACAAAGTACAAATTTTCTGGAGGTTTGTAAGTATACTTTTGCAATACCAAAAAATCAAGTAACCACAAAAATTCAATTTATCCTCATCCCACTCATAGCACTGTATTTTGACCTTAAGATTTTGTATGGGTTGTTTTCTCAAAGAAATTGTACCATATTTCTTTTTAGGGCTATTCCAGAAAAAATATGTATGGGGGTGTTGGAAGGCACATTGTAATAATAATACATGGGTGATGGGTATCAGAGCAACTTTTCATACTATAATGCACTATAATTCCCAATTACAATTGACTGGGTGGCGGGTGCTGACAAAAACTACCTTCCAACCCCCCCTCCCTCCCTACATTTTTTCTGGCATAGCCCTTATCTGTATACAATACACATCAGATTCAACATTTAAAGGCCAATGGAATGATTTAAGAACAATATAATTTATGTAAGTTGAAAGGTTTAATATATGATGTGATTTTATTTCAGACAATTATTCCTATTGTTCCAAGTACAACAGCAAGTACTATACTGCTAGAACATCCTGGGACATCACCGTCTAAACCAAATATAGTTCATAGAGTGTCTGTAGCTGCTATCCCCAAACATCAATTGTAAGTACTCTATGAGATATTTGACAAATCTGGTATGTAAACTTTCTTGACAGATTTCATTAAAAAATGGCTTTGTTAATGTGATCTCTGATGTAAAGCTGTAAAATTGAGTCAACCTTTCACAGCTAGAAATTACTACAAAGTAATGGAAAACACACATTTCGCCACAAACAGTGATTACAAGCCAAATACATCATAAAATAAACAAACAAAAAATATTTTAGCAACAATTAGCTAAAAAAAGATGCAATTTGAATATGAAAGACCTAGATACTTTATGCAATTTAGTGATTTAATTGTTTCGCTAGCCTAAAAAGAAATTTTATGTTAAGGGCTCATTCCGGGGAAGTTATTTGTTTGTTTGAATATGATGTTTTGTGAAAAAGTGTTATTTTTTACCAGAAAGTACATAGATTGATAAAACATTGGTTACTTTCAGAATTCATCAACAGATGGGAAAAGATCAAGCTAATGCCATTGTCACAGATACCAAAACTCCATTTAGAAATCAACGTGATACATATAGAAGACTTTTAAGATATCATGTCTTTCAAACAAAAAATCCACCTGATGATTTAGTGAAAAAAGGTATAGTATAATGCAGGGTTTTGAAAAAAGATGTTTCTGTAGATTCATTTATTTTCATGGGTATCATTTTTTCGTAGAATGAGGAAACTTGCACTTTCATCGATATTTAATTTCATTGTTTTTGGCAAAATCTACAAAAAAACCTTTAGAAAATTTGTAATTTAATTCATGGTGCCGCTGTACCCTTAAAAAATCCATGAAAGTTGGTATCCAAGAAAAAAATAATGAATCTACAGTATCTCTTTAGTCTTTAAAATCAAGGTTTATTGTCGAGCCTTCGACTTTTGACGAAAAAGCAAGACTAAGCGATCCTACATTCCGTCGTCGTTGTCCACAAATATTCACTCTGTGGTTAAAGTTTTTGAAATTTCAATAACTTTCTTAAACTATACTGGATAACTTCCAAATGTGGACAGAAGCTTGATTATGATCAAAAGATAATATACAGAAGTAAATTTTGTAAAAATAAATTTCCATTTTTTCTGTATTTAACTTATAAATGGACTTAGTTTTTCTGTCAGGAAACAACACATTCACTCTGTGGTTAAATTTAAAAAAAAAAATAATAACTTTCTTATACATGTACTACTTTTAATTTGTACTAAACTTAGATAGAAGCTTGTTTATAATCAAAAGCTAGTATTTAGAAGGAAATTTTGTTAATATTTTGTACCTGGGTATCTATTTTATCCTAGATTTTTACCAAACTTGGACAGAAGCTTCTTACAATCAAAAGATAGTATCAAAAGGAATATTTTTATTGCTTTTTTTCTCATTTTTGTTGAGCCTGTGATTTTCAGGCGAGACATTGGGTTCCGCGGAACCCTTACAAATTTTCATGTAAATAACTGTCAGTATGTACATAAATATGAATTATAAAGAAAGCAATCACGTTTCGACACCCATTTACCAATATAAAGCATGTAAATACAAGTAACTAAAGAAATGTAAGATTCATAACAAGCTAGAAAACAAAAATGTTATTGGAATGCCACATGTTGGCCGAATTTCGTAACATTAAATCGGCAACTGTCAATTTGCTGGGAATGACGTAACGTTTACAAAAAAGGTACTGCCGGCGTTATTTAACGTTCACAACAACATACATATTTTAAAACAGATATTCACATGCAGTATTATGTATAGCAAGGAAGAAATATTACATCTGTGTCTGATACTATATGAGAAATCTATCATAAAACTTTTGATTTTATCTTCAAATTGTCAAAGTGAGGGGTTATTAAGCCATGAACATTGAATAGGGATAGAACCTAAGAATTTGGCAATGGTAGCCCACAGCTAAAATTTTGTAGCCCATATATATATAGTCCTATACAAGAAAAGCAGAAATTTCAGTAGCCCATACCAAATTTAAGGGGCCATGGGCCTGTGGGTCCCTGTTAATTTCATACCCTGTTTAATAGTTCATACATGTTGATTATCCATTTTTAGTAGGATATAGTTGAACTGGTTGTGATTGAAAATTGTCTGTATTTCATTGTACATTACCTTTAAAATTATGATTTATTTTACCAGATGATGAAATGTTTGATGATTTATCAGAAGGCCTTGTTCGTAAGAAGGATTGGATGTTTGAAAAATATCGCAGTTTAATTCTTGAAGAAAGTATGGTAAGTATGTCCTTAAAAAATTAAGAAATACATTTAAGACCATAAGCATGATAAGATTTGTTAAAATTTGAATATTTAGTTTGGATTTTTGACCAGACTAAGATGTGTAATACTTGCAATACCACTATTGTGAAAAGGTGATTTAGTTGATGAATATGTAGTTTAAACTTCTTTCCAATCAATTGACTAATAAAATTTGGTTTTGATAAAGAATGGACAGTTACATAGAGAATGTGGTGGTGGTGTTACAGCACTTCTATGAAATCATGCAAAAAAAATCATTCATTGACTTGCTTGCGATATTTGTTTGGATGTTTGTTTACTATTTACTGGAATTTGATTGGACAATAAGTGTAAAATTCATTTCATGTCAATTCTTATTGTCCAATCAAATCCCAGTATATATAAAAACTTACTGAAACTCTGCATACCTATTGTTTGCAAACAACCAAGCAAACATATCAAGCAAGTTGATCAATGTTTTGTTTTGCATGCTTTTTTAGAAGAACTATAAAACAATTTACCTGGAACATTGGTTTAACATCTCAGTGTAAGTGAATAACCTCAATAAATTAATTGTGTTTTCCAATACTAAGGTATCAATCAGTGCATATCCAACAGATTTAGTGTAAAGAAGTCATGAACAGGCTGATAAATCCATGTCCTTGTAAAAATGCAAAATACAAGAAAACAGTATGGCAGGATGAAGGATTATATGAACTTGCTGTGTATACATGACAATTAATATTTAGCTATGGTTTAAAACAACTATTTCAACCATAGATTATTCTATAAAAAAAAAAATCACATGCAAAATTCTATCAGAAATATGAAATACAGAAATATGGAACAGATGGTTTGATTTACTAAAATGTACATTTGGTTTGTGATTAGTAAAGTTTGGTGTTTAATTTACAGAGGGAAAAACAGACAGCTGAAATAATGATGATACAAAAAATGTTGAATGAAGATCTCAAAGAAACACTAGAGGACGAAAAAAGGGTTATCAAAAGAAATCCAGGTATAAAAAAAAAGGAAAAAAATATTCATTTTACCAAATAAAAAATCTTTTAACATATTTCATTAAGAGGCAACTTGAAGTTAGTTCACATGCAGATAAATACTAGGACATTTTATATGGCAGAATGAAAATATCTTGAAGAGTTTCTTTGTCATATAAGTATTTTAGTACATAACAATATTATAAGTATTGTAGGGATGACTTAAGCATGAAGATTACTCTCACCCTACACAAGAGATCAACATCAACATGGGTAGAAAGAAAACTCGAAAAGAGAAAATAAAAAACACCAATAAGCAGAAGCAAGCATTACACCCATCCTATAAAAGCAAAGGATATTGAGTATTAATCCATGACATAAGTGCACAGGAAAATAACACTAAAAGCAAAGGAACAGCACTTTTGTTGTTCTTCTTCTTCATGTGAAAGTCACATTGAAGCCTTCAACAGGGAGGAAAAAAAATAAGTTTGAGTTACAGTGCAATAAGAATAGTTTCACTAACTCCGTAAGAGCATATAATGTTCCAAAACTGGCCAAAAGTAAGCTTGAATTATATGAAAATTATAAATGAAATACGCTAGTGTTCAAAACATTTATGATAGCAACATTCTTTATATTGTAGATGAGTTTGATCCAATGCCAAGAAAATATTTGAAATTAGAGCCTGGGACAGATGAAAGCCCTGATATCAAATTTGATCCAAACAGTATTCAAATCAAACGTGAAAGGGTCCAAGTTCCCTCCCCTTCTACTCCTACTCCTTTGATTAAGAAGGAAAGTTTTGAAAGTGACAATTCCAGGCCTTCAACGCCAAAATTCAAACTGGTCATCAAATCAAGTGGTCAAGGATACTCTAGTTCAATAACGGAGGAAGAAATAGAGCAGACTAATGTCTTAGAATCAAGTGACACCAAAGATATGAATTTTATGAGTGGTATTCATGTAAAGGAGGAACAAATAGATATAGATAGTGATGATGTGCCATTAGATAGGACACTGGAACCATTTGAATCTTACTCACGAGACAGAAACAGTGAGTCTAACATTCATTCGGATGATCTCATCGATGATGGTGCTGATAGTGATTCTGACGTCACTGTTGTTAGTGATGATGACGATAATAAGACAAATGATGCTATTGTGATAGACGACGATGATGATGATGATGATAATCATGAAGAGGACGAGGACGGTGATAATGAGATGGAGGAGGATGACAATGAAGATAATAGTGAAAATTCTAAGGGGGATAATTTTGATGAAATTATGTCTCGAAAATCTTCTGTTGAACCGGTTATCAAGCATGAAGACATATCAAATGATGACTTCAATGACTTTTTCTCAAACAAGTATGAGTCAGGCTCATCAGAGTTGTCATACTATACAAGGACTACACAACAAAATCCCTTAACGGCTGATAATATAATATCTAGTTTAGCATCAGTAGATCAAATCTCAAATGATGTATCATACTCTCAAAATTCAGATGCTCATTCGGCTCATAATTCAGATGCTCATTCTACACAAACAATTCCATACAGTGAGGACGGAAACTCAATAAAAGACGAGGACTTGAGTAATGACGTGGACTACAATAAGTCTGCGTCATCATTCGCACATTACGAACCCATCTCATCACCGGAAGCTGACCAAAGTGAATCATTTTCTAACTATTTACCTCAATATGATTCATCATCATTTAATTTAGGTGGTATTAGGGATCAACATTTACGTTACGGTTTATCAAACCCAACGAGGGAAAGCTTATCAAATAATCACATGACAGGAAGTGAATCATGGGAAGAGGAGATGGAGGAAGAATCAGAAAATGCTGACAAAATTAAGGCAGAGATGGAAAGTGCAATAAATTCTATACTTAGTCTTAATTAATTGTGAAGAATTTTTTTTCTATTTTTAAAGGTTGTGTTTCTTGCAGAAAATTTGTACATAATTTAATTTATTACAACAACTTGCATGTATATTATGTTTTTTTACTTTATTGTGCACTTCTGTAAAACATAAAAAAAATCAAACTTAAGGACTGTTCAGCATATCTTAGTATCTGCAAAAAGTGATTTTTCATAAACATGATAAAAATTATGTACTAAAAATAAAAAGGAGAAAAACTTATGTATTGTATCTTTAACTATCTCCAAGTTGTAAATATTATCCCCTTAAATGGCAAAAAACTGTCTCCCATTCATTATTGTTTAAAAATACAGTATGTGAATTTTGTTGTATTCATGGTAACATATGACAGACACCATGACAAATATAGATGATGTCACAATACAAGCACATGGTGTTGCATTAAAATATTTTTGTTTTTTTCTAAGAAATTTTAAAGTGGAAAGTTTCTTTGTATATCAATATTTGTTCATCTAAGGTGAATTTTTGGGTTCAATCGGCTACACGGTAGTACAATTTCAATGTCATGGGTAAATAAAAGATGTTATTGTATCCTGTGGTCAATTTAGTATACACCACGTGGCTATTTGAATGTCGTTACTGCATTTCACAAACTTACCTGAAAAATATTGGAGTCACAAGAAAAATGTCTGATGGCTAAAATCAAAAGTGATTGTTGTTGACATCAATAGTCCAATTGTCACAAATTTCCAAATAGAAATAAGGTCTGTATGTACGTAACATACAATCTATCAATTTTTGTCCGTCCAAAAAAAAATAGAGATTTTTATATTATTTATTACTCATAAAGCCAAATGCTTAAATTTCTTATGGCTTAAATTTTCAACAATAAATGTTTACTACAATTATGATACTCAGACTCATTTAAATGTTTAAAAAAAAAATTTTTAACTTTTGATACAGATTTTGCTGTTAAAGCATTTAGACATTTTAAAATAGAATGTAATTATCCTAGGGAGTCCTCAAGATCATTTGAAAAATAATTGTTGAAATCTGTAATTTTTACTTATTAAAATTTTGCAATTATTCAATATTGTAAAAGAATTACTACTTCATCACAAGCCATGACAAAAGTTTGCTGAAAATAGTTGCCAATTTTTACTTTATATGTAGTGCTAGTGCTTTGTAGAATTCACAGTTATTCTGTTCGTTCAAATCCATTTTATATTTAGCATTCTTTATTCACTTTCTAGTTATTGCAAAAAGGTTGACAGGGCACTAACAGATTTTGTGATTTGTATTTATATGTTGTAATATATTTGCCTCTGTTATTTTTCATGGGGTTTTAATGTAGGCAGATATGAAAATGAACAAACACTATATTCTGTATCAAATAGGTTCTCAAAGAAATGTTTGAATTATGTATTGTATTTTTAACTTAATTCAGAAATAAGGGTCAAGACTGGAATTTAAAAATAAAAATGACATTTTTTGAAAGTGTGAAATTTACTAATAACACTAACTCGAGCAATTTACATACACTGGTAAATTGCATAGATATGATATTCAAATTTTCTAGACTTTAGATTTGCCTAAAATACATTTTTAATAGATAACTAACAAGGAAGACCAGAATGTATTAAAAAATTCAAAAAAAAAAATTCTTGGAAATTGTGATAACAAATCTGTATTTATAAATGATTTAATAAAAAAAAAAAATGTTTATGGTTGTTTGAGCAAACAAAATTGAAAAGAACTAACAAAGTTGTGAGAAAAAAAAATTAAGCAGACAAATTATTTTGTAAGTATTTAAAAAGAAACTTACAAAATACTGAATTTAAAGTTTTCATTTCTGTTTTACACTAAAAAGTGCAATCTGGAACAACCCATATCCAGTAAGCCCAAAACAAAAGCATTGTAATTCAAATACATAAAACATATGTAATGCACTTAAGGTATCCTACACTTAACTTAATTTACTTTTTTAACATGTACATAAATGCCCTGGACCTTTTTGTATTGTGTATTACCAAAGGCCATTAAGTTACAAATGTGAAAAAGAATTGCCAAAACTATTGATAATGTGAAATAAATTATATTATATATGTCAGATTCATTTGTCATTATTTATTTTTTAGATTTATTTTGTAATTTTGTACTGAACGCTGAATGTTCTGCGTAGTCAATATTCATTTGTTAATAATACACCCATATTTTCATGTTTTTGTAGAGTTGTCTACCTTTAGCCATACATATAGGATTGTTTAGATTGGTGCTTTAAAAAGATATTTTGCAATTCTATTCTGCTTAATCCATTCAATTTATTCTTCATGAATCAGTTATGATTACTTTAAAATTACTAAATTAGTGCATTCTTAATAGAGATATGAATTTATCAGTTTTAAATTTACATATATGGCCATGGTTTGAAACAGGACAACATGAAGGAATTCTATTTGAGTCAAAACTTTTTCTCATGTTTAACAATAAGAGGAACCCGTATTATTTCCATTGGCATTACAGAGAATTTGGCAAGGCATTATTGGAAACTAGAATTAAAATTTTATTGTGTAAAAAAAGTTATTGCTATTTTAATTTCAAAATAGTCATCTTGCAGGAGGTAGGCATGTTGGTTGACTCAATTGCAAGGAATGAGAGGAAGATAATATTTCACATAAATTTTGAATTTCATGTTAAAAGAATATTTCAGTAAAATAACGAGGTATTAATTAAGATAGTTGTTTTTCCGTTTGCAAGTAAATTCTGTTAGTAAGAGATCTAAACCAAAGGATATCTGTATTTTAGTATAAAAGGCTACTCTGGTATTACTTTTTGTATATATTGATAAACTAATAGAAAGAAATATTCGTTTTGCTGGTCAAATTTTATGAAAAAATGGGGTTTTAAATCTGATATAATGAAATTTGTAATTATATTGCCATTTTATAAAGAATTGTGCTATGATTTGAAGAAATCCAATGACAGATGTACTTGCATCCCACCAAATAATCAATTATTGACCAATCAAAACTGCTGTATTTATTGCCATCATGTCATGTGTTGTTATTGTTTATGTCACATTGTGCTGCATATCATGTCAAAATCTGTTGAAGAAACATTTGTATAAAAAACAGGAAATAGATTTTTGTTTTGTCTTTTTTTTTTTGTCTTTTTAACAGATTGATGTATATCCATTGGCTTAGGTTTGAAAAATTTCCGAACTAACTGTTAGGTACATGTGCACATGTTAAATAACTGCTAGTGCATATAATATACTTAAGTTCCTGGTTTAAAGGAGGAAACGAGCTTGCATTAACATATTACAACATATGATTTATAATGAAACTGTAATTTTCTTATGCACCTCTAACAATTGTAGGTAGCATTATGTTTTCTGGTCAGTCATTCTGTTCATTTGTCTATGCCTTATCAGGTGAAAGTTTCAGTTTGTAAGGATGTCTTTACCATGAAGTTGTGGTCACATTAACTTGAAATTTGGTACTGGAACACATGTTTACTATGATCTTAACTTTTGAAAATAAATGCCATTTTGAGGTTTCAACCACAATTTCCTGGTTTGCTGAACATAAAATAGTTAGTTTGTAACCAGTACATTCTAATGTTAAAAGTTTCTGGTTAAGGTGGTTAACCATTAATTTGTGGTCACTTCAAATTCATTACACATATTCATAAGTATATGTGTTTATTGAAAATAACATGTTCACTGTACATGGCAATGTGATTGTGTGAAACCAATACATTCTCAGGTGAAAGCTTTTGACAGTTTTCCATGAAGCTGTGGTCATATTTAAGTTAATATACATGTCCATTATGATGATCATATTTAAATTTTGTGGCAAATTGCTGTTTTGACCCTAATTTTACATTTCATAGCACTTTGATCTCTGATAGTTCCAGCAGGGCATGGTGTCTTATGGACACATTCTTGTGGAACTGGCAATTTTATTGAGTTTTAGTCTTGACTATGCATTTTTGACCACTGTACATTGAGTAGTCATCATCAATACATATTAATCAGAAACCACAGATATCATCTACTTCAGAATCATTCTTTGTAAGGATAAAAAAAAAATGAGAAATGCATTCACATGGATTTACATTATTTTTACCTGCATCACAAAAGCTGAAAGTAGATCTAGTAGAAGTTCTACTCCTTGTAGCAACTTACCTTTTGCCAATAGTTTGAATTGTTTAATACAGACAATAACTTGTGTTTAAGGATGTACCTAGGTAATCTAAGGTAAAATTAAATGAATCAAGAATTCCAAATTGATACTTTAAGCTGGAAGAGTATTAGTTAAGGATCAAAATAAGCTAAAAATATTTAGGTCATGGAGCTCCTTTTCGAAATATTAGATTTATAAATTATGGTGGAAAAAGGCTGACTTAAACTTTTACCTTATATTTGCATAGGTATTATTTAGGTCTCAAATCAAAAGAAAGAAAATAGAGAATCTGCTTAAATTATGTCACTTGACCTAAAAAAAAAAAAAAAGGGGGGGGGGGCTCCAGTCATGCTTCAGTGATTCCCTATATAATCAATCAAATTTTTTCCACGAAAGGGGGGACCCCCCTGGATCCACCTATGTTATGCAGCAAAATATTTTACCTTGTACCTTAAGTGTATGGATCTCTCTGAAATTATACTACAAGGTTTCTTACTACAATGGAAAGGGTACAATTGAGTTTTGGTGGTTCTTGCTCTAAGGGGGTATAAATAAGTTCAGGCCCAAATAAGAATTTTTGTAGTTTCCATTCAAAACTTGTTTTTAAGTGTATAAATCTCTCTGAAATTATACCACAAATTTCCATACTACAAAGGGATGATTTAGGGGTGGGGTTATGGCTCAAATAATTTAGAAAAAGGGAGTACAAGGGTTATTCTGGTTAAAGGACATTTTAGACAATTTAAAAACAGTGTAAGGGAGGTATTCCAATTCCATTTAAAGAATACTGTTACAAATACTTTTGATTACCTCCCTTACACTGCTTGAAGTTATTGTTGCAAACTCCATTAGAAATTTGAATTGGGATTATTTTTGAAATAGTGGAAAGGGTAAGTAAAAAAAATTGGGGAAGGGGGGTACAATTTTTCTCATTTGAGATTTCAGAAATTAAAAAAGAAAATTTCTTCAAATATTTTTATTTTGAGGGGATTAATATTCAAAAGCAAAAAAAAAGCAAGTTCATTAGACCACATTCATTCTGCGTCAGAAACCTATCTGGTGTCAACTTTTTAATCACAATCCAAATTCAGAGCTGTATCCAGTTTAGTGTAGTGTCATTACTTGTCCAAACTGTTCAGGGTTTGACCTCTGTGGTCGTATAAAGCTACACCATGCGGAGCATCTGGTTAAAATGCATGTTATCCATATTTTTTATCTTTAAATATGTTGTTACTTATGCTCAAACACTTTTATCACAGTAAATGAAATAAGCAGCAGTAAAGCAATTTTGTTAGATGCGTAAAGGCTTGCATCTTCTAGGTATAGTATAGAAATGCTAAGTTAAGCACAAGGTTTAATTTTTAGGTCGGAAGTACTGTAGTTCAAAAGTATGTGTCAGAAACTCGTGCAGACATAAAATGGTAATATTAGTAAGTACAGACCAAGAATCGTCATTAGTCCAACATGAATGTTTGGGGGATGTAGTTTGATAGAAGTTTTCCGCTTGGTAAATTTAAACTGACAAATGTACCAGTCAACTCTTGTGCAACTGTACAAACATAAAAGTATTGAACATAAGCAATTATGGACACAGCCTTTATAAAGAGTAGTTTAAAAGCAGCATTTCATTTTCGAAAAATATGTTGTTATTTTTATTCCCCTTAGTTTTCTATCCTTTTGCATTTCTTTATTCCAAATTCACACTATATACATTGATGCCATATAAAAAAAAACTCAAAAGAATGGACATTAAGGTAATATTAAGATTGCAGTTATCTTTCTTTGTTCATACGTGTATTTTGACCAACAACAATGATGGACAAAAGAAGATATTTATAATTCCAAATATAGTCGGTCATTGATATAACAATGTTTAATTATTATTCTGAATGCAATCTTTGTCCTTAAGTGCTCCACAAACATTTTGTGTTCAGTTGGTATTTGCATTCTTCTGTTAGCTGTTTGAAAAATTTAAAAACAGTGTAAGGGAGGTATTCCAATTCCATTTAAAGAATACTGTTACAAATACTTTTGATTACCTCCCTTACACTGCTTGAAGTTATTGTTGCAAACTCCATTAGAAATTTGAATTGGGATTATTTTTGAAATAGTGGAAAGGGTAAGTAAAAAAAATTGGGGAAGGGGGGTACAATTTTTCTCATTTGAGATTTCAGAAATTAAAAAAGAAAATTTCTTCAAATATTTTTATTTTGAGGGGATTAATATTCAAAAGCAAAAAAAAAGCAAGTTCATTAGACCACATTCATTCTGCGTCAGAAACCTATCTGGTGTCAACTTTTTAATCACAATCCAAATTCAGAGCTGTATCCAGTTTAGTGTAGTGTCATTACTTGTCCAAACTGTTCAGGGTTTGACCTCTGTGGTCGTATAAAGCTACACCATGCGGAGCATCTGGTTAAAATGCATGTTATCCATATTTTTTATCTTTAAATATGTTGTTACTTATGCTCAAACACTTTTATCACAGTAAATGAAATAAGCAGCAGTAAAGCAATTTTGTTAGATGCGTAAAGGCTTGCATCTTCTAGGTATAGTATAGAAATGCTAAGTTAAGCACAAGGTTTAATTTTTAGGTCGGAAGTACTGTAGTTCAAAAGTATGTGTCAGAAACTCGTGCAGACATAAAATGGTAATATTAGTAAGTACAGACCAAGAATCGTCATTAGTCCAACATGAATGTTTGGGGGATGTAGTTTGATAGAAGTTTTCCGCTTGGTAAATTTAAACTGACAATGTACCAGTCAACTCTTGTGCAACTGTACAAACATAAAAGTATTGAACATAAGCAATTATGGACACAGCCTTTATAAAGAGTAGTTTAAAAGCAGCATTTCATTTTCGAAAAATATGTTGTTATTTTTATTCCCCTTAGTTTTCTATCCTTTTGCATTTCTTTATTCCAAATTCACACTATATACATTGATGCCATATAAAAAAAAACTCAAAAGAATGGACATTAAGGTAATATTAAGATTGCAGTTATCTTTCTTTGTTCATACGTGTATTTTGACCAACAACAATGATGGACAAAAGAAGATATTTATAATTCCAAATATAGTCGGTCATTGATATAACAATGTTTAATTATTATTCTGAATGCAATCTTTGTCCTTAAGTGCTCCACAAACATTTTGTGTTCAGTTGGTATTTGCATTCTTCTGTTAGCTGTTTGAAAAATTACCAATTCTATTTTTCAAGAAATCTTGTAGAAATGGCTTTTCCAGGATGTCACAACTACATTTATTATAAGAATCTTTGGGATCTCAATCTAATTAAACTACGGATCCTGTGCCAAATCATAGGTTCAAGCATTTATTGTAAGCAGCACTTGGGCACATATTTGTAGTTTAATCAAATTTTAAAGGATCGAGAACAACCAGCTGGAAATTTTGTATAACCTCAACTTAAAAACAGATATGAATTGAAATCTTTAAAAATATATATGTATGTATAATTTTCAGAAGAAGAATAAGACCCAATATGGCCTTATCAACATTGTCTCATATTTTGATGTGGAGTGTGCTGTGAGAATGCATTGCTGATCGGGAGGTATTCATAGCTTCTCATAATGCCACCCAGGTTCCTAATGACCTGTTTGAGAAATTGCTTGTTTGTCATTTCTCTCTGACACTACATGGCTTATCTTCACGAAACATAACAAATAAATTGTGTATGGAAGGTTCTTCGTTAAAATTACGCATTTCATTTGCAATACACACCAAATATGGTCATAAAAGGAGAGTGACCATTGTTGTTACTGTTCTAGAAGAATTGTGCAGGCTCTTAGGCTGTTTATATTCTTGACTTTGACGACTTTTGCTCAAAAGGATTCAAATGTATGACTATGTTCATAAGTACACTTTTCTTTACACTGATTAAATTTAAATATATTTCAAATAATACCACAGTTTGAAGAAAAGTTCTTGTTGTTCAATGAAAAGGAATTCAAGAGTTGTCCCTCTTTACACCATATGGTAGAAATGCCATTTTATCAAAAACACCTTTTTATTGTGCCGGAGATAAAGCACGGTATTATGCTTAAAAGTTTAAAATCTTTTATAAACAATAAAACATATGGAGTTTAAACAGGTTAAACTGTTTACACTTTGTTCCATAGATATACTATATAGTAATACAATTAAATTATATGTGTTGTGTATTAAGCTCCATGTTAGCCCATTTAGTGGTAACACCACATCTTCGTTATATATAGAAGTTCCAATGTTACCATAAAAATAATTACAATATAAAACGTCGTCGGGTATATAAAACTGACCATGATTCTACTCAGGTGCACGAAAACTGTACCTTAAACCCCAATTTGCCACAGGCAAACCATTTTGCATAATTTAACAGATGAACGACGCGTTCCTCTGAAGGAACGTAAATTAATATATAGTTTCTATATTCTTAGTGTTTATAATTTCTCTGGTAACAGGAATGTTGGTTTATGGAAATAAAGATACATTCGACAATTTAAAGCAAATGGCCATAGTCCACCGTTAACAGGTACAAAAAGTCAGTCACTGCTCTACCACAGTTTTATTTTTAGTGTGGAAACAAATCATGAATGGACTTTTAGCTTTTCAGTACTCCAAAATGTGGTGTTCGTTACTAAAAACACAAGTTTAACATTTGAAGGCAATTTTCAGATTATTTGTCCGGCGTCACCCCAAATGGAATTTGACCTCGGGTATACTGATGGACCGAGATTATCCGACTGATTTACGCCAAAACCCTCCCTTATCCCCAATTACCATAAACGTTGTGCGGGCTTTAACAAATTACATTGTACGACCCGTCCCCTGCAATGAACGTAAATGATTGACCCGTATTTAGGGTTGCACACGCCTATCCCCAAAATATCCCATCGGGAAGAAAATATTCATCTCGACGTTCCCGAGGATTCATCCCAACTGTCGATATATTTCATACAATAGTCAATATTTTAGCTCCCTTCATCATCTCACCGACTTTTCGAATTCATTTTCATGGCAAATTCATTTTGTATCATACATTTCATTCAGAACGCCTCTATATATAGCCCTGTTGTGCTGCTGGTTCGTATACCACTAACAATATTAATGTCTAACGACGGAGATATTGATGTACAAGACTAAGTTTCTGTATGAATTACCGTGACTTTTACAGAGACCAACAATTTGGAAGTTAAATTCATCTAAATGTGTTCAACCCTAGTACCAAAATTAAAAGACCATCACTTGACACTGAGCCTACCCATAAATACACATCTGTTCGAATTTGAAAAAAAAACCATCTTCGTACATTACAAACTTTGGTCATAAATATGGTAAAAAGTCGTTTATGGAAAAACCCTTTCAGTAACCGAGCTATGTTAAAATATATAATGCTAACGGCTACACCTGATATGTCTATGTTACCTCATTAAGTGAAGCTTATCATACCTGCCAAAGCAAATTAGATCATTTGACTAAAACTTAGTTTACACCAAGTATTACCATATCCCCAACGATGTTTAATGTAGATTTTAAAGGTTTACTTAAAGGCAATCATTTGTCTTATAAGCATCAAAATTTTTATATACAATGTTTTTCAATTTTTATTTACGGCTTAAAAGGCCTTTAGAGTATCAATAGGAATTTTTTATAGTGCTGTCACTGTGAAACCCGACGTTTTACTGTCAATTTCTTCTATAAACAATTAGTTGATTAAATTCAGCATAGTTGTCATGTAGATTTATCTAAGTTAATGTAAAATGAGGGCTGAAAGTCAAACCATTTCGTGTCGGATTGCCAATAATGACCCGCTAGTTATCCAATCATGTTTATCTCTGGGATTTTAGTCAAATATGTTCATATTGATTCAAATCACTTAATCAAAATTGAAATCCGATTTTATATATTGACTGATATTGCACCTGGTTTTCACATGGGAACGTAAATATATTATTTAGTAGAACTACTGAAAACTTCTATGTAATGTCAAGGTTCTATATCGGTCATAAAACAGTGAAATTGTTCAGATTTTTTACCCCCTCTTTTCCCTTCATAGCTATTAAAATAATGAAAAACGGGCATTATACCCCTCCCACCCAGACAAATTCTATCCCCCTCATTGCGGAACTATCTTGCTCTAGTAACCATATTTGTCTGGACAAATTTCACCCTAGATTTGTTTATGTTGGCTTCAATATGCAACAGTTTAATTCGTGATGGCTGTTCTGTCCGACAGTCCGTTTTGGTGAACCAACCAGTCCCCAAAAAGTAGTTATATGAGTCTTATTTTTATCATACACGTTTAAATCAAACTTATGGTAAACGTTGTTTAATATAAATCTAAATTATGCATAAAAATATAAGAATAGCCCAATTTTAATAATATGCATTAATCCCAACAATTTGATGGTAAACATGCCACATTTTCCTTTATTATTGTGAATTTATATATATACTTTTATGGAAGTGGCTTAATATTTTCCCCGTATTTTTTTTGTCTGAAAAAAAAACCCGTGAAACTTTACATTGCATGGATTTTTATATTCAAGTGCGTCTACAGTTTATGTAATTATATAAGTTTCTTTTTCCTCATTTACGCACATTTTAATGGCAAATTCTTTGTTTACGTTACACAGATTTGTGGGTATTGTAACTATTTCAAAAACCTGTCATTTTCAGCTTATAATGAAATGGAGAAGTAGGGGTTCTAGCGATCTTTTGTTCCAAATCTCTTGGTAATCTCATTTCATTTGACAATGACCACCGCACGCGACACAATGACGTAATGTTGACTCAGGGGTGGACAGTTAGGCCAGATACAATCTGTCATTTATTGTGAAGCCTAATGGACACTTATACAAATCATTTAAATATTTAATATCTTACGGGACACCTGCTCATGTAATTATTATGTGATCATAATTGCACTGTCCACTACAAACGAGTCTCAATTTCCTCTATTGTCATAACAGCCGCATTTTCAGAGTAGATATGGGATATAATAATTTTACCATTTTAAGATATATAAATGCGGGTTAAACATGATAATGATAGATATGTCAAGAAATAAATAAAATCTTAACTGTAGTCATTCCTCTATTTTTTTGTTCTTAAACTCTATACACAAACGTACATTTGTAATACATATACCTTAAAAAAATGTTTTGAAAGTATATTTAAACTGTTTTTGTTCATTCATGAACTTCTGTGATGGCGACATTTATTTTGAATACAATGTTGGGCTCTTTTTTTTTTATCTTTCTTTGTTATTGTCTTTTTTAAATGATAAATTATTAAAGAAACTAAGATAAAATGAAAAATGAAAAGACATATTATTTATGCTAGAAATTTTATTTTGATAAAAAATCTTTTATTATTTTTAATTGAAAACACAACATGCGGGGATAAAAAATCCTTTAAAGTATCATGATATTATTGTGTGTTATGTATAACAATACAAAGTTATTTTCGACTGAACCACTCTCGTTATATATAATTATTCTTCCTACAACTATATTCTGCGTCATTACCGACCTATAATTGAACAAAAGCAGTCTCTTGGTGCCTGCAACACGTGTCCTTTGCTACATCGGACATGCATGGAATCACAATTCAGTCTCGTAATAACTCCACACACGCTAGGCTTACGGTGCTTTATAATAATAAGATATTTATATTCAAAAATGAGGGTATTTGTATATTCATCTCCTTTAGCTCTGATGTGGTCAAGTCCAATGGTGGTTGTCAAATGGTCGAAATAGCCACTGCAGTGCAATTATTGTCATTATGCTAATTTTGCTGAGTTCCTAGCAAGTAGCTTTCGTTCTTTGAATAAATTAGCATTTCTGTTTCTGATATTTTCAATGGTCGTGTGGCCAGGTGGAAAAAACAACATTTCTGTGTTTTAAGTCCACTGTCTTTTTTTAATTAGACCACAGTCAGTGTCGAAGAAAGCCGCAAGGAAATACACCTATCCTGCTCAAGTTGACAGAAATCCATTTACTGTACGACTTCTTTAACTATTCTATTACTTTGTTTTACAATTTCTCGACATTGGAACAGCAACATTTTTAAAATCTGCAAGATTAAATATTTTACATTAATAACTTTGTCTTAATTTTATATCATGCATGCTCCATTGCCTATACAATTATTACCTTTTTATTACTTCTTACTGTATTGCCCGAACACAGACGGTAAATTTTTATATTAAAACCCATAATTTTCATCACAGATGATAATTATTTTACCTTAATTACTGAATATAAAAGCAGACGACAAGCTGTTTCATTACTTTTCGTCTGTGTTGACGCGGTTAATTTCACTTAATATTTACAGTTAAATTTCAAATGTATGCAATTTGTTGAATAACGTTCAATTTCCACTAGTTAACATTCAATATTTTTCGTTGATGTTTATACTTTTAATGAATGTTAGACATGTATATTGCTATTTGCCTAGATATTGAGAAAGGTTTTCATTAACGGTCATGTTAATGAAGTCCTCTGCTAGGTTCAAATTATCTCCCGGTGTTATTAGAAAACATACAAAATTACAAGCCAGCGCTATAAATGAACTGGAAAAATACTGATTGAATTCTGTAAAAGGCCAGTATTCATATACGTGCAAGATTACTAACTGTGTATGGTGTGAAAAGACCTGAACTATGATTAAATGACTTGAATTCAGACAATACTGGAACAGCAACCAGTTTTCCGACGAAAAACTAAATAAACCACCTTTTTTTCCTATTTGTAAAAAGAATCTTGTCTTGTATTCTTATAATTGTATTAGGTTCTACAGTTATAGCATAGACATTATTATGTGATCTTATATATCTCTGCTTATACTAAGAGATGCAGTAGTCTTTTGAGTTATGTAAAGACTTGTGAATTCTTAAATTCAAAAAATTACTTTAGGGGTATCGCTAAAATGTATTAAATTTAATGTATTTGCTATATATTGCATTATATGCTCTGTGGTGAGGGATTTCACTTAAAGTCACGGAAAATAATTTATTCGAGGAACGAATTCTAGGATAAATACTTTTTTTGGTAAACCCGTATCATAAATTTTACTAAATTATTCCAAGACATTTCCTGAAAAAAAGTATAAATAAAGTATTACATTTCCTCACAAGATCGCAGCGGAAATTTGACGATGTTACTGCTATGTGTGCTGGAAAATTTCACTAAAGTCTGTTTAAATTTTTTTCTCTCAGTAAATAGCAACATATTTTGTTTTTAACTTGTTTTGAAATGCTTTAAATTCATAGTTAAAAGAGCTGGTTCAAGAATAAAGAAAATTCTGTCCTTTTAGAGGTTAGTTAAACTGTTTTATGTTAGAGATGTATATGTTAAATTCTGTATATAAATATCTATATAATTGTTAATTTGGACCTAAACTTTGACTCAAAATTACCGGTATTCCTACATGGTTACATCTTTTCACTTCAGAACTTTTAAAGTTCAAATAAATTCATGCCAGAATATGTACCTTTTCAAAGTTAAAACGCGAAATATATTCATAACATAAAAACGCCATGGTATATTTTACACCTCTCATTTCTTATGTACACAAATTATTTGATATTTGGTGAAATATTACTTGTTGCAGATTTAAGTTGTCATCTTCCAAAATCTTCGTTTACCCCAAGGAGTTCTTCAGTCCAACTTAGGAATGAGAATACTACCGGGTGCAACCAAACACCGAAATATGCACGATAATAGTGTGACACAGCTATTCTTCTTTATATATATAAATGTTACTGTTTTCCTTCTAAGCCGTTATTCAAATTAACCTTACATTTTATTTAACTAATTCAACCTATTATTACAAATAGTGGATCAATTTTTTTTTCAAAACAACAAGATGCGATTGGTTTTTTTTAATTAATCATAATCAGCCTAGAATGTTAAAAAAAAAAGATACTCTCCGTTAATAATAAGAATTATAATTTATAGAAATTTATTTTAAAAAAAACCTTAGCCATCTGAACTGGTAAAATGGTTGACAGTTTGCTCCGCCTATCGGCTATTTCATTAATAAGACAGTCCATACCGACAAGTTTGTCAAATAACGGGAAAAAAAGGAATTGCATTTTAATCTTCATAATTATGATAAAAGTGTGATATACGACTTTAGAAAAACTCGTAGTAAATTTGACTTATCCGGTTGTTATTTTCATGGTTTTTGTAATTCTTATGATAGTAATCGCTATGCACCATGGCGTCTTTTTTTAGGTTTAATATCATTCCTAATATCTCTTGATAAGAGAAATAATGATCTTCTTTGTCAAATACTCATCACTCACCTCATGAAGTTACAAGACAATTTGTTAGTTTCCAAGCATTTATAAAAATCTCCCTACAATCCCACATCTGTTTCAACAAAATATCGAATGAAAATTCACTTGTAAACAGTATTATCTTTTCTATTGCTAGAACATGCATTTTGCTCTTATGGTTTAGAAATAGTAAAATCCTAGAATATAAACAGGTGTATCCATTATTTTTGACAGCTGAGGAAACTGGCAGAAAATGAATTTCTGGACAAATTTAGTCGATTTATATCAAGTCCCCAGAATCAATGTAAGCCTATTACTGGAGTTTCGTACCTTCGATTTTCGTTTCTCTTAAATCTTTGTAATTTGTGACAAATGAAATAACTATGGGAAATCGAAAATTAGAGGTTTTTAAAAAGGAATTTATTGATAAGAATGCCATACATTTGCCAAAATCTATATTGTTTGATCTGAAATAAAGTACATTTATAGATTTACCCATAGCTTCCCCGAGATACAACCAAATAATATAATCGTTTCCCTAACCGCATAAAGATTTCCAATTTTCCTATAAAAAACGACCTCTTTTAAAGATTTTCTGACAATCATTTGTTCTGTGTGAAGGCAAACTTTTGACATGTATTGAGCCTGTTTATTACTTCAAGGTGCAAAAAGAGAAAGCTTTGGGGACACATTTGTATTTATGAAGAAATATCTTATTATTTCCTGTGACATTTAATAAGTAAAGTTCGTTTGGAAAATATAATAATCTGGGAGATAAACTGCCTATAGACCTCTGAAAATACAAAAAAAAAATGAAACGGGTGCATTCGATTAATGTGTTGTTAGCTGTGAAGCATTTTCTTTTCTGGAGTTCGTTCATATTCAGTGTCATTATGATCAAGATAAAGTATTTTATGAAAGCACATGCACGTCATAGCAGCATTACCATTGGAAGATATCTAAACCAAAAACATTGATGAAAATTGCTCAAATATTATGAAAGAAAGCAGATGTATTTAAAGGTAATATTACATGTACTTAGTTACGGCGTCTGAAATCAATAAGTATTCGCCAGAAACCTTGTTTTCATATGTAATTAATGTGAAACTCTCAAAAGGACCATTAACCACAATTACTTCTACTTTTAGGTAAATAGAAATATATAGGTAGTTTTTGTAAACCAAACAAGGCTGTATTTATGTACACAATAAAGTGAGAATTAGCTCCCTCCTGTGGCACACGACTATAATTGTCTCCACGTGGCGAAATCTCACGCAAACAATGGGGATAGTTAGATTTATCAAAGAACAAGGAACAATGGACCGCGGACTATTTTACATAGGTTTTAACGTATGCCCCGCCCTTCCATTTAAACAATCCTTTTGTTTGTCCAACATGACTCGTGCCAAATAACGGCAATATTGACAAACCAAATAACGGTATATGAATTCAGCCTCCGTCATGAGCAAATATTTAAAGTACAGGCTTAATAACATATTGCTATGTTTACCTATCGTCAGATGGAAAATTTGATGTAGCCTCAAGTAAAACCTTCCATTTCAACAATGTTTTTAATTGTTAATTAAGATTATGAATTCTCATAAAGGTGGGGATCAAAAGACATCAAAAGATTTGGCGACACCTGTCACCTGACTTTGTCACACTGCCCCTTGTTTCTTTCACCTGTCAAATAGGTCTGGTCACACTTCATTATACCGACCAATTCAAACGATCATAAGTTGTCACACCCAAAACAATAATGAAACGACAATTGCACCTTTAATTAGATAATTGTATTCATAACTCACTATTATAAAAAAAAATATGGAAAAAACGAATAGGACAGGTGTAATAGCATACAATAATGACTAGTGAAATTTGATATTCTTGATTCTGTTTTAACACTAATATAATAACATATGGTATTAAGTATGATAAATCAATAATAAAAACTATTTTGACAATACTATAATAAGGACATTTGAAGTTTTTTTTGTCATTTCACCTGTTACGCTAGCAACAGGTACCCAGTTCATTATTAACTCATAGAAAATACATATCTTTTTACATCATCATATGTTTGGCCATTGCTTCAAATAAGTCTTGAATTTTACATATTCCCAGAAATATTTTATTTTTTTGAAACACAAAAATCAGGATAAATGTCAATATTTCTAGCTACTTCACAGGATTAATAAATCGTGAAATTGCGACCATTGCGCAAAACGAAATAGGGCGAATCTTTTATGTGATTTGCTGGTGCATGTGGAATCTAATTTAACGCTTAGAAGTTGTAAACTATGATTGTAATTGCAGACCATAACCCGACTGATTTATCAAAAAATGAGATTGCTTAAATATTCTGTTTTCAATATTTTCAAGATTTTATAAAACATATCGATTTTGCAAAATATGAATAAAGACTAATGAAATACAAGACACAATAGTTTTATATTTCTTTTTTTTTGTTTGTGGTTTAAATGAAAATGATCCGCATTATTTTCGTAGAAATAATTGCAGGATTACAATTTTATTGGAATTAATTGAAAGGAAAATTGTCTACCTTTAAAATAATTTCTACACTTCATTTTAGTTCAGAACACAATTTCCTGTTAAAAGAAGGGCATCGGTAAAAGAGTAGTCTTAGGAAGTCCATGATCTGCAGTGAAAATCAGCCTTTAAACAGAGTTTTTTTTAATGTGAACTCGGCGCGTTGCAAGGTGCACTCGACTCCAGTCTTAATTAACTAGGATTGACATATTGTCTGCCAAAGCCGATGGTTCTCTCCGGTTACCTAGGCTTACAGGAGCATTTAATATAAGATGTGTACACTTTCCAAGTGTGCTTAGAGTCTCATTAAACGTCAACAAGCAATTTTGTTAAAACTAGAAAAGGAGTACTAACTTACCTACTCCTTTTCTAGTTTAAACAAAATTGCTTGTTGGAGTTAAAAATGAGGCCAAGGACAATGGACAAGTCTCAGACTGAAACTTCGTAAGATAAGGCATCTATATACATAGTTTGAAACATCTATTTATGATCGGACTTGGAAGAACCTGTATATCTCGAACAGATGACAGAACCAAACTCGTTAGTCTTGTATGTTTCTTTAAAATGTTTTGGAGTTAAGTGTGACGTCCATTTTCAATGAACTAGTACTCAATTTTATTTAGGGCCCAATTGAGGAACACCTTCGAGTTCGGGATTTTCTCGCTACGTTGAAGACCCATTGGTGGCCTTCGGCTGTTGTCTGTTCTTTGGTCGGGTTGTTGGCTGGTTGTTGTCTGTTCTTTGGTCGGGTTGTTGTCTGTTCTTTGTGGTCGGGTTGTTGTCTCCTTGTCATATACCACATTTCCTTTCTAAATTTTATCTTCCAGGGAATGAACATGTCAGTATAGAAACGAGCCAATTTAACAAATAAAAAGTGATCTAACTCATGAGATTACTGTATAGATCTTTTGTACTCTATTATTATCCGATAGATCTTACAGCTGTTTGCAAGGATGAACTTTAAAAAAAATAGAGTCAACATCTTGACGTATTCACTTACGGTATCCTTGTAAAAGTGCATTGCATATGAACATTTTATTAATTTCATTAAGGAGGTTCGCGGGTATAAGATTTTAAGAAAAAAAACCTAAACTTTTATTTTACATTACAAATTCTATTAATTACCTTCAGTAGTTGTTACTTTATCATATGGTACAAAAATTATTCCACAAAATCAATTCGTGTTGACCCCAGGTGACTTTTAAAATGTCGATATCATTGAAAAAGCTCTAAATTATCTCCCTTTGGTTCAAAAATGCCATTTTTTGGCATTAAAATTGAAATATCTTTTTTAATTCATCGATGACCTATATTTTTTATTGTTGTTTTCGAATTAACTGTACACAAACTAAATAATTGTAAAATTTAAGCGATTTCTGTAATTTAGTTCTTTTTTAATTTCGATATTACCGCTATTTCTCCTATTAGTTCAACAGAAAAAAAGGACATTAACAAAAAATTATGCTTCTTTCGACGGCAAATTGTGAGCGTAAATGAACGGTGACCCCATTTTTTTATTTCATTTTTCTATTTAGGATAAGATAAAGTTCATTTATAGAAAAATATAGGGAAATCTTATATTAAATAAAATAATTCATTTAGACCCGCGAGCCCCCTTAAAGCTGTTAAAAATCGTTTCTGATGAAAAACCAATGACAATAGTAAAAAGTTTACAAATGATCACAAATGACACTCTGACCAACATTTGAAGGCATTTGGTCAGTAAAGTAGCATATTTCAAGTAGTGTTCAACACATGTTGGACAAATGAATGGACGTACAGTACAGCCTGTTTTGTTTTAAATTTATCTTATCCTTAGGTTGATTTAAACCTCTAAATATTGTATAGAAACTTGTCTTTTGTTGAAACCTTATGTTAACCGTTAGATATCTTGGTCTGTGGTGTCATTCGGTTGTTGTCTCATTGTCATATTGTATAGAAACTTGTCTTTTGTTGAAACCTTATGTTAACCGTTAGATATCTTGGTTTGTGGTGTCATTCAGTTGTTGTCTCATTGTCATATTGTATAGAAACTTGTCTTTTGTTGAAACCTTATGTTAACCTTTAGATATCTTGGTTTGTGGTGTCATTCGGTTGTTGTCTCATTGTCATATTGTATAGAAACTTGTCTTTTGTTGAAACCTTATGTTAACCGTTAGATATCTTGGTTTGTGGTGTCATTCGGTTGTTGTCTCATTGTCATATTGTATAGAAACTTGTCTTTTGTTGAAACCTTATGTTAACCGTTAGATATCTTGGTTTGTGGTGTCATTCGGTTGTTGTCTCATTGTCATATTGTATAGAAACTTGTCTTTTGTTGAAACCTTATGTTAACCGTTAGATATCTTGGTTTGTGGTGTCATTCGGTTGTTGTCTCATTGTCATATTGTATAGAAACTTGTCTTTTGTTGAAACCTTATGTTAACCGTTAGATATCTTGGTTTGTGGTGTCTATTCGGTTATTGTCTCATTGTCATATTGTATAGAAACTTGTCCTTTGTAGAAACCACATGTTAACCGTTAGATATCTTGGTTTGTGGTGTCATTCGGTTGTTGTCTCATTGTCATATTGTATAGAAACTTGTCTTTTGTTGAAACCTTATGTTAACCGTTAGATATCTTGGTTTGTGGTGTCATTCGGTTGTTGTCTCATTGTCATATTGTATAGAAACTTGTCTTTTGTAGAAACCACATCTTAACCGTTAGATATCTTGGTTTGTGGTGTCATTCGGTTGTTGTCTCATTGTCATATTGTATAGAAACTTGTCTTTTGTTGAAACCTTATGTTAACCGTTAGATATCTTGGTTTGTGGTGTCATTCAGTTGTTGTCTCATTGTCATATTGTATAGAAACTTGTCTTTTGTTGAAACCTTATGTTAACCGTTAGATATCTTGGTTTGTGGTGTCATTCGGTTGTTGTCTCATTGTCATATTGTATAGAAACTTGTCTTTTGTTGAAACCTTATGTTAACCGTTAGATATCTTGGTTTGTGGTGTCATTCGGTTGTTGTCTCATTGTCATATTGTATAGAAACTTGTCTTTTGTTGAAACCTTATGTTAACCGTTAGATATCTTGGTTTGTGGTGTCATTCGGTTGTTGTCTCATTGTCATATTGTATAGAAACTTGTCTTTTGTTGAAACCTTATGTTAACCGTTAGATATCTTGGTTTGTGGTGTCATTCGGTTGTTGTCTCATTGTCATATTGTATAGAAACTTGTCTTTTGTTGAAACCTTATGTTAACCGTTAGATATCTTGGTTTGTGGTGTCTATTCGGTTGTTGTCTCATTGTCATATTGTATAGAAACTTGTCCTTTGTAGAAACCACATGTTAACCGTTAGATATCTTGGTTTGTGGTGTCATTCGGTTGTTGTCTCATTGTCATATTGTATAGAAACTTGTCTTTTGTTGAAACCTTATGTTAACCGTTAGATATCTTGGTTTGTGGTGTCATTCGGTTGTTGTCTCATTGTCATATTGTATAGAAACTTGTCTTTTGTTGAAACCTTATGTTAACCGTTAGATATCTTGGTTTGTGGTGTCATTCGGTTGTTGTCTCATTGTCATATTGTATAGAAACTTGTCTTTTGTTGAAACCTTATGTTAACCGTTAGATATCTTGGTTTGTGGTGTCTATTCGGTTGTTGTCTCATTGTCATATTGTATAGAAACTTGTCCTTTGTAGAAACCACATGTTAACCGTTAGATATCTTGGTTTGTGGTGTCATTCGGTTGTTGTCTCATTGTCATATTGTATAGAAACTTGTCTTTTGTTGAAACCTTATGTTAACCGTTAGATATCTTGGTTTGTGGTGTCATTCGGTTGTTGTCTCATTGTCATATTGTATAGAAACTTGTCTTTTGTAGAAACCACATCTTAACCGTTAGATATCTTGGTTCGTGGTGTCATTCGGTTGTTGTCTCATTGTCATATTGTATAGAAACTTGTCTTTTGTTGAAACCTTATGTTGACCTTTAGATATATTTTAGTTTGTGGTGTCATTCAGTTGTTGTCTCATTGTCATATTGTATAGAAACTTGTCTTTTGTTGAAACCTTATGTTGACCTTTAGATATCTTGGTTTGTGGTGTCATTCGGTTGTTGTCTCATTGTCATATTGTTTAGAAACTTGTCTTTTGTAGAAACCACATGTTAACCGTTAGATATCTTGGTTTGTGGTGTCATTCGGTTGTTGTCTCATTGTCATATTGTATAGAAACTTGTCTTTTGTAGAAACCACATGTTAACCGTTAGATATCTTGGTTTGTGGTGTCATTCGGTTGTTGTCTCATTGTCATATTGTTTAGAAACTTGTCTTTTGTAGAAACCACATGTTAACCGTTAGATATCTTGGTTTGTGGTGTCATTCGGTTGTTGTCTCATTGTCATATTGTTTAGAAACTTGTCTTTTGTAGAAACCACATGTTAACCGTTAGATATCTTGGTTTGTGGTGTCATTCGGTTGTTGTCTCATTGTCATATTGTATAGAAATTTGTCTTTTGTAGAAACCACATGTTAACCGTTAGATATCTTGGTTTGTGGTGTCATTCGGTTGTTGTCTCATTGTCATATTGTATAGAAACTTGTCTTTTGTTGAAACCTTATGTTGACCTTTAGATATATTTTAGTTTGTGGTGTCATTCAGTTGTTGTCTCATTGTCATATTGTATAGAAACTTGTCTTTTGTTGAAACCTTATGTTGACCTTTAGATATCTTGGTTTGTGGTGTCATTCGGTTGTTGTCTCATTGTCATATTGTATAGAAATTTGTCTTTTGTAGAAACCACATGTTTACCGTTAGATATCTTGGTTTGTGGTGTCATTCGGTTGTTGTCTCATTGTCATATTGTTTAGAAACTTGTCTTTTGTAGAAACCACATGTTAACCGTTAGATATCTTGGTTTGTGGTGTCATTCGGTTGTTGTCTCATTGTCATATTGTTTAGAAACTTGTCTTTTGTAGAAACCACATGTTAACCGTTAGATATCTTGGTTTGTGGTGTCATTCGGTTGTTGTCTCATGGTCATATTGTATAGACATTTGTCTTTTGTAGAAACCACATGTTAACCGTTAGATATCTTGGTTTGTGGTGTCATTCGGTTGTTGTCTCATTGTCATATTGTATAGAAACTTGTCTTTTGTAGAAACCTTTTGTTGACTTTCAGATGTCTTTTGTTTGTGGTGTCATCTCGTTGTCATATTGTACAGAAACTTGCTTTATGTTGACCTTCAGATATCTTTTTGTTTGTGGTGCCAATCCATTGTTGTCTAAATGACATATTTTATAGAAGCTTGTTTTTTTTGTAGAAATCTTCTATTGAACGGATATATTTTGGTTTGTGGTGTCATAGTCATATTGTATAGAAACTGTTTTGTTTGTTAAAACCTTATGTTAACCTTTAGATATCTTGGTTTGTGGTGTCATTCAGTTGTTGTCTCATTGACATATGTATACAAACTTGTCTTTTGTTAACCTTTAGATATCTTTTGGTTTGTGGTGTCATTTGGTAATTGTCTCATTGACATATTGTTTAGATACATGTACTAGTCTTTCAATGAAACCTGATGTTGTCCGTTAGATATCTTTTGGTTTGTGGTGATATTCGGTAATTGTCTCATTGACATATTGTTTAGATACATGTACTAGTCTTTCAATGAAACCTGATGTTGTCCGTTAGATATCTTTTGGTTTGTGGTGTCATTGGGTTGTTATCTCATTTACACATTTTATAGAAACTTGTCTTTTGTAGAAACCTTATGTTGACCTTTAGATATCTTGGTTTGTGGTATCATTGGGTTGTTGTTTCATTGTCATATTGTATAGAAACTTGTCTTATGTTGAAACCTTATGTTGACTTTCAGATGTCTTTTGGTTTGTCGTGTCATTTGGTTGTTGGGTGTCTCATTGACATAAACACCATATCTCAGGATATTTTTATAGAAGGAAATACTACTAGTAGTTTTACACTAGTCATTTTGGGGACCTTTATAGCTTGTTGTTCGTTGAGCTTATAGCTTGCTTTACATTGACCTATACTATTTAACTTTTATACATTGCAACTTGGATGGAGAGTTGTCTCATTGGCACTTAATACCACATCTCCTCATTTACATATACAAAGGTCAGTCAGAGGGAGAACAGCTTACCATAACACGTTCTTCATTTAAATAAAAATGATAAAATTTATAGCTTGGTGACTATTTATTGTTCATAATCAGTACAAGTTATGTTTCCAACATTTGCATAAGTGTGAAACATAGGATTCACACATTCTAAAAATAGACACATAAAAACAGACTACCTAATGTTTGTAGTTCTTTTGTTCCCACAGATTAACACATCGAAATGACGTGTTCTAAACCATAAATGCAAGATTACAAAAACATTGAAATACAAAGCTCGGACGTGAGCAATTGATATGAAAAGGAAATTTTTATACTAAATTAAACAACAGAAAAGTTCCTTGTTTGTTCATTATCTTTTAATATGTTTTTCTGAGTCTCAACACTATTGATAAAAATGTTTTCCAATGAGGTTGAAAATCTATGTATGAAGATGTCACTGTTAAAAATAAATAATCATAAAATGAATGCATAAAAATGGTGATGAATGAAAACACATAACTTGTACAATTTTAACACTATATGCACCACAACACACAAGTATGTATATTGCACAATAAATAAGTTGATCATAATGAGAAACCATGTGACTTGTCACATGATTCATATACTATGTGACTGGTTAGTCACATGATTTGGGACTGTTTGAATTATGTGACTAGGTTTTTTTAATTCCTTATGGCAATTTTATGAAGGAAAATACATCATTTAATGGTCCCTGAAGTTTGTCTCACTTTCACATAAACAGTTATGGTGTTAAATTTGTCCTATTTTAAGATACTTTGTTTCGTCACCCTTATTTGGGTCCATCTCTGTTTAAGTGAAAGTGTCGACTGATCGGAATGTCCCATAATACTATATACAGTCATGATATGCCCTACTTTATATGGTTAAAGCCAAATCCTAAAGCCAGCGATGAATTTGCTATTATGAATACCTAGAATAACAAGTTTGACTCTACAGGAAACATTTTTATCTTATTTTATTTCAGGAGCAGATTGGGTTTGTTAGAAAATTTTATATATCTAACAATTCTCAATGACCAAGATTTCCTGTTTTAGTAATTTCGTTATAATTTTGTTTGCAAAAGCAAATTCGGCAAAAAAAAAAATTATGGTTCATGGTGATTTGTTTGTTGATGAAACATTAAATATCCCACAAAAGGAGAACAGCTGTTATACTTCCCATCACATGACCTTGTTACCATGGAAATTAACTTGCAAATAATCCTTTGACAAACTGTTACAGTACCTAAGTTCTAAAAGAAATTTTATAAGTTATTTGTTCAGTAGCAACATGTTTCCATTCATAAATTATTTAACAATAACTCTGACAAGTAAGTGATTCTAGTGTTAATGGAATTCTATGTAACAGACAAACTATTTCACCTTCGAAGAAAACTTCTTTTTGTATTGTTATTCAAGGTTCGAAGCATGTGTAGTAACAATTTTGTTCACAAAAGATAACTACATGTTGCCACATAATTCTTAAATACAGGATTTCAAAACAATCAGAATAAAATGTTTAATATTTAAATACTTTTTATCGTAATGCAAAAGCTGCAGAGAATTTACAACCATGTCAAATTAAAGAAAGGACTCCTAGTTAAAATGTAATAAGTATCCAGAAAGTCACTTGTTTTTTCCTCATTTTTTATAATTCCCCAAAATGTGATTCATTTTATAGAGAAAGGAAAAATTATATCAGGACAATAGCTAATAAGATGTTAATCTGGACCATATATCATGTATAGTAATAAAATAAAATAGCACTTTCCAAAGTAGTACAACAGCTTGTCATCTTTATGTATTAAACTTTGGCAAATAGTATACAACACACAACTAAGTATTTTAATTCCTTCTGTTTAATATTAGTCATAAAATTAGTTATTGAGATTCAAATTGAAAATTGTTCAGATCTTTAAAAATATTTTTCTTACTGGAGAAGTTATCTTTAATGCATAAAAATTGATCGTTTTACAACACCACGTCCAAAAAAACATCTATTTATAAAAATATCTAAAACAGAAATAACCATGCAATATTTATATCTGTTTCTGTGAGGTACTTTAAGGGGACATATTTCCTGATCACTGTCATAAAGGCAATATATATACAGGTCGAATTGACCACTATGATGTAATGGCCGATATTTACATATGACAAAGAGATTACTGTACACCGCTAAAAGTTTCAATACATTTTTATTGCATGCCCCATGCAACAGAGGACATTTTGTTCCAACATATACAATGTATACACAAAAATTTACAGTCATGTTTTATAAACACAACATTCAATAAATTAATAAATAAACACAAAATCTTACACCAACGTTAACAAATAAAGACAACCAACAACCAGAAAAGCCGCTGTGTTCAAGAGAAAAGAAATAGCTTAGTACATTTATCAGTGACTAATAGATTAAATAAAGCATTAATTTTCCCCATTACTGACTAATGAAATTATGATACAACTATGTTCTTAGAAAGTAGTATGACTAAATCATGTTAAAATAGGATCAAAAAAATATATACTGGAAAAGACATAAAACAACTCCCCCCTAAATTTTGTAATCCTACTAAAGTCAAAAACATTAAATTTTGATGAATTGAAAAAGATTGGTGTCAATTCCTTTTCTCAACAATGCAGACTGATATAAACTCTTATTACACAGAATCAATCTTCTACTTGTTGGTTATCCATAACATAGAAAAAGATTCATTAAAGAAAAAGTTGGCAGTCATATATATAAAAGGGCAAAATCTATAAAAAAAAAAAGATAACAAAACATTGAAAAGTGTATAATTAATGGATTTCTTAAAAAGCCAAGTAAATGGTAAAAGGGATTTGTATAAAATGAGCAATATGGAAAACTTATAAAACTCATTACCATAGTTTTGCAATGTAAGTTGCAGGGAATTTGTAGAGCTTTGGAAATTTCATTTCATGGGATGGATTTCTTCAAGAAGTAGTTAGAAACTTCAAGGAATTTGAGATTAAATATAAAAGTTACAACGGTACAACCATTCAAAAAGATTAAATGATCTAGTACATTTCTAAATGCAGATCAAACCGACTAACCAGCTATAATTCATTATAAAACAACAAATACATTGTAAAGTGATTAAAAGGTATTTGTTTTACAAGATATTCAAGATCTGGTAATATTTTTTGCTGCCACTAAAAACTAAAAGCATAAGCTAGGATACTTGCCATTTGTTCAAAATGAGATTTAGATCTAACTACCGAAACCTTATTGAAGCATCAAAATGACATGGATACTCTTGACAGAATCTGAGTCAGTGGAATGTTTCATTGGATCAATAATGACAATCACCCAAATCATCAATGAATGTCCTCATTAAACAAATAAATTAATCAACAAATGTAATAAATAATAATTAACAAAATAATCACCTAAAATCCATTACAAAAAAAAAATCAATAAATATTGCACAATTGAATACAGTGATTGTATGATCATAACACACACACAACACAGAATTTCTGTGGTGATTTTTGTTACCTTAGAGACAAGCTACGACTAGATAATTACAACCAATTGTAAGATTTTTTAATGAACACAATGAAAACTCTATCTAGCTACCTGATATGTCATGGCAAACAAAATGACAATGAAAATGCAAGATTTTGTCCGAAAAAAGTCATAAATTGTCTTGAGATTGTTAAAGTGAAATAAAAAAAGAGTCATTATTTACAGATAAAAAACACAAAGTGAGATTCCCTAGTTGACTTTAGTTCAGTCATTGCTAATTCATAATTTGTTCATAGTCTTTTTGTATAATTTTTTCATGATTAACAAGGTAAAAATAGATCTTCATTCAATTTTCAAAGACAATTTGCCAAATAAATTGTCACATGATACGGACATAAGAAACAACTTGCGGAACTTTGTAAGTTCCAACATGGAATGTTTATGCAGATGATTTCTGGCCTCTTAAACAAAGAAAAGAAACAAAATGGAATGTACAATACTGTGGAGAAGGAATGACACATTAAAAAATCTTTGCACCATTTGATCTAATGGTTAATCTAACAAGTTATGAGACAATAAATGTGTAATACATTTAAAACACCACCAAACTACTAGCAAAAAAATCGTATGTCAGCCATGAGCCTAACTAAAGACAAACTTGATATTTAAAGTGCTGCACTGGCACTCCATAAGTGTCAATACAGACTGTATAAATAACATTAGAATAAATGTTAAAATGCGTCACTGAAAAAAGTCTTGATCTTCAGCTTGCTAGACTAGTGTCGGTACATCAGATCTCTGTTCCAGTGTGGCGCTATCAGCGTTTTCTGTCATCGAGACAATGCACTATGGTTTAATTATGCTTCACTAGTACAATTTTCTTGTCATGCTTTTAAAAATTAGCATTTACAAGATAATATTTGCACATAAAAAATGGACGAACATCACTTCTGTTTTTGTCTAAATCTACATTGCTTCATAGAAATCATACACACATATATATCAATCTTCTCACAACATCTATCTAGTCATGTACTCAGTAAAAATATTGCTAGGGTAAAATCATATGAACAACAACTCAGCTTTTGATCACCCCTTCACGATTGTCATTTCCATTGTCATCACGCCATTTGTCTATCGATCTTCGACGTGCATTCATGAAAAAATTTGCCACTGTTGTGACCTCAAGTCCGAGTTGTTGGGCAATTGTAGCTTGCATCTCTTTTGAAGGTCGTTTTGTTTCTTTAAAAATTGCATGTAATGTTCTCCGTTGAATGTCTGTGAACACTAAACGAGGTTTTTTCGGAGCTCCTCTGCTGTCTTGTGGAGACATTTCTTGTTCTTTTCTCTTACAGGCTGAAATATATAAAAGGTTCAATTAATATATTGGTAATCACAATTTAAACCTATTTTAGATCTCTGAAGCATTCTGAGTAATATCCCATAAAAATTGTGACAGATTAACTTAGTCCTAAACAATGAAAACATTTCCTGCAATAGAACAGTTGAAGCCACTGAATTTTTTCTGGTGAAATATGTTCAAACCAACATGTAACGTCATTCTGGTTATATGTCTGGTGACCTTTAAAATTAATTTAAGCAAAGTTAAAAAATTTTTTTATAGATAAGGGTTTATTAGCGAAACAACAATTTTACCGCAAACTTAAAAAAAATTAATGGATTCCTGCCATTTCCTTGCATAATTTCATGTTATTGTTGGACTAAAACTGTTCTAAATCAAACTGATAAGCACCGTCTACAATGTAGAATTCTGTGTTGTACATTTATTTCCAATAGATATATACAAATGGCTTAAACATAATTAAATCTATTGATAAAAATACCAAACATTCATTTGTATTTCCCTGAACAAAGAATTGACAATATAATTCTACTAAGGTTTACAGAAAGAAACATTTCTTCATGTAGGACATTGTCAGGAATTTTAATAACAAAGCAGACTATACCTTAGCTTTAGGTTCTGTTGCTATGGTATTTAACAAAGAAAACTAATATGGCAAGCCATGCCCATGGAGATTTAACATGGAAAGCGAAGTAGACGGAATGGCTTTCCCCCAGAGAAATGGAAATTCTCAACTTTCCCTAACCAGCTGTAGTTAATATAATGAATCGTTGAAGCGTTACATTACAGTGAGCTTGCTATCATCTGGTGCTATTTACACTGGAAGACTATATATGGATGATTGAATTAAAGTAATAATCTCCCCTGTCCAACCTTTAATGTATTTAAACTGTATTTTTTTAGTTTCCAAGAGCATGCTGTTATAATTTTACATAAGGATAAGTATCTGGCAAGAAAATGATGTCTTCTTTTATAGATTTAGCAATTCGTATAATTTTTAGAGATCGTTTTTTTCTCTCCAGAAAGTTATTAAATACCATTGTACAATCAGGGTAAAAAAGGTTTGTACTTTTAAAAATAATGATTAGAGCCCTTATAGGTGGAGTAAACTTCAAGGAGACAATAAGCAACTAAATGACATAAGTTTATCGATCTACATGTATATAGATTTTGATTTTGGAAAATAAAGAGAATAAAAACAAAGTTTTGAGAGATTTTAAAATTTAAACAAAAGATGTTATGATTCCTTGGTGCTCTTTCTCTCTCTTTCTTTGCTAACTAGTATATTAGGCTCAAATGAAGGCAAAAATTCACTCCAATTAAAAAAAAAATATATATATCGTTTATAAATATTTTCTTTTAAAAGGAATTTATGTATAGGTTCATATATAGTTTGTGATACTTTATTCTCATTGTTGTAAGACCAAAATCACCAAGAAAAATAAACAGAGTATTTCCTTTAAAAGGCAGAAATATAACGCTTGGTGTTGAGAGAGAACTAAAACTTGACATCCTAGCTATCAGTTCTAATCATATCTGAGTACTTAAGCCTTGCTGTCCTTCTCAACTATAATTTATCTCCTAACAATCTGTCAATATTTAATTCCCAGATATAATATATTACCACCGTTTCTATATTATGATTGCCTTTTTAATGTTTTTGTTGTACTGCAGCTCCCACTAACTTATGTATTGTCTTTTTTCCATAACACTTTCAGTTTTGTCTAACTGCTTAGGACATTGAGAAAACCAAAAGTTAAGATTTCCTAATACTGTTTTAATACATTGAATTTTTTTTCTTAACTTTTTTTTTTAGAGAAAATGGAGTGAATGAAAAATATAACCAGGGGAATGTGTAAGCTTGTTTTAACTCTTGAATTCATCTTTCCAAAAAAGGTATATACCAAAAGCGTGCAGACTTTGTGAAAAAAAATTGAGATGCCAATTCAATTCAGAAAAGTCAACAACATAATTAAGACTTGATCAAAATGGAGGGAAAAAAACCTGACACGATTCTCCTAAGTTCTGAACACGATATTTCGTTCTGTGTTTGGTTCAGTGTGAGATTACAAGTGTTTCATTAAGCGGAAAGTAAATATTCATTAGTGCTTGGTTTCATGGGAGTACACCACAGAATACTCAGAAACTGGTAGAATGTGTGAATACTGCAGCTGATTTCTTTTCTCAGGCTCCCATGCAAATATTTTATAACAAAACCAGCATTTACTCCAAAATAATCTGTGTTTATTTTAATATCAGAGTTTTAACGATTTATCGTTTTCTACCATAATACACAATAACCTTCAACTATTAAGAATGATTGCAATCAATAAATCATTATCTCTTAATAGCCTATGACACATGTTTTCTTATATTTACAAACAGCTCCACAAATATTACTATTCCGTCTTTTTGTCTTAGTTTCCAAATTTATGAATAATGGAGGAAAAAAAACCTGAGTAGAAAATAAAAGATCCAATATGACGTCACAAGAGACATTTTAATCAACGATAATCACAGGATACCCTCCTACTATAGAACTTCATATATATCGTAGGAAATCCATTTTAAAAACAATTTAGAAAATTATAAACATAAAAAAAATCTGATCGAAATACTGCTTGAACTATCCAAACTTTGTGTTTGTGGAAATTTATTTTTTATAATACATTTGAACAGATTTACGGTAACTTGCAGTATTTATCATACAAGAAAAAACAAAAACTTACATAAATTTAAATGACTAGAAAAAAAAACTATAAATTAAAATTTTCAAAAGACTAAGAAAAAAAATATCATCACAAAAAGACCGCAGATATCTTTAAAGACATAAAACAACTTGCTGATACTAGGTTGTAATATGTCAACTAATGTAACATGCACCAGACAGAAAATAAGATATACACCCTTTTATTACTGCTCAGTGTTTTACTTTGGAGTGCTTTAAATGACAAAACACAGTATGACACAGATAAGCCGTAGAACAAAGTATTTCTAATAACGAAAAACATACCAAAATAGCCAAATATACAATACAACCTTCATATCAATATAAGATGCTTCAATCATGTAATAGTGGTAACCTCTGCAGTCTGAAGTGTGCATGACGGCACGAACCTACTTCTTATGAAAAACAGGGTCGCAAAAGGTCACAAGCAAACAAACCTCTAAAGTTTTATTATTAGTGCAAAATTTGTCACAGGTTTCTATAAAGAATTTTTCCTGGTTGATAAACATTCATTTCACTTTACCTTTTGTGTGGACAATTTTAAATATTCTGTTGAACAAGTCTCACATTTGTCTTTTTGTGTCAGAAAATGTAAACATAAGGATTGAATAGGAGAATGACGCTTAGATAAGAACATGGAAGATATCTTCACATTAAATTCAATTTGTAATTTGATGTTTACTGATTTTTTATAAAGACCTATTGGGGTGTATTTATCAACAAAAGTCAGAAGTTCTTCCCATGGTATTTTGGTACCTAGTCTTAATGAAAATCTGCCCTCTTTACACATTTAACAAAAGACGGACTTCCAATCATTATATATTCAGTATAAATGTTTCTACAAATGATGTACCCCATAAAGTATCGGAATAAATTGCATTTGAATATGAAAATCTGCCCTCTTTACACATTTAACAAAAGACGGACTTCCAATCATTATATATTCAGTATAAATGTTTCTACAAATGATGTACCCCATAAAGTATCGGAATAAATTGCATTTGAATAATTTATACAATGACTTCCTTTATGTCAAGTAGTAGCTGACCATATTGTAATGGACACCCTTAGGCAAGAATTATGTCATTCTTATCACAACCACATTAAATCCCATATTTAATGAAGTTTTATTCCACTATGAGAAAAGGGTTTCAACTTATAAAGACTGTTTAAACCGATTATGTTTCCCCTGTAATGACTGGAGTAGCATACAACATTCATAACAAAGAATTAATTTTGAACAACAGCTTTCATCAAATGAACATGCAAAATTAATTTCTGTGCTATAAATTTTTAAAATGTAATTTTTTTATGACAAAGGATTTAAACTATTTCTGATGGTCTAGATTAATGCTGTTCAATAGAGTGAGAAGCCAAAATAGGACAAACATAAAAAATGAAGCTACCTATTAAATCAAAATCTACCATGAGTAAAAAAAAAATAATCAGAAAAACATTTCATAAAATCAACACAAAATTTGAAATATAAAATGTAAGAATGTATTATTTAGCATGCATCTGGTGTGGTTTGACAATGACACACATGGTTCATGGGATATAATATGATTTTCCTTATAAATTCATATATACAAGTCAAAATAATTTGTCAACATTGGTAACAAAAGCATGCATGGTGTGTGTGTGTATATTTGACAAGGAAACACGACAGATGTTTCCCCAATGCTAACCTGGCTATTGTTAATAAGCTTTATCTAAACCATTGTGGTGAATGACAGTGGACTAGAAATGTTTTTAACACTACATCAAAATGAGTTTTCTTTTGCTCAACATTTCAGCAATGTTTTTTTTTTTCAATTGAATTTTTTACCAGTCATTTTTTTCAATCCAAAAATGAAGACAATATAACTGGTACCCAATTTCAATTTGTTCTTTTCTTTGTAGTGCTCATTGTAAGTTGGAACAACATATATTTTGACAACAATCTGTATGCCTACCTATTAAAGATGTGCCAAAACTTCCTTCTTCCTTTTTTATCGACACTTCACCGAACGTTTTGCCTACAGAGAGAGAAAAGTGGAGATTTATAAATGATTTGTACACGAGAATTATTTCTTTGTTACATGTTCATATATCTTAGTAAAAACAGGGTAAGATCTGAAATAAAACTTCTGTACTTTCGTATGGTCACAGATGCATGCTACATGAATGAGAAAAAATAAAACAAGATTAAAAGATGACAAGTTTGATAGAAAGTCTGCCTCAGGCTCAGGCAAAGCATTTAGAAATGATTCTTTATATCTTATAATTGTTAGGACAAAACCATTTTCTCTCTTGAAAAGCCATTACATATCTGACAAAGACCTCACAGTTGACTTTTTCAAACAGCCCAACACACTAGGATGGACATTTTATTTTTACTGCTGAGGCCTTCTTTCAATCAAACTTGTTTGTACCTGAAAAGCTGTTCTACAATAAATTATGATGAAGTTGAAGAAAAAAATAAATCACTACTTCTCTGAAAAAAATTAATATATATATGTCATAATTATAATATACTGATCTACTTATAGATGTAGTAAGAATTCAATCTGTCTGAATAATGCCAGGGTTGTGATCTATTCAATTTTACTTTCAATAAGTTGAAATGTTAAAAGCAATATTTTGTTTCCAATTAGAAAATACAGTAAAAATGTTCAATTTCTATACATTTATTTTGAACTGTGACAAGTATAGTGAATGGTTTATAATTGAAACTGTAGTTTCAACCCAATGAGGCATATAACGTAAAAGGTTTTATTTGAAACTGCATGCACCAGAAATTCTTGTGAAGTTGTGTTTTCAAACATTACCAAGTTAGGGTTAATAACAATTACTATCCTCTTTCTTTGTTCTCAAGTCTATTCACTCGTAAAACACTCTTTCATTTTTAATGTTGTCAATTTTTAGTTGATTGCATACTGAAATTAAATCATTCTGCACTCGAGAAACTAAACCTACGACCAACATGTTTTGAAACTTCATACTTAGGCATAATGTATAAACAGCTTTATTCAGGATGGAATGAATAATTGATAATTTTAGGTAAAATATTTTTTATCAGCGGAGTTGTGGTAGAACTCTGTATTATTAGTCATGATGAAGTTTATCATGTGTGTGTCTTATTCAGACTCTGTACCTGAGCACAGGTGTGGGATGTGATATAGCTAACAACGTTTCTACAGGTTAAAACTAAAGCAGCTTTCTTGCCATGGTTACCAGGAATCTAAATGACGGATCCAAATAAATGGAAAAATTATATTCATACAAAATGATACTTGTGTTGGTGACTTATCAACCGTGTCTATCTCAGTCAGCTTATTTCCTTCCTCAGAACAACTTTCATTTTAATTCTTGGTCGGTGCTTTTTCGAAAAAATCGATATAATGACCACCGTTAATCACATTTTTTTCACAGAGAGAAAGTAAGGCAATATTCTCTATCAGGAGATCTCCTACTTTTTATTATGTGTACACACAATGCATGAATCACGGAAAATCTCTACACAAACATGGCTACGTTGAATAAAACATATTAGCGTTACAGTAAAAAGTTTTTATTGAAATGAGAATTTGTCATTTTATAAGCAAGCTGTTATACTATTAAGTAAAAAGATAATGTGTTCATATTTATTCAAAGGAAATACAATGAATTGAAAAGAATTTGAGTATTTTGAATTGTCATAAATAGCGAATGTTTGATTTCATGCCCCCTTGATCCCAATGAATGATGGTACTTTAAAGAAGTTTAAAATAGTAAAGAAAATCACATAGCTTGAAGAATAATAACATTATTTCCTAGTCCGGACAACAGTGAAAAGTTTATTAGACCATGTCTCCTATATACTTGACCCATCTTTTTTTTTTAGGCCAGTGAAAAAATAAAACTCTGTGAAAGCTCTAGGAAATGAACCAGAAAATAAGACATCCTAAATTTCAAGTGCGAGGTTTGGCATGCCTTAAAACCAGGTTCAACCCACCACTTTTATTCCCCTTTAAAAGTGTCCTGTACCAAGTCAGGAAGATGGCCATTGTTATAATATTGTTCGTTTCTGTGAGTGTGTTGCATTTTAACGTTGAGTCGTTTCTGTTTTCTCTTATTTTTGAGATAAGACGTGGCACGGTACTTGTCTATCCCATATTCATGTATTTGGTTTTGATGTTATATTTGTTATTCTCGTGGTGTATTGTCTGTTGCTTGGTCCGTTTCTGTGTGCTGTTGCGTTTCGGTGTTGTGTCGTTGTTCTCCTCTTATATTTAATGCGTTTCCCTCGGTTTTGGTTTGTTGCCCCGATTTTGTTTTTTGTCCATGGATTTATGAGTTTTGAACAGCGGTATACTACTGTTGCCTTTATTTATCAGTCAAGATAAAAGATGGTCAAATTGAAAGGAAAAACTTAAATGAGTTCAAAACTGAAGTGAAAAAAACCCCAACAAAATTCCATAAGGGACAAAATGTAATAGTTTCAATCTCTCTAATCAAACAGAACACAAAAAACAAAAAAATCCAACAGCAACAAGAAATATGGACAAATTGGTTTGTAATGAGGACTGACTTCTTTTGTTTTCACCATCACAAAATTAAATCTGATCATTTGTGGAAGAATCCACTCAACATTTGACTGGTTTCAAGTATCTTGTTTTCAAACCAATTCCAGCCTTAATTATACAAGACTTGCCATCATGTACATACAACTACAAAGAGAATTTAGAAATCCAATATTTACAGAAAATTGCAAATGGGTATGTTGGTGATTAAATGAAATCTATCTAAACGAAGCTATTTGTGTTTTAACTGTATCATATACTGGGTACAGCGAAATTCCATTTCAGAGGCAAAAGCATCATTATTATCCATAGAAAACTGAAGAGCGAGTTTTGTCCCAGTGTTGGTAATCATTTTGTTTAGAAAATGGCTGAACTGTGTTGTATTTAACCAGAGGTCAAATTTTCCAGACTTAACAAGGCTGACTAAAGCAACATCCAATTACAGTATACGGAGTAAGTGAATGAGACATAGCCTCATGAAATGACTCAAGCTGGCACTCATTTAAGAGGACAGGAACTTCATTCCCTTCCAATAGGAATACATTGTCCGTTACCCTCATATAAATAATTTATAAAGATTTGAATTCTCTGATCATTATACAATGCATATATAAGCATTTTCCACTGAACCACACATTGAACAATTGAAACATTTTTTTCCTTCAACAATAAATTCTTGATTGAACAGGATTAAAAGAACAGGATCTACATAAATTCAGTTCTCTATTATTTATCAGTACAAGAATAACTATAAAGGGACTTAATTTTACAAGTCTGCCTAAAAATAGTAGTTTCAGAACATGCAGATTGAACTTTGAAAAAAATGACAATATCATTGTATATTAGCCTGGTATCAGAGTTTCTATGAAGGGGGTATACCTGAGCAAGCCATTTATTTAGATTACTATGATGAGACTTTGTACAAGATAAGCTGGTTGTCAATCATTACTACCCAGTCGTAATAATTTGGTTGTGAAGTCTCACGACCACCCCCATCGAGGGGTAGATCTTTTGGCTGAAAACTTCTAGGCCAAACACCTAATCAGCAGAGTTTACTAAACAATCACATTGAGAATAGGGGGACTTGTCAGAACAGAGATAACTTTGATCTGACATGATCAAGATAGGACGCACACCTCTCTCACTTTCCCTTCTTTGGAATGTTTTAAGAGAGGAATGTATGTTTCTGGATTACAGTTCTCTCATTTAACATCTGTCAAAAAACTTGTCAAGTTTTGTCCATGAAGGACTGATAAGATGGACATCTGCTATGAGAACTGATGGGGGATATATACATATATAGGAAACAAGTCCTGAAAAGAATTTCTGCCAAATGAGTGACAATTTATGAATTACATAGAAATGAAACATGGATTGAAGAATTCTGAGGATAAAATTTTTAAAGTTTAAAATCTTATCTACTGTCCACTTATATGCTTAGTTCGCTCTGCATGACACTTACAATGATTTAGCTAAATTTACCGTTCTAAAAATCTCAAATTAAGAGGAACATTTTGTTCTCATGAACATTCTTTTACCTATACTTGGTGAAATTTTCCGAGATGAAAATTCTGAGGCAGGAATTCATCAACACAAAAATTTTAATAATGATATGATTCAATATTTCTACTCTGTATTCTTATGTAAATACATTTATCCAAAATAATGATGGCAGAATGATTTTAATTCTTTGTTTTTCTCACCGTATGCATCATTTATAAATTTGTGAATTTTCTTGTTGCTTGATTATTTGAATATTAAATTTTAGATTTCCTTGTGAAAGTGACCTTTTTCCCCTCATTTTTCATCAGCAAAACCCATAAAAGCATTGAGTGAGATATAAAACTGTTTCCCACAGATTAAATCTATTTTTTAAAATCAAATTTAAAAGATAATACATGTATTCAACAAATACTGTTTATCTTGAAACTCTTCCTTGCACCGAGTACAATGTTTGTTGTGCACTTTTAACAAAAAGCTCTTCCTTTCGGCAACTATTAAACAGCTGTCTATGGAAGGGAACACACTGGACAATGGACCTTTCAAAATTGCATTGCACCTGCTTAAATTAAACTATTAAAACACATCCATACATTTTAACAGTTTGACCATTATAAACCTAAAGCTGGCTCATCCATCAACTTTTCTCCTACATAAAGTAACATTTTCCAACATTTTAAAATGGATTTCTAATTGGGAGCTGGTTGAAACATACATATTTTTTTTTTATTTCAGAGGAATAAAATGTGAATTACTTGATAAGCAAATTTTGATTACAGTTATCATACTTTACAAACAAATTGGATCTTTGATTTTTTTTCAATGCCTCCTTTAGAAGATTTCATTATGCATACGGACTAGAATACTAGTATAGCTTTGTAAAACAATCCATCAAATCTTGGAGACTGTTTCTTTTTCAATCACATCACAGCCAAACAGTGATGTATTATAGAATCTTTACAGAGACCTTAGGGTTATTCAATGAGTGCAGAGCAACCAAATCTAATTTCAGAAAATAAGAATGTGTCTCTCTAGGACCAATCTACACATGCACAGGTTAAAACAGAATCTTTTCCATCAAGCAGTTCTATCTATTTAAATTTCTTAGTGATATTTTGGAGATTAAATGTTGAATCCTCAATACGTTTTCAAAATAAGCAAGTTATATTAAGACTATGAAAATTCTTTATTTGTTTAAGATTAAAAACTTCTTTAACATGCCATTCTACGGACTTGTAGGAATTTCTCTTACTTTACTAATTGACCTGTAAGTTTCACCTTCAAACTTCTATTTCTATGTCTGCATGCAAACACCGGTTAGTAGCAATTTATGTCTTAAAGTCCATAGAATATACATGTACATGTGTTACATCAGAAAAGACAGCAACTATTATGCATCTATATAAATTATAATTTATATACAGAATGAATGTATAGAAAATTTCATATACTTGTTTATTTTTAAAGCAATCTAAATGTCAAAATATAGAAACAGATATAAGTATATTAAATTATAGTTTAAGAAGAGGTACATTTTTCAGACAGATCTACTTGTACATGTATTTGCTGTAATAAAATATAATATAAAGCAGAATTGTAAGACGCATGGCTATGCATATAACTGTTGTGCTGTAAAATAAAAAAAAATAATTATCTAATTAAATAGCCGCTTGTGTACTTCCAACAAACTAATAAACATGCATAATTACCGTGCAACTTTGCAATCATGCAAAATAAAATAATAAAAAATAGTTTTCATTATTTTCAACCATAATGCCAAGAAACAAAATATTCATAAAACTTGATCACTTTTTTTTAATTGAGTCTTTCACTTTTCAATCACACAACAGTTTTCAGTCAAAGAAGGTACAAAAGTATACAATTTAAATGTTTAGTATTAGTAGTGAGCAAGGCACAGGCGGGATACTGTCGTTGATTAGTATATAAAGGTCACTACTTCCCATTCCTAGAATGTATAATATAATACCTTAACCAATCAACGACTGTCGATGGAATCCATATCGTAGATCAGTACATAGCTAACTAAACTGAAAAGACAGAAAGCTATACAAAATTAGGAAAATAAGAGAGAAAGAAAAAGAAATCCTAGAAATTGTGGCAAATCCATAGAAAGTATGAAATATAATTATCATTAAACTTCTGTGTATGTATTTCTCTTGATAAGAAATGGATGTGAATAATTTATGTCCCAGATAGAAGTAACAACTATTGTGTAAATGACCAGGCGTCCAGGCCAGATGCTGTTTGGAAAAGACATATTTAACAGATGGACAAACACCTAAAAAAATACAAGATCACAGTGTCATAAAAGTATATGTGTTTTAACTACAAATGTACTTATTGAATCTTGAAATAAATTTCATATTCTTGTGACTAATTTGCAAATTCAATAACAATGTATCTCAAAGTTTTAAAAGCACATACATGTTGGACTAGTCTCAATATTAAAGTAGTAACAAGACCATAAAGGAAACACTGAAATAGCTGTATAGTAAACTGGAACATCTAGTTAGCTTTTTATTTCACCAGTTCAAGAACATGTATATGTTTCAGAAAATGTATTCGGATCATGTTTTATTGCAATTGTTTATTATTTGGATTTTGAATTTAAAATTCTTTATTTACTGGCTTTTATTGCAATTAACTAATTGAGAAATTAAAGTAATATAAGACATACATTTTTGTTCCTTAGATTAGACCTTTTTTATTAGACTTGGACAAAAGTTAGACATATGACGTCACAAAAGTAAAACAAAAGCTGTTAATGTTATAAGCTACACACCTGTTACACTTTTATTTCATACAAGTCTCATGTTACTAAATCATGTATACATGTACATGTGTATATTAATAATGTATCTTTTTTTCTCAAATAAAAACATGTAAATGTGTAGAAAGTAATTATTTTAATAAAATGTGTATGAATACTTGGACATTGAAGAATATTTAGTACAGTTATACACATGTACTTATTATAATACTTAGTAAATGAACATGTACACGTTGTGTACCTTTTGTAATCTGTACAAACATGTTCAAAGTAACATGAAATGTAAAAATATTTTACCAGTGATGACAAGTAATTTTTGTGATTAAGTATTTAAAATTCTAGCATGAATATAATTCACCTCCCATTGATAAAGTTTGTGTACACCTAAATACTGGTGTGGACCTTTCATGGACTTTTAAATTAAAATTCCTAATAACTGTTTTTATTACCCTTTACAAAATTTTCTCACATTACACATTGTAACAGTATTCTATACTCTGTCTTTTAAGTAACAGGTATGCCTTAGTATGGACTGGATTTTTTTTTATCAGAAATATGACTAAATTGACAAAGTATGAAGAATTATATATAACTTGGTGTTTATCAAAAAGGAATGTAAATATGAAGAGTGACAAAATTCAGATAAGCAGGATGATGGTACATGATATTTGAGAGAAAATTTACGACCAAGTTGGAAACAATGTTGGTATTAGATTGGATTGTCAAATCCATGTCAGATTACCATACCTTCAATACTGAGTGACAAACGAATCTGGACAAACAATACCAACTGGTTAGCACCATATGGCATCGTCAAAATAACGCAAAGGATTAAGTTTAAACTGTGGACTCATTCTCTGTTAGATGAAGCAGGAATTACATTATTAAATTCTGCAAGGATTCATATCTTCTTTAGATTATAATAACTTTGATTTATTAGGTTATCTACAAACATGCCATTTTTACCATTGTTTACAAACCTTTTAGAAAGATAACAACTGCACTTTTTAGATTTCTAAAAGTTTTTGATAAACTCGTTTTTTTTTGGTGAAATTTGAAAAAATAACTATTTAGATTGCTAATGTAGAAATATACCTTATTTGCAAATAAAATAGAGATCCTGTTTTTAATTGATAATTCAAAGGTTTTCCAGTAAGTTTACTGTTAACCTAGTAAATTGTTTCATGTATACATGTTCATGTTACTTTTGTATACGAGATCCAATTTCACAGAGAACAGACAAGACCTTTTCTGCAAAACATAGAAAAATCTATGCTTTTTACCAAAAGGCTTTTAAAGAGGCTGGTCAATCTTGGGAATGTGATCGATTTAGAAAATAAAGTATTTGTATGACAACAATGATAATGTTCTTGTAAGAGTTTACAAATACTTAAATTTACTGCAAGTTCTAAAGCTTAAGTTAAGTAAATGGAGAAAGTTAAAATGTTCTGTTTTCAATTTCCAGTACATGAATGAACAACCTTCAAGACTTGCTTCCTGTTGATAAAGAAAGTGCAAAATACATACATGTACATGTTTCACATGCTTGACAATAGTTTGACAATTCATGCAATGTATTAGCTAGGTTATAAATTGTACCTTCTTATCTAAAAACTGTTGTGCTTTGTATGATTTCAAACATTTAAATAGGACAAATATTTAGATTATATGTACATGTACATATACATTTTTCTTTTATCAAAATGAAAGAGCAATAGAAATACACATGAAATCTGAGTTAGGGAACTACTAGAACTCTGTTTTCAATAAAAAGCTGACAATTAAAATTACATATAATTAGAACTTTTTAAAAACATTATTTATTTCATATGATCAGTTTCCTTTTTTTTAATTTCAAGTTTTTTTTTTGTTCAGTGAATTTTTCCAGGTAAATATTTCTTTGATGTTTGACAAAAAGGTGCCACAAGGCTACACCAAAAACAGATGTTAAGTACATTCTGGTCTATTGTTCTCCGACAGGTGACCACCTCTCAAGCGTAATTAACTAAATACAGAGGTATTAACACATATATTTCAATACAAACACATTAGTTTGGGAACAATAGAATATAATATTGCATGTGAGTGCCACTGCTACCAGTGTGAGTGAATGACAAAGAAATTTGCTGTCGAGTTATGAATAATACAACTCTACTAATGAGCATTTGACATATCAATTCAATTAAATTTGCCAAGTGTGCCAGAAAGCTAAGCTTCTTGTTTTAATTTAAATTAAGTAGACAAAGAAAATGGCAAAATCAACATGAATAGTACTTTTTTTAAAAATTCCCAATGATTTTCCAAAAAAAATGTACTGACTATTTTTAATAGCATTTATGGGACGTCAATAGTCAATATTTGTAGCAATAAAGAAGTCGATTGTTTATCAGGGCCTCATATCTAAAATAGTTTTATCAATGAAAGCTACACTTTCAAATATTCAATACTTTAGTCAATATACTATAATGTTACTATTAAACTACACGTGGCTGCAAAAAGAAAACAACTAAGACAGTGAAATTAAACACAACACTGAAATTAAATATATGTAATAAAGGGCAAATGCAAAAAATAGCAAATTCACCACTGAAAGCCATCTATGATGAAATTTCCGTTGGAGGGGATAAAAACCAAATGTTACCTGCCAATCTTAGAGCCGACATGCGCTGAAATTCTGGTTCCTGCAACCATTTCCACATTCTTCGGAATGTCTCTCTTCCTGATTTCAGTTTGCTCCAAGGCTTGGGATTTCGTAGAAGATCACTTAATGTCCCTTGACTTCGACATAAAACTCTTTGTGCAAATACAGCTTGTGGAATACTATATCTCTTCAATTCGCTGCTTATTCTTTGTGCTAATTCTTTAGTATTTATTTCTTCAAGTTCTTGTTGTTTATTGCTTTGCGTGTCCATTGGACCCAGAGATCTTTCACGTTGCGGACTACCACTATGACTGTGTGGGGATGCATCAGGTGTCACTGTTGAATTGACATGCAATCCATTCACTGAGGACATCATTGGATTCGGGGAATGTAATCGTGCCGGTTGGGCACCAAGATTGCGATAATCATATGAAGCTAATGTGTTCGGTGATAAAACTGGTGATCTATGTTCCGATTTCGGGGATGGAAGTCCATTTTGACTAACACTAACATTAACACTGTAACTGTACGGAGACATTGCCTGATTATATCCATTTGTTGTCATCATGTTCATTGTAGTATTCCCCATACTAGCCATACTGGCAGGACTTAAATTCATACTCATCATTTTCGGGTCATAACGGTAAGTGTTCATAGTGTTAATATCCATAACGGTTCCAAGTCCATTGTTCATCAAAGTAAATCCATTTCCACATGTAGTCTGAATTTGGTTAAATTTGTCCGACACTGTAGAAATTGGAGGCAGAGGCTGCAACGGAGTCAGAGTCGCATAACTGTTTGGACTGTATGATGGACTCATCCTACCATTAAGAGTCTGATAAGTCATTTCTCCCATTTGGGATCTGTACTCAGTACTATCAATCATGCTTGCTACTGTTACGGCTATAGCATTAGTGCTTCGGTTTATTTCATCAATGCTTGGTTCAAGTTGTTCAGCTTCCGGACTTGACACTGCATCTACACTGTTCACTTGTTGGTAGTCGGTATCCGAATGAGTAGTAACTGCTAGTTGACTTGTACTATCGGCACCGATGTCAGCACTACCTTCGGGTTCAATCTTCAATCCAGTACTGACTGGGGTAGCGACTGTCGAATCATTAATTTGTTGATCCGGGATATCACCCATGTTTTCCATCGTCATTCCAAAGATCAACAAACGATCGAACACCAAACAATGATAAACTGTCAGTTAAAGTAACCTTTGGTAGCGGTTTGCTGGTTGGTTAGTCGATATTTGGGGGCTATTACGTACGCTTGGGAACAAGAAAGCTGTTCCTTAGTTCAACCTCCATGTTTAGACAGCTGTGACCTGCGCATTGGAGATTTGCGCAAGTTCATTATTCTAAGCATGCGTATTCCGATTCCGCGAAGACTAAATTGTGTAAAACTTTCATAGCATAATGAAGCGTGCCAATTCCTCTTGGGAATAAATCTATTCCCACATCAATTTCTTTCGATTAACAATATTTAGATTAAAGTTAAATAATACAAGAATGTTTTCTTATAAAACTGGATAGTTTTTTCCCTCGGTGAGTAGGCAAAAATATAAATTTTGACATGTTGAGGGAAAATAACTTTTTTCACAAATATTTTCAAATATATATAAAAATTGTTAGATATCAAATTATACTTTTATTTCACGACGACATAAAAGTGAGAAAAAGAACTGTCAAGAAAACATAATAATTTCATATAAATGCCAGTCAACACAATCATTGTCAATTAGAATTGGAATATCATTTTATTTTAAGTTGATACCGAGTCAAGAATTGCTAAAGCAATGCGAATGTCAAATATTAAATTAAGTCTTAATTTGAAAGAGGAGCCATTTTCAAATAAATATCTACTTGTACATGTATTTGTTGAAATAGATTGATATCAAGTTGCATCATGGCTTTGTATTTAACTGTCATGCTGAATATGGAGCCGAGTACTTTATGCGTCGTTAGTTACTTCAAGAAAAGTAAAATAAATAAATAAAGGACTTGTGGATAGACCTACGGATTAAAGCAGCAACATCTTATGTTCTTATAAACAACTCATGATAAATTAAGTATATCATAACTAAATTAAAAATAAAATAATCGAAATATAATAACAAGACAAAAATGTTCAGTGGCGGATCCAGAGGGGGGGGGGGGGTTCCGGGGTGCGCACCCCCCTTTATTTTTGCCGATCAATGCATTTGTATCGGGACATATGTTTTGCACCCCCTTTGCCCTGGGTTAGCACCCCCCCTTTCGAAAATTCCTGCATCCGCCCCTGATGTTCTCGGGCCCCTACATAAAAATAAAGTATTCTTATGTTGGAAAAAAACTACAGATCCAAGCTTAGGTACTGGCACATATATGCTCTGAAAGAAATGATGATTTACTCCTTTTCCCCTTTTTTTGAGCAAGAGAGGAAATGAGGTAAATAAATTATAAAAAAAATTATACCCATTATATATAGAGAGAAACACCAAAATTCTCTCTCTAGAGACAGGACTAATATAGTTTATAGATCTATCTATACATATAAAGGTATATAGGAAAACAAATTCTGAGACGAGTGCCCCCCTAAATATACCTTTATATAGCAGAAAACAAATTCTGAGACGAGTTCCTGTGGACAATTATTAATTCAACCAGGGACTTTCTTTACTCAGTAAAGTACTACAGTTAGTACAGAAAGTCTCTGATTTAACAGACTTGATAAATATCGTGTTTTCCGGCTTTGGAACTGGCAAAATTCATTTGGCTTTGTACTAAATACTTATTCAATAGTTCTTTGCATTAAACAAGTTCTTGGTTAATATAGAAAAAAAACTCGAGTTAATTTGTTTTCTCCGAGGCCCGACAGCTATTTTGGTTGTAGATGTGTTTATACCAGCACGTACTAGACAAATTAACACAATTTATAGCATGTCCGTTTTCTGCTACAGGGAAGTTTTTTAAACAGGACATCTGTGTTTCTGGAAAGTATGATACAATTGTTGTTCTCTAAAGGTATCAAAACTCGGAATATTCATTTTGTTCTTTCTTCTTTGAAACAAAAGCCTAGCTAGTTAAATTGTATGACTGTAGGATTAAAATTTATGCCAAGAAAAAAGGTTAAAAAAACTTGAACCAACGAAATTATTCCGATGCCTTGTAAAGTCAGGGTTGGACCTATATATCGATATAAGGTCCAAGACAATATTCATTGCACTCCAGAATTCGTTTTTTCTGTGTAGCTTTTTGGGAACTTTGGATATTCCGGACATTTCATCCCTTTCAAGTTCCTTCGAGCTGTTTGACACTGATCACGATATGGTGTTTTAATTCAATAAAAATTCTACAAACTAAAATGAAACAATTTCCTAGTGTATATTTTTCTAAAGCTAGATTTAGGGATATCTTTCACTTTTTACAAACATGAACGGATTGAGATATTTTGTACTTTTTTACTAACATGAAAAAAAAGAGTTATTTTTTTTTGCTTTTTGCAAGCAAATGAATACCGGAAAATTGATGCTGAATCCGTCACAAATTATACTTTTACTTTCTCACCGGTGCGTATGGCCGCTTACGATAATTAATTTTAAAGTGAAAGTAGATGATATCTTTGTTATCTGTTTTAAAAAAAACTTGTAACCGTCTTATTTAATTTACTTTGATAAGGATTGTTGCTTATAATTCTACAGAAACTTTGATATTTGATAATCAGATCTAATATTGTTAACGATTTAAGCGATAATTTGTATCCCAAATGGCAACTTTAAAAAGTTTCACGTGTGGTGTTATTTGCATTAGTGGGTGCAACATTATTTCTCAAACGGCAAGGTATATATTGTTTTAATTTAAAGTTGATAAAGAGATGTATACTTAGATTGATCAGTGGGTAAGAAAAATACACTTGACGTTGAACCGCAGTTCTTCCGTCACAGACACATATTTTTTTTTACAGAGACAAATGCACCTTTAAAAAATAGACCTGAACCTGAGCTCTGTGTATTCATGTATTTATGTCTGTATTATTGATGTCATGTAGTGCCTGTATACCATTGTAACTGCAAAGGTTTGACAGAATAAAGATATATATTAAAAATAGACCTGAACCAATATAGAAACCTCCCCCTCCAAATGGTATTCAAGACACTAATGTCACACACAGATAATGAGATATACCTTTACTTTAACTTTTCAAATATATATCACAACATGCCTTCATACTGTAAATATGACAATACAAACCATGCCTTCATATTGTAAATATGACAATAAAAATGCGTTCACCATAGAAGAAATCAATGACTTGGAAGAAGATTTTGTTAGTAGGTCATATTTATAAACTCTCAATGAATCATTCTGAACTCAAATTCATATAGAAGTCTATCCAAATGTTTATACATTTAGGTTATCACTAATATTATCTAAGGGATTTAGATAGCAACCTACATATTTTCCATGATTGACCAGTTCAGTACATCAATTACAAATAACATGTCTATTGAGCATGTTGAGAAAACATGTTTAATGAAACAAAAAATCCTAATTTTTTTTTTGCATAAATATACATATTTGGCTATTTAATGAATACTGTTGTGATTTCAAATTTATATTATTATAACAAATTAAAGTTAAAGATAACTGGTCATGTTATTCTACTTGTTACACATATAGATTGTGTCTGAGTGAGCAAATACAGTTCTTAAACAATTGATTGAGTTTTCCAGGCTATCTTAAATCATTGTAAATCTTAACATATTATTTTATTAAAGTTAAACATTTTAACATTGGTTATATCTGACAGCAAAGCAGGATGTGATATTTGTCACAAACACTAAACAGTGCTAAATGTTAAAGGTGATAATTTGTCACACCTTTAGTGCTACAGAACAAATTTGGTTCACTCATTTTGTTCACTGATGACAAGTGTAATACAATCTGTTACTTTTTTATTCTTTAATTAATTAATTTAATTAGCTAGACCATGTCAGATATAAAAATTATATACAAGCTTATTTTGAACACCTGTGACAGTTTTTTCTTTAATTAGTTAATTGAGATTAAGGTATATCAATTAACATTCATTATTTTAATAATAAAAAAAGGTATTCAGATATTTGTTTATACACTGTGTATCAACAAATGTTGTTTGGATATATATGAAAAACTAAAATAATTAATTCACAGGATTCACAAATAAATGATACATTTGTTAATGTGCATTTTTGAATAAACACACAGTCATGACAGTGTAGAAATAATTTTTAATAATTTATGCAAAATAAATACATACATATTCAGTAATGAAGATAGTTGATATTTGAATACAACATTTTAAAGAACATTTTACTCTTAACAACAACCATGAAAATCATATTTTGCATATCAAACTTAAACTAAAAGAACTAGCCAAAGAATTTGTTTTTGTCCTGGCTGATAAAGCTGCTAATAATTTCATTATTTTTTTGACGTAAATTTTATATTGAGGTTCTGAAAAAAGGAAATCAGGAATTCACCAACTTACTTCATTTTAAAGAGAACGACATCTGTAACAAACACAAACTTTTAGCTACGTCTTTACAAGCAGAATCAAATACAATGAAAGTCCCAACTATGTACTGGTTTCCGAAGCTACACAAAAAACCTTACAAATGTAGATTTATTTCATCTTCAAGCCATTGTTCCACTACTAAATTGTTTATTCTACTTTCTAGTACACTTGGTACAATAAAAAATCTGATAATAAATTCTTCAAATAAGGCCTTTGAAAATAGTGGATTTAATTACTTTTGGAGTGTCAAAAACTTGTTGGAAGTACTTGATAAATTGCATGCATATATTGGTGATTTTGAATCTGTTCAAAGTTTTGATTTTTCTACCCTATATACCACTTTGCCTCAAATTCGTTTTAAGAAAAAATTCACATCCCTAATTAACTGGGCATTTAAAAAGTTAGAATGCGAGTACCAGTACATATGTTCAAACCCTTTTAGGTCATTTTTTAGTAGTAATAAACAACAGAATTCTGTCAATTGGACATGCTTTGATGCTATATATGCACTTGAATTTTTACTGGATAACATTTTTGTTCGCTTTGGAGAATCTGTATATCGTCAAGTTATTAGGATTCCAATGGGGACTAATTGTGCACCACTTATTGCGAACCTGTTTTTGAATTGTTATAAGTTACAATCTATGATTGAAATTAGCAAAGACCGATCGAAACAACATTTGAAACAAAAATTTAACAATACTTTTAGATATTTGGATGATATATTGGCTCTCAATAATGATGAGTTCAGTACGTATACTAAAGAAATTTATCCTGTTGAACTTACTTTAAATAAATCTAATACTAACAATGACCACTGTCCTTTCTTCAATCTTGATATCTATATCATTAACGGGAAGCTTAATACAAAAATTTATGATAAAAGAGATGATATTTCATTTCGTTAATTATCCATTTTTAGATGGTGACGTTCTCTTGTCACCATCTTATCATCTTATGGTGTTTATATATCTCAACTTTGTACGATTCGCTTGTGTATGTTAAAAGGTATTAGATTTTAGTGAGAGAAATTTATGTACTACTGAAAAATTATTACACCAGGGTTTTCGATATCACAAACTAGTCTAAACATTTACTAAATTTTATCATCCGTATAAGGTAATAATTCGTAAATATAACTCAACATGCAGACATCTTATACGTTCAAGTATTTCACATCTAATTTTTATGGTAATATTCTTTACAAAGCACAAAAATGTCAGTATTCACCTCAAATGCTTACAAAACCGTAAAAACAGACTTATTAAGAAGGGATATACATGTAGTTACAATACTGTTTTCATGTCATTAAAGATTGCGTATTTTGGCTTCAATATTGATTTACTTATAGGGTCTTTGTATCCGAACTAAACACACTTATTTAAAAAACAGTTGTTGGCATGACACAGGTTATGTTCTTCTCATTCATTTTATGATAGTATGATACTAAATCCCTAACGCATGTAACGGGAGGGATTGTACCTGATATTCATATGATGAAGACATAATCTTTCAATCAGTTTAATTGAGGTCTGGAGCTGGCATGTCAGTAACTGCTAGTTGTCTGTTGTTTTTTATGTATTGTTGTCATTTTATTTATTTTCTTTTGTTACATCTTCTGACATGGAACTCAGACTTCCCTTGAACTGAATTTTAGTGTGCATATTGTTATGCTTTTACTTTTTACATTGGCTAGAGATATCAGGGGAGGGTTGAGATCTCATAAACATGTTTAACCCTGCGTCAATTTTGCACCTGTCCCAAGTTAGGAGCCTCTGGCCTTTGTTAGTCTTGTATGATTCTTAATTTTAGTTTTCTTGTGTATAATTCAGTATGATGTCCATTATCACTGAACAAATATACATATTTTTTAAGGGGCCAGCTGAAGGATGCCTACGGGTGCGGGAGTTTCTCGCTACAATGAAGACCCATTGGTGGGCTTTGGCTCTTGGCTGCTCTATGTTCGGGTTGTTTTTGCTTTGACACATTCTCCATTTCCTTTCTCAATTTTATATGTTATAAGTTATAATATAATGACTATATTTACTTTTAAACTCGCCGTATACGTACAAATCAATGAGACAATTATCTAGCAAAGATTAAATAATGTGAATTTAAGTAATTAAATAATTAAGTAACATGACATGAAAATATGAAACAATTCAGATGAAAAGACACTTAATTTAAACATATATTTATAGTGGATTGGGAAACAAGTTAAACTTAAATTAATCCCTTTCCACTTTGGGGGTGCGAGTGCTGCCTTGTAGCAGCATTAGCCTGCTCTTTTTTCGAAATCTACAAGGGTGTCTTTAACCTGCAAGAGATATGAATCTCTCTTAACAAGGGTCAGCCATTTATCGTCCCCTTCCGACGGACTATCAATGTTTCCTCAAGACCGTACTTGCAAATGGTGTCAAGGAAGAGTAAAAAATTCAGTACCTGAAATTTTAATCTTGGAAGGGGAATGGAAACAGGAAACTTTGTGTCAGTAGTCTGATGCACTAACTACTACACCACAGCTCTCATTTACCAGTGAATGAGGTGTATCAATGGAACATAAGAACTAACTCTGTTGTAATTGGCATACTAATATTGTATACTCCAGTTAGTGACCTTCTGCTGTTGTCTTTTCTATGGTCTGGTTGTTGTCTCTTTGACACATTCCCCATTCCCATTCTCAATTTTATTTAGTAACTCAAAAAGATTGATTGATCAATTGCAGTTAATGTCACCTTCAAAACTGTTGTCTATTTCATGATGGCCAGGTATTACAGAGGGCGCTAGAGTGCCATAGCTTGCAGAGAGAACCACTAATGCTTGATAAGAAAACTGGCATTCTAGTCAATCAGAATAGACCACTTTCGAGTTCATCCGTCACCGGAAAAAACTCGTCAATTATACGCGCCTTTATCACCGTCATCTGTGCGTTTAGGGGCGTCGTCACTTCCCTACAATGTTGAGCGAGTGGTTGGAAAATTATAATTCTATATTGTACGAATTATTCGGCAAATTGAATTCTGAAAATAGACAATCAACACTGCTGTCATTAGGGAATTGTCAGTAAGTACCTACAGAGCAACCATTATTTCTAGTTTATCCTGCACAAGGACGATCACTAAGACGCTTGATGAACGTAAATAGTGCAGGGATACAGGCGAGCCCCTCTATCTGGTAAATGACGTCATAAAGGCGTGCATAATTGACGAGTTTTTGCCGGTGACGGATGAACTCGAAAGTGGTCTATTGGAGTGGAATGCCCATGCCTCATACAGTTTTGAACTTACAACCTCAGGGAATAACCATCACAATTTTAATTAAACGATTATTATACTCTATAGTAGAAGAGCAAGAATAAAGGGTATCCATCAAATATTCAAAATCTGTACATGGGCAGCAAAAATCATAAAAAAGCAAGAAAGACATGCCCCAATCCTAAAAAAGAACGACATATCACATAAAGGTTGAATTACATCTAATTTGGGTCAAATTAAGGTGTCCTAATTCCCAATTATCCCTCCCCTTCCTCAATCAAATACTGGATCTGTGCCTGTTGTATGGAGTAAGCTATTTAGTTCATTGTGTAAAAAATTGAAGCACTTGTCAAGATGAAGAATAATACTCTAGCAATGTTATAATTTCGTTGATATGTAATTTAACAGTATATAAAAGGAGTTCTGTTTTGTTTACATCTATTACCAATATTCATTTTTCTCTGCTATTTAACAAAGTTAGATGGAATTAAAAGCGAAATAGCTAAAGGAAAACAATTTAGCCTTGGCCATCATATAGCAACATACACACACATATGTATAACTATATATATTCAGGTAGCTTGTAACATGAATCTTATTACCTTATTAATTATTAAACATACCATTCATATCATCAGCTTACATGGATAGTAAGGGGAGACTCTGGAGGGATAATATCACAATTAATTCCAGCACAATTTTATTCTATATTTTTACATAATGATGTAGAATGTTTCAATTTTTATTCTTTCAAATTTCTACATGCATTGAAATTCAGTTTTGGAGAATTTTTTTTCTCACTTTCGGTGCTTTCCAATTTTTAGATTTCTGTGTTGTAAAAATTGATTTTACATTTTATGGAAAGTGGAATCAATCATTAGGACAATTAAACAACAATTAAAGAATAATAACGAAGTGAATTTATTATTCTCAATACATGTACTTGAAATAACATGTACATCTTTCTTTAGTATGGAGCTTTCAAGTTGATGACGTTTTAGACTAATCTTTTACTTAAAATTCAATCTAATGCTTCTTCCACTCTTTGTATTTAATTCTTAAAACTAAGATGCTGAATATATTGTTTAGCTGGTGTCTGTGATTTTGTCTTCTCCTTATAGAAGATGGTACTTTGCACATTAGATTTCTCTAGGTTATTTGTATTGTTGAGTTGCTGTCCTAATAACCAATACCACCCATCTTTTTTCATTCATATCAAACTAAAGCATGTATCAGGACATAAAATGTTTCAGTGGCAGATCTGAGAATGAAAATTGCTTCTTGTCATGCCATCAAGCATATTTTTAAGGTGCTACTTTCAGGCTGAACTTTAACCTTTTTTTCTTATGTTTTGCTGTTACACCACTGTATCAGGTTGTGGAAGGATGAGTGCTCACAAACTCAGGCTGTGGAAGGATGAGTGCTCACAAACTCAGGTTGTGGAAGGATGAGTGCTCACAAACTCAGGTTGTGGAAGGATGAGTGCTCACAAACTCAGGTTGTGGAAGGATGAGTGCTCACAAACTCAGGTTGTGGAAGGATGAGTGCTCACAAACTCAGGTTGTGGAAGGATGAGTGCTCACAAAGTCAGGCTGTGGAAGGATGAGTGCTCACAAAGTCAGGCTGTGGAAGGATGAGTGCTCACAAAGTCAGGCTGTGGAAGGATGAGTGCTCACAAACTCAGGTTGTGGAAGGATGAGTGCTCACAAACTCAGGTTGTGGAAGGATGAGTACTCACAGACTCAGGCTGTGGAAGGATGAGTGCTCACAAACTCAGGTTGTGGAAGGATGAGTGCTCACAAACTCAGGTTGTGGAAGGATGAGTGCTCACAAACTCAGGCTGTGGAAGGATGAGTGCTCACAAACTCAGGTTGTGGAAGGATGAGTGCTCACAAACTCAGGCTGTGGAAGGATGAGTGCTCACAAACTCAGGTTGTGGAAGGATGAGTGCTCACAAACTCAGGCTGTGGAAGGATGAGTGCTCACAAACTCAGGTTGTGGAAGGATGAGTGCTCACAATCATATTAAATCCCATCTTGTTTCTGCCTCTAACCAGTAGTCTTAAATTCAGTGATTGTCTGAGGTTTCTGTCTGCAATTGATTATTTAAGTTTATTATCTAAGTATAAATTAGGCTATTTGTTTTCTCTTTTGAATTATTTAACATATTTTGCAGATTAAGTTTACAATGGCGGATCCAGGAAAGGGGGGGGGGGATTCGGGGGGTAGGAACCCCTCTTTTTTTTGGCCGATCAATGCATTTGAATGGGGACATATAGTTGGAACCCCCCCTTTTTAAAATGGCTGGATCCACCCCTGAGTTTAGTATAATTTATCTGATGCTTTCATATCTCCAAACTCTTGAATGGTATTGGAGTCTTAGTAGTATGAAAAAAATGTTCTGAAAACATGTATCTAATTTGCAAATATATTGTGAGGCTTACTTTTTGTGTCATGCTCTTCTGAATAAGAAGTAATTACATTCACATGACATTGTTCTGGGGAAATCTCTTGATCAGTTAAGCTTAAGAAGTAATTAAAAATGATATCCACTCCCCAATATGTAGGCAGTTTCAAATTTGTATTTTATAAGGCAAAGCAGGTGAGCCATCTCTACATTTTAACCGTTTTGATTGAGAGACAAATATGAGATAGATAATTGCTTAGGGAGAAAACAGCCTATATATGAAACAAGAAACCAAGGACCTTGATTGGAATGTAATCAATTAATATGCAATATTTATAAGCCATACAAGTTTTTAGATTTGGAATTTTCCATTTATTAAATAATTCTTCTATATTTTTAGAAATGAAGAAATCATTCAACAGAAGATTACATTAGAAGATGTGAAAGAAAAAGATCAAGACTCAAAGGATTCTGGGTATTGTATAAAAATAACATTTTATTGTTTTTATGTTGTGCTATTTAAAGAACTATATTGTCCAAGTTTATGGAAGTCCCTTTGGTATCTTTTGTCTTTTTTTTATATGCTTAAAATGTGATTTGTTCATTTAGATGGATTTGTTTGACAATTAGACTTTGTGGTAAGAGAATGAGTAAAAAAAAAATTAAAAAAGGACTTCAACTTTTCCATTGTCAACTGTCTATTTTTATGTAGTTCATGTAACATTAAAGAAATATCTTTATATAGAATAAACTTCTTCACATTAATATAATACATTGTATTCCATAGCTTGCGTTTAAGAACTAGGGTTTCTTTCAAAAAGGGTTGCTGCTTACAAGGCAAAATATTGATTGATTGTCGGTGTTTAATACCTCTTTGAGCTTCATTGGCTAAATTATATAAGTTTTTTTTGGTGAATAAACCCAGAGTGTCTGGAGAGAACCAGGACCTTCAGCAGGAATACTGATAATCCAAGTCTATAAAAATTGCAGTGGAATGCACTGGCCACTCTACTGTTGTTTGAATTCACAACCTCGGTGCTGAAAGGTTGGTGATACAAAAGATGAACTACAATTATGGTGGCTGATCGACTTTTTTAAAAGAGTTATACCCCTTGGAAATATTAAATATGTGCAACAAGGGGGACATTGGGACTCTGTTCTTTTATTCTTATGGCCATAGCCTGTTCTTTTGTCCTTCCCTTTTTTCATTGCTGTCTCTTACTTCTTTATGAATACTCTAGGATATGATGATCCTTATTTGGACAGTCCTGAGATGTTGAGATTTTGGATACTTATTGTATCATATGGGGTGCTCTTTGATTTTTGTTGTGTCAGTTTCTACAAGTTTGATTTATATTTAAAGGTTTGTGGTGATTCCATTCTGGGTAAATTTGAGGGGTGATACTGTAGCTGTTTTTGGAATCCTCCTGCGGAATATTTATACTAATATTTTAATTTTTTAGTTTTAATCTTAGGCAAATAGTCTGAAATTTTAATATAAAATTTCCAAACTGTAACAAATAGTTTTTTTTTTCACTTTCTATACGTATTGTTTGTAATTTAAATTATTTTCATCTTTTGATGTCAATTTTCACCTAATTTGTCAAAAATTTAAGATTCAATACCCTCCAAAACTGGAATGAAATTCATAAAGACCTCCTTCACATATAACACAAGTTTGTTTAACAGCAAAATGTTTGTATAAATCATACCGCGATTGGACAGGGAATTTAGTAAGGGATTTTGAAGTTTGACAAAATTTGATAAATGAAACCCATTTTAAATCTTTTTGGGGATTAAGTCAGCTATCATGTCATCTTTGAAACAATCATTACATGCTTACTTTAAAATATCAAAGTTGTCAATGTTTTGAATTTTAATTTTCCCTTGCTTTATCATTGTGAGGTGCTTCATAAATTTAATGCTAAGGTCTAACATAGGTTCAAGGTAAATCGTAAGATGATGGGAATTTTTACCAGTATTCATAAAAAAACGAACGTATTAATTCATTATGAATGGCATAGAAATTGGATAAAAACTTATAAAGAAATATTTTTGTTGTAGTTTTGCAAGCAGTTTGCATATTGACTCAGATTATCCTTAAGATATCCTTTTTAAAAAGCAATGTGAGTTTTCATTAGTGAAATTATTCGTACAAATGCCATGTATGTCAAGTGAAAAAAACTAGCCCAAATACCCTTGAAAATCAACTGCACTTATCATTGCAGGGGATAATATTAAGATTGTTTTGGTATTTCAACTTATTCATTAAGTCCAAAATGTTAATAAAAAATCCAAGATGTTTATAAAGGGTACCAAGACCCAAAATAAACTGGGGTATAGGTCAGTGTCAAGATAAATGCCAGAACAGTGTGTGGTCATTCACTTCAGTAAATGTCCATTTAAATTTTACATGATATAAGAAACAGAAATTGAATTTATTCAAATTTTCATTAAAAAAGACAAAAATTATATGATATTATAGCTGTATAACCAAATATTTGAAATATATAATGTATAAATTTCCAAAGTTATTTTTTTCTCACTAAAATTTATTTAAATGAAATGAAAAATGAAAAGGTGCAAAAGATATTTTAAGCTCCTAATGCAAATGGTCAAAAAGGTTTTTGCTTGCAATTGGCATTCATTTTCGTCTATCAACCTTCATAAACTTTTTTAATCTGACTGAAAAAAGAAGAAAAGATCTACCAACATTCTTATTGAACCAAGATTGTGAGATTGCTCTGTGTAAGAATAATTTCCATCAAGTGATCTTTTAACTATTTCTTTTTTCAATTTTTTTTTAAAACAAGAGAAGATGAACAGAAACTGTAACAGGCAAAAACTGATTAGCAGTACAAGATTTATTCAAATGCTGGTTTAAAAATGATAAAACATGGGGAGAAAATCTTAACCTAAATATTAAAAAAAATAAAACATTCAGATCTGCAAATCATTCTCTTATGTGTTAATGTTGTGATGATAGTTCGGAAATTACCAATCCGTTTTGTTTGTTGGGTTGGGTGTTTGGAGATTTCATGTAAATAAATGATGCGACTCTCGCACCAAATCAAAGAAATACTTAGCATTTACTAAAAATTTGTCTATTGGGACATAGGTACATTTGTCTTTTTGTGTAATCCATTTTCTGTTAAAACAAAATAGCATGGCGGAAGAGTGCTAGCAGCGCCCTCTAGTAAAGGAAACTTAACAATATTTTTGCCAAGTATTTAAATAATTGCATATTATCATGCATAAAAAATTCACAACTCATAATGTTGGGTTTCATCAATAAGATGTCAACCATTTACCAAAGCAATTAAACTTGAAAAGAATATCTAGAGGTCTTTCAACAAATGACATGCTCTAAATTGTCTCTGTCTAGACAAAAAGTAGAATAAATTCAATAAATACATCAAAAGATCGGCTATCAACACTTTATTCCAAAATGGGAGGAAAATATTAAGGTATAATCTTTATATTTCCATTAGTTTCTGATATCTTTTCTGAGGTTTGTTGAAAAGAGTCAAATTTACCAAAGTCATGACAACTATTTACACAGGTTTTCTGTTCATTTTAAGGATTACAGGATATATTCAGGCAAAGTATAAGTATTTGGTAGTACTTAATTATTTGGACGAAAGCTTGTGTGCAGTTAGAACAATGTGAATATTTCTGTTTTAATCATTTCAAAATATAATGCATTTTTTTTGTTAAGTATAAATAAACCATTCAGGGATAGAGCTAGGATTTTTTGAGCAACTTAGCCACTTTTGCCTGATAAGAAAAGATGCCTTTCTCAGTGGCAGATCCAGAACTTTTCCTAAGGGGGGGACTGCTGACTGACCTAAAGGGGGAGGGGGGGTGGGGGGTGGGGTGGGGAGGGGGCGATCAAGTCATGCTTCAATGATTCCCTATATAATCAACCAAATTTTCCCCACGAAAGGGGGAATGGGCCGCCTATGTTTCTGGGCTGGCAGTTAAGTGTTACATGAATATCAATTATATGGTCATTTTTATAAATTTCTTGTGAACAATTAAACTCTGAATTTTCAAAAAACTAAGGATTTTCTTATCCCATGCATAGATTACCTTAGTGGTATTTGGCACAAATTTTAGGAATTTTGGTTCTTCAATGCTCTTAAACTTTGTACTTGTTTGGCTTAATGATTTTTTTTTATCTGAGCGTCACTGATGAGTCTTATGTAGACAAAACGCGCGTCTGGCGTATAATAATAATCCTGGTACTAAAAGACACCTGTTGTTCTGTGTGACCCAAAGCTCTGTGTTGAAGGCCGTACATTGACCTATAATGGTTTACTTTTTTAAATTGTCATTTGGATGGAGAGTTGTCTCATTGGCACTCACGCCACATCTTCCTATATCTACTAACATGATTTATGGTAGTTATTGCTTTGTATAAGATCCATGACAAAAAACACGTTTTATATGTATTTTCATTTTTTTTTTTATTATTTCATTAGTATATATATATATATATACATATAACAATAAAGATTACACCAGCTGTCATGATTCAAAAGATACACAATGTGTGCTTTTGTTCTGTTTGTTATTTCTCATAACTAGGACTAATGGGACTAAAATAATATAATGAATCTATTGTCAATGTACCCCAGTCATTATAATGAACAATAAATTGTATTTACCTTAAAGTCATAACTATCTTAGTGTATGTATATATACAACTGAAAAGAGAAAAAGAATACAGAAAATAGGTATATGAAAAAAGTCAAGACTACATGGAATGATGAACCATTAACCCCCTTCATTCAACTCCCATCAAGACAATAAAAGGAATTTGGGTTGGGTTAAATGTTTCCCTTAAGATTTAGCCATAGAAAAGACACAGCATCCCCTGATTTGACAATATATCCAAAATGTGCAGATTTCAGAGCCAATAAAGTACTCTTATGAATAGGTTTGTTTAACCTAGCAGTAAGGCAAGAGATCATTTCAGCACCAAACAATGGCCTTTTTGATATTTAATGATAAAGTAGAAATTAAATAAAATTGTGAATGGAAATGGGGAATGTGTCAAAAAGACAACAACTTGCCATAGAGCAGACAACAGTTATTTTGGGCAAAGGTGAACCATGTACTTGAACTAAACTACATAAGGACCTATTAGAAATTTGATGATAAAGTTGAAATTAAATAAAATTGAGAATGGAAATGGAGAATGTGTCAAAAAGATAACAACTTGCCATAGAGCAGACAACAGTCATTTTGGGCAAAGGTGAACCATGTACTTGATCCAAACTACATTAGACCTATTAGATATTTGATGATAAAGTTGAAATTCACAGCTATATTTTGGCCCAAAATGATCCTCATTGTCCTGAGACTATCTAAGATTTACCAGTGACGCTAACTTTATGGTAAATGAATAAAAGCCAGATTGTTGTTTAACACCTAAGTTTGTTTTCATCATTTTCCGTTTAATTCTTACAACTTTACGTAAAGTCACATATTGCACAGGAATTCTCTACAGTTGAACCCTATTTTCTTTACAGTGTAGAATGTATTTACATCATCCAACATGAGTAAGAATAAGAAAATATTCCTTTTATGTTCAGCTAGAGCAAACAATATGGCAGATGTTACATACCTTTATAGGTATAAACACAAAATTAAAACCGGTCACTTTTATGTTTGTACTGGGCAACATATTGCATTATTTGTCAAACATGATTGTGATTTGGATCTGAAATGGAAAATAAATAAGAGGAAGTTGTCATAAAAAGTTGTTGCTTAATTTACATGTCAGTTAACTTTATTCAAGTGCACTTTAGATTTTTGAACAAAAGAAGTTACCCAGTGTCAAAGAAAAATTAAAAATACCCTACCAGTAATACTAAGTTTTGCATGTAAAAACAAAATAAAGGACAACTATTTCAGTAAAGAAACTATGCAAATTTTATCAGGTTGCGTATCTGACGACTTAATAAAGAGAGAAAACACTGGGTTATTTCAGTAAAGAATTTTTTATGATATCTTTGCAATTGAATACAAAATAAAAGCACAAAGCAATTTCAGTGAAGAAACTATGGAAATTTTACTATGTTTTGCATCTTAGTCAAAATAACAAGAGGAAGCAATTTCAGTAGAGAAATACACACATACTAATTATGTCTCAAAAATACTATTAGTACTAGCCTACTGTTATTTTTTTGAAATTTCATTTTCAAATGAAGTAAGAGTGGTTTTATTAAAGGTAAGGGATAAGATTTTGTCTTAAGGAAAAGGATAGGTCAGGGATCATAGAAAGACGGCCCTTTTTATTTTTATTCTATTCCTCTAACATATTCTACTTTTATTGAGTCATTATTTATAGTAAAGGTTGAAAGTGAATTGAAAAGTCTCAACTCAGTTTTACTGAAAGCAAAATTTCTATCAAACTGTATGCTAAGACCCATCACCATAGCAACTGACCAATGCTGTGATTTAGAATATGGAATATTAACAGAAAGTAAACAAATCCTATGTTTTTGGAAGATTATTTCTTGTCATCAATCAAAGACGGAATCATAATGTCGCGGTATCAGGGTGATTTTATTTTTCTGTGGAATTTTCAGTCATAAACCACTTTATCTCCCAGCATGCTTTGTGATTTTTGCGCTGAAACTATCAGAACTGTTGGAGACTGTCAGGTAAAAATTCTTATCTTTCCATTCACCGATCACAGTTTTAATAACTCTGCAACTTCAGGGCTAGCGATATGATTGGACCACTTATCATCTTCTATTACAAATTTCAGTCGAATAACGTCAAGACCTGAAATTTGAAATTTGAAGATCTGTCGTTCATAATCACCAAGTATTGATTTTTCTTGTTTTGGACATTAGAAATTAACTGTTTATTCTCTTGTATGATGTATGCAGCTATTATTTGCCAACATTTCCATATATTGTCAGTCACGTAGAAACGACAATTATCAGCATGTTTACGAGTGGTGGAAATTACAGCGGCAACATTGAATAAGCCAACAATTAGAATGAATACATACGGAAATGGGAAAGATTTGACTGTTGGCCATCTGAAAGGTTAATTGGAACAGAAGATGATAATTAACTTGAATTCTTGTGACAATTAGGTGTTTATTGTCGAAATATCACAATTTCAAATGTCATCTGCAAAGATGATGGTGATATTGTTATATCCAGGTACATGACTTAAACAATAGGTTTATAATGACCAATCTGGACGGCCTTGTTACTAAATTGGATGTTACATTTACAGATTATAGTTTTGTTTGTATTGTCTGCGTTTGAAGTTTTGTATGGTGTTTTGTTTTCCGGTAAACACTAGTAGCTTTGTATTTCTGATATTGATTTATATCTTAAGTATTTAATTGCTCTGGTTTCATCTTTAATTAAACAATTGTGATAGAAATTTATTGTGTAATTTTTTGTTGTCCATACTAAAAGATATTTTTACGAACATTTATTTTATTGCTTTGTATAATTTTATAGTTATTTTTAACTGCAATTAATTTTTATAAACATTTTTTTTTATTGCAGATGGCATTTTAAATTTCTATAAATAAATGAAAGGCTAAATGAGCATAAGAGATGGGCCCATTCTCTATACACAAAATCTAATTCTGTCAAACAAGTTTGTTTTCTTTTATTTGCCTCCTTCTAAGATGATTACATCAACCCTGAAATTTAAATATTGTCTTTTGAAATTAAGAATCTTGCAAATGATTATGATTGCAAAGGAATATTTCACTTATATTGGAAGTACCCATACCTAATGTATACTAAAATTATGATTAATTATGGTAACTCCAAGTTTTCTAAGGGTCACCATATGGGTTTCAAGAAATATGTCAAGTTCTAAATTTCAAGGTTTAAAAAAAAGGTTGTAAATGCATTTGATATCATAGATCTGCCAGCTACACTTCAGGTGTCAATGCGGTCTATGCACATGTCTATACACATGGTGGAAACTTTACTCACAACTAGTTACTGTGGATTCGTTATTATTCGTTGGATACTAATCTTCGTGGGTTTCATGGATAAAGGTGAACCACATATTTAAATGTTTAACCAAATAAACAAATTTCTATAAAGTTGTTTCCAGACTTTGGCAGAACCACAAAATAAAAATATCCATGAACATGCAAGGTTTCCACAATCCACAAAAATTGGTACCAACGAAAAAATGAATCCAAAGTATTTGCAATCCATAACTAGTCCAGTGATAAAAAAATCATGTCAGGACAGAAATGCATGCATGAATAATATGATTATATTTTTGTTTGTTTGTTTTATTCTTGCAAATATATCAGAGATGCTTCTTCATTCTAAGATTGTTTGATTTTTGTTTGCTGATATTTTAGCCAGTGGCAAATTTCTTTCTAAGAACTGCAGCATTGACTTGTATACTATAACCAATGGATTGAATCCTCATTCTTCAGACAATCTCAAAGAGAGGCGAAAGATAACAAAGGGATATACAAACTCAAAAGTTACATGCCATAGCAAAATAAAACCAAAAACTATAAAAGACAAACTACCATACACAAAACATGACATAGAACACTAAAAACTATGAACACCCAATTGTTTCACTTACAACTTCATCCTAATGCATGTATATAATTATATCCACTTAATGAACTGTTAGTGTATGCAAAGGTCTTTATGTCTGTTAGTATATATTTTCAACACTGAAAAAAAATGAAAAAGGGGGATCATGCCCCAAATACTTGCATTTTTGATCTCTGTGTAAGTTTTCAAGTAAAGGATTATAATTGATTTATTTTTTTATATTGCTACAGTGCTTGCTTTAACATTGAGTACAAAGGTTAAATTAAGTGCAGATGTCCTCAATATTCTTTTTGTCTAAAAACAAAATATGTCCTTCTATTGATGTGTGTAGGCATCATGATGCATTATTGATGTCATTGTCATACTAAAATCTCACCAAATTCAATATTTTTCCCATTTAACCTCATTTTTTTCAATCTTAAGACTTAACCTTGACCTATTGATACAAATGTGCATATCATTTGTTGATAAACTTAATTATGTTGCACAAATAGATTTATTGAATAGTTTAATCCCTGAAGAATTGTAGGAGAAAAATCATCAATATATGTAGTGGAGAAAATATTGACTTTATGTGTACAATGTCTCGGAAATGATGTTTTCAGGGTTTGGATTCAGTCAATTTTATTGATGAAATCTCTAGCTTATTCTGCTATGCAATATGCTCGTCATTTTTGCTGTGTCTCTGCTCTAATCATGTCATTGGATTTTCTATTGTTTTTACAGTTCAGACAACAATGCAGACAAATGTGTCACCTCAACCAAAAATCACATTCTAGCATCCTGTTGCTCAGATTCTGGGAAATACTTAGCTCTTAGTGATGATATAAAACAACTTTATCTATACAAGTTTGATGCAGAATGGAAAATCATTAATCGCAGGTAGGATAAAATTATGCTGATATTCTATATCTGTTTTTCTCCACGAATGTCATTTTTGACTTTATTTAATATTTTGTTGATGATTTATCATTCTCGCCTATAACAGCGCCTTATCAATCATTGTGCGTAAGTCATATCTGGATTGGTATCATGATGTAACTTGACACTATTCATTCATCGTCACTCATGTGTCAAATGATGCTGAATCAAAGAGCAACAGCTCCCCGTTATCTAAACAGAATAACGTTATTTAAAATTTCTTAATTATGCTTTTGTTAAGCCACTTAAACCTTTTATGGACGGAATAATGATGAGAGGCATACCCTTTTACGTAGATATAATTTGTGGTTTGTTAATTGAAGTTATATAGGGTAACAGTTGTAGAACAGCTATTTGTCATTTATAGGCTGTTATTTGTATAGGATACAATTAAATGACGTAGGCAATTATTTCCAAGTTTTATGTTCACGTCTCTGTGAAAAGAGGGTGTTACTGTATATAAATAATACTTTTATGGAATATGACATATAAAGAAAATAAGTCACAGAAAAAATGAGGATTTGTGAACTGACTTATTTTTTAGGGGATTTGATTTTGGATTGAAACAAAAACCAACTGACTGTTATTATTTATTGTTTCAAAATATAATATTTATGTTTTATGACAATTGAGTTCAAACAATCTTAAAAATTGCATATTTTTTTATTATGGGTACAAGGTGAAAGGAATCATATGATTTTGACCTCATTTTTACGGTTCATTGGTCAACGTTTTTATGATTATGTCAGTTTATCAGATACATTAAGTAATAAATCTACAATAGATGTTGTGAAATGTGATTGTAAGGTGACCGTCTTATAGGGTGTGTCTGACCTTGAACTCATTTTTGGTTCATTGTTCATATTTAAGTTTTTTTGTGAATAAAAATGTATCTCCGATACTATATGATTTAAGGCACCTATATTTTTTGTATAGAATGAAAGTTCTCATTTGACCTTGACCTCATATTCATGGAACATTGATAATTTTAAATTAATGTTATCCTTTTATTACATGTATTAAGAGCATCTGGCCTTTAATACTACAACTTTGGATTTGTAAAAAATACACTGTTCAAATTAAAAAAAATCTATTGAAAATATGATCTTGTTTGTTGAATTTTCAACTTCAATGTCAGAATATTTATTTTGAAAAAGTTCAAACCTTGCTCCCAAAAGGGTATTAGCCACAACAAACTCAGGGGATGGTCTTTTTAGAACTAAAATTGTGATTATCAAATTACATGAATAAGCATGGATTGGGCAACACTATATAGAATATGCATGTTGCCATTTTGATTACCAGTACTTTTAAAACTACATGTATATATTATGGATATGACAGAATTTCACTATTAGAGCTTACTGATGAATTTGATATGAAAGGAGATGGGGTATGGTTGTAAATGAGAAATCTATTCACCAGAGACTTAAGGATGTGCCGGTCAATGCCTTGTATAGCTATAGGGAATTGGTTTTGTTTATTGATGACGGCTGTACAGTGGCCTGTGGTGACTTAAATCCGCATGTTGGTTTTGTTTATTGATGACGGCTGTACAGTGGCCTGTGGTGACTTAAATCCGCATGTTGGTTTTGTTTATTGATGACGGCTGTACAGTGGCCTGTGGTGACTTAAATCCGCATGTTGGTTTTGTTTATTGATGACGGCTGTACAGTGGCCTGTGGTGACTTAAATCCGCATGTTGGTTTTGTTTATTGATGACGGCTGTACAGTGGCCTGTGGTGACTTAAATCCGCATGTTGGTTTTGTTTATTGATAACGGCTGTACAGTGGCCTGTGGTGACTTAAATCCGCATGTTGGTTTTGTTTATTGTGGACGACTGTGAAGGGGCCTGTGGTGACTTAAATCCGCATGTTGGTTTTGTTTATTGATGACGGCTGTACAGGGGCCTGTGGTGACTTAAATCCACATCATTTGATCTCAAGTGGATAGTATTCTACTTTTTATCTTAACATAGCTCCTTATTTTTGTATTTATGTTGTGTTTATAGGGACTATTTCTAGGTTTTATAATTCGCAGAAATTATACATTTTTTCTGTGGAAATTCTCAGTTTGTCTTCATTTGCATGTAAATGTTTAGCTAATCTTGATAGGGAATAAATAAGTTATTTGCCCTTGCTAAATAGTCATAAATTTTTTGAATCAAGACATTTGTGAATAAGATGTTAATGGAGGTTACCATCTGTGACTCAAAGCCTTGTCAGTGAAAGATGTCACTAAGCTCAATTTCTTTATGATTTGAAGGCATATTATTTATTACTATGGTGATAAATTGAATAGTTTTGCTTATATATTAATAAAAGAAAGAAAAAACAAGGATGAATAAAAGGAGATGTAGAATATATATATAAAGGAGAAAAACCAACAGCAAAAAATAATCAAATGGCATCTATAGGTCAACACAAGGTCTTCAACAATAGACAGGATGGAGGAATTTCATATTCACTTAGTAGATAGGGCAGACAAATTTTTGCTATTTTTTTAGGGGTTTGAGTATTCCTGATGAAGGTAAATCCAGAAAATAACTTGACACAACATAAAAAGTGTTGTTTTCTTTTTGAATATACTATGTTTAAAGAGTTAAATAGTATAAGTACATGCATTCATTTCTATACTTTCTGTTAATTTCTATGAATTAAAAGTAAGATGGGGTAAACACATTAATAAAACAGCAACTAATAAACCAGCACCTCAAAGACAGAAATACAAAAAATAATCAAAGTTATTCCTTTCTCTAATGTTAATGTGATAACCTAAGAAGGCGCGAATCATACATCGTTTCTGTATTTTGAAAAAATATTGAAAAGAAAAGAAAAATAGCAAAATAGTTTTTTAGTTAGCACTAATGTTTTTGCTATCATATTTTTAATGTAACAGTATATAATAAAGAAACAAAAAGAAAATAACAAAGGGACATTCTAAATTCGTGAGTGCTGGAAAAACTGACAATGTGACCATGGCAAAAATTTTAAAAAATCAATGTAAAGACGAAAAGACCTCAAAACACAACATTAAACTCTGACAGTGACTGCAGGTGATCTGGAAGGGTATGTTACTAGTTTTTGTTAGACACATATGTAGCAGCTGCAGTATTGCTAATGCAAGTAAAAAAGGGATTAAAAGTCTCTCTCCTTTAATGATGTCATATGCAAGGAAAAGAGGATGGATTGTGGTAACGTTAATTAGAACATATTCCAGAGCAGATCCAGCCATTTTATTTTTCCCAACCCAGGATAAAGGTGGCGGAGATGGTGGTTCCAACCATATTTCCCCATTTCAATGCATAACTTGATCGTTCCAAAAAAAGGGCGGTTCCAACCCCTGGAGCTCCCTCCTCCCCTGGATCCACCACTGTATCCATAGTTATCTGTGACAAAAATATTCCATAACAGCCAACCAACTCATAATAGTGTTCAATTTTTTTTCAAAGGGACGACTTGTACCATGTATTAGGATTTCATTAGAGGAAAGGGTAATGCTGCAGTCAAATTTTCATGTTCCCGTTATTTTTTTACAGACAATTAAATTTTAATGAAATTGAGCATCAACACAAAAGCACATGTCATATTGACTTCCTTTTCCATTTCCTCTGACCATGCTTGAAGTCATGATTATGCTCTTTATAAATGACATTTTGTTTTGTTAATAAAGTTAGATGTCAAAAGACTCAAAACAACATAATTTCTGATGCTGCACAATATTCTAAAGTTTGATCTTGCATCTTTGTTTGACATATTGGCAATTGTGAATGAACATCTGTTTGTGACAAATTAAAGTAAAGGTCACAATAATGAGCCAAGGAAAAATGTTTGTAGATGAATCTAACAAACCATTGTTTGGTTGCTGCCACTTAATTGGTAATTTTGGTCATTATCTTGAATATTATTATAGATAAAGATAAACTGTAAACAGCAAAAATGATCAGCAAAGTGAGATCTACAAATTAGTTAATATGACCAAAATTGTCAATTGACCCCTTAAGGGGTTATTGTCCTTTAATGACAATTTTTCACAATTTGTTCATCATATTTGCTAACTTAAAAAATCTTCTCCTCTGAAACTACTGAATGGATTTAGATGAAACTTAGCATGATTGTTCCTTAGATTATCCTGCACAAAGTGTGTGCTTCGATTTTTGATCCGTCAAAAAACATGGCCGCTGTTACTTAAATTAGAACATAGGGGTCAAATGCAGTTTTTGGCTTATATCTCAAAACCGAAAGCATTTAGAGCAAAATTCACATGGGCTAAAAATGTTCATTAGGGTAATATCTATCAGCCCTGAAATTTTCAGATGAATCAAACAACCCATTGTTGGGTTGCTGCCACTTAATTGGTAATTTTAAGGAAATTTTGCAGTTTTTGGTCATTATCTTGAATATTATTATAGATAAAGATAAACTGTAAACAGCAAAAATGATCAGGAAAGTAAGATCTACAAATAAGTTATATGACCAAAATGTCAATTGACCCCTTTAATGACAATTTTTCAAAATTTGTTCATCATATTTGCTAGCTTTAAAAAATCTTCTCCTCTAAAACTACTCAACCAAATTCAACCAAACTTCAACTGAATGATCAGTAGGGTGTATAAAATAAAGTTCGTGCTTTATTTTTTATTTCGTCAAAAAACATGGCCGTCATGGCTAAAAATAGAACACAGGGTAAAATGCAGTTTTTGGTTTATATCTCAAAAACTCCAGCATTTAGAGCAAATAAGACAAGAAGTTAAGGTATTAATTAGGTCAAGGTCTACCTGTCCCGAAATTTTCAGCCGAATTGGGTAACTGCTTTTTCAGGTATAATGCCCCTGAATTGATGATTTTAAAGAAATTTTGCAGTTTTTGGTTATTATCTTGAATATTATTATAGATACAGATAAACTGTTAATAGCAAAAATGTTAAGCAAAGTAAGATCTACAAATAAGTCAATTTGACCAAAATTGTCAATTGACCCCTTAAGGAGTTATTGCCCTTTAAAGACTTTTTTCACAATTTGTTCATCATGTTGACTTACTTTAAAAAATCTTCTCCTTTGAAACTGCTGTATCAATTTCAGCCAAACTTAGGCTAAATGAGTTTTAGAGTATCTAGTATAAATTGTATATTTCATTTCCTTGTATGTCAAGAAACATAGCTCCTATGGCTAAAATAGAACATAGGAGAAAATGATTTTTTTTTTTTTTTTTGAAGAAAATAGGACGATTCAAAGAACATTTAAATAAATTGAAAAGCCTGAAAATAATCATTAATGAGAGATTTAACCAAAAAATTAAGTTGAGCGATTCAGGCTCTTGAGAGCCTCTTGTTTTTGTCATTTCCCGGGTCCAGCTAGACCTCATTTCCCGTTTTCACGCTTAGACCCCAATGAGACCCACTACAATTTTTTCATAAATCAAATTTTTTTTCTGGTTTCTCTTACTAAAGCATGTAAAGCATAGAGTGGGGTAGGGAGGGTATGGGGGTATAATTTTGTTAGCTTTGCTTGCAGTACCTCTTGTTAATACTGGTTCTGATGATTGAATGTATCTTGATCTTGTTTCTCATCTATCATGAGAAAGTTATTAAATCTTATATGTACAACAAAATAACAAAATTGAGTAAGGAAATGGGGAATGTGTCAAAGCAACAACAACCCGACCAAAAAGCAGACAACTGCAGAAGGCCACCAATGGGTCTTCAATGTAGCGAGAAACTCCGGCACCCAGAGGTGTCCTTCAGCTGGCCCCTTAAAAAATATGTATATTAGTTCAGTGATAATGGACGGCACTAAACTCCAAATTTTACATAAGCGTGATAATGAAAAGTCATGTAGGAAATGTTGAAGAATTTAATCTGATGACCTAGATTATTAGTTGTATACATATAACCATTTATATTTATATATTCTGATCGCATATGGAATAATTACTAAGGAAACTCATGAACTTAATACTTACTTAGATTTATATCCTATTACCACCTTTTTTGGTTTAATTTGTGTTGCAAAAATGATTGGATAACTCAATAAATACAAATGAATAGAGTAAGATATGGTGCAATGCACTGGTCTCTACAGAACTGGTTATAGACAGGGGCGGATCCAGGATTTCCAGTTAGGGGGGGCGCAAATTTTTATGTCTGCCGAGCGGAGCGAGGCGAAAAAATTTTGGAGGTTATTTTAGGTAAAATTATTGAAATATTCTTCTAAAGGGGTGTAATGTAGATATCTCGAACTATTGGGTGTTCTAGTAAAATTAGAGAGGTCAGGAATTAAAGTTTCAAGCTGAAACCGCCTTAATCCATACCTGACAACAAGCTACAGATAGACGAGCGGACAGATGGAAGCAAAGTGACACGAGACAAATCACAATTGCTCACCTGGCCAATATATTTCTAAACAAAAAGTTCTACTTTTACCAGCAATTTTTACATTTTCCTTTCATACTATATCTGTTTTTTACTTTTTTGATTTTCGGAGGTCGTGCTAGACTTTACTGAATTCGCCACAAACAACTAAAATCAGAATGAGATGCATTTACGCAGTTTTTTGTTTTTTGGGGGAAACCAAGCATACAGTAATACGATACAGAATTCGGCTAAATATTTAGGTTGCAAGTGAGAAATAAATATAGACACAGAGATACAAATTAATAAACTAACCTTTCGCTCGAAACAGTATTTCTATCTTTCATTACGGATATTTTAAAAGAATCCCACCTGCCGACTGTTTTTTTTACCGTGTCATGACGAAATTGTGAAAGTGAGTAAGGGATGTTTTGGAACTTCGATTATCAAACAAATCTATTATAAAAACCGCAAATACAATGTAACAATTGTTTTTACTTTAACTGCTAAAAACCTATTATATTTTTCATCAAACGCAGCTCCGAGTTTGACACCTTCCTTTGAAATTATTTATATACAGAACTTTAATAAAGCGTAGGTCAGTTGATTCGACAGTAATCACGTTGATTCTATTCTGTTAAACTGACTGTTTTATATACTTTGAATGTTAAAAAAGATTGAATGGTCTCTTCTGATACTTAAATATGTTGAAGTCAACCCATGCTTTGCAAATTTTAGGGGGGGCGCACGCCCGCCACGCCCCCGCCTAAATCCGCCCCTGATAGACATAATTACATTGTCATAATTTCTGTTCTTCTTCTAAGACAACATATGTTTATGTATATATATGACATATGTTGTCCATATACATGTATATATACACTATTCGTATATATTTTTTGTGCAGACTGATAAAAATGCATGTACCACTTACCCAAAATTATATGCTGTTTTAACAAATGCATTAAGGAAGTTTGCTGCTCAGTTTAACAAAAAATAGCTTCCCATAATACAAGTATATATTCATAGGGGATAAATTGAGGAATCAAAAACGCAAAAAAAATATAGGGGCCAATGAGCTTGTTTTTGAGATATTAGCCTTTGAAATTTTGGTGGGAAAATGTTCTCTCTTGATTTTTCATAGCTTTATTATTGATCAGTTAAAGTTCTCAAAAACTATCAAGAAATAAATAGGATTTTATAAGACTTTTAAAAATAGCTTATAATTATACATCTAAAAGATTTAGAAAAAGAAAAAAGGGGGTTCATGGGCAATTTTTTTTTAAGGCAATCAAATGGATAAAACCAGAGGATTTCAAAAATCTAACAAAAGTTCCAAAACATGACAAGCAAACATCCTTAAACCTCTTTTCTTGTGCCTCTGTCTGTATCTCATTGCCCATCCAACCACATGACTATAAATATGACCTGTGCTGATGTTTTGTAAACCAATGTACCCTTTCTACAGTCCAGCAGACACAAACATTAAAACGCCATATCACTCATGGACGCACTACTGCTTGAGCAAGAAGTGTTTAATGTGGACATGACTATTGTCACCTTCTGTCTTTGTGTCACATGACTGCATCCAGCTGTCCCTAGCGACACATACAAAGAACAATTATCACATATGTATAATATAAACATATAAATATCACTCATTATTTATGCAATGTATACATATTACTTTTGTTTATTGGGGTAAAATTTATTGAGAATGTTTTTATGTTTATTACATATACTGTGGATTCATTTATTTTTTTAGATACCAATTTTCAACATTCGATTTAGCCTTCAATAATGAGCAAAGCCCATGCTGTATAGTCCTTTTTAACCTGTTTGCATTACAGTTTATGGTGGATAAATCATTGAGAACTCTTACATTAAACAGAAAAAGGTTTTATTTTTTAAAGTTTTTGTGTAGGAATTTAAATTAACTGGACAGATTGTAAGACAAGATTTGAAATTGCCAATTTAAAAGTGAGTTATTTTTTTTCTTGAGAAGTTGAGACTATCTCTGTTGTCTGAGATATCATGTGTTTGATATTGCTCATGTTTTTGGACAGGCCTTGTTTAAATAACTGACATAAAAGGATCATCAGTAACTGCTTTGTTTTCAATAATAATGTAATTAATTCTTCTAATATCATATAACCATTTGTTTTTGTTCTTAATTTCTAAAGCTTTATTTGAGTAAGGTCTTGTCCTTAAAAATTTATTAGTTACACATTTTTTTTGCAATAAATTCCCATGTGAGGAAACTAACTTGTCAGTTATTCATTTGTGTAGGAATATTTGCAATTAATCATAAAAAATACAGAAACTGAAAAGACTAGTATTCCCAGGAGCTATATTTCTGTAAATTAAAAACGAACAAAATGTTGTAAGAAAAACGAACTATCATAAAAGTGAATTAAGCGAAGTATCCATTTGAAGGCATAAATGCCTGGCTTTGATATAAATCAGTGAAAGAGAAGAGAAAAAGCTATCGTTGCTATATTTGTACAATCAGAAACACAACTATTAAACATTCTATGTTATCAGCCAAGTGGCATAGAAAACATGGAGGCCGGATACAATCTAATTTATTTCTCCGCTGTCACACTTAGTTACATTCATAGTGCTTGTAGAATGATAATGCCAAGTCGTCATGGCAACCAGGATGCTATCTGTCCAATTTAAAATTGTGGTTAATTCTGATAGGAGTATGGGCTTTTGATATTTTTTTGTTACTTTTTGTGGACTTTTACGAGGATGAAAGTTAAAATTTAAGATATCAGCATTTTATTAATGTCATTTGATGGAAGAAGAAAAAGGTTTTATTGCTGTTTTCTGATGTTAAGGAATTTCTTGTCTCCATCAAAGAAAAAAATTGCCACGAATGTTAGAATTCCATCAGACAGATTTCTAACATTGTAATGAAGTGTGGGGGAAGACAGAAAAAAATAAAATGAATAAACCCATTTCAGGCCTCAGTGAATACAGGGTGTATAGAAGTATCTCACAATGAAGTCGTGTTATTGTTGTGAATAATTAATAAGTAGTAGAGAGAAAAGAAAGAGTGGCGGTCATGTAGTTCATTAAATTTCCATGATAAATGTTTACTAATGAGATTTTTCCCCAAGATAAAGAATGATTGGATATTTCTATGTATGGATAATAACATATGATAACATGTATGGAAAATCTTGTTTTATTTTAATATCTGCAGCAGGAATAAATAAAAATTTATATCCTTTCGTTTGAATACTGATAGTAAAATCAATAAATTTTGAAAAAAATCTGTAAAAAGCCAGCATTAGCTCCCTAACAGCAGTTAATTGAAAAGAATGAAAGGAGACATGGGGTAAACGTCAATGAGACGGCAACCTAACAACACAAATAACCAAAAGACTTCAAGAATACAACAACCAGTCATCAACACTAGGCTGATGTCTATTCAATATGAGCTCTATATCATTCTCATGGATAGAAGTGTTGAATAAATTAAATGGAAAATATCAAGATTTTTTTTTTATTAGTTATGTTTGTGTCAAAGGATTAAGACTGAATTGATTGATATTTGTTCAGTAGCAAATATTGTAGCAAAAAAAAATGCCACATTGGAAAAGTGATGATGTTAATGGTTCAAGGGGCGTAGATTCTCAGGTCAGCCAGCTCAGATTTCTAAATAGCTATTAGGTGTATTGTTGAAACCAGATTTCCATCATTCGTAAATATAGCTCAACATGCTGACTTCTTATACGTTGAGGTATTTCACATCCAATTTTTTATGGAAATATTCTTTATAAAGCACACAAATGTCAGTATTCACCGCAGAAACTAACAAAACCTTTAAATAGACTTATTAAGAAGGGATATAGTTACGATACTGTTGTCAGGTCATTAAAGATTGCATATTTTAGCGTTAATATTGATTCACTTATAGGGTCTTTGCATCGTAACTAAACACATTTATTCAAAAAACAGTTGTTGGCATGACACGGGTTATGTTCTTCTCATATATGTTATGACGGTATGATACTAAACCTCTAACTAAAGGATTGTGCCTGATATTCATATGATGAAATCATAATCTTTCAATCAGTTTAATTGAAGTCTGGAGCTGGCATGTCAGTTAACTGCTAGTAGTCTGTTGTTATTTATGTATAATTGTCATTTTGTTTATTTTCTTTGGTTAATCTTCTGACATCAGACTCAGACTTATCTTGAATTGAATTTTAAATGGATGTATTGTTATGCGTTTACTTTTCTACATTGACTAGAGGTAAAAGGGGGGGGGGGGTTTAGATCTCATAAACATGTTTAACCCCACCGCATTTTTGTGCCTGTCCCAAGTCAGGAGCCTCTGGTCTTTGTTAGTCTTGTATTATTTTAATTTTAGTTTCTTGTGTACAATTTGGAAATTAGTATGGCGTTCATTATCACTGAACTAGTATATATTTGTTTAGGGGCCAGCTGAAGGACACCTCCGGGTGCGGGAATTTCTCATTACATTGAAGACCTGTTGGTGACCTTCAGCTGTTGTTTTTTCTGTGGTCGGGTTGTTGTCTCTTTGATACATTCCCCATTTCCATTCTCAATTTTATATTTATCATTCTCATGGATAGAAGTGTTGAATAAATTAAATGGAAAATATCAAGAAAATATTTTGTTAGTTATGTTTGTGTCAAAGGATTAAGACTGAATTGACTGATATTTGTTCAGTAGCAAAAAAATTTGACATCATAATACAAAATATCAAATGCCACATTGGAAAAGTGTTGATGTTAATGGTTCAAGGGGCGTAGATTCTCAGGTCAGCCAGTGCAGATTTCTAAATAGCTATGAGATGTATTGTAGAAACCAGATTTCGATGTTTAAAAGTAAACGGCCTATTATACTCACTGCTTTCTAAAGCAGCCATATATAGTGTCCATGAGCGAGTCTAGTCAGTTTGTCCATCAGACCCACTTTTGACACGAAGGGTGCCGCATGTGGAGCAGGATCTGCTTACCCTTCCGGAGCACCTGAGATCACCCCTGGTTTTTGGTGGGGTTCGTGTTGTTTATTCTTAAGTTTTCTATGTTGTGTCATGTGTACTATTGTTTTTCTGTCTGTCTCTTTCATTTTTAGCCATGGCGTTGTCAGTTTGTTTTAGATTTACGAGTTTGACTGTCACTTTGGTATCTTTCGTCCATCTTTGAATCCACAAACTCTCCTGTACCACTTGACAGAATATTATAAGTTATATGGTTCGCTACTGACCCCCTACGGATCCATAGAGGGTCAGTAAAATCCATAGGGGGTGAGGCCGGAGGCCGAGTCCCCTATGAATTTTATTCACCCTCTATGGATCCGTAGGGGGTCAGTAGTTAACCGTATAACGAATTTTTCTGCGGCGTTTTGTTGAAAAATAAACAATGAAACACAACAACATTAATAGATGACGTCGCCATTAACGCGTCACGAACCCCATATGAAACTTGCTAACCCCATATGGTCTCATAGGGGGTCACCACGTGACGGCGTTTAACCAATCACAACGTGATAATTCATCTATGGTCCGATAATGTATTATATGTCTCTGTCTGCACACTAAAGAACACATTTGTGGTTAACCCAATTTTGTTCCTACAACCCCTCGTTACAATTTATTGAAACTCTCTTAAAATTGAAAAAATAGTGCTTTTGTGCAAATTCAATATTTTGTCATCATGGTCATTTTTGGAGTTTCCCTTAGCAAAATCAAGGTAAAGGTGTATACCAGTTCTGAAGCTTCACTGGCATTACTTCCACTTAGAATATAAATGAAAAAGATAATCATTTTACATTTAAAAGCTGATTTTGAAATTTCCGAAAAGTTTGTTTTGATAATATTGCTATCAATATTTGATGACATATATAGCATTGTGTTTACAAGTTAAAATTATATCCTTTGAAAAATCTGACACCCTGGATCTAACTGGCAATGATCTGGAAATTTTTACAGCTTAAATTAATTTTTTATAGGCAGTCTGAATTATTTGTGAGTCATTCCCTGGAGATTCATTTCCATACAATATTATGTGGTTTCAATTAATATTTATTCCTATATATGCATAGTGTGTGTTTTACGAACACGCATGCATTGTTTAGAATTAATTTTACAGTTGAATTAATACAGAGACTCTGAGTTAGTAGTAATATTACTATTTTCAGGGAGAATGTAAATATGCAGGAAATGTCTCCTGGGATTTTATTTATTTCAGTCTAGCATGTATTTATGTTGTATGTTGACCATAATAGCTAACTGTAATTGTCCAGTCTTATATGCCTTGGATAATGGATCGGTAGGGAATTAGCCAGTCAGAAGCTATATATTTATATTACCTAGAACGGCAGATAAATAGGTAACGGTATTTATCTGACGTTGATAACTAAACATACAGTACTTTGTTATTTTGTCCCTTGGCGTAATGGATTAATCTTAAAAAAGAGGGTTTATTGCTGAAATAATTGCTTTCAAGGTTCAAAGTCTCAGATACCAAAAATAGATGCATTCTATAGCCATTTTGTAGGTATAGATACAGGCTCATTGAAGTAAAAGTGATAAACCCTTAATAAGAAGACATGGCTTATTTCTAGACTCATAAAAAATTTAATGGCATTATTTTCATACATGTACAAGCTAAGCCAGCTTCTACAATTTTCATGCATTATCAACTGGCATAAATTTACAAGTCAGCTCGCCTTGTCGTTTGACAAAGGTTTATGCTGTATAAATGCTTTTTCCTGGATTTGTGACATCCCTGACCATTTGCATTGAATGAGCAACAGGAAGGGTACTACTAATGGAGAAGGATATGCCCAACATTCTTCAGCTCTTGAGATCAAGGTTTTTGGCAAGCATCATGTAGCTCAGTCATTTGTTTTCTGTGTATTGTTATGTCGACTTTCTTTTTCATTTCTTTTTGACCGATTGGGTCCCTGTTTGTTGTTTCAACTATGCAGGTTTTTATGCCCCACCTATGATAGTAGAGGGGCATCATGTTTTATGGTCTGTGCATCCATTTGTCTGTTCGTTGGTCCGTCCGTCCGTCTGTTCGTCCGTCTGTCCCACTTCAGGTTAAAGTTTTTGGTCAAGGTAGTTTTTGATGAAGTTGAAGTCCAATCAACTTGAAACTTAGTATATATAAAATTGAGAATGGAAATGGGGAATGTGTCTAAGAAACAACAACCTGACCAAATAAAAAAACACAACAGCAGAAAGTCACCAACAGGTCTTCAATGTAGGGAGAAATTCCTGCACCCGGAGGCGTTCTTCAGCTGGCCCCTAAACAAATATATACTAGTTCAGTGATAATGAACGCCATACTAATTTCCAAATTGTACACAAGAAACTAAAATAAAAATAATACAAGACTAACAAAGGCCAGAGGCTGCTGACTTGGGACAGGCCCAAAAATGCGGCAGGGTTAAACATGTTTGTGAGATCTCAACCCTCCCCTTATACCTTTTGATAAGATCATTCTAATTTTAATGCCAAATTAGAGAATTTATTCCAATTTCACGGTCCACTAAACATAGAAAATGATAGGGCGAGTGGGGCATCCGTGTACTGTGGACACATTCTTGTTGTCTATTTCTTTAGGATCTTTTGCCTGTTTTATGAATCATAATCTGCGGTAGATGTTGCTTGATGAATTTTCATAAATATGTATGTATTCAAATTATGTGATGAAATTCTGATCTGTGTGTTATATTGTTCTTAAGATTAATAAGGATTTAAATGTTACATATGTATATCTATATAAGACATAATCTGTTAATGGTTCTTTCAAGGTTGCTGATTTCAAAGGGAAATTAAGGTCTCACAATTAGAAAAGGTGGAGGAGAATAATCTATAATGTAGGTATCAGTTTGATTGAAATTAAACCACACGATTTTATTTTTACAATATTCAATCTGTTTGTAAATGCAGTCTACTGATAACTGAATTGGAAGGTGATTCAGCCTATCATTGTAGGAAATGAAGTGTAGAATAGTTACCATAGATACAAGAATCTCCTTCAAGACAATTTGCTGCTTTAATTTTTTTTGAAACACAGCAATTTAAGATTATTATAAGTGATTTTTTTTCCAATAATTTTTTGTTTGAAGCTCATTATTTACATATAAATAAAATCAAACAAAGCAGAAAATTTTGTAAAAATAATGTGGAAGCCATAAAAATATAGCTAATCATGGGAGCAATCTAAAACTGTTTGATTCAATTAAGACAGAAAATCAATATCTTCAAAGGCCTGGTCAATGTATTTTATCATGCAATTTGTCATTTAAGCTCTGTACAGTTTGTTTAGAACAGGGTCGAGTTTCTTCCTTATATGTCCCTCACGGGAACCAATCAGATTTACTATTAGATAACATTGTAGAATGACAACAGCTGTCAAACAGAAATTTCAGAACTTATTTTTGTCTGGACAAATGATATGAAAAATATGATATGCTTTTTTAGAGTTGAAATAGATAGCTTTCTGATGTGCATAGAAATTCAAGGACCGAACGATGATGAAGTTTAAAACATCCCTGTCACAGATGTGATAGGAACAATACCTCTCGACAACATCATTTCAGATGCAATGTAATTCAATTAGAATTTAGTCTGGAATTGTGCATTTTTTTGCCCATATTCTTGACATCTTTATTAAAATGATAGTTATATTGGATCTGTATCTAAACAAAAATTAATATTAATAAAATATCGTTTGACTTTTATATTTTATTTGAACAAATAAGTTTGCCACTCAAAGCTATTGTTAAACAATTAATTTCCTGAAGAAAAAATTATACCAGAATTCAAGTTTTTGTCTGCATGATGCATGCATGTCATGTGCACAGTTCTGCATGCGGTGGCGTCTATTACCTGATCCTTCAAAAATTAATTCCATGTATAATTAAAGTCATAAATGCACAGTGGGATTGTAACTGATCTGCTTTCCCGTAATTTATAGATGGAGATGAATTGAACAAAAAAATCAGGAAATTCCTGGTAGAAGACAAAATAGAGGAAATATATCAAATTTATCATTTGATAAGCGGTTACCAGAAACTTCCTGTCAGCTTAAATAAACTTCAAATAGTAAGAAGAATATCTAAGCACCAACTTTTTTTACCATTTTATATTAAAATTATGATGTACAAAAAATTGTCCTTTTTTAAAACACAGAATCTTTCTACTTCAGTAATTTTTAATTCCCCATTGTATTTTGGGTCTATATTTATCTAATTAGATCTTATTAAGATAAGAAGATAACCGTTTTCAACATAATAACCTAGTGATTTTCAATCTGTTTCCCTAATGAGCCCCAGTAGAGCTTTTCTCCTTTATTGAACCCCATATTACCTGTTACTTTATAGTTGTTCCCCCTAATGAGCCCCAAGTAGAGCTTTTCTCCTTTATTGAACCCCATATTACCTGTTTCTTTATAGTTGTTCCCCCTAATGAGCCCCAGTAGAGCTTTTCTCCTTTATTGAACCCCATATTACCTGTTACTTTGTAGTTGTTCCCCTAATGAGCCCCATTAGAGCTTTTCTCCTTTATTGAACCCCATATTACCTGTTACTTTGTAGTTGTGATTATCTGCTTCAGCAACATCCACATAAAGGTGTTTTAGAAATCTCAATTCTAGCATTAATTCAGGGAGAATCTTAAGTTCATAAGACCGTAACATTCATGAAGCTGTCATAGAAAAAAATAATGGAAATGGTTTTATCCAAACAAGCAGTATGAAGACAGGATATTCTAACATTTCTGTAATCCATCAAGAAAAATTAAAAAAGCTGCATTTGTCATGTTACTTGTCATGATTTGACTATCAAAACCTGCTAAGTTTTTGTCTTATTTTCTTTCTTTATTTTTCTGTTTCTTGCTTTATTTCCATGTTCTGAATATTTCATGAGCAATACAGTATCTTTTACTATACAGGAAGACATATTGTCGTGTATAGGAACAGCGTAATTAAAACAAATGTTAATGCTGGTTCAAATTGCTTCATTTTAAAAGTGTCATGTATTCCATATTATTTAAATTACTTTATTGGTGCACTGTACTGGTGCCTAGCCATATACAAATGAATTTATGGAAGACTCTTTTTAAAATAGTTCCTATTTTGTATCATTATGTTTGTAAAAACTCTCCCTTTTTGTTCCTGTATGTGAAAATTTACCATTTTTCAATCTGTGATCCAGGAACCTTTTCTTTTTTAAGTGTAATGGGAAACTCCCTTTATTATCATAAACATATTTTTACCAGTGAAGTTTTGAAATGAAACAAGAAATGCTATGATTGCCATTGTGGCAACTATCTGCTAAATATTTATAGGACAAGGATGTAAACAGTATTATGACTTCAAAATATAGGCAAACTAAATAAAGGTATTGAAAGTGTTTATTTCCCAAAAGTGTTTATTTTCTCAAAATCTCATATGTGATACCATTTGCCCTTAGTATTACGCAGAATAAAGATGTATACACAATATTTCATTCCTAATTTTGTTAGGATAATAGATTTATGGAGTTAATATTTGTGATGTAATACATATTCAATCCCCCATGATGGACATAGTTTATTAATAATTGATTTTAAGTTGTGGTAATATCTTAGGTTTATGTATCTATATACCAGTAGAAAACATAACATTTGTAGATGGAGATTACTCTGTTAGGTCAAGTCCTCAACAAATATTTTTACCACAAATTACTTAGGATTCATTTATTTTTGTGAAAACCAATTTTCGTGGATTGAGGGAAAATTATATTTTTGGAGATATTAAATTCTGTGGTCAAACCAAATTTGCATACATAAATTTGTGGTTTAGCTTTTCCCATGAAATCTAAGAGAATTGGTATCTAAAGAATAATTATGAATCCACAGTAAATTAGAATAATTGAAAAGTAGTTGAACCAAAATGTTGTGCCCAATTTACGAGTCATAAACACATTTGTGATTGTTTGTCTAAAATATACATGTTTTGTCTGTCCTAGATGAGATTTTGGTAGTGATTGGAGCTGGTTTAGTCAGCTAAAAGTTCTGGAAACTCTTGATAAAGACTAATTGATTCAGCACTAAAGGAGACTAAAAAGGGTTTATTTGGTTGTAGTGTAGTCATTTTAACATTGAGTAAAGACACCATGAGACTTATATTATCTCACTGGAGCATTGAGTCGGTGTGTGTAAGGCAAAATATCAAAAGTTAGAATACAGGGAAATATAGATAAATAGAGATGAAACATCAATGTTTAAGAATACTCAAACTATACAGATTTACTCAGCCTCTCTGGTGTAATATGATTCTCCCTCTCAGGAGTTGATGAGAATAAAATCCTTAGCTGCATTAAACCAGAGACTGTAAAACATTATTTATTGTTTATGCTTAAGCATACAGCAATTTGGAGAAGTAAAAAGAATGCATGGTCCACTTTTGTTTTGTTCACATATCATTGTCAATATAATGGAATTTTAAACCACTGTCATACAAGTGACAGGTTTAGCTAGCTACAAAACCAGGTTAAATCAACCATTTTCTACATAAGAAAACTCATGTACCAAGTCGGTTATATGACAGTTGTTATCCATTTGTTTGATGTGTTTTAGCTTTTGATTTTGCCATTTGATTACAGACTTCCCATTTTGAGTTGTCCTTGAAGTTCAGTATTTTTGTTATTTTACTTTCCACTTAGAATCTGAATAATGTATTCTGTTTATATGTCTTCCCTATAACAAGCCATTATTTCTAAGCTTATAAACATGTGACCTTCTGCTGTTGTTTTTTTCCATGGTCTGGCGGTTGTCTCTTTGACACATTCCCCATTTCCATTCTCAATTTTATTAAATTCGGCTTAATATGCTGATCTTGTATTGTACACTGTAGAGCCCAAATCACATAAAAAAATATCCTGATAAAAATGTTACCACTATCAAAACTTGGATGTTTATTTTTAGAGCCATGACTACGGTATATCCATTTATAATAGAAACATATAGAAAATATATCATATATCATATATCCATCCTCCACCAAAAGCTGTTAACTAGATTTCTAACTTTTATATGGACACTTTACTCAGGTTAATATAGGATGAAAAATGAAAGTAAATTATAAAAACTATTGTGTTTACCAGCATACATCATTCCTTAGACAAATAAATGGTGAAAAGGTAGAAAATGCTTCAGTAATACCAAGTCTTATAAAAAAGAAGATGTGGTATGATTGCCAATGAGGAAACTATCCACAAAAGACCAAAATGACACAAACATTAACAACTATAGGTCACCGTACGGCCTTCAACAATGAGCAAAGCCCATACCGCATAGTCGGCTATAGAAGGCCCCAACAAGACAATGTAAAACAATTCAAACGAGAAAACTAACGGCCTTATTTATGTAAAAATTGAACGAAAAACAAATATGTAACACATAAACAAACGACAACTGACCCCTTTAGAATTAGAAAATTATTTGAAATTTAATATAATTGTGGATTACAACTGAATACAGTACACAGAACCTGATATTATTTAGGTCATGTTATATATAGCTATGGACAAGGTGTTCTGAATGGTCATGTTATTCAAAGACCAGAAGTAAATGATGTTACCCAGTACTGTTTAATTAAGTTTCTGGTCACTCAAGATGTGCAATAAGCTGAGTTGGCAGGATGCCAAACCAATTCTGTCATGGAAAGACAATGTCAGTGGTAGGTCTCTCGTGGATTTCAAATTGCAGGCTTCCTAATTACCAATATTTCTCATCAAACATGACCATTTGCTTATATCCATCTTGTAAATTTAATATCCTGTCAGTCTTAGGCTGTGTTGTTAATAAACCTTGTAATTTTCGGCTTTATTTAGTAGTGGGCAGTTTGGAGAGTTTGCGTAAGAGGTTGTCATGTGTCAGTTTACTTACAGATGACCAACGAGGTTAGAAATCTTGTTAAACCTTCCTTTATATTTAGAACTGACCAGTTCATACAGTGCTAGAAATATAGTGATGTAAGTCCCTCATTTGTCAAATGGGTAGAGTCAAATTAATACTCCTCTGTCAAATTATTCAAACATGTGTTTACATAAATTGTTTCAGTGACAAAATGTTGTAGCTCGTAGATTGGATGGATTTTTTTTTTAAATCAGCAAGCACTGCAAAATATTTATACTTATATTCTTTAATGTTAACTTTTTGCACTACCTATGATATATTAGCTGGGTAGATAGTAATTGAGCGTGTCAACCAGTCTGTCCAAATGATATCAGGATCACACTCGACAGGTTTTACTCATCCTCTATAAGTAACTTATAACCAATGAATAGATTTGCAGGATTTTTACAATTGTTGAGTAAATAACTTGTATTGTGCAATTGTTCAAATGGTTTTGGGGATTTCCATGAAAAGATTGACTATGGTATAATATTTATTTTTCAAATTCAGCATTGGCTTTGTTCATTGTTGAAGGCAGCATGGTGACCTATACTTGTTATTTTTTTAAATTCTGTGTCATTTGGTCAGCTATGGAAAGTTGTCTCATTGGCAATCCTACCACATTTCCTATTTTCAGATTGACCTATTTTGTCTACAATAATATATTTTACATAAATGTTTTAGAAGCATCACATATTGAACTGTTGCATTGTCTTTTTGTATTTCCTCTTTCATTTATTATTTAAATGTTTTGTGGTTTTATATATCAAAACACTGAGTTTGAGGGAAAATTAGGAATCATTTTTTGTGATTTACATACAGTAGATTAAGATTAGATGTACCAGGTACACAAAACTTATAAAAAAAAATAATCTTTTGCTTGCGACACTAGTATTAAAAGTTTTTATTAGGAAATTTTCATTGGAGAGGTTTTTCGCAAACAGATAATTAGAACAAATGGTTAAAATGTTCAATGACACAAATATTAAAGGAGAAGTCGGAAAACATTATTTCTTTTCCCCTTAGAAATCGTGTCAGTAAGGATCATTACCATTCTATGAGACTCGTATCTTCTGTGAGAAAATTCTCCGCACCATTTGATAATTGTAAACGTTGTAATTTTCTTCATGTCTGACATAACCATTTTATCTTGTAGAAAATGATTTTAAATGACAAATTTAATTTTGGTACTGTTAGCTATTACTTTATCAAATGTATTCAGCAAACACAAATTAATAATGGTGTTTTCATTCAGGTTTGGAGAGATAATAGGTTTCCAAGGTGACTGAAATAAACATTGGCAAGCTTCATGGTTTTCAAAAGCGCTGATTTCCTGTATTTTGTAGAAAACTTTCAGCTCGGACATGTACATCTCTTTAAGTGGTATAACATGTTTTAGCGTTATCAAAAGAAGAATGGTATTAAGCATTTAACAGTAGTTAGGGTTTTGTTACGACAAACAATGACCACTGATGATTTACCACATCGTAAAATGTTTCTGAAGTTTTAGTCTAAAATTTTTGGTTTTTGAGGTCTTAAGCCATTGTTTACGTTATAATTGGCGAAAATCAATAATTATTTCACCATAGTAATGTTTTTATAATAGAACAATTGGTATTAAATGAAATCGCTCCATATTTACTTATAGAAGAGATCAATATATTGATGATGTTGGAGTGTAATTGTTCTATGTTTGTTCTGTAACGAGTGTTAAAGAGCCCATTTTATAAAGAAAATTTTTCTATTGTGAGGGCTCATTGTCAAACAATAGTATTTAATTGGTTAGATTCTGAAGCTGAGGGATTTGTTGAATCTACCAACATATGGTTTTAAGCTCTTGTAAGCTGTTAACTACTTGTATTCAAACCTACAAAACCAACCCAGCTGAGCTTTGATCAAATTGAAAAGATTTCGTAACATTGTGATATTACTACAATTATTGAATAAGATGATGAAGCAAGGTTTTATTGGGTCTTGGTCTGTAATTTAAGTTATATAATAATGAATTTTACGAATAATTGTATTTTTGATCATTATAATTTGTGGGTTATGGTTTAGTGGTAAAAGGGTTCCAAGTTGTATTGTTTTGAATACAGAACTTTAGAATTTTTGATAGTATTGAATTCTTAAATGAATTTATTATAAAATCTAGAATATTTTTGCATGTCAATATCAATGGATGGGAAAAATTGGATTATTTCATCTCTTTGTGATCATAATAGTAATTTCTTATTTATGCAAATTACCTGTATTAAAAAGATACATTTATTGAACATAACAAACTTAATTAATTTTATTGTCCTGCAAATTTCAAGGAAGAATAAATCTTGTTTTGTTTTGAACAAAACTTTCCCACATAAGAGAAATTGTATTCCTCTGAATAGAATTAGAATATTCATCCTTTATATCTAATGGAATGTTTGAGTATCTATTTACTAGAATACATTTTATTTGTTATCTAATAGGGCATGTTTGAGAAGTCTCCTTTCATTTTGGAAATTGTCTGTCCATCCTGTCATCCAGCTCATTCATACATTATGTAACCTGTATTCCTGTCCATCCTGGCATCCAGCTCATTCATACATTATGTAACATATCCATCAATCCAATTTTTCGATCCATCTGTTCATCAATTCACCTTTTCAGAAACTAGAGGACTATGGGTAAACTCATTGTTTTCGTACACCAATATGAAAATAATGTTAGGTCATTGGTTTAATTTCAATTGTTTTGAACGTTTTTGACCAATCATAACGTTTAGGTGTACGCTTTTGGATATATTACCCAGAATGCATTAGATTCTGAAACGGCAAATTAGTATCCTTTACTTATAGCATTATCCTTCATAGTATTCATCCATTCTTCCCCTGTTTCCATTGTCCATCCATAATAATTAAACATATTCATCCATTCATCCATCCATCCATCCATCCTGGGCATTCTTTATTTTTCATCAATCTATTATAAGGCAATGCTTATTTCTTGTTATTCAACCATCTATGGGGGTCTCATTGGGGGGTTCCGATCCCAGATCCCGCTTACTGTTTTGTCAGATTCCTGTATCCCGCTTACACTATGTATGTTAGCAACTCCCATTATTTTGTCATTTCCAGGGTCCTGCTAGACCTCATTTCCCATTTTCACGACACAATTATTTTACTTTCACGTGTCACGCTTACAAAATATAGGCAATCCCGCGTCACGCTTAGACCCCAATGAGACCCACTATATATTTATTGCCTTTGCCATCTATTCTTCCTTCATTTACATATTACTTCTGTTGACTGCTTATCTATCTATTTCATCTATTCATCCATTCCTCCATTTATTCTACCTGTCATTCATGACATAATCCACAATATGTTTCATCCATTTATTCAACACATCAAATATTCAAATTGTCAATATCAATTTGGGACTAGAAGTCCTAGACCTTTAAGCATGGAAATAGGATAGCCACTCATAATGTGGACTTTACCATAGAAGAACATATCATTTACTGAAAAATTAAGTGTAGTTATAGAAAATTAATATAATCAGCCCTCTATTTAAACTTTGTTACATTTGTTCCAGTAAAAGCCTTTTAATTAAAATAAACCAAACATCTTTGATTACAGGATAAAATGAACAGCGAAAAATCAAAGTAAACCACATTAACCTTTATACAGGTACACAGTTTTATATAGTGAGAAAATTATAATATCTTAAGTCTATTTGTAGCATCAATTATGTTCCATTTGCACATTAAAATGTGAATAATTCATCCCGTTTCTGGCAGATATTATGTTACCATTAACAACTGGCCTTTTTTGTTGGAAATGTTTTTGTCATCTTTCCTAAACGATGTACTTTAATGGCTTAAATTTTCAAATGAATCATTTCTTCCTGCTAGAGGACGATTACTGCAATTATTGCATCTATACCTCGTTAAGGTAAAAATTAAGTTGTTATCTCAGGTATGAAGTTAAGCGGTTAACTTTGTGTATGGCAGTTGAGTGCCAGAAACATTATTGTCTTTTATCAAATACCAAAGGTTAGCCTGAAAGAAACAAATTAACTCTTAGTGTTTGCGCTTGTGTCTTAATGCACTAAGCTGCTATAACAATGACAGGGATTTGTGGGGTATTAAATTACAATAATTGGCCGTTTGTCAAATAATGGATGGTGTGTTCATTTCCAGTTTTTTCCATAGCATTTCAAAAAGTCTGAAAAAATTAAGCAAGATAAAAACTGATCTTGAAGATAGAAAAACAAGAGAAATTAATTTGAAATCTCCTAAAATGAGCCTCAGTAATAAATCTTTGAAGTTTTGTCGAGCTCTGTTTGTGAATCGCTATAGGAATGTGAAGCCTAGTTAAATCAGTCTTACAATGGCTTAAGCACAATCTAATCATCCTTATATAGACACATTATGAACCAGCTTAGCACATTATTAATGGCAACTATTTTTTTTCTCTACATGACCGTGCTAGTTTAATAATTAGGCTATAAGGTTTCATGTCCATCTTAACATGAAATATTTGAAACTGTCAAGTTGAAGTGCCTTGAATTTAGCAGTTTTCTGGTGGTTTTGTTTTTTTATGTCTTGATTATAAAACTACAAGATATTATAATCATAGCCATTCTTGGCAGTGTAAAATATTCAAGGAAATGTCTCATTAAATATGTAGGAGGTTATTCAAGTGTTCTCTGTATATTTAGCATTTACAGAAGTTAGGGCTTGTCATTATAACATTTATTGTGAATCCACATGCTGGATTAGGAAGCTCAATTTTACAAAGGTTTTAGTTGGCTTCTGTTGGCTTGTAGGGGAGAATTTTACCAGCCCAAACACAATGTTATAAGCCTGTGCTGGTGGTCTTGTGGTTGAGCATGGAGACTGTTTCTGGCAATAACAAACTTTGCTACATGATACTTACAAATTCACAAAAGTTGGTACCCTTGTAATCTGTCCCATACTATGATAATGAATAGAAATGAATACCCACAAATATCTTTTAGCAAAAAGATAAATGTTTTTTTTAAGATAAGGAGATGTGGCATGATTGCCAATGGTGCAACAATCTGGGATAATGATATGAACAACTCGCCACCATAAGCCTTCAATAATGAGCAAAACGCGTACCATTATCCATATAGTAAGCTATAAAAGGCCTGATGATGACAAAATGTATTCATAATACACATGTAGAAATCAGGTATCACACAAGGACACCTAAAATCCTCTGTATGTTGTCCATACCTTTACAAAGACAAACAAAAGCAAGTTACATGTATGATGATTTAACTTCAATAAAAAATAAAAAATCAGGACCTAATTAAATTTATACCATAAATTTGTTGATAACTCTGTTTGTCAAAGTTGACCTTAGATGGAATTGGCTATTTTAGGTCCTTTTCACTCATATAGCTCTACCACTGTTTTGGTTCTTATGCATCCTTGTTTTTTTTTTTTTTTTAATATTTGACTTTGAGCATGCCTAAGGAAGATAAACTTTGAAAAGTGCTGTGCATGCATGCAATTTATTGTGTTTTCATTTTTTACTGAGTAAATGTTTAAACTATGCCATTCCAGTAATTTGAAACTGAATGTCAAAAAGATGAAATGATAGGCGGTTTCCAAAATATATCTAGACAAATATAATTTTCCAACAGGAGGATCAGACAGCAGGAAAGTTGGACTACAATAAATGGTATATTTTGTAACAAAATGTTGCAATTTTAAATAGTTTGTAATACATGCTGTTTATATAAAACATTAATGAGTGTGTACTTTTAATTCTTTATCATTATAAACGTTCAGGAATCAAATATACTGGTGGGTATAAGGTTGAAGTTCTGAAATGATGCTGGTGGGCTGTACTGATATATGTATTCAAAATACTTGAATTATTTATAGTGGAATTGTCTCAAACAAAATACCAATTATAGAAACAGAATGCAGAAAAACTAAACAATTTACACGTAATTATGATATGATAGATGATAAAGAATTATTAAATAAAATTTCATGCACAATTGCACATGAAAAAATCTTGTTTTGATATATTTCTGGTTTCTTGATAACTGCATAAATGTACTTTATGTCTGTTTATTTATTAGTCCAACTCAATTGAAACTAATTCAATATTAATGTAAACATGAAAATGAAGGTTAAGGAAACAACAATCAATCAATCAATGTAAGTGCAAAGGAGGCTTTTTAACTGAAATTCTGTGGAAGAAAAAACTAACAAAGTTGTATTACTTAAAGGATGGAGCATTGTTTTCATGCAGTTGTCTGGAGCTTCTTTTTTTTTTTTTGATTGGCACCCACCCACTTGGAATTAAATGACGAATGAAGATTACATGACATTTCTGACAAATATACAATGAAAATGCACAAAAATAAAACAAATAAATTTCAAACTCCTTTGTATGCCACGATGGTTAATAAGATTTTGATTTATATAAATTACGAGCATTTTGAATGGCATGTATTGGGGAGATGAAATGGAAAAAGTGGATAGCATGGCTGACCTCCGAGTGTGCTGATCAGACAAAAAGCTATGCCTGATTGATGGCTCTGTATCAATCTTCCAACTTCTATTTCTTTAATTAATGTACGATAAGTTTGATCAGATTTTAGCTGCAAGTAAATAAACGATCGACATTTTCGATGAGCCGATCTGATTATTATGCTGTTTATACACAAATGTAATTACTAAGCGTCTAACAAAATTCCTTTAGTGTACTATCTTCATTTCTACTTCGTTAGTGACATCTTCTCAGCTATTAAAAACATGTTTTATTTAATTTGTTTTAAACTCGGTTCTCTGCCAATTTACATTTTATATTTTTAACTGGATGTTTAGCAACCAAGAAATATATAGAAATTGATAAATATGTGTTAAGTTTTACAGCATATATACATGACTTAGGCTTAGCCTTAAACTTATTTGGTAAATGTTGACACTGATTTGCTCCATAGTGAACATACAAAAAGTGAAATGAATTACTCAAAATTTAGAAAAGACAACGCTATTGCCCTTGAAAATAAATGCTTTGTTCCATTTTAAGGGAATATATGCAAGTGCATGAAGAGACCAAACTCTGAGGGATAATTGTTTTTATAAATCTTATCCAGCTGTCACCTCCTACTTTTCTTAATGCTGAACTTTTGACATTTTACGATCATGAGAAAAAATAACACAGTAATATACTATTATTTAATGGTATTAACCCACTGTTCTTGTATAACTCAAATAATAAAAAATGGCTGATTACATTGTCTGCTGACAAGAACCGTAATCTGCATCAGTCAAACGTTTAAGTTGACTTCAGTTAGATGCTTGAATGTATGTTTGGTTTAGCTTGATAGATTGTGAATGTGACAGTAAGAATGATATGTCTGTGGCTTCGTTTGTCATCCAAACATAGATACAACCGTGAAAAAACACATTTTATCTGTTAAATATGTATTGCCTTTTATAGACATCTAAATTGATATATAGTGTCTCAAATTTGATCCATTGTTTAAAGGGTGAAGTGTTTAAAAGGGTATGAAGCAGTTTTGAGCATATACTCCTAATAGATGTTGATGTATCATCAATTATTTTGATTTAGTTAAGCATTTGCTTTGGTTATTTAGTCGTGTAATGTACTGCAAATGTTTAGTCCTTCAAGTTGTATAATTTCTTTTGAAATTATGTAGTCTTTGAATTTTGCTTATTTAGAATTGAGGTTATTTATGAGACAGTAATCTAACAACATAACAACACTAAAAACTAGATGTTTGGTTAATACATTCAAAAGTATATAGTTTCTCATGACACACAAGAAAACAGAGTCTGAAGAAATTTAGTATGTCTTGCCATTAAGATCATTTTCCAAATAGGTGTAATTTCTATAGAATGCATTATAATAATTATGCAAAGGGGGACAACCCAATAGTTTTCAAAAAAAATCATCTCTGAAATTTGAACATTGTCAAAAGAGATGTATGTCTTCAATCTTTTTCTCTTGTTAGAAGTATGTTTTGATAGCATTTCAATCTTTTTCTTCTGTTAGAAGTAAGTTTTGATAGCATTTCAATCTTTTTCTCTTGTTAGAAGTATGTTTTGATAGCATTTCAATCTTTTTCTTTTTATATTTTTAGACCAGTTCCAAGAAGATGCACAGCCTTGACCTTCACAAAAGATGAAAAGTATGTGTTACTCTCAGACAAGACAGGAGATGCCTATAGATTTTGTATAGATGATGAGACACATGGTGGAGAGCTGCTGTTAGGTCATCTATCTATGGTGTTAGATATAGTAAGTAGACAATGAGGAGTTGCTCATAAGACATATGGTCATGTTGTTAAGACTTACTAAGGGACCACATTCTGGTTAGTGGTTGTCAGGTCATGCTCTCCTGGTAAGATGAATAAAATTAACGGTACCACTTTTCTTGCACCAGATGCGCATTTCAACAACAATACATGTCTCTTCAGTGATTAAGTTAGTAGACACATACTGAATAGCTGTTATCATTCTGGTATCTGAAGAAGAATGGAAATGTTCATAGTGAGTTAAGACACAAACACAATCAGTTCACTACAGATCCAATGATTATTCTAGTCTGAACAAGACTGTGAAAACATTAGTGAGTTCAGACACAAACACATCCTATTAAAGGTCAAAAGTAAAATCACAGAAATAACAAACTCCAAGGAAAATTCAAAACAGAAAGTCAAATAGCAAAATCAAAAGCTCAAACACATCAAACAACTGTCATATTCCTGACTTGGTACATGCATTGTCTTATGCAGAAAATGGTGGCTTCAACCTGGTTTTATAGCTAGCTTAACCTCTCACTTGTATGGCAGTCACATATAATTCCATTTGATATATAAATAATCATAATTAATTGTGTTGGTGACTGTAAAACTTATGTAGTGTAGATTTAATTTATTCTTCCTCATTACTTGCTGGATAAGTTTCTGTTTTAGAAACACATCCTTGTTAATGGTTATCATATAGAGTAAACAGGGGTCAAAATTAGAGCTGGTCCGGTGGTCCGAGACCAGTAGAATTTGCGTCGGACCAGTAGATTTTGTCAGCAGGTGGTCCGCCGGACCACTAGAACTTAAAAATGACTGATTGCTCCGCAATCTCAGTTTGTTTACAAAACAATTTACCTGTGAAATCAATTAAATATTACAATTGATAAAATTAATTAATATTTCGGGTGAACATTCTTCAAAACAGTTTTTGGAAGGAGTTAAACTGTCGGACAAAAAAAAAATCACATTAAAAAAATGGCACAAACAATCTACCGGAACAAAGGAGAGGAAAGCACCTGCAGAATCAAAGGCATGGAAAATCATTCAAACTTTAAAGAAAGCATGAAAATAAAAGTAAATATCTAGCATTTATATAAGTGTTTGTCAAATGCATGTCATTTTTGCAGGACCAGTAGATTCAGAGCCGGACCAGTAGATCTTCAGTCCACTGGTCCGGCTGACCAGTACACAAAAAAGCGTAAATTCCACCCCTGAGAGTAAACATGCATTAGTTATGCAAATTACTTGTTTACATAAGCTATCGTTTTTATTAGTCGTCAGTAAAATCTGTTTGTTGGTCTCCTAAACAAATTTAAAACTATTCTAATAGCTAACAAGCAAGTTTTTGATATTGTTGACAAATTTTTCGTGATGTAAAAACGTATTTTCAATGAGAATTGAAGTTTATACTGTAGATCTATCTGAATGCTGAAGAATACTATGAATTTTTGCTCAATATAAAAATAAGGGGATGTGTTATGATTGCCAATGAGATAACTATCCATAAAAATTAAAATGAAGTGAATGTAAACAACTATATGTAACCATATGGCCTTCAACAATGACAAAACCTATGTGGATGTAAACAACTATATGTAACCATATGACCTTCAACAATGACAAAACCCATGTGGATGTTAACAACTATATGTAACCATATGGCCTTCAACAATGACAAAACCTATGTGGATGTAAACAACTATATGTAACCATATGGCCTTCAACAATGACAAAACCCATGTGGATGTAAACAACTATATGTAACCATATGACCTTCAACAATGACAAAACCCATGTGGATGTAAACAACTATATGTAACCATATGGCCTTCAACAATGACAAAACCTATGTGGATGTAAACAACTATATGTAACCATATGGCCTTCAACAATGACAAAACCTATGTGGATGTAAACAACTATATGTAACCATATGACCTTCAACAATGACAAAACCCATGTGGATGTAAACAACTATATGTAACCATATGGCCTTCAACAATGACAAAACCTATGTGGATGTAAACAACTATATGTAACCATATGGCCTTCATCAATGACAAAACCCATGTGGATGTAAACAACTATATGTAACCATATGGCCTTCAACAATGACAAAACCTATGTGGATGTAAACAACTATATGTAACCATATGACCTTCAACAATGACAAAACCTATGTGGATGTTAACAACTATATGTAACCATATGACCTTCAACAATGACAAAACCTATGTGGATGTTAACAACTATATGTAACCATATGACCTTCAACAATTACAAAACCTATGTGGATGTTAACAACTATATGTAACCATATGACCTTCAACAATGACAAAACCCATACTGCATAGTCTGCTTTAAATGGTATTGACAAGAGAAATATGAAAGAATTCAAGAATACAATGAGTTTCACTCTGTTTATTACCTTGTACATCACCAATACAATCCTTGAAAAAACTTAACTATTCTCTGACTCATACATATGTATGACAGCTTCTAATAAAAACAAAACAATCATCAACTGGGATGGAAAACTTTCTGTTCTCCTAAAAAACATGTTTTAATATTTACAAATTCAGAAATGAATATGATTTCAGATATCATAGAGCTGTTTTGAATAAAAGGAAACTGTAAAACGGAAAAAGAAAAACAATTTTTAGACAAAAAAATAGTTGAAGCAATAAAATGGTTGTAAATAACACATTAGAAATGGTTCATTTGATACATCAACGTGTAGCGAAAAAACTATTGATTTTTCCTAGAATTCCTAGATAGACATGTTTAAGGTTTAAATGAAATGCTGTAACGGTTTTCCTTTTGTTGAAGAATAAAGAGCGTCATATAAATTTCATATAGAATGCCACTTTTATTGAAGGGATATCATATATTACAAAAGAATAAACTTAATTAAAGCACTAAAATTATGTATTTTCATGAGTCTTAACTTTCATTGCTCTCAGAGGCTTTATATAATGGTGCATAGGAAAATACATAGGGTTATTTATCACAGTAAAAACAGACATATCTTAACTACTGTGTTTTGAATTTTCCTGGGTGGTATATAAAATATTTCTAAGCTATGGGAGCCAAGGTACAGGTTATTACATAAGAATGACAGGAGTACATTTCAGTAATTCTCTAGACTAAATATGGTGGTCTTGCACTAACTGTGAAACTGATCTAATTACAATGTATTAAATTAATCCATAGTAGAAGTGTGAATGTGTAACACATCAGATTAATATTATTGACCATTTTAGGAATTTTGATGAAAATTAAGAACCTATTCTACATTCTAAAAGGAAGAAGTTTCAAAAATGATAGGTGTCAATGGTTGTATATATTAAAAAGAAGATGTGGAATGATTGTCAATGAGACAACTTTCCACATGAGACCAAATGTCACAGAAATAAACAACTATAGGTACAGCCTTCAACAATGAGCAAAGCCCATACCTCATAGTCAGCTATTAAAGGCCGAAATGATAAAGTAAAACAATTCAAATCAGAAAACTGATGGCAAAATTAATGTACAAAAGTAAACAAAAAAACAAATATGTAACACTTCAAAAAAGGACAACCTCTGAATTACAGGCTCCTGACTTGGAACAGGCACACACATACAGAATGTGGTGGGGTTAAACATGTTAGCGGGATTTTAATCCTCCCCTAAACTGGGACAGTGGTGTAACAGTACAACATAGGAATGAACTATAAAAATCAGTTGAAAAAGGCTTAGCTCATCAGATGGATACAAATAGAAATACATCAAACAAAAACACAGAGTGGACGTGGGCGGTTACTAGTATATCCAAACCCAACAACAACAAAAAGTACTGATCTGAGAGTACTTGCAGTTACTAACAGCTTATTCAAAGCCACTAACAACTAATAAAAAAAACATGCATTTAAGACAAAATATGCATGCTGCTTTCAGAAATATCTTTGAGGTTTATTTTGTTGTTATTTGGTTTCTGTCTCATTGAGGTAAACACCACATTTATTATATATACAGATAAAGGAGGAAATTGAAAATTAAAGAAATCTTGAAAAGCTATGCATGAAGAAGATGATTTCCAAAGCAATATCTCTATTGAAGAAGATGTGGTATGGTTGCAAATGACACAACTCTCCACCAGAAACGTAATGACATAGAAGTTAGCAACTATATGTCCCCTTTTGGCCGTCTACAATGAGTAAAACACATACTGCATACCAAGCTTAAGTTTCTGTTATTTAATGTATATAGGTATACCCATAACAAATACAAAACCATCAATGTCCTTTATTTTCCCAGTACACTGTACATTTGTATGAAATCAAACAGACTGTTTTGGTCCTTTGCCATTTTATATTATGTGGATTTTTTTAAAAGACTTCTGGAAAATTAATAGGAGAGCTCTGATGTAGTTCCTTTTTCAATGTTTAAGATGAACAATTCACATTATGTGACATTATCAGTCACGCAGATAAATAAATTCAGCATATGGAATAATTTCAGCAGATTTCTTCTTGTTAAAATATAGGACCTGGCATGCTTTTCGATTTTGACCCCCTGACCCTGATGATATGGTGACTTTACCCCTAGATTGATTTATTATGCAGACAACATTTTGTAGATCCAAACACTGCATAGATTTATGATGTAATTTGTATGATTTGCGTGTGCAAAGTGAGAACAGACTATCTAGGAATCAAAACTATAATTAACTAGTGGATTTCAAAATGATTTGTTTAATTATGATATTTTGGTCTATCTGCAGTAGACAAAAGCTATTTTTCTGAAATCATCTATTTGTCTCTAAATTTTTAATATGTAATTATAAAAACAGTTTCATTTTCTTTTTTCCTGGTTAATTATTAAATTGGTTGATTTATACTGTAAAAGTACAAAATTTTGGTTAAATGATGTAAAATAAATTTAGAGTCACAAAAAAAAGTCCAAATAATCGTAACATTATTGCGTTGTTGGCTGTTAACATTGATGTTTGATGTTGGTTTTTTTTTCACTACCAACAAGGTAACAGATTGGTCTAAACATGGAAAAGGAAGTTGGTGACCATAGGATTATTTTACATTAGTTTAACAGAAATTATGTATTTGAAATTGGAGATTTTAATGATTTTAAGACGTCATGAACGTTTTTGCCTATTTTATGCACTTTTCCATACCAACTTAAAAATAACATGTCATGTGGTATGATAACCAATGAGACAACAACCAAAAATTAACCCAAGGACTCAGAAATAAACAACTATCTGTCACTGTAATGCCTACAACAATGGGTGAAACCACGAAATGACATTTGTTTCGAAAGAACTCAATCAGTAATATTTCAGAAAATAAAAGAGATACAGTGTAACCTGCCTAATCTGACATCTTAGTATTCCAACATTTTCATGGTCCAAAAATATGCCTATCCAACACCCTGCTTAATCCAACATCTTCTGGTCCCCCAGTGTTTGATAATACAGGTTACACTGTACATGCATTATTTTTTTCCATTTGCATATTTAATTCAACAAGCTCAAGTTGTATGCAAAGTTTTACCAGAATCTGTGCCATAGCCCATTTACTGTTTTGTGACTTTAAATAAATCAAAAGTTTTAATGAATGGTCTCTAAAGTTTCAATGTGACAACATTACAAAGAACACTGTGTTGGAGACAAGGACCATAGGAAGGACCCTATATGTAAAAACAAAATGAAGTAAATATAGTTATGTTTTCATAAACATGTTTGAAAGTAAAACTCTCAAATATTATGAACTTTCACTGTAAGACATTACATAGTTGAAAGATAGCACAAAATATATTTTTCTTCAAAAAATAATATGCTGAAAATTAAAAATGTGATTCTATATATTGTAATATACACACATGTTTTAAAGTTGCAGGTCCAAAAACACATTTTAATTTATACATGTACAATTTTCATGAAAACTTGAAGATCTTAACTACATTACCGGTAGTTGTAATACACAATAATTCATGAATTAATTGGCTTGTATCAATTAACTTCAAAAAGCAAATCACAAAAACTTTAAAGTAAAAGTTCCAATTTCAGTGAAAAAAAGACAAAATAAGGTCAAGCAAATCAGTTACTGCCTGAATAGTTTCAGCTGTAAATTAAGATATTTATCATTTTCTTTCACAGCCTTTTACTTCAACAATACGAGGGAAATGAAGCAAATCACACCCACATGTGCAATTCTAGAATAAAAAAATTTTGCAAGTTAAAAGTGCAAGGCTGAATCTAACTGTTTAATGATTATAAATTGCATTGATCTGTAAAAACTGATCTTCAGTGTCATTTGACTGCATAGACCATTTTTTTTTTTAGCTTCCAATAAAAAATATTTAGCAAGAAAGTTATTGGTAAATACAAAATTTGAAGGATTAATTGACAGAGTCTGAACATTATTTTCTTGCACTGGGAAATGAAATAACTTTCCTCAAAAAGCTGATGAAGCAAAATGTTTTTCCCAGGAGTAACAGATAGGTATGAAGATTCTCAATGGGCCAGAAATAGGCTTATACAACCCTTTTCATATACCAGTATATGAAGGGCTTTAAGTTTGCTTTCAAGAACTGAGAACTTATTTAAGTTTGCTTTTGTTTAAAATCTTATTAGGATTAAATAATTGAGTACTCTAGCAACAATTTTCTTCTATGGTCTTAAAACATTTCCACAAAAATTTTAATACTATTTTACCACCATTGTAAAGAGAAAATGTATTGAAAGGGAAGTAACTCTTCATACCAAGGAATGCTGTTATATGTATTTTACTGGAACATCAAATATTGATTTTATTCAATTATTTAAAAACAGTTTACTTTTTGCCTTTATGTCAGATCTGGTTAACATTGTAATTTATTGTTACAGGTTGTTGCAAGAAATGATGAATTCGTGGTAACTTGTGATAGAGATGAAAAGATCAGAGTCAGTTGTTATCCTAACTCCTATAATATCCACAGTTACTGCTTAAAACATTCAGAGTAAGTTAATACATACTCCTAACTCCTATAATATCCACAGTTACTGCTTAAAACATTCAGAGTAAGTCAATACATAATCCTAACTCCTATAATATCCACAGTTACTGCTTAAAACATTCAGAGTAAGTTGTTATCCTAACTCCTATAATATTTACAGTTACTGCTTAAAACATTCAGAGTAAGTTAATACATACTCTTTAACTCATACAGTCAGTTGTTATCCTAACTCGTATAATATCCACAGTTACTGTTTAAAACATTCAGAGTAAGTGACTAGATACTCCTAACTCATACAGTCAGTTGTTATCCTAACTCGTATAATATCCACAGTTACTGTTTAAAACATTCAGAGTAAGTGACTAGATACTTCTTACTCATACAATGTCCAAATTTATTGGTGAAAACATTACAGTGTGTGAAACCTTTTGATTTTCTTACTCACCAAATTGCAAGCAGCTTTCATTTCAGCTAAAAAAAAAATAATTCGGACACTTGCTGCAGCTTCAGAATTAGTTACTCTTACTTGAAATTCAATTTCCAGAGTTTCGTCCTTTGAAGAAGTGTTTTGAGTATATAAAAAAATTTTTTTTTGTATACCACAGGTTCATGTATTGTGATATATTTAAAATTAATATTAAAATATAAGTTGCTAAGCTTGATTTTAAGCTACAGTACATTCAGTTCAAATTTGTCATATTTTGTACGTCCTCCACACAGAAAGAGCACTATAAGGTAACAGGAAAAATTAACATATTTATTTTAATATTTATTACATATTTAAACCTTTGAAGTTACATTCATAATCAACAGAAATAGGCCATCACCTTGAATATTGAATATGAAAAAGAGGCTGAAGATACCAAAGATACCAAACTCATAAGTTGAAGACAAACTGATAACACTATAGCTAAACAAATGAGAAGGGAAAAGTCATCAAAACATGATATAGAATACTGCAGACTGAGCAACATGAACCCTACAAAAACCACAACCACAAACACTCAGTGGAGTGTCAGTACTTGCTTGTTGTAAATTGATTGTCAAAGTTAGAAGTTACTAGTTGTCAAATTTAGTAGTTGCTAGTTGTAAATTATTTGTCGAAGTTAGTAGTTGTTAGTTGTCAATTGATTGTGGAAGTTAGTAGTTGCTAGATGTCAATTGATTGTCAAAGTAAGTAGTTGTTAGTTGTCAATTGATTGTCAAAGTTAGTAGTTGTTGGTTGTCAATTGATTGTCAAAGTTAGTAGTTGTTAGTTGTCAATTGATTGTCAAAGTTAGTAGTTGCTAGTTGTCAATTGATTGTCAAAGTTAGTAGTTGTTAGTTGTCAATTGATTGTGGAAGTTAGTAGTTGCTAGATGTCAATTGATTGTCAAAGTAAGTAGTTGTTAGTTGTCAATTGATTGTCAAAGTTAGAAGTTGTTAGTTGTCAATTGATTGTCAAGGTTAGAAGTTGTTAGTTGTAAATTATTTGTCAAAGTTAGTAGTTGTTAGTTGTCAATTGATTGTGGAAGTTAGTAGTTGCTAGATGTCAATTGATTGTCAAAGTAAGTAGTTGTTAGTTGTCAATTGATTGTCAAAGTTGGAAGTTGTTGGTTGTCAATTGATTGTCAAAGTTAGTAGTTACTAGTTGTCAATTGATTGTCAAAGTTAGTAGTTACTAGTTGTCAATTGATTGTCAAAGTTAGAAGTTGTTGGTTGTCAATTGATTGTCAAAGTTAGAAGTTGTTGGTTGTCAATTGATTGTCAAAGTTAGAAGTTGTTAGTTGTCAATTGATTGTCAAAGTTAGAAGTTGTTGGTTGTCAATTGATTGTCAAAGTTAGTAGTTACTAGTTGTCAATTGATTGTCAAAGTTAGAAGTTGTTGGTTGTCAATTGATTGTCAAAGTTAGATGTTGCTAGTTGTCAATTGATTGTCAAAGTTAGATGTTGCTAGTTGTCAATTGATTGTCAAAGTTAGATGTTGCTAGTTGTCAATGGATTGTCAAAGTTAGTAGTTGTTAGTTGTCAATTGATTGTCAAAGTTAGAAGTTGTTGGTTGTCAATTGATTGTCAAAGTTAGTAGTTACTAGTTGTCAATTGATTGTCAAAGTTAGTAGTTACTAGTTGTCAATTGATTGTCAAAGTTAGAAGTTGTTGGTTGTCAATTGATTGTCAAAGTTAGTAGCTGCTAGTTGTCAATTGATTGTCAAAGTTAGATGTTGTTAGTTGTCAATTGATTGTCAAAGTTAGAAGTTGTTGGTTGTCAATTGATTGTCAAAGTTAGTAGTTACTAGTTGTCAATTGATTGTCAAAGTTAGTAGTTACTAGTTGTCAATTGATTGTCAAAGTTAGAAGTTGTTGGTTGTCAATTGATTGTCAAAGTTAGTAGCTGCTAGTTGTCAATTGATTGTCAAAGTTAGATGTTGTTAGTTGTCAATTGATTGTCAAAGTTAGAAGTTGTTGGTTGTCAATTGATTGTCAAAGTTAGTAGTTACTAGTTGTCAATTGATTGTCAAAGTTAGAAGTTGTTGGTTGTCAATTGATTGTCAAAGTTAGATGTTGCTAGTTGTCAATTGATTGTCAAAGTTAGATGTTGCTAGTTGTCAATTGATTGTGGAAGTTAGTAGTTGCTAGTTGTCAATGGATTGTCAAAGTTAGATGTTGTTAGTTGTCAATTGATTGTCAAAGTTAGTAGTTGCTAGTTGTCAATTGATTTTCAAAGTTAGTAGTTGTTAGTTGTCAATTGATTGTTAAAGCTAGTAGTTACAAGATGTCAATTGATTTTCAAAGTTAGTAGCTGCTAGTTGTCAATTGATTGTCAAAGTTAGTAGTTGTTAGTTGTCAATTGATTGTCAAAGTTAGTAGTTGTTAGTTGTCAATTGATTGTCAAAGTTAGAAGTTGCTAGTTGTCAATTGATTGTCAAAGTTAGTAGTTACTAGATGTCAATTGATTGTCAAAGTTAGTAGTTGTTAGTTGTCAATTGATTGTCAAAGTTAGTAGTTGCTAGTTGTCAATTGATTTTCAAAGTTAGTAGTTGTTAGTTGTCAATTGATTGTTAAAGCTAGTAGTTACAAGATGTCAATTGATTGTCAAAGTTAGTAGTTGCTAGTTGTCAATTGATTGTCAAAGTTAGTAGTTGTTAGTTGTCAATTGATTGTCAAAGTTAGTAGTTGTTAGTTGTCAATTGATTGTCAAAGTTAGTAGTTGTTAGTTGTCAATTGATTGTCAAAGTTAGAAGTTGCTAGTTGTCAATTGATTGTCAAAGTTAGTAGTTACTAGATGTCAATTGATTGTCAAAGTTAGTAGTTGCTAGTTGTCAATTAATTGTCAAAGTTAGTAGTTGCTAGTTGTCAATTAATTGTCAAAGTAAGTAGTTGTTTGTTGTCCATTGATTGTAAAAGCCAGTAGTTGCTAGGTGTCACAGAGTTAAAGTTAGCAGTTGCTAGGTGTCATAGAGTTAAAGTTAGCAGTTGCTAGTTGTTGATTGTTAAATAAGTTTGCATTAATCAAAGATAAAATTAAATAGTCCTCATGAGTTATTAGTGCCATCAGTTGGTTGTCTACATTAGTAGTTATTTTCGCAATAATGTGAAATTTAAGTTATAAGTTTCTTGCAGTTAGTTGATAGTCTGAGTTGGTAGTTACTTTCAATTAGTTATTATTATTATTAATTATTATGTATAAATATATTATTAATATGATTAACTTATAAGTAAATTGCATTTAGGAGATATTCTGAATTATAGTTATTTTACTGAAATATCTGTTTCACACAATAGCAAATTTGTTCCTAATGTCATAACTCATACCCGTAGCCCCCTTGACAACAAATAAGCACTGTTAAAGTCAATGTTCTGTTCGAATTGTGACTGTTAAAGACGAGTTTGTGAGTCCAACGAACCTCCCTTTGGAAATTCCTGGCTACGGGCCTGTTACTACAATCCCGTTGCCTTTTCACGAATGTTGCCTACCGAATTATACTTGTTTCATGAGCAACACAACTGGTGATACATGTGGTGCAGGATCTGCTTACTCTTCTGGAGCTCCTGAGATCACCCCCCGTTTTTTGTGGGGTTCGTGCTGATCAGTCATTGACTTTTTCTTTTTAGCTATAGCTTTGTCAGTAAATTTTTATGCCCCACCTACAATAGTAGAGGGACATTATGTTTGTTATGCCCCACCTACGATAGAAGAGGGGCATTATGTTTTCTTGTCTGTGGGTGCGCTCGTCTATCTTTTTGTTTGTTCGTCCGGTTTTTGTTACCTTTGTTCGTCCCGCTTCAGGTTAAAGTTTTTAGTCAAGGTCGTTTTTGATAAAGTTGAAGTCCAATTAACTTGAAACTTAGTACACATGTTCCCTATGATATGATCTTTTATGCCAAATTAGAGTTTTTACCCCAATTTCACGGTCCACTGAACATAGAAAATGATAGTGCGAGTGCCAGTGGGGCATCCGTGTACTTGGGACACATTCTTGTTTTATTCATGAGTTTTAAGGTCCGTTTGGTATCTTTTGCCCGTCTTTTAGTTTCTTGCCATCAGGTGATAGTCTAAATTAGTAGGTACTTGTTATTAGAATGTGGTCTATATTAGTAGTTACATGCCATCAGTTTTACAATACTCATATTGCTTCCAATACATTAGAATAATATAAGATATATGTTTTCCTGTTACAGGTATGTGGCCAGTATTATATACATTAAAGACCATGACTTATTAGTATCAGGTGGTGGAGTAAGTATGAAAATGTACTGTATGTTATGCCCCACTTTGGGGAATTATGTTTTTATGCCTTACCTACAATAGTAGAGGGGCATTATGCTTTCTGGTCTGTGGGTCTGTTCGTCTGTCTGTTTGTTCGTTCGTCCATTTGTTTGTTCATTTGTCTGTCCCTTAGTTTATCCCGCCCTGGTTAAAATTTTGGTCAAGGTAGTTTTTGATGAAGTTGAAATCCAATCAACTTGAATCTTAGTACACATGTTCCCCATGATATGATCTTTCTAAATTTAATGCCAAATTAAAGTTTTGGTCCCAATTTCACGGTCCACTGAACATAGAAAATAATAGTGTGAAGTTCAGGTTAAAGTTTTTGGTCAAGGTAGTTTTTGATGAAGTTGAAGTTACATCAACTTGAAACTTAGTACATGTACACATGTTCCCTATGATTTGATCCTTCTAATTTTAATTCTAAATTAAATTTGATTCCAATTTCACGGTTCACTGAACATGGAAAATAATAGTGCCAGTGGGGCATCTGTCTACTATGGACACATTCTTGTTCAGTCTGTACGTCCTTTGGTCCCTCTGTACCGCTTCAGGTTAAAATTTTGGTCAAGGAAGTTTTTTAGGAATTTGAAGTCCAATCAACTGGAAACTTAGTACATGTACACATGTTCCCTATGCTATATTCTATCTAATTAAAATGCCTAATTAGTTATTTTACCCAAATTTCATAGTCCACTGAACATAGAGAATGATAGAACGAGTGTAACTTTCATGTACTTCTCATTTTTGCTGTGAACTTAATTCATGCATGTCTGAGAGTTTTTTTCAAAAATCTCTTACCTTGAACAAATTTTTCTGGGACTGAACCAATCTTTTCAAATGTCCCAAAAAGTGTTTATTTATTTATAGCATTTGAAAACAATGAAGATTTCAGTAGAATATGGGTTGCCAATTTATCTTAACTCGGAGATGAGCACTCAAAAATAGCATGTGTACAGTATTTTTTTTTAGGAAAATAGAGGTGTTGACATTTTCAAATACAAATAACCAAAAAGGTCTGTAAGATTATTCTCAAATTTCTCAGTTAGCAAGCTTTGGTACAGTTTAGTAGAATAACCCAATAAAAGACTCTTTCTCATTATGAGGCATTGAATTTAATGCCACCAGTGCAACTATTTATATATATTTCAATTTTCTGCAAAGGCAAATAGACACCACGAATAATATGACTGCATGGTTGTACTGCCAGACTGAAGCTATCAAGCTAATTGACCATATTAACATATCCAAAGTCAAACATTTTTGATAAATGAAGAAAAATTTTAAGTCTGTGTGACCTGACTTAAGCAGTAGAGTTGGATCAGTATATTATTGAAAAGACCTTACAAAAAGTTCCTTATTTTCATTTATCCAATAGCATTTATCTGTACATGCTGTATTTACAATACATAATTAGAAAACAAATCCCTTTTGGATTAATATTGATTATAAAATATTAATCCCACTCCTACATATGTACCGCAATGTGACATGCAAATTTATATAGCTGTGTTGTAATTGGTCATTATCTTATTATGGAATCATTTTTACATTAGAATAGTTAATTATTTCATGATAATAGGCATAACGCTACATGATAATTTATTATCTGCAGTTTACAATAGGAACTATGCTTAGTGATAAAAACATTCTATGAGGCAACAGGTTGGCAATATCTGTTGAATAAAGTACATAATTATCTCTACGATCTCAATGCAATTGTAGACTTATTCTTCAGTTTTACATATGTTGCCATATTAATACAAAAGGACAATTTTATGGCATTTTGTTAAGAGTGTAAAAATGATTTCAAGCTGTTTTCCTGAAATATATGACATGTTGAAACTGACATCTTATGTGCATTGTCTTATCCTAAGTTTAATCAGGACGTAATTTATATGTTTAGTATCAGATGGTTGCAGTGTTGTGTAATCATAATTGCAATCCATAAATCTTATTGTTTATCTTTACCTATAGCATTTAAAGCAAATGTTCTTAATATGGTATGCATAATAATGTTTTTATTTGTCATCTTTTCTTATCTCTTGATTATGGCAATACAAAAAAGTAACTATTTTCAAAATTTTTAAGAGAAAAATATATGTAGTGCTAAATATCTTCCATTCAGATGTTCTAAAAAATATCAACTCTAGCCTTGGCAGATCCAGGGGATGGGGAGGGGATTCCAGGAGTTGGAACCCTACTTTTTTGGGACAATCAATGCATTTGAAAAAGGACATTTGGTTGAAATCTCCCTCACCCCCTTTAAGATGCATAACTCCTTTCATTCAGAGATGCCTTTTGGTTTTTGCACCTCAAGTTTCTGTGTTAAGTTAGATTGTAGTGTCACAAAACTCCTTATTTACAGATTAAATGTTTTGTATTTATTACACCTTATGTAAAAATCCTGGATTTTGATTGGTTGATAGCCAGTGTATTTTTCACAAATTTGCTGTTATCAAATGAATATCGTTCATTTTGTAACGCCGCTGGGGTATTTGCCAAAGGATATGCCTTTTTTACCCTCTCTGCCGTGGTATTTGCCAAAAAATACTCTATCCGACTGGACGCTTGTAACGTCACCATCATCAATGCGTTTTTGAGCATTAACATTCGGTGTAATTAAACAGATATAGCATGTTCTTGAGGGGTATTTGCGAAAAATACCAGGCTTGAAAATGAATTTCCCTCGCCTTATGGGTCGCGAAATTTTTTACATTCTCTCGACTGGTATTTTTCGCAAATACCCCTCCTTGACATGATATATCTGTTTAAAATTACATATTTGATTTCCTTCAAAAGAGGAAAATTACAGCTGCTTCAGATAAAAATCAACCTTATCAAGTACACATATACAGGTACATGTAAAAGACTTGGATTGATTATGGAACATTCAAAAACGAAATTCAAGATGACTTTTGGTCTTTTTTATAGAGTTTAAGACTTTGCATAAAGTTTTTGTCAAACTGAAAAAGGTTAACAGATGAATTGATGTTTATTTTATATGGTTGATTTTGATCAGACGCAGCTTATATAAGCAATTGTATCCTAGTTAAGTTAACTTCACATTCCATCTGTTTTACCTGTCAATGACAGATCACCACCTTGACATCAATTTTTTCAAAGTAAACCAATATTGAGTGAGAAATAATCAAAATTTGTAAAGATATGTAGTTATATAATGGAATTGTACATGTCATCTTTATTATATATATCTTGACAACACATGTATGATGATATAGTGATGTCTGTCCACATTTTGTTTAATAACTTGAGTTACAACCAAATATCATCAAATTGTTGCATAAATATAAAATTGAGCTGCCATTTTATCTGAACAATTTCGACTCATTCTAGTTTTTAAACTTTTTACTCTTTTAATAAATTAACACATCTGTTAACTTTCATACAATGATATAACTTTGCTTTAACTAAATTTCATGAAAGGTTCACACCTTATTTTAAGTTTGTTGAGAGAAAAGTTCCATATAGGTTTTAATTTTTCTTGTCCAGTGTTTTTATCCCTATGCTTTGGAGTTAGTATTTGTGGGGATGTTATACATATATTTTTCATGTCTTAGTTGTATAAAGCTGTAAATTTACAGTAGATCAGTCAATAATTTTGTTTTGTAGATGATAGATCATTATACTATATTTCACTCTGTGACCTTACTATGATCAATGGTTATATACAAAAAGATGAAGATCCCTATAGATTTGGAAACCAATTGGTCTGAGGTCAAGGTCTAAAAATTACTCATTGGTCAATAATCTGAAATGAGTGCAGAAGATGTTTCCAGATAACTGTGGTTCCAGGAACTTAAATAATTATTTTTTTCTCTGTCTTAATTCGTCCTTATTTTCAAATGTTTGTTTTATATTTAGTTTATACTTGTATGAGGATCAAGCTAAGACCACAAATGAGCCAACATAACTTTTTTTTACTTTATATTAAATTTGGTCACTTGTTTTCAAATTCCTGCAACATATGATATACGAGGGCTGTCCGTAAAGTTTGTGGACAAGCTGCAGTCTGCTGAAATATAGCGTTTCAGGGGAATTCTTTTTGCATATTTGTAATCCTGTACTATATCCTAGTTTAGTTATTTCAAGGATTTGTATAGAAAGTACTTTACAAATTGTTGGTTATATCAATAATTGTCCAATTTTAAATGCGAAATAATAACACTTACTTCATATAAATATTAGCAACAGGGATCCTGAGCACGGCGAAAATATCATATACCATGCAGGCTGGTGTTTTCATATTTTGTTATTTTTAGTTTCAAAACCCACCAAAAATACATGACACTTGCATTGTGTCGTCGGCAATGGTCTTAAAGTTACACCTGATAAATTTGAATGTCCAAAATTTCGAAATAGAGGCATTGAATCCAGAATCGGCATCACTGAAAAAACGGACGTTTATGGAAAAGTTGGAGCAGCGGGCAGTTATCAAGTTTTGTGTAGACATCGGAAAAACGCCATCAGAAACACACAAGTTCTCAAAACAGACAGAGAAACATAGCAAGACAATGCACCGGCCCACACTTCTTTAAAAACTAGTCTAGAAATTGATTTACTTGGATTAGAATGTCTGAAACATCCTCTGTATAGCCCTGACTTAGCGCCAATGGATTTTGCGGTATTCCCACATATCAAATATTTTCTCCATGGACAAAGGTTTGACAATTTATCTGAACTAAGACAGGAATTAATGAACATAATCTTAAAAATGAAAACAGAACAGTTTGAAAAAACATTTGATGACTGGGTAAATAGATATAAAAAATGAGTTGCTTTGAAAGGAGACTACGTTGAGAAAAGTTAAAATGTTGTCGTCGTCGAACGTCAGAACGTTAGAAATATTAGTTTTGGTGCTCCGGATGAAAGTTGCTAATGACTTTTGAATTGATGAAAATACGAATAATCTAGCAGGTACTGAAAAAAAAATTTGTACACTTAATTAGTAAATCATGAAATTTGTTACATACTTGTTTTATTTATTTCAGACGGGTAAATAATATTTTATTGAGATTTTCCTTAAACTTTATGAACAACCCTCTTATATTACAAATGTAATATAAATTACCATAAGAGGGAGTGTGTTCCAGTCATACACTAAATGATCATCAAATTTTTTCCAACAATAGGATGGGCCAACCCTAACCCAACCTCACCCTTTTTGTCCCCCTAAATCTGCCTCTGTAAAAGAATACAATATATCTGATTTAGCAAGTATCTGATGTTAGATACCATATCTGAAGTATTTTTACTTCGATTGATAAATAGACTTCTAATTTTGTTTGAATATCAACCTTAATTGTTCTATCAAATTTGAATCCAATTGTGTTATAACTTAACATCAGTTGATTTTACAGGAATGAAGTCAATAGATACTGCTTTTATATTGGAAAGCTTTGTCATCAAGGCCAGGTAAATTCAAAAGGCTAAAAAGAAAATAAAGGAACACTTTGAAGATAAAGAAAGAAAAAAAAGGGTTGAATAAAAGTTTTAGCATTATATTTTTAATCAGTACATATTGGTGTACTTTATTTCAGCCACATAAAATTAGGGATTGCACTGATGTGGTCAATGTTTTTGTCTAAAAAAAATAAATAATAAGCTATCATATAATGAATTTTAATTGCTTATGATAAATTAGGTATTCAAAAAATATGACATATAAATACAAAATTAATAATTGCTGAGATTTTTTTCTGTGGATAATATGATACATTTTGGATAAACTGTAATGAAGTTTTCAGTGTTTTTGACCAGATGTGACAGTGTTCTTTTGTAAGTTACCTCTAATGATATATGTGGGTGTTATTTATATTTATTGCATTATTTGTTTTGAATTGAATTACAAACAATTTTATGAAGTCCTATCTTATCAAATTATAAATGATCTTAATTAATATTTTTGAGAGAAGATTCATTTTGAGATAATATTTCAGTCCTGTTATTATTACAACCAGATGTTGTTTAGTATTGGTGTAGAATTCAGGATAACAATATACTGAAGATGATTAACCAATTTAATATATTTATAATAAAAACGATAATTGCAGAGATTGAACTGAAATTTTAGTAAATACTGTACAGCAACTTTTTTTATAGATTTTCCCCCCTTTTTAGTTCACCTGGCCCGAAGGGCAAAGTGAGCTTTTCTCATCACTTGGCGTCCCTCGTAGTCTGTCGTCCATCGTCTGTCATCCGTCATCCTGCCTCCATTGTCCGTCGTCGTTAACTTTTACAAAAATCTTCTCCTCTGAAACTGCTGGGCCAAATTTAACCAAACATTGCCAAAATCATTATTAGGGAATCTAGTCAGTGATATTGTTTGCCTTGAATTAGTGGAGAATACAGGCTTTTTCCCCTGGAGAAGAATCCGAATTTGAAAAAAAAATGGCTTCAAATTATTCCCAAAAAGACAACTTTTTTCCCAAACAGTGCAGTCTCAGTAGTAATTGTGCATGAATACAAACTGAAAAACACTCATTTAAACATTTGTCATGCCTAAAATGACTATATGTGCACATTTCAGGGTCTATTTATGTATCATCACTGACAAAATAGGGTCTTATTTTAAAGCTGGGTTTGACTCTTGAAAATTGGTTTGTAAATTGAAGTTTCAGTCAAATTCATGGTTTATTTTAAATTTCCCAATTTGATGAAAATGACGCATATTTTCCCAATAAAAAAGGGTAGAGGTAGTTTTGAAAAAAGACAACAATATCACTGCTAGTTTAAAAATTGTGTGACCCGCCCAACCAACCAAGATGGCCTCCATGGCTAAAAATAGAACATAAGGGTAAAATGCAGTTTTTGGTTTATAACTCAAAAACCAAAGCCCTTTAAGGCAAATCTGACACTGGGGTAAAATTATTTATCAGGTCAAGATCTAACTGCCCTGAAATTTTCAGATGAATCGGACAACCCCTTGTTGGGTTGCTGCCCTTGAATTGGTAATTTTAAGGAAATTTTGCTGTTTTTGGTTATTATCTTGAATATTATTATAGATAGAATTAAACTGTAATCAGCAATAATGTTCAGCAAAGTAAGATTTACAAATAAGTCAACATGACCGAAATGGTAAGTTGACCCCTTTAGGAGTTATTGCCCTTTATAGTCAATTTTTAACCATTTTTCGTAAATCTTGGTAATCTTTTACAAAAATCATCTCCTCTGAAACTACTGGGCCAAGTTAATTATAGATAGAGATAATTGTAAGCAGCAAGAATGTTCAGTAAATTAAGATGTACAAACACATCACCATCACCAAAACACAACTTTGTCATGAATCCATCTGGGTCCTTTGTTTAATATTCACATAGACCAAGGTGAGCGACACAGGCTCTTTAGAGCCTCTAGTTTATCACTTTCACAGTGACTTATTGTGGAGTTTTTATTATGCCCCTGCCGTACCATTTTCTCTCTGTACATACGTCCTAAAGTTTGTTTCTGTTCTCGTACTTATTTAAATGTTATGAAACTTACACAATGCTAATTGCCACAAAACACAGATCAAGTTTGAACTTTGGTGTAGTGATTTTAGCTGCTAGTTTGGCCCCATTACAAATGGAAAAATTGCTAAATTTTTGTTTCAATTCTCCAACTGATCTTAGCATAAGCCAAATGCTATGAAACTTGTACACAATGCTTATTAACACAAAATACAGACTGAGTTTGAATTTTGGGGATGTCACTGTAACTGTTCTAGAGTTATGCCTCTTTATGAATGGAAAATTGCTGAATTTTTTGTTTCTGTTCTCTTTGTTAAGAGTTTGCCCCAACCAAATGTATGAAACTTAAACACAATGCTTATTACCACAAGACCCAAATCAAGCACAAATTTGGGTAGCGTCACTTTTACTGTTCTTCAGTTATGTCCCTTTATTACTTTTAAATGATAAACAATCTAGGGGATCATCTGTGTCATATGGACACGTTCCCCATTTATGAATATTGATATACTCTTTTCAGAGAAGATACTAGTTGATATATGCAATTATTTATATTCCTTTTATTTTTCTTCTCCCAAAATATTTTTAGCTTGCAATACACATACAGGTCAAGTGAAAACAAGTTGACTAGCTATCTTGTCAGATCTTGTTCAACTTTCATGTCTCCTTGGTATGTTCTGTTGTTTTTTTACAGAAAATATTTCTTGTACAAAAATTAGTTAAAAAAACAACTGTTTTTACTGTAAATGGTTACGAAAAACCTGATTTGCATAAAATATTTGACAAACACCATTCAAACTTCTCAAAGAAGTTAGACCTTTTAAACATAAAGACAAACAGTAACAAACATAACATGATCCAGTTAGCCTGACTTGTAACAGTGCTGTAGTAACGTTCAAATGTATAGATAACATGAATAAGAAGATATGAGATGAGTGCCATGAGACAACTCTCCATCAAAGTCACAATGTTTAAAAGTTAACAATTATAGGTCAAAATACGGCCTACAACATGGAGCCTTGGCTCACACAGGGCAGCAAGCTATTAGGCCCTCAAAATGACTAATGTAAAACAATTTAAAATGTCTGACACATTTGAATTGAAAAGAGACTTCCTGGGTATAAAGGTAATTGAACTCATGCAGTTAGAATAGATCAGACAGTATCAAGTATACTGTGAGGTTTGTTCAGTAGGGACAGTATCAAGTATACTGTGAGGTTTGTTCAGTAGGGACAGTATCAAAGTATATTGTGAGGTTTGTTCAGTAGGGACAGTATCAAAGTATATTGTGAGGTTTGTTCAGTGGGGACAGTATCAAAGTATATTGTGAGGTTTGTTCAGTAGGGACAGTATCAAAGCATATTGCAAGGTTTGTTCAGTAGGGACAGTATCAAAGTATATTGTGAGGTTTGTTCAGTAGGGACAGTATCAAAGTATATTGTGAGGTTTGTTCAGTAGGGACAGTATCAAAGTATATTGTGAGGTTTGTTCAGTAGGATTTTCTTTTATTAGCTGTGTCCACTTTTCATGCATTCCACCAGGGTAAAACATGTAAAAAAAACTAACAACCTTGTTTGAGTGTGATGCTTCATAAACTTATGACACAATGATAAATTTTCCATTTATACTTTCAGGATGGTAAGGTCATTATATGGAATTTGAATGGAGAGGTTCTTTGTGAAGTTGAGTGTAAAACAGCAGAGGAAAGCTTCCTTACTGATAGTCCTATGGCAGAAGAAACTGATAGCTATCCCATCAAGAAATGTGTATATCAGAACAAATTAAACCTAATATGTGTTTGCTTTTATAAGTAAGTTATTATAAAAATCAAGCCTTTTTGAAGGGAGACAGTTTGGTAAAAGTAGCTTATCATTTTCAGGTACTTTGCAAAGTGTAATAATTTTATTGAATACATATTATCTGACTTTTTCAATGTAAAAGATCAATTATTTGATATGATTTCAAAATCTATTGAAAATTTGTGTGAATAACAACAATACCTGTATTTGAAACTACAAAATGTATATCATCAAGCAAATTAGGTTGGAATAAAGATCATAATTAGATTTTAATGACAGGATGTCAATACCAGACTGTGTTGGCACTTGGCAGTGTTCTGAAGTTCATCTTTAGAACACACGTAAAACTGAGGACTAAAAGCTAATATATAAGATGTTCCAAACTATAGCATGTTTTATTTATGGGTTATTTTATTATTCCAAACTAACAGAAGACATTTTGAATCATTGTAAAAGCATTTACCCTTACTAACAAACACAAGTTCAACAATACGTGTCATTTGGTTCTTAGAATTCTCGTATGTACAATAAAGGTAGATTCTTTTTGTAAAATATTGATTGCCCTGAAAAGGACCATAATAAGAGATATCATCGGCACAAGATGCACGTCAAAAACCTTATTTCTTTACTCTCGATCAATGGGCTTCCTGTTACTTGAACGTTGCCATTTTGTTCATTTAAGTCTGTGACTTCATTTTCATGGGTACAAATCAACTAACTAAAAAGTTTATTTTCGACGGTGAATAATTCACTTCTGGTGTAATTTTTTAGGGTAATTAGTCTTCCCTTGCAATTGAACAAAACTAACTGAATTATTCCATGTCACATGATAACAAACTGCCTTCCATCACACCGGACCCCACCCACCCGCACCCCCTTTCCATTCTTCACATTTTTTGGGGGGCATCTTCATAAAATGTTTTCAGAAGGGTGGCTTGATTTCACAGATTTTGCCTTGTAAACAGCATGACACATCTGTTACTTTTCTGTTGACAGCAGATGTTTGCTTGCTGTCTGTCATGATATGTTTTCATTGTTGACATTCATATTATTATATCCATTTGGTACATATGTCTAGAATTATTGTAATGTTTATTTACACCCTTTTTTTCCCCCACATACTTTGTGATGCAGTTTTACAAAAATATAAGAAAAAAGCGACCTTTTGATAAATAAGTGTCAATATTTTCAGAAATATGTTTTTCAAAGTGAATGAAATTTACTTTGAACATAATTTTGGAGACACATGTGAAATTTATATGACTCTTTTTTGTAGATAGATGTAGAATGTTGCCATGGGTACACAATCATTGGAAATCTCTGCTGAAGATTATCAGATTGTATAAATATTTACATGTATGACAAAAAAACAGCTAGTACGACAAAAACACAACTTTGTGTGACAAAGAAAACTGAAGTATTCTAATTATCTCTAATATACCTCTGTTGCTTCATGAGCTTTTTGTAATACATTTGTATATTCAACTGATTATGAATAAAAATATGCATGCTGTAAGACTTTAAAAATAGATGCTATTATAAAATATTATATTATTTTTTGAATTTTCTTTTAGTTCTACTAAAGTACATGTATACAAATTGAATATCACAGACAGTGTGATTGGCTGTGATTTATGTGATGTTATATTGGTAAACAAGGAACCCTGGGATATCTGCTGTGAATCATGTCAAAACTTGAATGTGTTACAGCCAGTAGAAGGGGAGACAATCATAGTATACAATTTGATTTGTCAGAATAATACAGTTAAGGTTTGTATTCAAATTATATAGAATTCTTATATATAAAAAAAACCTCTTTCAATAAATAAAAAAACGTAATTAAACCAGACCTGACACATCTAAGATAAATGTGTCAGGATATTTACCGATAATAAATTTAACTTGAAGTGTAGTTAAAGCAGCTTCTATAACTGTATGATTAATTATAACTTACAGCTAGATAAAGGCAACAGTAGTATAAATAAACTCATCATAGATACCAGGACTAAATTTAGTATATACGCCAGACGTGCGTTTCGTCTACAAAGACTCATCAGTGACGCTCCAATCCCAAAGAGTTAAAAAAGCCAAATAAAGTACAAAGTTTATATACCGCTGTTCAAAATTCATAAATCGATAGAGAAAAAACAAATCCAGGTTACAAACTTAAACTGAGGGAAACGTATCAAATATAAGAGAACTATGACACAACACTGAAATGTAACATACACAGAAACTAACTATAATGTAAAAATGGCCATTTTCCTGACTTGGTACAGGGCATTTTATGAAAATATGATGGGTTGAACCTGGTTTTGTGGCATGCCAAACCTCCCACTTTAATGGCAATTATAACATTAAAATGACAACATTACACAACAGGGTTACAATAAACTAGAAGAAAATATAGGACAGAGAAACAAACGAATAATAGCTATCAAAAGGTAACAGGTTAACAAAACAGTTTGTTTGTAGATATTTGGCAAAACCATGAAATCATAATGCACTTAGATACAAGTAGATTTTTTGCAATCTTCGAAAATCTATTTTTATGAAAATGAATGAATCCACAGTATTTTAAGATGTGGTTACTCTTCTGTTGGCATTGAAAGTTTTTATTTTTTTGCTGATATTGAAACTTTGATTTTATTTTCTTGTAGGCAGTGAAAGCAAAATCAGAAACTTCAGATCCCTGGGTTACAACATTAGAGAATTTAAACAAAGACTGGATATTTTTCCAAGGTAGGTTATTAAGTATCAGAAGAACTAGAAAGCTGAAGAAGGTATACTGTTTTGTTGATAAATTTTGAGTTGTCTATTAAAATCTTTAATTTTCATTAATATTGGAATAGAATCCAAATTGAATGAATAAGCAAGATAAATCATTTAAAATTAAAAATAACATTTCTCACATTCATAATTTCAGAATGTCACAGTCTATTCAGGAAAACTCCTTCTGAAGCAGATTTATTCCGACATTCGTTCAATCAAGTCTATGCTCTTTGAATCAAACAAAGTTGTGGTCTTGATTTATAAAAATTAAAAAACTATATGCCAAGATATAATCTGCAATTAACAATCATAAATAAACTCATAATAGATACCAGGATTGAAACTTTATATTTATGCCAGACACATGTTTCATCTTCAAATGAATGTCCACCAAATAAATTATCATTTCATTATTATAACGGATATATACAGTTTTAAATAAGTTCCCTGTACTTAGTACTAACTTCCTAGTACTAATTAAGGAAGTTCACAGAGAGAGCATGTCCAACGAAATGAAGCAAAACCTATAAGAAATAAATATTAAAACAGCTTGTATTTGAAAAAGGAAGTAAAATGATTTATTAAAAAATAATACTATAGTTTATGAACAGCTGTCTTATTTTAACTTATACGTTTTACTTTGATATAACTTGAAGTAAAAGTTGATTTATTGTAAACTGATGGCTCCTTAGGAGTTTGATTGCAGAAAGACTACTGAAAGTCATAAATCAATTGAAAGAAAACAAATCTGGTTTACAAACTCAAACTGAGGTAAACACATCAACTATAAGTGGAAAACAACAAAAACAACAGAAACACTGAAGTGCAACAAAAAACCAAAACGACAATGCAACACACACAGAAACAAACTATAAGATAACAACTGCTATTTTCGTGACTTGGTATAGAATATTTTGATAAAAAAAAAATGGTAGGTTGAACCTGGTTTTGCCATTAAATAAGATACCACACTTGAAACCAAAATAGTAAACGCCAAAACATCAAGAAAAATCCAAATATGAAAGGAAGGGCATCTATATATCTCTTGTACTGGATAATTGATATGAGGTTTAACCCCATTAAATTCAACCAAATTATTAGTGTCAGGTTAATGAGTTTTTGTGGGTCTCTCTGGTATCTTTGTCCCCTCTTTTAATGATCTTTGCAATTTACAGAATTGCATTACTATCAGATGAATATAAAGTATTATTTCAATTAAATAACTATTGTTTTAAATTATTACATCCTTATTGTGCTTGCATGTATATTAATAGAATTTGAAATACTTATTTCAGCATCAGAAGATCTTCCAAGTATGTACCAAGGGTTGACGAAACAAAAAATAGACCAGAATATGAAAGACTATTTGGAAAAGAAACAAATTCGACTGAGTGGACAAAAAATTCCACAACCACCTCCAAAAAAGGTTAAACAGAGATAATAACAATAAATTTAAATACATATATGAATTTGTTTTATTTGGCTCTACAATTATCCAGAGGGCATTCTAATTTATCATTGACATCATGTCTGACCTGGAATTGATTTACGATGACTTGGACTGACTTAGCATACTCCACTGGACAAAGAAACTAGAAACTACACTTCACAATTTTTAAAGCTGTATTGCCATACCATTACAGCTGAAAATGAAAAGATCTATACATGTGAAGTATATTCTAAAAGTAAGCAGATGTGATATGATTGCAAATGATACAAGTTCATCATACAACTGTCTAACAAAATCAAATAATTACATTAGATGTATGTTTCATTATAATACTTTATTCCGATTGGCTAACCGCACATCATGTGTTATTCATTAAGCAATTGCATCACTAAATAAAACTTTTCATTCATGATAACATGTGGTCCCCCATTAAAGTGCACAGGTGAATTAAATAAACAAGTTATAAAATTCGTGTTTTCATGATCATAGCTAAAAAATGTAATTATAAGTTTTGAATGCTTCTTTTTGTAACTTCATAGGGTTGTAAAAGCGTTGACCGTGCTCACATGTTTAGTATTAAGCGCTTCTGCGCTTCATAGGAAACGCTTCATACAAAATTTACTTCAGTCAACGCTTTTACACCCCAATGAAGTTACAAAAAGAAGCATTCATTTCTTAAATGAATTGATGTCTGCTTTCGGTCAAATATTTGTGTTTTGATATAAAACTGATTGGTTCCAAGTTATTTATGGTATTGATTGGTGTAAACTTCCACAAAATATATGTTTTTCATTGCACTGGTATAGCAGTTTGATAGGTAGTTAATAATGTTATTTAAGTTAAGTTGGGAAATAGTTATATGGTGTATAATTTCATGGAACAAATTCTTTCCATTTTTTCAACTAACTTTTAGCAGACAAACAGCACTTTTTAGCTCACCTTTCCTAAAAGGAAATGTGAGCTTTTGCCATCACTTGGCGTCCGTTGTCGTCGTCCGTCTGTCGTCGTCGTTGTCATCATCTACGTAAACTATTTCAAAGATCTTCTTTTCTGAAACTACTGAACCAATTACAACCAAACTTTAGCTGAATGATCCTTAGGGTATCTAGAATAAAGAATGTTTTATTATCTATTTTGTGAAAAAACATGGCCGCCATGGCTAAAAATAGAACATGGGGGTAAAATGCAGTTTTTGGCTTATATCGCAAAAACGAAAGCATTCAGAGCAAATCTAACATGGTAAAAATGTTCATTAGGTCAAGATCTATCAGAAATTTTCAGATGAATCAAACAACCCATTGTTGGGTTGCTGCCACTTAGTTGGTAATTTTAAGGAAATTTTGCAGTTTTTGGTCATTATTTTGAATAGTATTAAAGATAAAGATAAACTGTAAACAGCAAAAATGATCAGCAAAGTAAGATCTACAAATAAGTTAATATGACCAAAATTGTCAATTGACCCCTTAAGGGGTTATTGTCCTTTAATGACAATTTTTCACAATTTGTTCATCATATTTGCTTACTTTAAAAAATCTTCTCCTCTAAAACTACTCAACCAAATTCAACCAAACTTCAACTGAATGATCAGTAGGGTGTATAAAATAAAGTTAGTGTTTTATTTTCTATTTCGTCAAAAAAACATGGCCGTCATGGCTAAAAATAGAACACCGGGTAAAATGCAGTTTTTGGCTTACATCTCAAAAACTCCAGCATTTAGAGCAAATAAGACAAGAAGTTATTATTAGGTCAAGGTCTACCTGTCCTGAAATTTTCAGCCGAATTGGGTGACTGGTTTTTCAGGTATAATGCCCCTGAATTGATGATTTTAAAGAAATTTTACAGTTTTTATACGACCGCAAATTTTGAAAAAAATTTCGTCGTATATTGCTATCACGTTGGCGTCGTCGTCGTCGTCGTCGTCGTCGTCATCGTCGTCGTCGTTGTCGTCGTCGTCGTCGTCGTCGTCCGAATACTTTTAGTTTTCGCACTCTAACTTTAGTAAAAGTGAATAGAAATCTATGAAATTTTAACACAAGGTTTATGACCATAAAAGGAAGGCTGGTATTGATTTTGGGAGTTTTGGTCCCAACATTTTAGGAATTAGGGGCCAAAAAGGGCCCAAATAAGCATTTTCTTGGTTTTCGCACTATAACTTTAGTTTAAGTTAATAGAAATCTATGAAATTTTGACACAAGGTTTATGACCACAAAAGAAAGGTTGGGATTGATTTTGGGAGTTTTGGTTTCAACAGTTTAGGAATTAGGGGCCAAAAAAGGGCCCAAATAAGCATTATTCTTGGTTTTCGCACAATAACTTTAGTTAAAGCAAATAGAAATCAATGAAATTTAAACACAATGTTTATGACCACAAAAGGTGATGAGGTATTGATTTTGGGAGTTTCGGTCCCAACAGTTTAGGAATTAGGGGCCCAAAAGGGACCCAAATAAGCATTTTTCTTGGTTTTCGCACCATAGCGTTAGTATAAGTAAATAGAAATCTATGAAATTTAAACACAAGGTTTATGACTATAAAAGGAAGGTTGGTATTGATTTTGGGAGTTTTGGTCCCAACAGTTAAGGAAAAAGGGGCCAAAAGGGTCCAAAATTAAACTTTGTTTGATTTCATCAAAATTGAACAATTGGGGTTCTTTGATATGCCGAATCTAACTGTGTATGTAGATTCTTTATTTTTGGTCCCGTTTTCAAATTGGTCTACATTAAGGTCCAAAGGGTCCAAAATTAAACTTAGTTTGATTTTAACAAAAATTGAAACCTTGGGGTTCTTTGATATGCTGAATCTAAAAATGTACTTAGATTTTTGATTATTGGCCCAGTTTTCAAGTTGGCCCAAATCGAGGTCCAAAATTAAACATTGTTTGATTTCATCAAAAATTTAATAATTGGGGTTCTTTGATATGCCAAATCTAACTGTGTATGTAGATTCTTAATTTTTGGTCCAGTTTTAAAATTGGTCTAAATTAAAGTGCAAAGGGTCCAAAATTAAACTAAGTTTGATTTTAACAAAAATTAAATTCTTGGGCCTCTTTGATATGCTGAATCTAAACATGTACTTAGATTTTTGATTATGGGCCCAGTTTTCAAGTTGGTCCAAATCAGGATCTAAAATTATTATATTAAGTATTGTGCAATAGCAAGTCTTTTCAATTGCACAGTATTGTGCAATGGCAAGAAATATCTAATTTCACAATATTGTGAAATAGCAATTTTTTTTTTAATTAAGAGTTATCTTTCTTTGTCCAGTATAGTAAGCAAGTATCTGCAAGAATTTTTTTTAATTGGAGTTATCTTTCTTTGTCCAGAATCAACTTAAATCTTTGCTATATACAATATACAATGTATATTCACTTTTTACTACCAACTGATAAATTTAAATAATCTTTACCATTCAGTGATGACAAGCAGTTTTTTTACATCTTAATATTTTATGATGTATTTAAATGAGCAGTTATTGTTGCAAACTCCATTAGAATATTTTAATTGAAATTAGTTTTGGAATAAGGGAAAGGGGGATGTGATTAAAAAATTGGGTTCAATTTTTCCCATTTGAAATTTCATAAATAAAAAGAAAATTTCTTCAAACATTTTTTTGAGAGGATTAATATTCAACAGTATAGTGAATTGCTCTAAGAGAAAACAAAAATTTTAAGTTCATTTGAATACATTCATTCTGTGTCAGAAACCTATGCTGTGTCAACTATTTAATCACAATCCAAATTTAGAGCGGAATCCAGCTTGAATGTTGTGTCCATACTTGCTCCAACCGTTCAGGGTTCAACCTCTGCGGTCGTATAAAGCTACGCCCTGCGGAGCATCTGGTTGGTTATTATCTTGAATATTATTATAGATACAGATAAACTGTTAATAGCAAAAATGTTAAGCAAAGTAAGATCTACAAATAAGTCAACTTGACCAAAATTGTCAACTGACCCCTTAAGGAGTTATTGCCCTTTAAAGACTTTTTTTCACAATTTGTTCATCATGTTGACTTACTTTAAAAAATCTTCTCCTTTGAAACTGCTGTATCAATTTCAGCCAAACTTAGGCTAAATAAGTTTCAGAGTATCTAGTATAAATTTTATATTTTATTTCCTTGTATGTCAAGAAACATAGCTCCTATGGCTAAAATAGAACATAGGAGAAAATGATTTTATTTTTTTTGCTTTTGAAGAAAATAGGACGATTCAAAGAACATTTAAATAAATTGAAAAGCCAAAATAATCATTGATGAGAGATTTAACCATAAAAATTAAGGTGAGCGATTCAGGCTCTTGAGAGCCTCTTATTTTTGTTTTTGTTTATCTCAAAAACAAAAGTGAGGCCACCAATGGGGACTGAAAACTCACACCTCACACCTCATTGCACTTTAGAGATAGCCCCTGTTATCAGTTTGTTTGGAATTATTTGCTAGATGTGAATTACATCTTTGCATTATAGAACACAGATACAGGGTAATGTAAGAAAGTTAAAGACTTAAACAGGCAATTTATCAATGCTGTTTATAGGAGGAGATACGATAAGAATCATTATTTGGTTCCTGAAATTGCAAAAATAGATAAATTATTCAAACCCTTCAAAAATATGTTGAGTAAAAGGATAGCAAAAGAGTCAGCTTACACCTTGGGTAATATGCACTTAACCAATTTTGTGTTGAGCCTTTCTTGAAGGGATGGTAATCGTATAGAAGAAGATCAAAGTTTCACAACTATTTATATACTTAATTACTAATAATTTTTCTGCTATCTAAAAAAATAATTTTTAGTCAATATCAGTTGTAATTGAATTCCAAATACCATAGCTTATGTAACAATTAAATTTAGTTTGTTTTAAAAATTTATGGATAAAATTTATTTACATTTTTTTTCCATTCAAATGTTATTGAATTTATAAAGTATTATTCATGAGACCTGTTTCAAGAAATGTTTTTTCTAGATATTATTTTTTTTTATATTATAATGGGAACAATCATTCTTTGGATACATAAAACAAAATCAATCACAGCATTGTAAATTTTGTCCACCTAAGAAACTAAAATTACCAATAGTTTTCAGAATTGAATTGAATTCTCAAACACAAATTCTAAAAGTTACCAAAATTGTCAGTCGGCTTCTCACGTAAAAATAAGGAGATGTGGTATGATTGCCAATGTGACTTTCCACCAAAGTCCAAATAATGCGGAAATAAGCAATTATGGGCGAGCGTACGTCCTTCGACAATGAGGCATAGCTGTCAAATAGGTTTCCTTAAGTGATTATTCAGTATTTCTTTCTTCCTTATATCGTTGAACTATCAAAGATAGACTGAAAATTTGAAAAGGAAAACGACTAGAAATACAAGATCTACAATTAAGTCTAAATGAGATTGTTTTATATCTATTTTTTGGAAGTTGTTGCTCCTGAATCACGATTTTAACCAAATTTTTCATGTTTGCTTATTTTGTAAACTACGTATAATAGAATGAGAAACTTGGTCATACAAAACTTATCACCAACGAATATTTTGACCTATAATATACAGCTACCATTCAACACAAATATAATGCTTTAAAAATAACTTCAAAAATATGTTGTAAACTTAGCCAAGTTTAGGAAAGAGAGGCGAAAGATACAATAGAGAATTCAAACTCATAACTTCATAAGTCAAAAACAAACTGACAAATCCATTCCTAATTAAAAAAGAAAAACGACCAAAAGACAAACCACAACATATAAAACTGAAGACTGCGCATTGAACCCCAACATAACCTGTGTGTGATATCATGTGCTCCGGAAAGGATATACACTGTTCCATATGTGGCATGCATCATGTTGATAATTTAAGCACACAAGAAGAATATTAACATATGATTTCCACACGGATTCAGTGTGAGTTATTTGCAATGAATGCTGCTGTTTTTGTCACCCGATCAACATAACATATAGATCGTTAAGATGATATTCGAATCTACAATCCCTTAACCGTGAAATCTTCATCATGTAGTCTAAGAGGAGAACCATGAAAATTTGCTTAACAAAGTAAAGGACTTGACAGACGGACGAACGACAATTATTGGTTAAGCTCATATGACCCTTTTGGTTTAAACAAGTATAAAACTTACACAGATAATATTACTGAACACAATAACATACAAATACCGACCAATGCAGGATCATTACTTTTCCCGGTTTTGATTGTTCCTCACTTGATAATAACCGCAATCAGTTATTCAACAATTACCTGTAATCATCTTCAAAGGGATTGCTGTTTTTGGGGTTTTTTTTAGGTCTCGACCTGAATTTTGGCTATTGGCATATGTTTTTTTGGTGCCGTCTTCGTCTTACATATTCATTGTAACATGAGCTTTGTTTCTACAGAGTTATTTTACAATGTTAAAGCGACAAACATACCACAAAAAAAATCTATCTAGATACGAATTTTAATTTCAACCAACTGGATTCAAACTAAAAAAATCGTTATTGTTTCTAATAGGAAATAAAGTTTGACTCAGTGTTGATGTTCAAGAATTACATGTCTCTTTATCCATGCCTCATTTCATTTTCTGTTGTAGAGTGAGGTTAAAGTAAAATCTTTTGTTGCTGGAGACGATAAGATCTGAAACATATAGTACCATACGCGTTATTAAATATTTCTGATAAAATCAAGGATTTTTGTAGTATTAAAATCGTGATTGAATGTAGTGGTGGTTGACTAGATTGGCCATGCTACTTTTCATGATATTTTTTTTGTTATATATAATAAAGGTATAACACATTAACTTCTTTATAAACAATAAAGAGCACGACGTTGTCTCGGTGTCCGACTGGTCTAAGTTGTCGAACGAACTACTGTAGCACAAGCCTTCCTGCACTGAAGTTAAACTTTCGAATTTTCATTATCTGCTTCATGATTTTAACCGTTACACGAATAATGACAGAGACTTTATATTTAAGTTTTTCATTTGGAATTGATCGTTTTGCAATCTTAAAAAGACACCAGTTAGTGATACCTTAGTTAATGTAATAACACCATGTAAATTGTATATGAAACTGGAGATTGTTCACCTTAAATCACATTTTATTGAGAAATAAAAGGCATATCAGGAATGATTGTTCAAAAAGAACATTAGCACCATATCCATAAATATGTCGTTATGTTTATCTGACTTAATTTACAATAACGTGATTAAAAGGTTCATCAAAGCTACTTTAAATGTTGTTTTCTCATTTAGGAACTTTCTCACAGAAATTACAGGTTTAAGGTGTCGGTTCCTAAAAAAGGGCACGTGCCTGCGCGTGTGGTAATGCTTTATCTTTTTTAAATAATAGGATCGAATAAAATGTTTGACTTGTGTCAGTCGCTTTTGAAATTCAAGGTAAACGTGTTAACCCGATATGATGTATTGCGCGTCATTTCAGATGCAATCTTAGTTGATGATGAGCATTAAAACCTAAACAGTTATGAAATCTGATGTTTAAGCCTCTCAAAAACAATTGACCATGAAATTCATTTTCATTATTCTAAACTTGACCTCAAAATTACAGTTAAAAAGTCCCATTCATAAACATTGCGTGCGTCATTTATGGCTAATGGGTATAAATAAATTGTCATCTATACAAAATTCAATAATTAATTTTTACATTGTTCTGAATGAGAGAGAAAAGTTTTAGCTTTTGTTAAGTTGAATAGAATCTCTGATTTCAAAACTTCATAAATTTTGTTGTATTTACTCGGAGCATTTAACATGATATCGTTTTATTTGTTTATGATTCAAATTAGAAAATTAAAATTAATTTAAACGCATGTTATAAAAAGGTAGCGAATATTAATGGTTTGTGGTTAAAATGATATCTTTTATCAGTCAATTAATAACTGATTCTGGTTTTACATATTTTTTTACAAAAATATTCAAGTTTCCAATTTAGTGTGGGAACGGGAACATTTTATATTCTCTCACGGACTGGAAAAAAATAAAGCTATGACGAAGCAATATTTCTAAGAATATTCAACGCCTGCCCTAAAGTCGCAGAAAAAACCCCAACGGAAATAGCCTCTTTGAGAATTTTGCATATTTGCATTTGTTTTTCGTTAATCATATACCAATATATGTATTCGATTATGAACAAGTTGAATACCAGAATTGATTCCATGGATATACATGCAGCTTGTAAAAACATTTTGACAAAAAACCAGTCGTTTGAAATTGTTTTTGGATAAATTCAACAGTTAAATGGTAGATGTCTTTATGCCAAATTCTTATTCTTATGACATTTTCTGTATGATATAAAGGTGGGTATCGTCATTCAAATAAATGATATAAAAAAACAAATGTGGTATGAGACAATAAACAATGCCCATACCACATAGTCAGCTATAAAAGGCCCCGAAACAATTCAAACGAGAAAACTAACGGCCTAATTAATGTACAAAAAATGAACGAAAAACAAATATGTAACCATACACAAACGACAACCACTGAATCACAGGCTCCTTAATTGCGACAAAAACTAGTATAACGGGAATTTCTATACAAAATCTAAAAGTCACATGTCAAAACAAATAGTATTATGTTCAACATCTATTTTTTAACCTAGTATCGTAAATATGTGCCTGCAGAAGATCTCTTAGTAAGTTTCATCAACTTTAATGGATTTTTACGGAAACGAAAGGTTTTGGTATACGTTATGTATCATAAGTTCATGACACAAAATCACTAAACGTACTAATAAAACGAAAAAAATCTTACTGGCATTGTTGCTCTTCATTTCAAAGTCACAAAATGGGTGGAACAAACGCATATCACTAAAATACAAGGAAAATGCCATATTTTGAAAAAGAAAACAAATACAAATGTAACATTGAATAAAAATATGGCAATTGTATAAATATTTATCTTTTTGTTCTACGACATAGGCTATTAATTCTGTTGACTTTGTATTAAAAGTGTGTTATGAAGTGCATGGTTTTATTCCAGTTTTTGGAGTAGATATTTCAACTAAAGAAGAAAAAAATATTAAAAGAATAATCGCTTTGCATAGCACGGATTACAGATTTAAAACCCATTCAAGATATAAACAAATTCTTGATAAAGAGTAAATAAGGTATTTTCTTTTCTAAAAAAGATTTGTATAAAAATATGCATAATCCTCTGGTGATGAAAATGAAAATGGTGGAGTAGCTTCTTAAATGCAGTTCTCGAAGTGTAACGTCATCAATTATAAGTTACATTTGCTCGATTGTCATTTTCAAATGTATTTTAATGAATATTCAGAATGATAATGTAGTGTAAGCAGTGAAATTATTCCGATTTCTTATCGCGCCCAGCGGTGTTCTGTGACATTTTTACCCTGACCTTTTTGAAGCGCAGCAGATTACCGGTATTTTGTATCTCCTGTCTTGTCTTCAAGCTATTCATCTTTTTCTACAGATACCCTGGATTTCATGTTAGTGAAATTTTAATCTGATTTTAGAATTTTAATACTATATAAATGCCAGCGATATTTTGACATGAGCTGAAATCGTCTGCCGCAGATCAATGCAGGGGGTACTAAGGTACGAGTTTCTGATTGATATGCGGATTAATTTTACACTGTATATACCTATAAATAATTTAAAGATTAATGCTTAATTTTACACACATGTTAATAAGGCAGAGAGTAATTTGATTTCGAACAATAGCTGAGGCATTTTATATTTCCGAATGGTCGTCATCGGATTTCCGTCTCTATTCCGGAAAAGTCACAATATCTTTTTAATTGCCTCGTGATATATTAGTCAATAACGTCTTATAGACCAACTTTTGTTTTTCTCCGTCAATTTTAATTCATTTTCTGTGTTAACGCTGTTGATGTCTTAGGAAGGAATAATAAATAAAATGTCTTTAAGTTACGCGCCTATACATCCGAACAAAAATACTCCGGCAGCGTCTCGGCAGCAAAAGGACTAATCTTCCATTAAAAGAAGATAAAAAAGGTGATTGCTACTGTATCGGAAGTCTTCCTTAGTTCATTGTCTTGTATGAATGTCATTTTACAGCTAACGTGGTGGTAATGAGCGACCGCCGAGTTTAATATCATGGAGAAAACATGAAAAACAGGGTAATCAAATGAAGAATTAATTCAATTTATTTAAAAACATCTTTTGGTGCTAACATTTTACAAGTTATAAAGGTATGCGATTAAAGAAAGTAAGATCTTGCGTTCTTTTATGTTGCTAATCCGGTTAGGAAATTACGGGAAGCCAATTCTAAATGAGGATTCAAACGCATTTCAATATTTCTTATTAAGAACACTCTACATTGTTTAAACTTTCTTCGATTTCAAGTAAACTGTCCTTAAATTAATCCACATTTAAAGTCCTCGGAAAAAAAATACAAAATGTATATAGGATTGTTTTTCTGCTTTTCTGAATTGGTCATGACATTGCTTTATGGATGGAAACTAGTCGAAAGTACAAAAGGTCGATTTTATAATGTGAGAAAGTGCAAATTCTATACAAGTAGATTCTCAAAATTGCTTGAGTATCTTCATTCCAGTTATTAAGGTTTTATCGTCTTACTTAAAGTTTAATGTCGTGTGTTACGCCGATGCTTAAAAATTGAACTTATAAAAAAGAAGATATAGTATGATTGCCATTGAGACAACTCTCCACAAGAGACAGACAATGTGACAGATATTAACAAATATATGTCACTGTACGGCTTTTACCAAGGAGCAATGCCCATACCGCATAGCCAGCTATAAAAGGCCCCGAAATGACAATGTAAAAAATTCAAATGAGAAGTTATTTTTTCTACACCGATTTTTCATGGATTTTCTCTATACTCTACCAATACAATAAAATAATCGGTATTCAAGTAATACCGGGAGGATTGAGTATTTAATATCATCACCTGTCCCAAGTCAGGAATCTCTTTAAAGTATGGTTGTCATTGGGACGAAGCAACGCGTGGACGACTGACGTCCGCCTCCCGATCCACTTGTAAGCGCCATGACGCCTACAATTCTAAGCTGAATTAATTGCAATTCATGTCAACTATTTCAATCCTGGTTTCTATGATGAGCTTATTTTTATCAATTCGTCATATCTCTAGACATGGTGAGTTACAAAAAATACGCGACGATCTACTACTTCATTGAGGTAGTCATACCCTTAATTTAATGATATACGATACATTCATTTGCTCAAAATTTGAAGTAACCGCAAGTTGAATCCTTTTTCGGACCCTTTAATAATGCCTTGCTGTTCGTTGTGAGCCTAGGCTCTGTGTTGGAGACCGTACTTTGACCTATAACGGTTTACTTTTATAAATTGTAACTTGGATGGAGAGTTATCTTAATGGCACTCATACCACATCTTCCTATATCTAGTAAATACAAAAGTTACATTTACATAAGAGAAATATCAGTTTAAAAAAAAAATAAGTGTAAAATTGAGAATGGAAATGGTGAATATGTCAAAGATATAACAACCTGTGTCTTTTTCTTTTTCTTCTTACTGTTCTTAAACGATAGACAACATGCATCTCCTCAAATTAACAGTCTTAGATGCTATGCCATGATTGTTATATTAGTTGTTAGTGGCTTTGAACTAGCTGTCAGTTAACTGCGAGTACTCTCAGATCTGTATCACGCGTACAGTTTATTCAAATTGAATTCGAATCGAACGGAATTGAATTCGCGAATCGCGATCAAACACTCTTCTTTTTTTAATTCGAATTGGCTATCAAAGTTAACGTCGTTTGGACAGTAAAGAGAATTTGACGCGCATTGCAATTAAAATTAGAATTCACGTTAGGACGGAAAACTTTTCGAATGCGAATAAAACTTATAAGTTAATGGGAATTAGTATCTTTTAGTTGTTGGGATACATAAGTACACGGTCACGTCCAGTTTGTGTAGTATTTGTATTTGTATCCATCAGATGAGTTAAGCCGTTTCAACTGATTTTTGTCGAGCCTTCAGATTTAGTCGAAAAAGCGACCCATAGCGGTCCTACATTCCGTCGGCGGCGTTGTCGTCGTCGCGCGCGGCGTACACAAATATTCACTCTGTGATTACAGTTTTTTGAAATTTTAATAACTTGCTTAGACTATCCTGGATTTCTACCAAACTTGGACAGAAGCTTGTTTACCATCATAAGATAGTATTCAGAAGTAAATTTTGTAAAAATAAATTATTCGTTTTTGTCGACCCTGCGGCTTTTGTCGCAGAAACCTCAACATAGGGATAGTGATCCGGCTGCTGCGGCAGCGGCGTTAGCTTACTTCTTACATGCTTTATATTTTAGAAGGTATTTCTAAGACCTGGATGCTGAATACTTTGTATATAGATGCCGCATGTTACGAACTTTCCATCAGTCACATGCCCAATGTCCTTGGCCTCATTTTTATAGTTCAGTGACTACTTGAAAAAAACTCAGATTTTTTTGCAATGTTAAATTCTCTTTTATTATTAGTAATAGGATAACCATTTTTGGTATGTGCGTAGCTTGCAAGATCCTCATGCCTGTCAGACAGTTTTTACTTGATCTCGACCTCATTTCATGGATCAGTGGACAAGGTTAAGTTTTGGTGGTCAAAACATTATCTATATTATAAGATACTATAAGCAATAGGTCTACTATATTCGGTGTATGGAAGGACTGTAAGGTGTACATATCCAACTGGCAGGTGTCATCTGACCTTGATCTCATTTTCATGGTTCAGTGGTTATAGTTAAGTTTTTATGCTTTGGTCTTTTTTCTAATACTATATGCAAAAGGTCAACTATATTTGGTGCATGGCAATATTTTATGATCTATATGTCAGTCGCGCAGATTTTATTTGAACTTGACTTCATTTTCACGGTTCATTGCTCAGTATTATAGGTTTTGTGTTTTGTTCTGCTTTTCTTAAAAGATAAGCAATAGGTCAACTAAATTTGTTGTATGGAAGCATTGTTAGCTGTACATACCTGCCTGGCATGGTTCATCTGACCTTGACCTCATTATCATGGTTCATTGGTCAATATTTTATTTTCTTGGTTAATCTTAAGTTTATGTGACAGTTGTAATAAAGCTTTATATTAAGGACTATCAACATAATTTCAATGATTAGTAAAAGAAGGTGAGACATTTCAGCGTGTGCACTCTTGTTTACTTTAAATAAAAATGGACTTAGTTTTCTACCAGGCAACATTACATTCACTCTGTGGTTATTTTTTTTTCAAATCTAAATAACTTTCTTAAACTATCATGGATTTGTAACAAACTTGGACAGAAGCTTTTTTCTGATCATAAGATAGCATCTCAAAGTAAATTTTGTCAAAATAAGTCAATTTTTTTTCGTTATTTTACTTATAAATGAACTTGTTATCTTCTAGTTAACATTACATGCAGTCTGCAGTTAAAGTTTTTAAACATTTATAAGATTCATAAACTATTCTGGATTTTTACCAAACTTGGAAAGAAGCTTCATACAATCAAAAGATAGTATCAAGAGGACTGTTTTTATTATTTTTAATTTTGTTCCTCATTTTTGTTGAACATGCAATTAACAGCAAAAGTAGGCGAGACCCTGGGTTCCGCGAAACCCTTTCATTTTTTTAAACAGAACAAAATGTTTACAAGCAAACAAGCAGTTTTATTTTGTATTAGTAAACACAGGTTACAAGTTTTCCAACTTCCTTACAAATGTCTAGAAATATGCTGGTAATGGTGGTTTTACCAACTTTTTGGAAATGCTTATTGGCTCTCGTTTTATTATGTGGTACTTCATTTTGACTATTGACTAATTATCTTTAAAAGTAATAGTTATAGATTCCATAAATCAAAACCTCAAATATATACTTCTCAATCAAACTGCTGTGGTAACTTTATTAAATGAAAACTTATTCAGTGTCTACTTTTTTTTCTATTGTAAAACCATTAAAAGATAGTATCAAGAGGAATATTTTTATTGATTTTTCATCTAATTTTTGTTGACTGTGCGATTAACAGCAAAAGTAGGCGAGACGCTTGGTTCCGCGGAACCTCACGAATTGTTATAGTTTGTTCTTTTATTGTACCGTTTAACCACTGTCACAGTTTAAGGGAGGGATGGGATCCCGCTAACATGTTTAACCCCGCCAAATTATGTGTGTATGTGCCCGTCCCAAGTCAGGAGCCAGTAATTCAGTGGTTGTCGTATGTTTATGTGTTACATATTTGTTTTTCGTTCATTTTTTGTAAATAAATTAAGCCGTTAGTTTTCTCTTTTGAAATGTTTTACATTGTCATTTTGGGCCTTTTATAGCTGACTATGCAGTAGGGGGTTTGATCATTGTTGAAGACCGTACGGTGACCTATAGTTGTTAATTTCTGTCACGGTCATTTGGTCTCTTGTGGAGAGTTGTCTCATTGGAAATTATACTACATCTTCTTTTTTTATATATACAAACCATTATATTTAAAGCAGTAAATGTGATGCAGCGACAGTAAGAGATATAAACGAATTTTTGATTTGATCCCTAACTTTATTCAGTAAGTCAACTAGAAATTGTTATAGTTATTTGACATATCCGTTTGGAGACTGCTTCATTTGAAATATCGATTCTGGAGACATTACGTTATGAACAGAAAGAAAGAGCTGTTTCATTATACCAAAATATTAACATTCGCCGTGAGAGCAAAACCTGATTTTGAATCAAACACGACACCGTCTTTGTTTTTTGTCTTCGGTGTCGTGCGGATGCAATTGTGGAATATTTTATACTCTTCTAATAACATATGTCATAACAGGAAGAAGTATGAATATGGGTTGGATAAAACAAGAGACCAAAGACTGAAAGGAGAAACAAAAGGACGCACGGATGCTTGTCTGTTTGTATTCAATATCCGTCACTCCTACAGTTTATGTTAAACCTTTTTCCTAAGATTTGTTATGTTTTATTAGGTTTTATCTTTATTTCCATAAAGAAACATATTGATATGACATTTTTGTGACCTTAATAACTCTTTAGCATAAGGTCGCTTTCTGTGTTTTTTAATGTAACCTTGTTCTCATCTATTTCAATAAATGTTTCAAAATAAATGCAACATTTAATTCAATTTAAAAGTTTTTATACAATATAAAAAAGAAGGAAATAATGAGAATATCCACCATAGACCAAAGAACAAGTATGAAAACAAAAATATGTAATTGTACGGATTTTTAACAGTAAGCAAAGCCAATATTGTCTATAAACGTACAAAAGGCTCTGGCATGACAACATGTGAAACTGTGAAACGCTTCAAAAGAAAAAAAAACAAAGTTCAATAATGTAGTTCATCGTTAAACTATACAAACCGTCCTATGGTTTAAGATGTTTTTTTTTCCTTTAAACTTTCTAATAATTAATATTCCATTTTTAAAATGCATGATTCCTTATGAGTATTCATAAGTCGTAAAAAAGATATCATAGGAAGAGATTTTACATATACTTTATACTTTATTTACGTATCAGACTTCTCTTAAAGGGAGATTGGGGGTTTTTTTAAGCCCCGTCTCCCAAAGAGTATATCGTTGTTTACATCCTTGCTGTCTATTCTAGCCAGTTTACCAAAACAACGTTGACCATCACTGAAGAGACATGTTTTGTCGAAATGCGCATCTGGTGCAACACAATTGTTACCGTTGATTTTATTATCTTAGACGGTTGTTCCCCTCTTTTGGTTTTGATGTCATAAAAAGGGTTGGCTTTTTTTTGTTCTGATTGGTCATGATAAAAAAATTTAAGGAAACATTTTTTTTTTAATTTTCTTTCAGTCGAAAGCAGACTGTGTTAACCTCAGAGGTTATGTTTCGCCTTGATAATGCACTATTGAATTGACAATTCACTTGGAAACTCTACACATATATCCAATGAAACTGACTATAATTCTAAATCAAACCCATATAAATGGAACTCATAATTGTTTATAGTGTTCAAAGATCACATTACAAAATTTTGTAACATTAAAGCTTTTCGTAAAAATGTGCCTTAGCGGTTGCTTTTAACAAATTGTATGTGGAACTACCGTTAGTGAAGAAATTGACGGTTCGAAGGTGTAATGTCTAAATTGTACGATAAATACCAACAAAGTTCCCCATCGTTCTGAGCAGGGACTTTAAATACTAGTATATTAATATAGAAAGTCCCTGTTCTGAGATCACCCAAATTTAAGATAGGGATCGTGTTGCTCAGTCTAGTTTTTCTATGTTGTGTTTTGTGTATAGTTATTGTTTGCCTGTTTGTATTTGTCTCTTTTAAGTCATGGCGTTGTGTTATATATTTAGATATATATGTTTTATATATGTGTAATTCAGTTTTATATGTTTTACGGAATTGTACAAGTGATGTCCGGAAACGCCTTTTTGTTTTACGCTCTCTTTTATTAAATGTCGTTGACGTAAGATGTGTTTTTGTTCATGAGCTAGTCGCAACCCCAACACTTTTATAATTACGACGAGGCGATATCGTTACATGGTGGAGTGACCCTAAAAAGATTATTAGGAGACAATTTAATGAGAATATTTGCTGTTTTTAAAAGACATTTTAATTATTTTTGAAAATGTGACTCCCGTTGATAGTACATGTAGACCCCATACACGAGGACGACACACGTGGTTGATTCGTCAATATGGATAAATTATGAGAGCATTTTGACCAGTGACTATAGCATTATACAAATATATATTCATTTATAACACAGTTTTTTTTTTCAACATATCCAAAGACATTTATTTTTCACATCAATTCGCCATTATAAATGAGTCTTGCCCGTGTGAGTAAACAAGTGCGTAATTTAGAGCAGAGACTTCACCAAGCGCCTCTTTTGCGCACAATACCTGTAATATTGTCTGATAGTAAGGCCAAATATTTAGCCAACACTATTGACTGGTCATCGCATCCTGATAATAAAATATTTTGGTGGTGGAAAAGTGGTGCGGACACTGAAACTCAGTTTACTTGGCTAAAAGACAACTTAGAATCTAAAATTCAGGAACTTTCTTCACAACATTTTACAATTTACATTTGGCTAGGCACTTGTGACCTGACAGAAAAAACTGGAAAATTTATTAAATTACGATCGAGTAATAACGAGAGAGTAAATTACATATGTGAAACATACAAACAAATTTATAAGTTCCTTTCCGATTATCCGACAATTAAAGTTGTTTTTCTCGAGCTTCCGTATTACTCAATTTATTTGTGGAATTTGTTCCAACAACATCCTGAACCAGAACAGTTTCGTGTGCAGGATAGACTGTTAGAATGTCAGATTGCCGAGGTCAATAAATTTATAAGGGAAACAAATATTTTGCTTCGTGTTCATTCACCAGATTTTGGCTTGGACCTTCTTAAAGTAAGAAAACACCATGGACGCCCGCCTGTTTATTCAAATAACTATGGTCTATATATAGATGGTATTCACCCACATCCATATTTGGCCCGTTTGTGGTTGATTCGAATTTTACTTAGGATAGTTGAAGATTGCCAAAATAAAGATTTATCATAGTATGCATTGCCTGTATTTATTTCCATTTACGTAGAATGTGAGATTTATCTCATTTCTGCTCGTCTACTTACAGCTGAGCGTACAGTATGTGAGATTTTTCTCATTACTGATTTTTCCGTGTGATATATATAAAACATTGTATTTTTATTGGGTAAATGTCGGAATCTGACGAGTCTGTATTTACAGACGATTTTCTGTTGTATAATCAAATAACAGACGACATAGAGCCTGATATTGGCTATTTATTACAACCTTCTCCACAACAGTTGAATGATTCATTTAGTTTGCCAAATGTAGAGACACCAGCTACCCCTGCCTGGACACTATTTGATAAATTTCAAACCTCAGATATAACAAATTCTAGTACGCCAAATACCGTAGTTTCGTCAATACTTGAAAACGAAGTTCAACCTTCCACATCAAATTTTAAACATAATTCTTTTCACAAAATGGAAAAGTTAGCCAATTGTCGTAAATTTGGGGGATACCCACATGAAAATGCATTCCAGTTTTTGAGTGAATTTGAGTCTTACGCCGTGTTACATCATATATTACCGGAAGAGGATGCTAGAAAAATTGCCGCTTTTCATTTACACCTTTGTGGCCCAGCTCTTACTTGGTTCAATACTCTTCCAACCGACAATAAGCAATTATGGCAAACTTTTGAACAGGTTTACAAAAAGCAATATATTGATATTGATTTTCGAAGTCCAACTATACTTCTTGAAGGTGAAATATTTGAAACATTAAAACTTTCAAAAGGGCAATCAATTGACGATTTTTATGCTCAACTACTTGAAAAAGCAACAATTTTGCACAAAAGTGATCACGAAATATTGATTAAATTTATAAAGGGTTTGCCTGATCAACTCGCCTTTTTTGTTCGGGCAGGTCACCATAGTGATAGCGCAAATTGCCTAGCAGCTGCCAAAATGGGCGAAGCTCACGGTTATCGAAAGGACGATTTACCACTTGTGGCTGCTGTTAGTAAATCTGTCAATAACACACCTGCTGCGGTGAAAGATGTAAACAAGTATAAAACTGATGTAGTTCGTGAACTGCAAGGACAAATAAACAGTCTTGCTCAAGCTGTCTCAAAACTTGCAACCAATTTTTCTCAGCAAAAAGACAATACTCGTGATGTTCAGGGAAATGATCATTTTTCTCGTTCACGCAATCGAGATCGTCAGGTATATCAATCTGACCGTGGTTTGTGCCGTAAATGTCATGCGCCTGGACACTTTGCGCGTGCCTGCAATTGGAATGAACAGGGTAATATAGATTTCTCTTGTGTATGTCATATTTGTGGACAAACGGGCCATAAGAGTCCACAGTGTGTAAACAGTTCGGGAAACCGGATGAACCCGGGGTTCACAGGGCAGGACCCCCGGGGCGGCATGTAGATAAAATTTCTGTACACGAGTCTGCCTATGTTAACATTTCTGATAAATCGGTAAATTATTCTGAATCAACTGAATCTACAAGTGACGACGATTCAACATTTGTTAGTAAATTTTTGTATATGCCTGTGCGAATTGCAAATCTGGAAATTTCAGCATTAATTGACACAGGTAGTTCAATAAATGTTATGTCTTCGCAACTTTTTAATTCAATACCAGATTCAATGAAGTCCGAGTTTAGTGCTACGAGTGACAAAATTACTTTAGCGAATAATCAGACAGTGCAAATTTATGGAACTGCTAAGGTTAACATTTCTGTGCCTCAAGGAAAGCACTGGATTCATGTATATATTTTAGTGCAAACATCGCATCCTTTAATTTTAGGAACGAATTATTTATATTCCAAGAATATCGTTCTTGACTTTGGTGATTGTCGCATAAGATCTAAACATTTCAAGGTTTTAACTCAAAGTCCCGCTTCTATACCTCCGAATTCAGAAGTCCTTATTTGGGGACACGTAAATGGAAAAGTGCAATATGGAATGCAAGGTATATGTACTTCCAAAATATCTAAAGACCGAGGAGTCATAATATCAAAAGCTGTAGTGACAGTAAATCGAGAAAAACAAGTCCCGATTAAAATTTTGAATTTTACTAATGAAACTGTACATTTGAATAAAGGACAGATTTTAGCGGAGCTTGAACCATTTTCTAAGGATCATGTATGTATGCCTTTGAGTGAAAATAATGACACTCATTTTGTTCAAAATATTCAATTGTCGACTGAACCGGTGAATAAAGATACTGAGATCGACTCTAAATTTATGTCTTATTTTAATATTCCCGAATACTTAACTGAAGTACAGAAATCGACATTGATTGAATTTTTACATTCTAATAAAGAATTATTTGTAACCGAGGAAAACCCTGACTTAGGCTTTACCAATGTTGTTCAACACCAAATATGTTTGAAGCCCGACTTTAAACCGAAACACCAACGTTCATATCGTTTAACACCGGAAAAGAAGGATATTCTAAGACATCATTTAGATGAACTTTTGCGACAAGGTGTAATTGCACCAGTAGAGGAAACAGAAGATGTTCCTATTACAAGTCCGGTGGTACTTGTGTCGAAAAGAACGTATCAAAAAGACAAAGCAAACGCTTCACCGAAAGAGACTAGTTTGTCAAAATTTCGTTTCTGTTGTGACTTTCGGTATTTAAATTCCATGACTCAACACTTTTCTTATTCAATTCCTGATTTACAAGATCTCACTGAATCGTTTTCTACAAAAACACCGAATTTTCTAACTTCAATAGACTTATCATCTGGATTTTTTCAGTTACCGATTTCAAAAGACAGTCAACGTTACACAGCCTTTAATACCTGTTTTGGTACTTTCAAATTTTTAAGATTACCGATGGGACTGAGCTCATCTCCAGCATCTTTTCAACTGTTGATGGATAAAGTACTTAAAGGATTAACTTTTAAATCATGTTTGTGCTATCTTGATGATATCCTTATTGCATCCGAAACATTCAATCAGCATATTGAAGATTTACGAAACGTTTTTCAGAGACTTTCGAATGCTGGTTTAAAGCTGGGACCCAAAAAGTGTAGCTTTGCTCAGAACTCTTGTATATACTTAGGTCATAAAATTTCAAATAAAGGAATTGAGCCGCCACCGGACCGTGTTCAGGCCATCGTTGATTATCCTATACCAAAAAATGTGAAAGAGTTGCGCCGCCTTGTTGGTTTATTTAATTGGTTTCGGAAATACATAAAAAATTTCAGTGCTGAAATGGAACCTCTGACGAGACTTTTAAAGAAATATGAACGTTTTAGCTGGACCGATGAACAACAACGTGCATTTCAGAATGTTAAATCACTTCTGCTAGATTCTCCTATTCTGGCCTTTCCAAACTTCAATTTACCATTTAGACTTGCTGTAGACTCTTGTTGTAAGGGGATTGGTTACGTGCTATATCAGAAAATGAGCGAAACTGATGAGATTCGTGTTATACGATTCGGATCTAAAGCACTTAGTAAATGGCAGAAATCATATGGCCCAACAAAGCTAGAATTACTTGGCATGGTTACCGCCGTTTTAGAATGTTCATCATACCTACGAACAAAGCCTTTTGTTATAGAATGCGACCACCAAGCATTGAAACCGCTATTTAGCAACCAACTGAAAGGCGCCATTTATGAGCGATGGATTGCTATTTTGCAGCAATATAATTTTGAAATTCAATACAAACCTGCGAGGGAAATGCAAGTTCCGGATGCTTTGTCACGATGCACGCAAGAGACTAGTAACGCCTTCGAAAGTCCAGACGAGCAAGATCCGTACTTCCCATATGAACCGGAAAATACAGGTCAAATAATTGTTCCAGGAGGTATTCAATTGACCACTTTATTACATGACTCGGATACTAGCGACAGTAAAAATTTACAAGTGAACAATATTGGTATGTCTTTGACAGTTCCGATGTACACCGTCGATAATAGTGTTCCACGCAAAAATGTATTATTACAGCCACAAAATGAATATGATGCCGACACTGAAGACATTGATCAACAGTTGGCACGTGTAGCAAAGAAACGTAAACCACGAAAAACGTTACAACTTTACCCACGAAAGAAATATAACGCAGTGAAAAAATCAGAACCTTTGAATAAACTGACAGATTGTGACTCAAAGCATAGTCAAATATCGATTTCTGATCAGTTGAACCAGTTTGAAAAAGTTTATCAACAAATCACTCAGTCGACTAATTTACCAAAATCGAATCAAATATTTGATCAAAGTACTGATAGTGCTACTTCTCAATGTGATGCAACATTTTTCAATCAAAGCACTGAAAGTTCTCAAAATGAAACGTCAGACAAAATATTTAATCAAAGCACTGCAAGTGATAATGTACAGGATTTAGACAAAATATTTGAGCAAACGACTGACGTTAATGAAACGCAGGTTACTTATATTAGTGAAAATGAAATCACGAACAATTATACCAACAAACGAGACTCTGATACTGGTATTGATAGTGATCCAAATGTAAATATTTTGAAATCGATTGACATTTTTAGGGAAAAGGGATTTAGTATAGAGTCGATACATGAATTGCAGCGCAATGACACAAACTGCAGCCCGTTAATTCAGTATCTTGAAAGAAACGAACTACCAAAGCTGCAGAAAGAGGCCCGCAGACTTCTTTTATTAATACCAAATTTTCACTTGATCAATGGAATATTATTTCATACACGAAATAGGAAATCAGTGCGTGCAAAAACAATGAATAATTTTCAGCTAGTTGTCCCGGAAATTTCACTGAAAACAATAATTGCATTACATCATGATTCGACATTAGGTGGACATTGTGGTATACAAAATACTCTTGATTTAATCCAAGAACAGTACTATTTTCCGAATTTGAGTGAAAAAGTAACTGATTATATTCGTTCATGTCATGAATGTCAAAGCAGGAAAAATACCACACTAAAAACAAAAGCGTCCATTACATCATTTCCTACGCCGTGTGCACCATTTGAAGTTTGGGAAATGGACCTTCAATATGGACCCGTCCCCGTCTCTCGAAGTGGCAATTCTTACATTTTTACTGCAATTGACTTATTTAGTAAATACATGTTTGCAGAGCCGATACCTAACACTGATTCGTTAACAGTCGGAAATGCTCTTTTTAAATTAGTCACGCAATTTGGAGTTTGTCGAACTATCGTTAGTGATCAAGGATCGGAATTTATTGGTAAATGTTTCCGAGAAGTTTGTCGTTTATTGGATATTATTCAGGAATATACCCCTAGCTTCGCTCATCATTGTTTGGGAGCATGTGAGAGACCTCACAGAACTTTATCGGAAAGACTAACACCGTTTATTGTAAAAGGAAAACCATGGGAGGATGTTTTACCGGGAATAGTATTTTCGATGAACAATACGCCAAACCAAAGTGTTGGATTTTCGCCTTTTGAAATAGTGTATGGGAAAAGACCCCAATTTCCGTTGTCTTTGCATATTAAGGACACAGACTTTTCGTCTGTACCTAAAGATTGTCATGCGTATCTCAAACAGCAATGTGAAAAGTTGAACCTTATACGTACTGAAGTTGAAAAAAATGCTATTAATTCACAAGTTAAAATGGTTGACCGAGTAAATAAGGACAAAATACCAAATATTTCATTTAATGAAAACGACTATGTTTATTTGTCGAAAGAACCAACCGGGTCAGGACAAAAATTTAAAAATAGATTTGCAGGTCCATATGTGATCTCAAGAGTAAATAGTCCTCATATGTACACCTTAAAGGACCCAAACACGAACAAAATATTATCACAGCCAGTGCATATCAATAGACTGAAATCTGCGTATGTGAGAAAACCAAATCCGTCAAAATATTTTATGGACCCTGTTCATACGAAACTAGACTATGTTGAAGTGCAAGATTATACATCTATGAATGAGGATAATACGCCTGTTCAGGAAAACCAAAACACCAATTATGACAATTTATCTGATAATACAAGCCAATCAGACAATATTTTGATTGTTGACAATAGTACAACCATGTCTCGCCCAAAGCGCACTAAGCAATTACCCGCTAGGTTCAAAGATAATAATTTCATTCATTTTAGTGAGGTTGACGTATCTAGCGATTCAAAGTCTGCAAGTCAGTTAAAAGTGAAAAGATTCCTAGCGCACAAAATAATGAATGGAAAAAGAGCGTATCTTGCTCATATAGTTGGTGAACCAGCCCAACACGCTATGTGGCTTCAAGAACATCAGCTTGGACCGAAAGCCAAGGCCAAATTAAAATCTCGACCTCCGCCAAAAATTTAAACATTTTTATTGTCATAACATCATCTTTATTTAATTAGCGTCCACCATTTATATACTCGTTAGATTTATCTCATGAGTACATGCGCGATACAACTCATGGTAAATTTATAATATATATTCACAAGTAGACTATTTGTCTGTGAGAGTTTTCTCATGACTACATGCGCAATATAACTGTATATATTCACAAGTTACTATTTGTCTGTGAGATTTATCTCATGACAATTTAATTAAGTAGCTATGTACAACGTAACATTTATCGAAATTTGGAACATCGACTCATGCTATTAATAATTCGTCAAGGATCTGTGTGATATTGTTAGTGCCGTGTGTATTTTATTCTACCGCAAACTTACTTGTGAGATTTATCTCATAGTGAGATATCCGTTTACGGGATATCCGTTAATGAAGACCAAGAGGCAAAAGAGAAAGATTAATATGAACATTTATTGCATGTTCCCTATTGTATTTTGTATTTTTATGCATTGATGTGTTTATTATATATGATTCCGGCATCACTTACATTTTTGCTACTTAATGATTATTGAAATATCGTATTTTGTATTCATTATTGATAACATGAATAATATTTTTTGATTGATTAACATGTTTTTGTTTTGTATTGAAGCTTTTATTAGAATTTAAGGGCAGTTAGCCTGAATTACTTTTGAAAGGCAAATTTTATTGACTTTAGAACATGTAGCTAGAGGATTTACTTGTTGTTTTTCACCCTCCGTTTTGAATTTCGAATTATGAATATCGTATTTGTATGTAATTTTATAAGTTCGAAAGTTGCAAGGATTAGTTAAAAGACTTAATCGAATTGTCAAAACTTTATAAAGGAAACTACACTTTATTTTATGAAATGAACATTGTTTTTTTCTGTAGTGCTGATTGTTAATGAAATAAGTTTAATAACCCCAAAACATGGAAATTGGAATAGTAAGGCATAGATAACCAAATGAGATTGTATGAATATCTGTCAATGACTTTTATATGTTAATCACGAATAACCTGAGTAGTATTGCTGTGAGTAGTATGGTTCACGAGAAATTCAGAGTGCATGAGATTTTATGAGCTGGTCTTGAATTGTATTTTTGTGTGAGACTCTTTGAAAGTGTGCATAATTTATCACGTTTAGCATTTATCTACAAAATAAGAGTAAGGACTCTGGTGATTTCATAGTATTTTATATCATATGATATTTAACTGTCACGTTTATGACGAACAAGATATTTTTATACATGTAGTACTCCGCAATTTGTTCCAAGATGCTTATTCCACCAAGTTATCCATACCAGTTACTTGTTCGTTAAGATATATTTTGAAAGATAGAGAATTTTGAATATTTTGAAAGTTAGAAAGATAGTGTTGTAATATTGATCATGTATTTTTATTTGATTGTGAATCTGAATTCCATATATGCAAAAATTCATTGGGAATTTTCTTTCTGCCGGGGGATGTTATATATTTAGATATATATGTTTTATATATGTGTAATTCAGTTTTATATGTTTTACGGAATTGTACAAGTGATGTCCGGAAACGCCTTTTTGTTTTACGCTCTCTTTTATTAAATGTCGTTGACGTAAGATGTGTTTTTGTTCATGAGCTAGTCGCAACCCCAACACTTTTATAATTACGACGAGGCGATATCGTTACAGTTGTCATTTTATTTTCGACTTTTGAGTTTAAACGTCCCTCTTGCATCTTTAGCCTCTCTTTGTATTTTAACAAATAGGACTTTTTAGTACTATTTCAAGGTTTAATATAGCTTGTGTTCTTTATATCTTTTTTATATCGTTACTGGTTGAGGGTTATCCAATCTAGGTTGGACAGTTCCGTCTGTAAAATAATGAGTATGACTTTGGAATGTGTAATACTTGTCAAATACCGGGTACCAAAGCAAGCTGCATTAAATTTTTAACACATTATAAAATTATAAAGTGTCCCAAATGGTTATCTCTACAAAAGTAATGATCTTAATCGAAATTGAGTTTGATAATTTGTAGATTTTGTCTCGCTGACCATTTCTTCTATTTTGAAGTTTCTTTTTTCATCATGGTTAAAGATAATAAGCAATAGAGCAAAATAAAATAAAAAGGGCAGTGAGAGGCAACAACTGAGAGGCAACAACTTCTAGGAAGATACCACAATTTTACCATATCTTTAGATCATACTTTGTTTAAGATTTTTCATCCATCTATTATAGATTTCGAGATGACATAAAAATCAAAAGCTCAAGTTTTATTGTAAATGGACATTTGGTATATCTTAAAATAATTTGAACACTTCTGGCCCAGTTTTACTCTTTCTCCAGCGGTTTGGGTATAATAGATAAAACTTTCACTTTATCCTTATGTTTTATTTTTAGCCTTGTCAAATTTATTGGTTGGGATTATCGGACGCTTTAAAAAAAAAATACATAACTCAATGATGATTGTGGCCATGTTTTGTTCAGTTTTAATCAGAAGTTTCAGAAAAGAGACATCTATTTGTGTCATCTAGATGTTGTCTGACTCTCCAATTAAATCTAAGGTGTTTATAAGATAACCTTTTTAAGTATAACCGAATACCGTACATACATTTTCGAATTGATGTAATTGGGTTGATAATCTCAGCATGTTTGATTATCTTATGCGTTTTAGATTCTTGTAAAGACTAGAAGTTAAAATGCTGGTATTAAATTAAGTTAGAATGTTAGATTATCTGCTTTTGTTTTTGATTTTTTTTTCTATGCATGAATGTTAATTTGTTTGAGAGAGCTATTATCGGCTTCTGGTTCTCTAAGTCGTTTCCGTAAAAATAAATAATTAAGTATCTGGCAACCATACAATCACGTAAAATGTGATCAGTTAATTTACAATTAGTATGTCTTATACAAAAAGTAGCAATTACTGCAAAAGCATCAGGCAATATTATAAAAATGTAATATATGATTTTTGAACTATAAAAACAACTACAAATTACTGTTTCTCTACTATAATTGTACATTTCAATTTGAGTAATTATGATAATTTCCCGTACCACTATGATTAATTGATCTTCAACCATTATCTGAACAATAACCGATCCACAATTTTGTCATTTTAACAATTCAAAATCATATTCCAATACTAAGCGCGACTACTCAGGAATACACAACATAACAGTCACATCCGAGTTATCTCCCATCAAACGCATGAAATGTATAAAGTGTATCCATCAGCGTGTCGATACCGGTGCTTGTGGTATTATCAGCTTGATTTATCAGTACCTCATAAACAAAGGTTTCGACTCCCTTAAGTTAGGCAAATGTGACCTTTTATGTACGTCCTTTTGGTCATAATACTCAACTAGGCAGTTCGGTTCTGATACCTCCTTGGTATTCAATTGTAAGGTTTCGAGCATTCCTTATCGGAAGGAAAATAAGAAAATCTCTTACACTTATCAAGTGTTTTCTTCATTATTTATTTTGTACAAAAAATATAACGAATATCACTTACAAAATCTTTATTTTATCTAAACAAATTATACAATAAAAACTTTCCTTCATTTAACAATGTTATAAATATGTATCATATATATCAAAAGTTAAATTATACACCAAAAACGATAAAATTCACATCCTTTATTGCACGTAACGGCCTTGTACGACGACTGATGATAAAATGAAATATGAAAAATAAACACCAAACAGATATGAAATTAATGTTTTTCTCCAAGGGTCAGTTTCGGGGGAAATAATGTCCCCCTTTTTTGGAACCACTGATAAATGTCGATTTTTTGAAACCTTGATTTCAAATGAATTTCTGAATATGAATCAACACATTCCTTGTTCCAAAGCGAATGACGAATCCAATAATAAAAGCATAGCGTAGTGGTCCTAATTTATATCACTACAAATTGAAATGACTACACACAACTTCGTGATGATATATACAAAAAACAGATAATATACATTTTCGAATTGAACCTCCACAAATTTAAGATTCCAAATAGATTTCCAACTAGTTATTCTTCTTGATACGTCTCTGACTTGTTGACTGTTCAAGGAATGGCTTGATGACTTACTACTAATCATTTAAGTATATGTTTATTGTGCTGATTGCGCTTTCCATGGTGAAAATTTGACGGGACCTTTTGGTTTTATAGAAGATAGTCTATCCATACCGCCGTGTCCTCTGAAATAAATAAATATGATAATTAGAAAAGAAGATGAGATATGAGTGCAAATGAGACAACTCTCCATCCAAGTCACAACTTATAAAAGTAAACCATTAAAGGTCAAAGTACGTGGTCTTCAACATGGAGCATTGGCTCTCACCGCACAGTAAGCTATATAAAAGGCCACAACAATGATTATGTAAAACCATTCATACAAACGGTGAAACCAACGTGCTAATCTATATAAAAAAACCCACAAGAAACAAGAACACTTATGAACCACATCAACAAACGACAACTACCGAAAAATCATATTCCTGACTTAGGACAGGTGCAAACAATTGCAGCGGGTTTACAACGTTTTAATGGTACCAAACCTTCACCCTTATCTGAAACAATAGTGTTACAACGCAACATAGAAAGACACACTTTACTGAGAACTTTCAAAAGAAGAATTACACCGGAACACACGAAGAGAAGAGACATATACAATTAACTCGGTTTTTAGACTTCTACTTCTTCTAATATAAAAAAAAAACAAACCAAACCCTGCCTGTCTAACGAGAAGGGTCAATTACACAAGACAATAAAACTTCAGATTATGAGGAGTAATCTGATGCGCCAAAGAAAATACAGTTATAGAAACTTATACCCAAAATAAACTTATTCATAAACAATAGACAATATTTTGTCTGAAAACAGTTGATAATGTAGATAATAGAATGATGACTCGTATGCTTGAGTATGCTGGTGTCAGAAGGAATTAATTATTGACAGTTAATTATTCTACTGATTTATATATAGCATCTCTACTGTAGTCGTCTGATTGTGGTGGTGAAAATTGCTGACTTGCTAATATTGCAATTATCAATCAAAAATGTCTTATGATTTCAACACTTGGGGGAAATATATATGAAGCAAAACTATATATTATCAAAGCTATGTTGGTGACCGATTGGGGTATTTGGATAAGATATAGGATCCTGCTGCAGATTCGGAATATTAAAAAATGGTAGCAGAGGCATACTGCAAAATTTTACATAAGAGTCGGGCAACTTTAGAAAAAAAAACATGATTTTTAACGTCAGGTCCCCATCCCCAATAAGTCTTCGACACTTGGAACAACATGTTCGGACTTTATTTCACACAGTAGCTACTTAAATGTGAACGTAGTCGGAGTTTCAAGCAACATCGTTTCGTATTTCGGAACAAGAACATATGATGACTAAACTATAATTACTTAAAGATGGCTAAGACCTGCAAATTAGATGGGTATTGGGAATGTTGAAGTAGTTGATAGTTAATAATTGATGGGAAGAACATTCAAAACACGAACCAAATTCTATCGGAAATAAAAATAAGAATTTCTTTCAGATAGTAGAAAGTTATTACGTTTTCAGATACCCTTATATAATGCAGAATTTAAACAGCTTGTTAAATTTGAAATACTGTATCAAAACTTTATTAAACATCTAAATATGTCAGAAAAAACGAAACACATTTTTATTTTATGTTTCAACTTTAACTTTTTTAAAACTATCCCCTTTTTTAAGTATAGTATGTTCAAGTCATCTTTTAGTGTTGTGCTACTCCTAACAGAATATAAACAATGTTATCAAACTAAATGATTCAGTTTTTCGGAAAATTCCACAGTATTCCCTTCTGATATAGTATATATATAGTATTTAATTTTCGATGTATGCATGTTATATGAATAAAAGGAAGTTTTTATAGTTTCTTTATCTACCCACTGCAATCATCATCGATTTACTTATCTGGAGGAAATGATCCGAATTGCAGGTGTTATGATAATCAGTACATACTTAACAACTGTAAGCTGTAGATAATTCCCTGATCCTCGAATTGTCTGGTGTGCCTGCATATGGGTCATTTCCCTGGCATCGGAGTTTCCGATACCTATTATAGAATCACCAGCAGATAAAACACCAGCCGCTGGACTACCAGATTCAACCTGAAAGAAAGATCATGTATGTAAAACCAAATAACCACTGACAAACTAGAATAATTGTGCATTCTGATTTAACCAACAACAAAAAAAGGAAATATACATTAAAAGTTCCAATTTATGTCTTAAAACAAACAAGTCGAAGAAACATACAATTTTCTGGGATTTTTTTATGTGTATGCTAATTTTACGAAATGTTCTAAGTGCGTGGCTGGTATGCTGGTGGTATTCTAATAGTACTAATAAAGAAGAGATAGCTTTCTGTCGGGGAAACTACGACTGAATGTAAAATTTGATACATATTTTTAAATAAAAATACTTGACATATACAATAATCCAAAAAAAATTCTAGGAAAAAGTGGATTGACTTCGGAACAGTAGTAGTTAAGTAGTACTGTTATGTAGACGATACTGAATATTACTCCTGAAGTTAGGTCTTGGTTTCCTAGTACAACAAAAGATAAATCAAACTTTCTTCTGGCGTTTCTTAGATGATGGTGGTGATAATATATATTCTTGCATGTGTTCCTGTTTGAAGTGTGAAAGTCTGATGTCATTGGAGATGTAATTCTGTTCTCATGAAGTTTCTTGTGGAGTCTTGTCACAATGCCAGGAACATTTGCCAAGCATCAAACAATGTTATTTTTCTTGTGTAATTCTTACGATTGATTGTTTCGGTTATGAAACAAAGGTTATAGATAAAAGAAGATGTGGCACATGAGTCACCGAGTGGACCAAACAACACATCAAAATCAAGATGATAAAATTGAGAATGGAAATGGGGAATGTGTCAAAGAGACAACAACCCGACCCGAGATCCGACCATAGAGCAGACAACAGCAGAAGGTCACGAACAGGTCTTCAATGTAGCGATAAATTCCTGCACCCGGAGGCGTCCTTCAGCTGCCCCCTAAACAAACATATGATATATGTACTAGTTCAGTGATAATGAACGCCATACTTATTTCCAAATTGTACACAAGAAACTAAAATTAAAATAATACAAGACTAACAAAGGTCAGAGGCTCCTGACTTGGGACAGGCGCAAAAATGCGGCGGGGTTAAACATGTTTATTAGATCTGAACCCTCCCCTATACCTCTAGCCAATGTAGAAAAGATGCATCAATGTGGCAACATATAATCCCCAACTATAAAGTGTCTAAACCAATAATGATAATAAGCCTTCACAAGACTTGAAATTTTTTAAAACAGTGACTGCCAAAGTTGTTCCATCATCAGAAAATTGCCTCATGGACAATGCATATTGAGATAAAGTTGGTATGTGCCCTAAACATGTGTTTATGGTCAACACAACTACAAACGGCATTAATGTTCCAGTAATATTTATGATATACATATAAACTGTATTGCTTTTAGTTTGAAATAAACTATTAAACTATTTCTCTGAGGAAAATTCGGATAAAAATACAATTTAAATTTCGATGTTTTACAACTTTTAAGAATGTCACATACGCGGACGAAGAAGATGGTGACTATATTCCCACCCAAATATTTTACTCGATTTATTGGGTTCTAAATTGAATTACTTGAGCGAAATAACAAGTACAATACTCAATTGATCATCAAGGTGAGGAATTTTTTCAACTGGAACCAAAAGTTCAAAACATTGCTAATATACACACTAAGACCATTGGCATTATATATAGTAATAACAATAAAACACCAACCACCTGCAAAATAAAAATGCAAGACGGGAACTTGTTATCAGTAAAAAAAAGTAAAAGAACTTATTGGTTCCACAAACATATAGATAAAAAGCCAGATTTGTTTCAGACATAAGTACTTGAGTACCGGCTCGACAATTCTTTGTAACCCTTCCCCCTTTTAACATTTTTTTTAGAAATATTATAAATGCATTTTCTATTTACTATCAATTTCTGAATTAATATCCACAGAGGTCATTGATAATATCATTGTAGATATATTGTTATCAGTGACCTCTATAGATATTAAAACTACAAAATTAATAGGAAATAGTAAATCCATGTTATTTGTAGTATATTTATGTAAATTATGTTTATATAACACACAGAAAGGGAAAAGAATTGAAATCTAAATAATGAAAAAAACTAAAACTAGAAACGAATTTTGTGAAAAGGGAGGGCTACAATATGTTTGACCAATTTTCTAGTACTTTGGTTCCAGTATAATCATTTTATATTTTGGAAGTTGTTTCTTTGTGTACACTAGGCGTCTGTTGCGACACATACGTGTAAAGCTTTTTTCAAAAATATCATCTATTTGACATTGAAAAGTTCGTACTAGAGTTATTCTTTACAGAATTTACTTGACTCAAGTGCTTATTGCTGATAGTTGTACAAATACAATTCGCATGTTGGGGCGTGTGAAACCAATTATATTGTCTGTTTGAACAATTTTCTGATTTCTTATCAATCTGACGTCTGCTATAACGTAGTACAGGAATCAGATGCTATATATATTGACAGGGAACCAGTAAATATTAGGTTTCAGTCGGACTTAATTTGGCCCGTGTCTATACAATGATTAGAGGTTAATTGATGGCAGCTTCTGTTTTCCAGCAAAGAACAATTAACTAATTTCTTGTCTAATTTAAAACAACTTAAACACAACAGTATTTCAAATAAATATCAAATTGTTCGTTTTATCGCACTTTTATCTTAAAAATGTAGCACTTATGTTTCAATGAGGCATGGAAGAATTTTTAGCAATAAAATGAAAAAAAAAATACGTTACTGTTCTTTTATCAATGCTAGATGGTTCAATTGAAATGAAACTAAATATTCTCGGTCAATCCTTACATTTCAATTGTATATAAAGGAAAAAGATATCTGTGGCATATACGCAAATGAAACCAGCACCCCTAAGATTAAGAAAAAGAAAATAAACGATGAAAAATTATATTAAATGGAATCAAAACAATGAACTCAGTCAATCCAAAAAAAAATGTAACAGTTTTGTGATCGGAATAGAAATCTATCTCAAAACATTACTTATATCAGCTATCGGAATGAAACAACTTGACATTGAAATGCTACCACGCCTACCTTCTTTACTTGAAGTGGTACATTAAAATCCCGTCCTCCTGCTAACCGAAATCCCCACGGTTGTCCACCACTCTTTTGTATCTGAACCGTCGCCATTCCAAGATTCTACAAAACTAATTGAAATTTTGAAGAAATAATCAGCAAACACTTGTTACAGCACTGTATGTCACCCCTGAGATCCTCCCAAAAGACAAGATACCACAACAATCTACCAAATCACATGATTCCTGCTAGAACGATCATCTGTTGGGGAGTAAACAAGAAGTTCTAAATATAAACATAACATTCCATGTAGATACTACATATCATTAATAGATGATACCACTATCTATCAGATTATCTGTCTTTCATTTATGTCGAAAAATTATAAACATATTTTCTATTTCATTGTTTTATCTTTCTCTTTGTTGTTTTTTCCCTTCTCATTTACCTCTCTGTGCTTTGTAGGGGGTCGTTGAATATGGGAGAAACTTAATTTTTCAAATGAGTTTTCAGATTGCATGAATGGGAGTTTCGCACAAGTAACATACAATTTAAGTTTAACTATTAATTCAACACTTTTTACATTAACCTTCATTTCAAACGACAGTTTATTGAATTAATTTTGCATTATACTGTTGTTGTTTTTCATGTAAAACTCTGAAAATATGATTAAAACCGTGTTTAACAAAGACTTCTGTGTAATGTTTTGAGACCATTTGAAAAAAAAGAAATGATTTGTTGTGTTCTTTTACTAATTCAGATCTTTTTTTATATTTTTCTGTCAAATTAATCATATAATTTCAAGATCCTAATTAGTTATAGTCGGGAAATTTTCTCTAATGTCAGCTATACAATTAAACATAAACGGTTTAACCTGTATACTACAAATAAAATGTATTAGTACTAATGTATAATACGTGAGCTTTAAGGTTTCAAGAAAATAAACGACCGATAATTGGATCCATGATTTGGCATACGTTTGCCTGTGTTTGGTGTTATGAATACCTCGCTACTGTTGACCGGTCGGACTTTGGACGTTAATCAATTTCATACATGGCGTAGACAGTGAAATTCACATTAAGATCGACATTTTTTTTTCTCTTATAATTGTAACCGTCTGGTGTAAAAACAGTCTGTTTTTTCTACATCCTCAGTTTCTTCTGAATGTAATATATCAATGTGTTTACAGTACTCTTGTTGCCTGTCTCTTTGAATGATACCAGTGAGGAGATTCTGTTTCTGGTTTTGATTTTCATGTTGATTGTTGACTGCTCGAAAAAAAAAGTGCTAAGAATTGTAATTCATATCCTTTGAGTACAAAGAAATTATCAACTATAAAAAAAGAAGATGTGGTATGATTGCCAATGAGACAACCCTCCACAAGAGACTAAAATGACACAAATATTAACAACTATGGGTTACCGTATAGCCTTCAACAATGAACAAAGCCCACACCGCATAGTCAGCCATAAAAGGCCCCTAAATGACAATGTAAAACAATTCAAACGAGAAAACTAACGACAAAGCATAGTTTTTCATTCTTGCCCGTCTCTTTAAAAGAGGGACGAAGGATACCAGAGGGACAGTCAAACTCATAGATTGAAAATAAACTGACAACGCCATGGCTAAAAATAAATACAATTTACATTTATAACAATATAAATAAATGAAAAATTAAACAACGAAAATTGCTTGGTTTTACAACAGAACCCTACATCAATTATATTTTATTTCATCTAATACTTTTTATATGAATAAGATAGATATTGAAAGCGTAAAATGGGAAACTCTATCAACTTCTAGAATCAAGTGATATCAGGGCCTGGGTAGTTTGGCGGCACCGGTTGAATTGTTATTACACACGGGATATGGTTTGATAGTTTTAAAAGTGTTATAGAGTCCGTAGTACGACCTCTGAATTTTTGTTTTTATTGGTACTAACATTGATTTTGTTATGCATTGCTATCCAGTTCTGAAAACTTGTGACCCTTCATCCTGTTGACAATATTTACTTATATTTTGGCATTGCACAAGGTTATGCTTTTCTCAGACTATTTATATGACGTCTTTACACTTAACCTGTTGAATCATCGGTATATATGATTGATACTTTAGTCTGGGAGAACATTATTTATTCGTTAGTTGTTGTTTGGCTTTGTACTATATCAGTAACTACGAGTATTCTTAGATCGGTTCGTTGTGTCTTTGTCTGTTTTTTTTTGTGCTTTGTGTCAATCTGAGTAGTCAATTTACATTTCCAAGTGATTTTTCAGTTTGTTTTTATGTTGTGCTGTTACACTATTGCCCAAGATTATGGGAAGTTTGAGAGCTTTTTTGTACCTGTTATGAGTTTGTAATTTAGCGTTTGTTGTTGGTTGCTGTTTCTCGTATTGTTTTCGTTTATTGTTCTGTCACAGATTAGGCCGTTGGTCTTCTAGCTTGAAGTGTTTCACATTTTGTCATGTCGGGGTCTTTTAAATTTATAGCTGACAATATGGATTTGTTTACATCCACGTCATTTTGATTCCGGTAGATGATTTCCTTGGACCAAATCTCTATAATTTTATATTGAAAGGACACTTTTAAAGGTACAAGAGGAGAGTTACAATGTTTTAACGGTGTCAGAATCCGTTTTTAAAAGACTCTCAAGAAAATTCAAGTTTCCAGACAACACCTTTAAAGTATCATCGTTGAAGCTGTAAATCTTTAACAACATAATCACCAACAACAATATTAGTGTCAAAATCCACCCAAGTAAACAGTGTACTAAATACAAGCCATACGTATATTTAGTATAAAGCTCAATGGTATAAATGTAAATATAGTTTAGAAAAACAACTTATTTTGGAATATAACGGCATGACTATGCCAATACATCATTTTATGACTAAGATAGATATGTATGTATATACGTTCTTAATTCATACATGAACTTTTCTGCAGTTAGTGACCCATTGGTGACGCATTATACAACATTTAATCATGAAACATCTTTTTATTATACTTCAGTATGTATTTCTTTCTTAAATTTAAGACGAATAAATACTTTTCATATGAAATTGTTTAAAAACAGACCATTTACCGAAAAACTATAAACGGATGATCTTATTTATCCAGCGGATATCAGAATAATTGATCACTTAATGGTAAAAGCATGAAACTTGGCAGAGTGAAAGTTTAAGGAGTAAAGACAAAATTCAGATATGGAGCCACGAAAAAAATTCAATATGGCCGCCAAATTCAAGATGGCCGACATAAGTATAACAGCATTCACTTGATGGAAGTCTTCCAATTTTGATGAGTCCAGAAGATGTCTCAAACTTAAGGGAATACAATTTAGATAAGTCAATTATTATTTTTTAAACCTTATAATAAATAAATCATCAAAATGGAGTATAAATTCAAAATGGCGCGTCAAAATGTCTGAGTGTGACAGTATTAGTATGTATACACCATCATTGTGTGATAGAAAGTTATCAAATCCGTGAAACTGATCATTTGATATCGACAAAGGCCTACACTGTATCATTAAAACCTAGACTATAGTTTAAAATGGCGGAAAAAACTTGTAAACTGGAAATTTATTAAAACTACCATATAATTGATATTTATGTCAACACCGAAGTACTGACTACTGGGCTGGTGATACCTTCGTGGACGAAACGTCCACCAGCAGTGGCATCGACCCAGTGGTGTAAAAGTTATCAAAGGTACCAGGATTAACATTTAATACGCCAGACGTGCGTTTCGTCTACATAAGACTCACCAGTGACGCTCAGATCATATAAAGCCAAACAAGTACAAAGTTGAAGTGCATTTAGGACCCAAAATTCCAAAAAAGTTGTGCCAAATACGGCTTAGGTAATCTATTTCTGGGAATGAATCAGCTGTACCTGGTGATGTAACCTGTGCATTTGCTTGAAAACTAGTCCATCCACTATCTTCAAGCCAACTATCAAGAACTTTGAACGCAGCCATTTCTATATGTAGGCAACCGAACATCATGATAGAGTTTTCCTAATCATACATCTGAGGCCAGTTGCATTGTATTAATTTTGCTAATGTGAAAATAGGTTGATCAAAAGCAACAACTGGAGTTTGGCCTGGATTTAGCTTTCTTACAGCGCTACGAATAATGTTCAATGAATGTTGTATAATTGCAACATATTATGCTTGCTGATGAATTAGAGGTAGAAGGGCACACACTGCTGGTATTTTTTTTATCCGTCTGGCAGTACTTCAGACCTAGTACAGACCCAGCATGATACGTGGACCATGAAATGTTTGTACCCACGTTAGCCTTAACACTTGAATTTTCCGCAACATTTTTCAGCCATTTGTATTCCCCGTTTAATGCAGATGGGAATGAGGACATATGATTGAAGGTTCTCCTTCAGCTAATGGGTTATCTGGTTCGCTCAATCTTAATACAGCGGGTGGAGGATTTGAATGAATCTCTGGTTAAAGAGAAACTCTCTTTGACTGGCATTTCAACATAGGTTCAGATTGGTCAAATATTTGAACTACGCCTTAAACATCCTCTGAAATATGTTTGCATAATTAAAAATATACCTGAACCATGGACTTATCTTTTGTCGATATACTGCTTGGATTGTGGTCACTGTTCTACATCAGATGAAGTAAATACATTTTGTAATAGATTGGCAGGGCAAACAATACCTCATTGGCCATGGAAGTAGAAATGTTAACACTCAGTCGTAGGAGACAGATAGTCCAAGTTTGAAGAAAATATCTACTAGATCATGTTTTCTAGTCCTACAGCGGATCATGATTCCCAAATAAGCACGATCTGGAGGTTCATGATCCTCCATCTGACGGTTGGATAGTTTTTTTTGTACAACTATACATTAGAATCTATTTTAATGTAGACTGAGAATATGAACGATCATGCAGTTGGGTCTAACTGAATCATACTGGACAAAGAAAGCAATGACTGGGGTACAGAAGCTTCCTGACATTCCTCTGGAAAGGTTCCTTTAAATTCCGAATTTAATTCGAAAATATCTTTACGAACAAACGTCGCTGCTTTTGATATGTTGAAAAACTCATTCATTATCAAAGTTTTCTAAAAATTAAAATAACAAAAACACTAAACTCGGGGGAAATTCAAAACGGAAAGTCCACAACCAAACGGCAAAATCAAATGATAAAACACATCAAACGAATGGACAACAATTGTCATATTCCTTACTTGATACAGGCATTCTCAAATGTAGAAAATGGTGGATTGAACCGACTCTCTTCAATACAGGACCAATGTCATCTTTGAAAGCAAGGATGTTTTCACGGCCTTGTTTGTAAGCATCTAAGTCGTGGAAAATAGATACTGCTCTGTCTTTTAGTCAAGAACTATTAACTCGAATTGAAACATCTACACCTAGACATGTTATTCTTTCCATATAAAGTTTACATAGACAAATAAAGGCAACAGTAGTATACCGCTGTTCGACTCATAAATCTATTGAGAGAAAAAAATCAGGGTTACAAACTAAAACTGAGGGAAACGCATCAAATATAAGAGGAGAATACAGATCCAAACACTTATGGTCTCATCGCATGACCTTGTTTCTTTTATATAAGAGACTTGTTCTGAAAATGCAATACCATTGATTTGTCTTTTCTTATTAGATTAGACAATATCATTTTTCATTTCAATTCTAGATGCTCGATTATATAATGAAACTAAACATTTAGAGTTTAAAGTGGAATTTTGCTTCATGTGCAATTGGATCACAAGCGGTTTACTTTGCAAGTAACAACATGTCTTTATATTTAAATGATCGATTATACCATTTCTTTTTACTCTTCCTCATGACTGTCGGCGGCCATTTTGAAGTTGGTGGCCATTGTGGATTTTTTTTTATTGCTCCATATTCCAAAATGTTTATAAAAATCATAACTACATGTAACATTGTGCAAAGTTTCATGCTTTTACCATAAAGTGATCAATTCTTACAATTTTTTGGACTCTACCTTTTGATTTTTGGCGGTCATTTTGAATTTGTCAGCCATGATGGAACTATTTGTGATTGTTCCATATTCGGAAAATACTAATTAACATCATAACTAGCAATATGTATAGTTTTGTGCCATTATATCGAAATGATCAATTATACCATTTTTTGAACCCTGCCTCATGACTGTTGGCGGGTATTTTGAAATTGGCGGCCGTTGTGGACTATTTTTTGATGGCTCCATATCAAAAAATGTTTATAAGCATCATAACAAACACTGTGCAAACTGTTATGCTTTTACCATAAATTGATCAATTGTCCCAAAATATTAGACTTAGCTGCTGGACTAATTGGAAAGACAGGAAATTGAAACATATACATGTACATTTAAAAACAACAGTAACATTTTATTTTGATTATAATAGATAATTCCATCAATAAATAAAACAATTAAATAATAACAATGAGTGTTAATTGTTCTGTGTAATACTGTTGTGTAATTTGAGCGAGCCTCAAAGCCAGTCTTTATAGTGCTTTAATACATTCAATTTTTGTTGTAATGGTAAAATCCTTTGTATTTATTTGCACTCTGTATATTGAGCTTTCTCTCCAAGTCAGGATCATGAGAAGCAGATACTGGTGGTACTAAAAAAGAACATACAATTTATTAAACATATTTTCCAATTTAAAGTTAAAATATATAAATTAAACATACTGCCAATTAAAAAGTCAAATATTGAACATTTTGTGGGGTCTATTTTGAAACTTGTCTTTTGCTTTTTGTGTTTTTAATCTAGTCCGTAATTCAGTGGTTGTCGTTTATTTATGTGTTACATATTTGTTTTTCGTTCATTTTTTTACATAAATAAGGCCGTTAGTTTTCTCGTTTGAATTGTTTAACAGTGTCTTATCGGGGCCTTTTATAGCTGATATGATCTTTGCTCATTGTTGAAAGCCGAACGGTGACCTATAGTTGTTAATGTCTGTGTCATTTTTGTCTTTTGTGGATAGTTGTCTCATTGGCAATCTTCTTTTTAGTCTGGTTTTCTACGTTATGTTTTGTATATACTGTTGTTTGTCTTTGGACAGCTTTTCGTTATTTGATGGTATTGTCAGTTCATTTTCGACTATTGGTTTTGAATATCCTGTAAATATATTACCATTCTCTTTTGGTGAAAAGAAATTTAAGATAAGAAAGTAATTTGTATTATTTTAAAGCATGTCATGTGCGGCAATAACGACTTGATCGTACTTGCCAATACAACAAAAAGTATCTTCTTTTTTATATAAATGAATAAAAACTCAATTAAATCGGACAGTTCTAACTTGCCATTTTTCAATAAGTAGTTTAATAAAGTTATTTAATTATACATAACAATGGATTTTATGATACAGGGAGTAATGCTTTTTCAAAACAACAAAACATATCACAATTTACAAATATAAATACAACTTAAAATTTCTCACTTGTGATACTGTTGCTTTTGTTCAATATACTTACATTTTCCTACTTTTCCCTCGCAGTCTTCCCATGGGTTGTAAGTTTGCTGTGTATAGTCATGGCGGGTAGGTGAATATAAAGTCTTTTTCAAGTGTGGACGGAACGGCAATTGAGCATTCAGGTGTTGGTTAAAGTTCTCTTTGTCATATACACTTATCAAACCTGGGGAAAAAAATGGTTATACTATGTATATAGAGGTATTCCAATAACAGTGTGGACAACCGTAATACTCATGTTGGTAATACTACCGAATCATTTACCTTTGACTTGTTTGGCATCTGCTTCGACAGCAATGATTTTACGCATAGTCAGAATGAGAAAAAAAGAATGTATTCAACATTAAAATCAACACGCAAGGTTTATTCTTTTGCTAGTTATTCGTTTTATTTGGTGTATGAATTTAGAACCTTTGGCGACCCCCTATTTCAAATGTCTATGGCATTGATAACCTGAGCGCGCCAAGAAATTGTCTCGTTCACACGGTTAGGCAGGTTTCAATCTGCTGTAAACTTGTTCATGGTATTCAACTTTTCAAACATTTGTTTGAGTTAACTTTTGTATTTAGATCGACCACAACACGTATTCTATAATTGTCAGTAAAAGATGGGTGTTAAAAATATTTGAATGAAAGGTGCTAGCTAGATCTAGGACACAATTTTGTAACGTCTACTCGTTTTAAATACTTTGTTAAATTAAATTCATTAAAGCAGGAATACAATTAACCGTTATTAAGAATATAAATTTTTAAATCCTCTTGGTTTTTATATAAATTGGACCAGATTACACAGTCAAACTTCTATACATTGTACCGACAGACCACATAAAAGTGAAGTACTAAACAAACTTGGTCTATAGAAACAAACAAAACTTTATTGTGTCTTTCCTTTGTAATAATTCATTATTCAAAAATTAAAGTCCTCGAGAATAAAATGTTATAGACCTTGTTATGATATATATCCATCTACATGAATAAAGACATTATTTTAAATGTTAATTGATCGCATAGTGATGTGTTTAATGGACAAACGCAGTTCATTGCTTTATAATTTATATGTTATCATTGTAGGTTTTGTACATCCCATACAAATTATTCTAAAGGTAAATTAACAGTTATATTTTAAGAATCAATAATATTATATAATCCAGGCCTTGGCACATTGTTACATGTACGTCGCGTTGGTTTTGAATAGTCGATGACAGTGAACAGTTGTGCTCTACGTCTTCGTCTTCTAAGAGCTGCTTTAGAAGTTAAGATCGTAAAATCACAAGCTTATTTAAAGCCACACACAAACCGGTATTGCTCATCGTCAACAATTACAACTATTGGGTATAATATAAAAAAAAATATATTCTACAAAACCATACAAGAAGGTCTGGATGGGAAGGGGGTCTGTTATTCTGTAAACATTTAATTTTCACCCCTTTTTTCTCTAATCTTTAAAAAAATAACCCCTTTATTCTCTAATCTTCAAAATATTAGCCCCTTTTTTTTCTCTAATCTTCATTTTTTTGCCCGTTATTCTCTATCTTCAATTTTCAAGGGCATTATTCTTTAATCATTTAACCCCATCCAAACCCTCATACAAAAATCTTACATAAACACCATCTCCTAGAGCAGTGAGTACGACAAAAACCGACAACTTCACTATTCCTACATTACCACAATACCTAAGCGCAATATGTATGTCGACATACCGTCAACCCATCAACACACGAAATCCTACATTATCAATATGTCCTAGAGCAATGTTAACGGTAACATACTATCACCACAAATAATTCTTCATTGCAATATCGACTTAGCACGATAGATACGACAACACACCGTCAAGATTTTATACATTAACAATATGTCCTAGAGCAATGTAAACGGCAAAATACTGTTAACACACATAATCCTACATTACCACTATGTCCTAGGGCAATGTATAAGGCAATATATCTTCATCACCTAAATCAATGTAAACGGCAACATCATGTCAACATATACAATCCTACACTATAATATTGTCCTAGAGAAAAGTATCCGGCAACATACCACCGACACAAACCATTATACTATACTACATATACCCTTGAGCAAAGTTAACGATAACATACCACCAACACAAACCATTATTCTATACTACATACCCTAGAGCAAAGATAACGATAAAAAACTGCAACAAAAACAATCATCATTTCCACCATATCCAAGAGCTAGATACATGTATAATACGCACCATACCGTCAACAAAACAAACACCATTGCCACCATGTCTTTGAGCAATGTATACGGCAACAAACTGTAAACGCAAAAATCATACATAGCTACCATATCTTTGAGCAATGTATGCGACAAGTTCAACACCAACAATCTAATATAGTCACCATATATTTGAGCAATGTATGCGACAACACACCTTCAACACCAACAATCCAACATAAACACCATGTCTTTGAGAAATGTATACGTCAACAACAACAATCCAACATAACCATCATGTCTTTGAGCAATGTATGCGGCAACATACAGTCAACATCGGCAATACAATATAACCACCATGTCTTTGAGCAATGTATCCGGCACCATACAGTTAACACCAGCAATATAACAGAACCCCATGTATTTGAGCAATGTATACGGCAACATACTGGCGATACTATCAATCCCAACAAAACCACCATGTCTTTGAGCAATGTATACGGCAACATACTGGCGATACCATCAATCCCAACATCACAACCATTTCTTTGAGCAATGTATACGGCAACATACTTGCGATATCGTCAATCCCAACATAACCACCATGTCTTTGAGCAATGTATACGGCAACATAATGTTAACACTACTAGTCCAAAAAAAACACCTGTTTTCTGATTTTTGGTCGGGTTGTTGTCTCTTTGACACATTCAACATTTCCATTCTCATGTTTATCATATCTTTGTACAATGTATACTGGAACATACCGTCAACGAAAACAATCATGTATAACCACTATATCTTTTAGCAATGTATGCGGTCACATACTGTCAACAGAAACAATTTGATGTTACCGTCGTTTCCTAAATAAATGTATTTGACATCATATGCATGAGCTTTTATAATCAGTAATCATTTTGTTTCACTTTCAATCATCGTAAAGAATCTTCAAGAAACACAGTAAATTTCTGTTTATATGTCCAGAGACGGATAATTATGGAGCTACATATATATGGTTAATGCATAGAATTTTTACCTATCCTACTCCAAACGTGCCTAGTTAAGGGTCCTCTTATTTTAAAACCTGGATCCACATCTTATTATCATACCTACCATCAACATAAACTACTCTACTACCACCATGTCCTAAAACTTCTTTTATATGTCTCCAACTTCCTCCAATTCTTCCTTGTCTTTGTCTAAAAATAAATATTTGATTATGAATTATTTTTTAGAAAAAAAAACCCTAATGGATCAGAGTAAAAGCAGGCGATGGTGTTTCTATTAAAAGTTAAACCAGTTTATTTTAATGGAACCATCATGAAATGGATTTGAAAACATCAGTATAATACCATGAAACTATAGCTGGCAGTCATACTTTATGCATTGATATATAGTTTTAGATTGCATTTTTTCATAAATCTATTAAGCTAAATTTTCATATCCGATTTCAAGCATTATATGTTGTATGATAAGGTTACAATCAGTAATCTTCATTACCCAGTTTAATTGCCTGGATTAGGAATTTTTCTTTGTATTTTCAATTAGATATTTATGTATTCATATTCAATATGAAATAAAGTATTAAGTAAATTTAAATAAACTTAAGTGTTTTAAACGTTCACTTTTATCACCAGGTGCAAATAATGCACCTAAGTGCCCGACGTTGTTATGCATTTCCTTCTACTTGAATGATCAAAGATAAGCTTAAATCTCCGAATTTTAAATTAAAAAAAAATCCATCTCATTCAATTGCAGATATTTATCTTGCATTTCATTTTTATTGGGTTTTTTTCTTTTTGGGGTACGAATAGCAGATATTTATTTGAAACAAAGCTTATGGTATTAGTCAATATCACTGATAATAGTATTGAATCATTAAAAAAAACCTGTTTGCCGATGTACAACAAATCTTAGAAAATGTTGTAAAAGTTTATGATATGTTTGACCTAACAGACAGAAAAATGAAAATGTAGACAGGGAGTTTGTCAAAGAGAAAACAACCCAACAATAGTGCAAAAAACCGCCGAAGGCCACTAATGAGTATTATACGCTACGAGAAATGCCGCATCCGGGAGCCTATTGCAAAGAAAACATCTTATATATTGTTTTTGTTATCATTATATTCCTGTACCATATTGTTGGTATATGTAGCTTGATATAACTGAATAAGGGTTGCTTCCTAGTCGTTGCTACTGAGGGACGTTCATTGGAATTAACACATATTTCTGAAGTAACACTTGAATTTCGAAATATTTAAAAATTACACCAAAATGCATTGAGTGTTTTGCTGTAACGTCGTTTGTAGCATTTACCATGGTACTCCAGAGTTTGGATGTGTGTAACATTACCTCGGTACTCCAGAGTTTGGATGTGTGTAACATTACCTCGGTACTCCAGAGTTTGGATGTGTGTAACATTACCTTGGTACTACAGAGTTTGGATGTGTGTTACATTACCTCGGTACTCCAGAGTTTGGATGTGTGTTACATTACCTCGGTACTCCAGAGTTTGGATGTGTGTAACATTACCTCGATACTCCAGAGTTTGGATGTGTGTAAGATTACCTCGGTACTCCAGAGTTTGGATGTGTGTGACATTACCTAGGTACTCCAGAGTTTGGATGTGCATGTGTAACATTACCTTAGTACTCCAGAGATTGGATGTGTGTAACATTACCTCGGTATCCCAGGGTGTGAATGTGTGTAACATTACCTCGGTACTACAGAGTTTGGATGTGTGTAACATTACCTTAGTACTCCAGAGTTTGGATGTGTGTTATATTGCCTTAGTACTCTAGAGTTTGGATGTGTGTAAAATTACCTCGATACTCCAGAGTTTGGATGTGTGTAAGATTACCTCGGTATCCCAGGGTGTGAATGTGTGTACCATTACCTCGGTACTCCAGAGTTTGGATGTGTGTAACATTACCTCGGTACTCCAGAGTTTGGATGTGTGTAACATTACCTCGGTACTCCAGAGTTTGGATGTGTGTAACATTACCTCGGTACTCCAGAGTTTGGATGTGTGTAACATTACCTTGGTACTACAGAGTTTGGATGTGTGTTACATTACCTCGGTACTCCAGAGTTTGGATGTGTGTTACATTACCTCGGTACTCCAGAGTTTGGATGTGTGTAACATTACCTCGATACTCCAGAGTTTGGATGTGTGTAAGATTGCCTCGGTACTCCAGTTTGGATGTGTGTTACATTACCTCGGTACTCCAGAGTTTGGATGTGTGTAACATTACTTCGGTACTCCAGAGATTGGATGTGTGTGACATTACCTAGGTACTCCAGAGTTTGGATGTGTGTAACATTACTTCGGTACTCCAGAGTTTTGATGTACGCAACATAACCTAGGTACCCCAGGGTTTGGATGTGTGTAACATTGGTACTCCAGGGTTTGGATGTGTGTAACATTTACCTTGGTACTCCAGGGTTTGGATGTCGGTAAGCTATTTTGGAGGTCAGATCAGCATATGTTTTATTGTACAATACGTCGTGGTCATTCTGAAAAAGGGAAGGAACTCTTTAATCATTCATTTTCATATTTTGTTTATGGTGAAAAAAGTTTTAAAACTTAACTCCTAAATTTGCTTTTAACTCCCCCTTTGCTAAAATAAAAAAGTCTATTGATATCACAGTAAAATTATACGCCGAGCTAATTTCGTTGTCTTTTGGGTTGCATGTGATTGTCAAGTGCTGTACTCCTAAACGTCAAAATGACAAACTTAGATAATTAAAAACCTTTTAAGAAGGTGATTTACTTTAGAACCTGTATGAGTATATATGAACGAAATGCATTTGCTTGTGTATGTTCTATAGATTATCATAACAATAAAGATTGCAAGATAAACGTTTAACGTACTTGTTGTGCATTTTTGTAGTTAGTGTCTGCAATGGTCTGTGGAACACCAGATGGCGCGTCTCTCAAATTTGTCCAACTGTTCATATACCCATAAGTGGTTCTACAAAACAATGAAAATGAAAATTAGTTTGCGATCAGTATGTTTTGTTGATTTCGAAAATGTGTTAAATTTATCTGTCTCTACAAATTTCTGAAATCGCTAATTAATGTCATTATGAGCTAATGGAGAAGATGGACGATCAGCAGACAAACTGAAGCTTGAGCCAACGAATAAATTTGGATAATCGGTGATGATCTTGCTGCTTAGGGGAGAAAGACAAATCAGTCTTGACATATTCCATAGACAATTAAATATTGTTGAAAGACGTATGTTTACATCTACATGTATTTTGGAGTTTCTGTGTGTTGTTGTCTCATTAAAGCATTATTGGTTTTCAATTAATTTTTGGCGGTTGGAGAGTTCCTGATATGGGCAAATCCAGAAATGCATCGGACACACCAATTTTATAATGTGATAAATTGTTTTTATGCGTGACAACATGATATAATGCAATGGTTGCATTCACTCATATCCTACTATTATCCGGTGAACCTTAGACACAGCTCGTTTCATAAAATATGTTAGGCACAGTCTCGATATTGGTTCATTAATCATTTAAACCAGTAGAAGACACGTATAATTATGTGTCTCTGAAAAAACACCAACGTGGGAAAGACAAATGATGACTGTAGTCTAATATTGTATTCTGAATCATTATTATTTAAAATTAAATTCTTGTTGATCATACATTAACCCTGGACATGAACATACATTGAAAAGTTAAGTATGATAAATACACTTTCTGTTATAGGATTAATTGTCGAAGACGCAACTTAAAACCATGACATAAGTCTTGGGATCGTATAGTCTGTTTTTACCACGAATTTTCTCTAACAGCCTTTCACGAAATTCGCAAACAGACTATCACGAAATTCGCATTTTGAATCCTAACTGCGAACACGATCTTTTTAATTTGACTGTAATTTCGTCATTTTTGCGTTTTCTTTTTCGTTCTGGTTTTAGTAGTAGGTTGCGAAACGTCCAACGGCAAACATTTCAATCAAATCAAGAACAATTTATGTTTTGATTTGTTTGAGTGACTAGACGGAATAAATCGTTAATGAAAAATTGTTTTCATATAAGTGTAGAAAATTGTATTTTACCAGAAGCATATAAAGAAATTAATACTAAACGATATTTAATTCTTCCTTTATGTGTCAAGCTATTTTACTTTATAATAAATACTATAATAAAGAATAGACGTATACACAACTGAATAAATAAAAAAGTTTGTCGAAGTATAATTTAAAGTTCAAATTTAAAAGCTGTAGTTAAATAGTGATTTAGAATAATTTTGTTATCGAAAAAAAAAAACTTTTTGCACTACATACCGTTCTCTATGCATTTCTGGGGGCGCGTAATCCTGTGAAAAACATGGTGGAATAGCTCTAGAAGCTGTTAGTGGTCTATTGAAATAAACCGATGGAGTTGGGTCTTCACAGTACATTCTCCTTGGGAAATCGTAACTACTCATTTAGTCCAAAAAAAATCTAAATTTTACACCATAACAAACTTAACTCCAACCACACAAGCAACTAACCTAAAAATGAACCTTTAAATTGCTTGTGATTAATTGAAAGTTAACGGTTCACATTAATTTGAATATATAAGGGGACCATACTGGGGGACTTTTTGTAATTTCAGTTTTGGTGCCAATTTGGCAACTTAATTCAACCTTTCGTAAACTTCTGAGATTTAAATTGTATGGTGCAAGACGTGTTCACATAGACTTCTATACATACTTTTTAAAGGAGATAAGCTGTTTGGGTGAACTTTAGCAAAACCCTTATTAATAAAAAGAATATCTACATATTGCATTATAATGCCTAGATACGTATAACCGTGACGGGTAGGTTTTTGATCGATCTTGAAACTGTTCACCTGTTTATATATTATATTAGATCGATATATATAACACTTTACAAGCCAATTCAGACAGACTGATTGTTTAAAAATTAATAAATCATATCAAATTTCAAGATTTAAATTCCAAAAACAAACAAACGAGCTTTTCAAATAAACCTATTTCGTTTGTGTTGATGCACAAAATTGCATGTGGATCAACTGAGGTTCGAGAAGGTAAAACTTAATGTCAGACTTGAAGTTAAAGTCTGCCTACTAAAATAAAATTAACAATCGCTTTTAGTTAGGGGACTATCAGATGGATGAACATTTTATAACTGTCACAGGTTAATTGTTGCTTTACGTCCAGTGGCAAACATTTCATGCATGTTGATTTGGAAATAAGTTTTTATCAGATAAACAAGGCTGCTATTGGTGAATTGACAATGTATTCGTAGCTTATTATTACAACCTTTTACAGGTGATATTTATCAATAAACCTATTTATTGAACATAGAAGTTGAGAGACGAATAACAGGGCTTCCCTTGTGTGCTAGTCGAGAGACAATCTATACACCATTCATTACGTAATGAGATTTCCCTGGTTACTTTTGCGATTCAATTGGGATACAAGAAGATGTCCGAGGTGTGTCAATGAGACAGCAACCCAACGACCAAATAACCAGTTTCAATTAAGATGTCAATTAGGTGTAAAATTGTCTTCAAAGGGCAACCACTCCTTATTTATAGATTTTGCTACGCTGAACATGTTTGACTTTTATAGTTTATCTTTATCTGTTATAATATTTTAAATAATAATAAAAAAATAACTACAAAATTTCCTAAAATCTATCAATTAAGTGGCAGCAACCCAACAATTGGTTGTTAGACTCATCTGAAAATTTCAGGGCTGATAGAACTCGACCTATTAATGAACATTTTTACAAGTCAGGTTGCTCTAAATGCTTAAGTTTTTGAGATATAACCAAAACCTGCAAGTTATCCCTATGTGTTGTATATATCCATGGGGACCATGCTTTTTGACGAAACAGAAAATAAAACACAAACTTTATTCTAGATACCCTAAGAATCATTCAGCTTAAGTTTGGTTGTAATTGGTTCAGTAGTTTCAGAGAAGAAGATGTTTGAAATATCTAACAACGGACAATCGACGACGGACGCTAAGTGATGACAAAAGCTCACCTTTGGAAAGGTGAGCTAAAAGGTGATGTTATTCAAATTCTTTTGAAATTCGAAACCCTTGAAATCACAGTGATTTAAATGATATAATAAACGATAATTTATAATCTTTTTCTTGATGTACATAAATGAAAAGTTATTTGCAAATTTTACCTATTAAAAAACACTCACATCAATATCTTTATGTGGTAATGGACACTGTAACTGTGTAATAGCTGGGGCCAATATCTGCCCAAGGTTAATAGCGACAATTTGCTAGTCGATTTAAGTTTTAATTACAAAAGTATACTAATAAGGAAAAGGTTATTTGATCTTATAAGTTTATACGTATTTTTTTATGTCACGTGTATTTGGAATCATTCTTTTTCAATCCTATTATTCCTCTCTCGTTTATATATATATTGCATTCATTTGTCTATTCGTGAAGAAGTCATAGTATGTTAAGATTGGATAAGATTGAGCAATTAATATATCGTTTCTAAGTGTATGCATGGTTAGTTAAATACCACTAAACGGTCAAGCTGTACGGACAACGTTTTATGTATAAGATATTTTCAAGAGTTTTACATTATTGTAGAATCCGCTTGTTTATCGTTAAGGAATAAATACTGCCCTAAAGATATTTTAATTCAGACAGCGAATCATTCCGCCGAACTCTGGCTATGGACATGCAAAGCCCTCGTCATGGATAGAGAAAAAATTTAATTAAACTATCAAATAAGATGAAAAGGAAGATACTATATAGATATAAGGAGAGTGTGGTAAGAATGCCATTGAGAAAACTCTCAATAAATGTACATCAATAAGGGAAAACAATTCCTTTGGTTCACCAGAAAACATTCTCACTTCACCAGACCTTATTTGCTATAACGTTATTGTAGTCTCAGCTTAACTCCATAATCCGAAAAGTAAAGGAAATAGAAACAAATCAAAACAATAGTATATACCCATATATCCAAAACTCTTCAAGAGCGTCTTTCCTTTTTCTCTTATTTGTATAATGCGACATCGAATTGCACTACTGCTTTGGCTTCTATATTTTCTGGTCCCATCTCTTAACGGAGTTTTAGGATGAGAGTAAATCGTTTCATTTTGGATAGCAACTCATTATCAAATTGTTGACTTACTTTGTATTACTCATTGGCCTGTATCTGTCCAGAATAGAATCACTACTAAATCCTTGTGTTCCGGGTTCCGGAGATAGTGCCATCTTCAATAGTAATGTTCGATATCATAAGATTAAAATACACTAAAGGTAATTGATACCAAAAAGATAATACTCTAAATCTACTATTGTAATCAAACAAATCCGACTGGTTCAAGTTACACGAAATAGGGTTCATAAAATATTCATAAATTATATTACGGTAATGATTGACACCCGATGACATTGATTTATACAAATTTGTGTCTGGGAATATTTCTGGATAGACTTTAAGTATTGCCAAAATTTTGACAACTAACAAAATCTACTTTTTTCAATAATGATTATTTTTTAACCGATTAAAATCGGTATATTCCCCTACCAACAGAATAGGCCATTCTGTCAGGTTGAATGAGTGACAAAAACAAAGGTGACATTTAATTCTATATCAAACTGTGTATGGATTACAAAGGGATTAATATTAATATTAGTATTCTTTATTCGGTAGTTCACAGTTCAACGCGATGGTTCAATTTGTAGGCTTCTCAACTACAATATTTTTTTCACTCTTAATCTATTCAGATGGCATAGGCTACACATTTTTTTTAAATGAATTATGCTCTTTTTTTAGTTCATTAAAGAAAAAGAAAATACTTCTTTTTCTCCTATGTCTGTGAAATGAGTGGAATTCAAGTAAGTTTTCAGTTGATTAACTTATGCCCGACGAAGAAATAAAGGGAGTCAACTCAAATTGCTTTTCGTAAATATTTGCAATCCGTGGGGTATACATGTCAATAGATGTAACTACACCTATGACAGGAGCTAGCTATTGATATAAATTTTGGTAGATCATAAAAGTTGTTTTTAAAATACACAAGGGTGAGCACATAGGTCTATGGTTCACTACAGGAGGAGTTATCCGGAAACGATATGCACCTCTAAAAACTGGTACTCCAAACATGACAAAGTTCAACCATCTCCAATAAGAGCAAATATTAGTAAAACCAAAACCCTGACTACATGCACACTTCAATATATGTACAAACAATAATCAAAGTGAAAACTTCGGTCCAAACATTCAAACTGTAGGAACAGTTATTTGGAAACGAACCTCTTATGCAAGTATATCATCCAAAAATAACAGAGTTTAAATATCTCCAACAAGAGCAAATATCATTAAAAGTAGAAACCCTGAGCGCATGCACACCTTCAAATTACAATATATGTACAGACAGCCAGCAAAGTGAAAACTTCTAAACATTCAACTGGAGGAGTTGTGTGGAATAGCTATATATCTATAATATGACGAATGGACGGACAGGGGTATAACAATATAAAATCTTTAACAACTTTTGTCATGTCCATGTCTCAGGTATATGCATGAATTCTATCTGCAAAGTCGATTTATTAAGCAAAGCGCAGGTTTCTATCCTTACAAATGAATTATAGAAACATGTGTTCATATACCGGTATATGATATATTCTTAAATGTTATTACTTGACTTTAAGGATGGATCGATGATGAAAGCTCAAGTGAAATTGCTGTTAGCATATTTCCAAATATGAAGACATTCTCTTTCAATCAGTTAAATTGAGGTGTGGAGCTGGCATGTTAGTAACTGCTAGTAGTATTTTGTTACCTATTCTGACATCGGACCCAGACTTTTTTTAAACTGAGTTTTACTGTGTGTTTGTTTTTCTACATTGGCTAGAGGTATTGCGGGAGGATTGAGATCTCACAAGACATGTTTAACCCCACCACCTTTTTGTGTCTGTCCCAAATCAGGAGATTCTGACCTTTGTTAGTCTTGTATGATTTACAATTTCAGTTCAATTATATGTTCAGGAGTTTAGAATGGCTGAGGTATGCCTTTGGGTGCAGAATTGTCTTGCTGTGTTGAGACTAATTGGTGTCCTTCAGTTGATTATTGCTCTTTGGTTGGCTTGTTGGCTTGTTGTCTTTTTCATTCTCAATTTTATTTCAAATAGAATTCATGTAGATGAAACTATGTTCAACCAATAAAAGCCACACTGAATTTCCAATTGACACAAAATTCATCAATACAAAGTGAGTTCTCAAGTGAACAATCCTGAAAACTGTTGAAAATGCCAGATAAGAAAAATATAGGGCTGCGCTTTAGCACATGATACGCTCGTTGCTCTTTTAACTTGTTTTTTAATGAATTTATATGATCAACTAGAAATAGTGTGAGCCCTGTCAAATAATAAATAAAAATGCACAAAAAAATTGGCACTATTAAGGCTACCTCAAATTTAACTAAGTTTGTTGTCTTAATTTTTCATCCATACATTCTATCTTGTTCACAACACACTTTCTGTGTACCAAGTACCTTTTATATTTATAAAATGGAAAGGGAGCTTATGTGAGTTATTGTCTGAAGTGTGGACGACGGACGGACAGACGGACGGACAACGGTATACTATAATACGTTCCGTCTGAAAGACGACAGGCGTATAAAAATGGCAAAAAAGACTACAATGACAATGAGCAGCAAGAAGATAACAGGGAAAGTGAAGATGGTGAAAGTGACTCTACTGAAAGTTATGATCTAAAGGAGGAAGTAGGTGAGGAAAGTATGTTATCATAAAATGATATATGCCTCAGGGAACAGTTAGTATCTCAGGGACTGCTAATGTGCTTTCATCCTTGCAACCATTAAATAATAGTACAAACGTAGGACATTCATGGAACCTATTTTTTACAAGAAATTTAATGTTTTAAATTGAACTAAAGATTTTACAAATTTTATGTTTTCATCAGATTTTATTAAGTATTATTTGGTACGAAGTGTTAAAAATCCACCTTTTTTTATGAATAAAGCCCCATAAATCCAAAACTTAAATTCTGAAATTTATAAAAATTGAAAGGGAGCTTACATCAATAGATATAAACAATTCACCAAAGTTTCATGGACATTGGTGAAAGCCTTTTTGAGTTATTGTCCTAAGTGTTGAAAATCCCCCCTTTTTTTTATGAATAAAGCCCCATAAATCCAAAACTTAAAATCTGAAATTGAATAAAAACGAAAGGGAGCTTACATCAATAGATATAAACAATTCACCAAAGTTTCAGGGAAATTGGTGAATTGTTTTTGAGTTATTGTCTGAAGTGTGGAGGACGGACGGACGGACAACGGTATACCATAATACATCCCGTCCCGGGCTTATAAAAACTATTCATTTACTGTGTTTTCTTTTTCTACAATCAACACTTACTATCTCTGTGATTGAAATAGGATCAACAATTAAACAAGATAACCAAATGATGATTGTGGCAGAGTTTGGTTCCTAATGACCAAGCATCACAAAAGAGCATGTAAATGTTTCCAGATGACAGAAAATAGACTTCATGTGATGGGAATAGTTCACTTGGACACTTTGGTGATATAACAACTGCTAACCTCCACTTATCCAGGAAGTATTGATGTGATATAGTAATAGCAAACTTCTTTATGAACAGTTAATGTTGGTTCAATTCTCTCTAATATTTTCAATGTAGAAGTTTAGTTTTGTACCATGATAGAAATATTTCAAACGTTAAATCAGTATTTTGAATGTTACAGGTTCATGAATTAAATTCTCTTCTGATATTTTTATGTATGGTTGTCTTATTGAAGTGTCAATTAAAAAAATCATTTTGGAGGCAGTCTGTAAGCATATCAAGTGCGTGAATTTTTTTCACAAATATTTGCAGGGTGTTTTGTCTGGTCAAAATACACAGTCACGTTTAATATGTTTATTGCAATTATAATTTTGTATGAAATAAATAGAGTGGTCAGACAATACATGAAATTATACATGTTCAAAATTAGTTCTTATTTATATAACAAATAACAATATATATATAGATTATTAACAAAATAATGTCTACATTCCTATAGTACATTTCAATAACAAAAACAATATCTATTTTCAGTTATAATTATTAAAGTGTAAGAGGGATTCAGTACTTATAATAAATGCTCTCTTTTTTTTTCATTCTACATATTCTTATTAAAATTATTTCAGAAGTCAATATGAAACTTAATAAATGTTTAACAGCTAATTTCCTACAGCATGTAGAGCAAGACTTTGGTTGGCTCGCTTGCTTTGTTTGTATAATTGTGTTTACAAGCTTAGTAAATAAGATTGACACCTTTAAACAATATATATAGGCAAAGTTAAACCTGTAAATATTTGTTAAATTCAATTGGACATTATCTAGTTTACTTAAAATTACTATTGTACGATATACAAACAAAGCAAGCTAACTAGCTAACCAAAGTCTTGCTGTACATGCATTAGGAAATGAGCTGTAAAGTTAATTCATTCCCCTCTTCTATTCGTTTTTTTTCAATACATTCTCCATTACACAAAAATGTATCAAAATTGGTTCTTAATCTCTCTAAAATTTGATTTGTATACAAAACAGCTTGCAATTTATCAATTTACAAACTTAATATTTGTTGTGACATCCTTAACACAAAATAATTATAACTGAAAAAGAAATCTAAAGTATTACCTATGCCTATATATACAAATATTTCGCAAACAAGCCAACATGGCATAATGTGTTTATACATAACAAGTGGTGTCTACAACATAGAAGCACCTACTAACGCTTTTGTTTAGCAGTTTGCAAGCTTTTTACAATGGACAGAGCATATACAAGCTCCTTACAATACACAGAGCATTTACAAGCTCCCTACAATACAGTGCATTTACAAGCTCCTTACAGCACACAAAGCATTTACAAGCATTTACAAGCTTCCTAATGTTAGCTAAGTATTAACTGGAATTAATTTATCACATATGTTAATTAGAAAACAGTATACTTCTGTTAATCTACATGTAGAAAAATATATATTTGTTATTTGAATGGTCTGTGTCAGATTTATTATTTACTTCCCCAGCATTTTCAGGATTGTTGTAATAATTTATTATCTCGAAATAGCTCCTGGTATAAGATGATTTTTTGTAGTCAAATTAATGCATAACTCATCAAAACACACAAGAAACTAGCACTTTATAACTCAGGACTTGAATTTCATCTTTGTAGAAGCATTTTAGAAATTCCTGAAACCCAAATACTTATATCTTAACAATAAGTCATTTTGTAAAACGAAACAATATTTCATTAAAATTAATGAAGGAGTGAAAGCAAAATTGAAAGATAGTATATATCTTTACATTTAACAGAAATCACTTTATTTTCTCAAGGAACATATTTTCTAATCCTGACATTACCATTCCACTACATACAAAATTTTTTTTGTTTGTTTTATCTTTGTTCAGAGAAAATTCACGTTGTTTAAATTAGAAACATGGTAAATTGATGTGTATTTAAGGTAAAATGAATATTTATCAAAAATTAAGGTTTTACAATCATTCTATAGCAAAATTTACCATATGTATGATTTTCATCCTGCGTAGAATTTCATGTGTGTTCTTTGAGGATGAAATAGTACACAGTACAGATCAATTCCTGTGAAGTTGGGCTAGTAAATAAAAAAATAAATGAATGTTAGATCAAAATTCAGGTTCATTTTACCCTATTTAAAAAAAATCTAACTGTTGCTAATAGCTGACCTTGCGCTTGAGGTTCAGACATACAACATAAGTGTTACCCTAAGAATTAAAAGGAATAATTCAAATTATCTCCCCTTTGAATCTTGGTAAAGGGAGATAACAATGTTCTACATTAAACTAGCATTTGCCTTGAATAAAAGCCGTCTACAATGACAACATATTTTCTCCTACATTGTACAACAAATTTGATTAACGATGCTAGAAAGATATTTCTTCAATACATTGCCAATTAAAAAGCAATATCATGAATATTTTGGCACAAGCTTACACTTGTCAAATCACAACAAATAGTGGCAAGTAATTAAACTTTTTTTTTATGTTCTACAGAGTATCAAATGTAAGATAGTAAGTGTCAACTCTCAACAATATACTATTAACAAACCCTGAAACAATAACACTAATATTTGCATATATTCACAAACCCATTAAAGGCTGACTAAAAATTCTTGAGTAATCAGATTTTACAAACAGGATTTCAAACTGCTTCGTAGAATAACATGCCTTCAAATTATCATCATGGTTTTCACATTAAAAGAAATTGTTGAAAATTTTAAATATTTTTTGCATTTTTATCACATATGTTTTACAGAGTAAGAGTTAAATGCAAATAAGGTTATCTGGGAACCACCTCAGGGTGGACAATTTTCTTGCTGCTTTGAAGACCCATTGGTGGTTTATGACTGTTATCTTATCTGTTGTTGTCTCTTTGACATATTCCAAATTTCCATTCTCAATTTTATCTGTTTTGAAAAATTTGTGAAAATTACAAAGACCTAAAAAGAAGTTTTAAAGACATGTTATTCAGCATCTTCATTTACTCAAGGTTATTTCTAGAAAAGCCTCTTTATTATAGTTATATATTTATCTACAGTCCAGTGCTTCCCTATTGTGATCGATCTCAGTAAGTTCTACAACTATTCTTATGTCCTGGTTAATTAAAATATAGAAATTATATTTAAAAACCTATTTCTAGCTTATTTCTCCATTTACTCATAGGTTTAATTGTAAAAACAAATTGAAGAAATCATCACAGCCCATACAAAATGAATCTACTCAATGTTACTGCGAGTGTTGAAAAATCCCAATTTACCATTTAAACACTCAAATTTGTTGACCATCACTTTAAGGAGAAACATTCAATAGAAGAGAACTTTATATAAATGAAACATATGCTTGTTTATAAGGGTAAACCTATTATTTTTTATATCTATATTAATATATATGGAATGTTACTATTTTCACTCAATATAATTGATGGATTTCTACAATACTAACTTGCAGACAATAATCCTTTATAAAACATCAGATATTGTAAGAAAATACACCTGACAAAATGAAGAGGTATGAATAATAAGGAGCCATTCTCTATTTTTGTCATGAAGAACACATAATAATCAACTCAATAATTTCTATTGTCTAATGACTTTTTTTAAACTATGATATGCTAGAATGACCATGATATATAAATAGTTTAGTGATTTAAGGGGCCTGCCCTTTGATAATATAAGCGGGGTCAAAATAAAATATATATTCAAGATCTACTTAGAGGTAGAGCTGTTGACAGAATACCCAGTAAATTGAACAAAAATATCATGTTATAAATCTGTGCTTTTTAAGTTTTTATCATTTTCATTAATATACATTTTCATCTAGTACAAATATATATTGTTTATCATTGAACTGAAGCAATGATATTGGATGTTTTTAAAGTAGTAATTTAGCAATAGCATTCCAGCATTATTCTTAATCTAAATATTTTGGTTTGATTTTACGACAAATTTGATAAAAAGTACCAACTGAATTTTATTTTATTAATCTAGAATCAGAGTTTTAATAATGTTTTAAATTTAGATGTATGAATAATTAGAAGCCATTCTCTACTTGTGTCATGAAGAACACAAAATTATCACATGTTTAATGTGCACAAAAGTACTTTGTAGCCAGATATAAATCAAAGCTTAAAAATTCTGAAAATTACACCATTATAAAATTTCCCTGTTATAAAAATAAGAAAGCATGCATAGCAAAATATAGGATATTTGCATGAAAAAAATTAAGACAAACGAACAAAATGACTTGTACATTTTCATATGATTTCTTTTTTTAAACAATTACATCTGAAAGGTGTTTAGAAGGAATGATTAAATTAAATGATATATAATACAGTGGTATATGAGTATTAATGACATACATATAAATGATACTTTATCTAAAATTTACAATGTTTTATCAAATCAATTGCACTTTGCTTTATCTTCAGAAAAATTATATTTTGTATTAAGGACTTTTTAGTAGAACTACAAACTGTAAGCGCTTATTTTTGCCATGATAAAATTTACAGTTTTTAAAATGCAAAACCTGCTGACGAGGTCTAAATATCATTTTTTTTGTTCCTGTTCGATTTTCCATATACATTAAATTCATACGATTCTTATGTTAATCATGAAATTAGCAAATAAATTTACTTTTTGAAATTTTTCTCAAAATCAATATCATACCCTTATAGCACTAATGGTCAATTAAAAAACTTCAGTGCAATGTTAGATTGTTTTTTTTTAACTAGAATAACTTTAAATTAGCTTCCAAAAATATATCTTCAGAACAACATACTGGTATGTATAACAATCTAATGATAAACTGTGGTTAAACATTTTACATATAAATCAAAACTTGCTTTAAGATATGCATGTTGTTATTTAAAATAACTATCTATAACCTGGTTTTCACTATAATATAAAAAGCTTAAGTGAAATTAGCAATCTGCATTTTCCCCCAACATAATGTTAACAAAGTTACAAAACATAATAATATTTTGACAATTTTTTCTACAAATAATATATCTATCTGTATCTATAGGAAGCACAATGATCAATATAATGGACTAGCAAACTGCTATACACAATTCTCGACAGACTAAATACAAATAAAATCTATATCGTAATTTCATTTTTATCTAATCTCTTAACAACAGATAGCTTGATACATTATTTTCACAACCATGTTGCCAACCATTACAATCCTTATTTCTGAATACACATATTTATCTATATATCTAATATATTCATTGTAGAATATAACACACTGGAGTTATTTCCCTTTGATCATAGTTCACTAACAGGTTTGACATAATTAGCTGGATAAAGTTTTTCCTCGCCATCTGCCTTCCGACCTTTACACCATCCTAACTCATCTTCTTCACTTAATTTGTAAAATTCTTCACCTGTAATATCATTATAGTATAGTTTAGCAGCATTCAGTAATATTATTAAATAGATATAAGAAGATGTGGTATGAGTGCCAACGAGACAACTTTCCATCCAAGTCTCAATTTGTAAAAGTAAATCATTATAGGTTAAAGACTGGTCTTCAACACGGAGTATAGTATAGTTTAGGTGTATTCAGTCACAAGTGGTTATCTTTCAAATTAAAATACGGCCATTAGTTATACTTTTCATTAAATAAAAAGTGCTGATGTGGTGTAAAGAAATGACAAATCAATAATATCTCTTTTCTGTGATACAAGGTCAGTAGTATTGACTTCGTGTTATATATTGTCTATTTTACTGTACTTGTTTAGCATGTAAATATTTGTGTATTGCACTGTTGTCACAATAGCAGATCTAGATCATCACTTGGAGAAGATTGATGCAGATTTTGCAATAATTGTGAAGCAAGAAGTTGTTTTAAAACTCCTTATCGCTATTAGCCTACTCAGCTGGCCGACCCGGCCGATTGACCTTTTGACACATACAACAATCACTTTTCCATTGTGGTGTCATATATTTTGTTTTATGACGTCAAAATTTTACGGGAACCTGTTTGATATCTAGTAATGGAGGACAAATAGCGATAAGGTGTATTGCACCAGGACTACTTAAAATTGTTGATAAGTGAAACATCTACTCAATTAGTTTAAGGTATCAAGGCACAAATTTTCAGAACTGTTGAAGTCTGAAGTGATGGGGGAGTAAAAGGCAGGGAAAGTCTCAAGATTACAAATAAACGTTTTATTTCATGTGATGTTATCGAAATTTATCACCATGGACAAAATGTAGTGTTTGTTTATATAATACACTTATGGAGGTCCTTATCTATGTGAACAGGATGTTTTTATGTTGGTATATGGCAGATTTTACAATAAGAAGGAATTATTGTTTTTGTGTATTTATCAAAAAAGCAATTGCTGAAACTGTGAAACAGACTGTGTAATGGAGTAATGCATTATGTTATTGAATAAAATGTGTCTTTCTGAGTAAATAAAAATAAAAATTACTCTGTGTTTGTGTTTTTTTTGGAATTAGAGGGTTTTCAATTTCAAAATATTGGACATGGAATAGACATCATGACCTACTTTACTGACATCCAGCTTATTTGGAGTGGAATTTTGAAGTATTATTTATAAGTGGAGCCTAATAACATGGACTTATATTTTAATAGAAAGTCTTCTTTTGTGTTTTACTCATAACTTTAAGGCAGATTTTTATTGATAAAGGCTAAAAAAGGTAATTTAATAATATTGTTGCTAACGTCACGTCTTTTCCGTCCAATGTGGTATGTCACAATCGCAATTTTCTTGTTGGTTCTCAGACAGCCAATTGTAGTTATTTTTATCCCGGGTTTTATAAATAATTGAAAATAGCAATCATATTAAATTTGGATGACGTAAGGGGGTCTAAGGACTTGAGGAATCAATATCATTGGCTGTTTTATTTTTTGCGAACGTTACTGCTCTAGGTTTCCGTCCAAATCAGTGTCACGTGAGCAACATATATTTAGATCTGTAACTCTCCTGTATAGGAGTAACGATATCGCCCTTTGCAGAAATAGATTCGGAGTCAGTTCCTTCACATGATGGGGAAGCAAAGAAGGCAAGTTGTATGTAATATGGTTACAAGAGGACCATTAAATGTATTCAGTCCATCAAAAAGACATTCGCAACAAAACGTAATATCATGATAGTAGATGTTGCTAATGTTACTATTACGAATTGGTTTCTTGTGTATTCATTTGATATAAAGTACACCTGCAAATGACATTCTGTATATTTAGAAATTCTAAACCAGATTGTACAATTTTATTACTCCAGGCATATATTAAACATCACTGTTTGCATACATTTTAACTTTTAAAGATGTTGTTGCTCATGTGACATGTCCAAATGTCGCTAACGTTACTCATTTTTGTCTCCGTCACGTTAGCAACATGAAAGTAGGAGACAGAACACAATACTGTAAACTCTGCCATATGCATACAGAAATTGAAATTACTTGATGGCAGAATTCAATACATGTATAAACTTGACACTCAAAATACTAACCACATTTGAAACTGAACTCATCTTGCTCAACAGCCTCATAATCAAACACGGCTCTAACAAGGACAGGATCAGCTAGCCGAGGGGATTCTTTAGGTGAATCCTCTGAACCTGTGTCCTCATTACCAAAAGGATTTGAATCTTGCTCAGGCTGGTATGTCCGACCATTGTATGTTTGTTCAGTTGGTTCGTCTAGTTCTGGTTCTGGTTCATAGCTTGTCTGTAGGTAAGATGATCTCTGGTTGTTTCTACAAGTACATAATTATAAATGGTTGTATGAAGATAAAATGGACTATTAATTAGTATTGGTCAAAAAAGTGAAAATAACATTGTAATATTGGATAAAAAGAACTCCTATATGACACATTTGAAATTATCTGATTAACAACTTGAATATTCAAAGTTCAAAGATTTTTTCAGATAATGGAACATAAATTATGTGTTACAGCTGCATTGATTCTTTTTCAATGGAGTTTGTAAAAGCAACAGATGATCGATAATGTGGTATTTATAACAGTTTCAATATATAATTCTGCATTCCAGTAAGTAAGGATGTTACTGCTTTAATTGTCTCTTATGCACTTAGTATTTAGAGCTTGACTAGATACATGCTTGACAGATTAGAATTTTATATATTAAAGATCCATGCATTGAAGTTATAGTAGTACCTTGAAGCAGTTTATCACTTCAAAACCAGTCAATTTTGTCTAATTAATATATGTTTTTTCAAATCTCTGAAGCATGAACTATATCACTTGAAACATGTTTTTTTGGGTAAATCAAGACATTTTTGTACTTCTTAATAAATTTATTGACATATTTTTTAAATCTCTGAAACATAAAACAAATTATTTTTTGTAAATCCAGAAAATATTGTATTTCTTATCAAAAAGTATAAATGAATTAGTAAATCAAAATATCTGTTATTTATCTAAGCATTCATTTTATTTTTTTCATATATACATGTACAAGGCTATTTGTATTAGTATAATAATGATCAAGGAAGAAAAGCTAATATAAAGGGAATAGGCTGTCACAGATTTTAATTATATTGAATGTGCAGGTATTGAGATTTATTCCTGAAAAAATAATTATCACTCAATTTAAGTACATCTTCTAAACCATCAGTTAAAAATGTTCATAAAAAACAATTCTGTAAGAAACTAATCTATAACATAAGTTTTGGAATTTTTTCTAATATTATATTTGTTTTGCAAAATGCATTTTCATAACAGAAAGGATCTAAAATGGCAAGACTCAAATAATAAATTTGTAGTTCAAGTTTATTATCAACCAATGGTATAAAAAACATAAAAATGCATAAAATATTCAAAGATAAATATTGTACAAACATTGCTGAAAAATAAACAATTGCAAAAACAACTAGTATTTCATGCTCTGAAACATGTCAAATCTGGAAACCATAGATAACAACATGCCAGGCAATGGAAATGAGGAAAACGAACATTCAAAAGCTGTTAGAACAGTAGTAGGCATACGTCAGTTGGATTACTTTTCATCATCCACTTTGTCATTTTCATCTTCATCCTCATCACCAAATGGATTTAACGATTCATCGTATTCTACTTTCTGTTGTATACTGCTGCCAGATTGGTTCCTTATAAGTGTCCTCTTTGCAGGGGTTGGAGGAGACCGGTTCTGGCCTTCAGGTATTGGTCTGGTTTCATTTTTATCAACCAATGAACTTGGTGCTCCCTCAGGTTTTGTTCTATTTTCTGACTGTTTATGAAGAGATGGACTTCGTTGTGGTTTAAGAGGTCCCACAGAGGGATTTCTAGGTAATATAATACCTATGGAATTTTTCCTGATAAAAAATTCGGTTTATGATGCAGATAATTTTAAGTATATTTCACAAATTAATCATTATATTTCAAATCAATTTATGTACACTACAAATCTTCTTATTGGAGATTTAACGTTTGACCTACTTTGAAACAACTAGCAGGGTTATTTCAGGAAATGCTTAATACCAATTCCTGTAATCAATCATCATCCTGCATGATAGAAGACCATAATAAGAACAAAAATCCATACAGAAAAATATAACTCATTGAAGATCCATTTGATAGCAATAAATTGCCTAAAATACATATACATGTATCATAAAAGTCTACTGACCTGCCATTATCACTATCATTTGTTTTGTTAGACGACTGCCGATCGTAACCTCCAGCGTGGGGTGAAGCTGGTGCGAAGTCTCCCTTGTGTCTAATGCTTGTTATCGTTATACCATCATTAGAATGTAATTGGGACTTCCTTTCTTTCTTTGAAATGGATTGCAGATCTGGTGAATATTCCTAGAAATAAAGAATGGTAACTCTTTAATTTCAAACAATAAAAGAAAATCTAAGTAACTGGTTTGACTTAGTTCTAAAAATGAAAATAGAAATATTTATTAATGTCTATTCATTCATGGCTGTTAAAAGTATTAAGGGTATCATATTGGTGCTCACATCAGTGATTTGCAGTGATCATACTATTTGCTTGCCAATTTTACAATGTTCAATTTTTTTTCACCTTGCAACACAAATTGATGCTGGCTAATTATCTAGCACAAACATTTTCAAATTATTCCATGAACATTTATCAGAATAGGTGAGTCAATGTAATCCAATGGTAAACCCCCCAAAATCTTTCAGATGAAGAAATGAAACACATGATGCAACAGTACAATATGTGACAAGAATTAGGGAAAATTTCAAATAATTCCATCAAGTAGTTCAGGAGCACTTGTCATGCTTGTGGATATAAAAGAGGGACAGAAGGATGAACAGACAAACAAACTCCACAATCACTATATGCCACTAGAAAGGGTAGGTATAAATATGATAAGAACCATTTTGTAATCACAAAAGACAGTAAAAAAACAAACTTATTTCTCCGCCCCCCCCAACTACATGTACTGCAAATCTCCTGAAACTCCTTAATTATGTCTTAATTATGACTAAGAATAGCATTTAAATAATAGCAACTGTATTTACCTCAAACTGTGGCCAGTTCATTGCCATATCTGAACCATTATTGTTTGACCACCATCGTAAATCTTGATCAGAATCAGTTTTACCTATAACATTGTGGAGATCTGTATAAATTTGTGGAAACCTGCAAAAATACAAATAAAAAAACACTGCATAAATTTGTTTGCCATAAGATATAATGACACAATATATTTTTATGGCCCCACCACTAAGTGGTCGGGGACATATAGTTTTACTCTGTCCGTCATTCCGAAATTCCATATTTCTGTCATTCCGTCATTTTGCGACAAACCATTATATGGATTTTTTTCAAAACCGCTTCAGATATTGGGCTGATTATAGAATGTAAGTTCTCCATGATGAGTTACAGATCAAATTCAAGTTTCGTTCTGCTCGGCTAATTTTTGTTAAAATTACGGGCTTTGGACTTTGATAAATTGTTGAAAATCACAGTTATACAGACTTTTTTTCTAGACGCTGTCAGATATTGGGCTGATTTTTGGTTTGTGAGTTACTCATGATGAGTTACAAATTAAGGTTAAGCTTGGTTCTGCTCGGCTAATTTTTGCTATAATTTCGGGCTTTGGACTTGATAAATTTTTGAAATTTGACAGTTATACAGACTTTTTTCCTAAGTGCGATCAGATATTGGGCTGATTTTTGGTATGTGAGTTAACTATGATGAGTTACAGATCAAGTTTAAGTTTTGTTCTGCTCCGCTAATTTTTGATAAAATTGAGGGTTTACAACTGAAAATTGTTGAAAATGACAGATATACAAACATTTTTCTATATGCCTCCAGATGGGGCCATTCCTGTCGCTTTTACACATCTAGTTTTAGACTGTTTTATGCTAAGGTAGTACAACAGTATCATTTTTGAATGCAACTGTATGTGTTTGAAATACTGTATCTTTGTCATATGCAAGTACATGTAGACAGCTTTTAATACACTGTTACTCATATAACAAAAGGGACATATTTGAAATAATTCTAATATCTTTGTAAACAGAACTAAATGTTGACCAGCAAACTTTTCTGTTTTATATTTTTCTCAGAGTTCAGTATTTTTGTAATTTTACTTTCACTTGTCAAAATATCTTTTAAAATGATAATTCTAGATTTTCATATAAACAGAACCATATCAAATTTTCCTCAATTTAACTGTTGTTCTTAACTTATAAATTTTTAATTTAATCAGTTTCTACTTTTTATTCTATTGTAAAAACCATTGGCAATTCAATTAATGCATGGTCATGTTTAAATCAACTAGTTTACAGATTTATACAAAATTCCCAAAACCCAGGAAATAATAACCGTACTCTATTCACGGGTTATGTTTTAACCTTTCAAACAATGCTTTTGTATTGAAGAAATGACAAATTAGAAGCTATAACCACTACGTGTGTACTTTACTAGTCCACTTTTTTACTTACTGTGGGTCAACAGAAAGGTCCAAACATTGATGAAGATCATAAAATGTTGATTTAAAAAATTCTATTCTCTTCTTCTCAAATTCTTGACATTTTTGGAAAATCTATAAAGAAAGCAAAAATGAAATATTAAGTTTGAAATTTGATAATTAGATAAACAAAAGTTTGATTATTTTGTTAAAAATTATAGGGATGCTGGGTTAAGAATAAAGCATTTTATTTTGTCAGAACCAATCCTGTAATATTCAATTTGGTTGGATAATGTGACAAATTTCATGACATCAACTCATGAAACGCAAGTGCAGAAGTCAGGAACATGATTTAAAACATATAATTTAGCTTTATTTTCTTTCAGTTGCATTAGAATAGAGATAAGAGTATTGTGTTTACAGTGTTCTCCCCAGGATTTTTGGATAGCACCAGGGAAACGCGTGACGAAATGAATTTTGCAATATTTTGTGTCGCGTTACGTGGCTTATTTTTTTCTTGTTAGTTTTTGTCATTACCTTTTTGTCTTTATTTTGTTTACTGTGGTACTGTGTTGTATGGACTTTGGGTCAGAAAATTATTGGTAGAAAAAGTAAATCAATAAACAGTTTGTATACTTTGATATCTTTGAAGAATAAATAAAAGAAAGCACAATTAGTCTTTAAACTAAAGTCACTTCTTATATTTTGATCAAGCCATTTTGTCCTGATACTTGTAGTTACACTACACATTCCCATGTTAGATTTCACCATAACAATGAACTTTGAACAAGATTAAACTTTGATACAGAACCTTCAGTAAATTAAAAACTATTTTTCATAGTTTTAGACCTGGTTCCTTTTAACACCATTACAATTATTTTTTTATGTTAATACTTTGATACTGACTTAAAAGGACTTTCAACTAGTTCATTTCTAGCCAAAGTTCTGTTTTTAGAACCAAATTACATTCTACTAATGTTTGGCAGTAGTCTTTTGAACCCTCACTGATTGATAAGAACATTGTGGTATAAAATACCAATTTAACGTAATATGTCTGTGCATTAATAAAGGTATGATTCTCAAAAATAATTTGCAAAACATTTTTGTTGGTATGTTCTAAGAAAGTATTTATCCTTAATGTAACATTCTAATATAATTCTGCATTCAATTTGAACTTTATTTTTATTTTCAAGGAGAAATTATATTTGAGGAGCATTTATTTGTAATAAGCAAATTCAGGGGAAGTAACTCCACAATTAATTTCAAACCGGCAAATTATTTTGACTAAAGATTGGCGTAATAGAGTTCATTAACAAATGTCTGCTTGTCCCTCACAAGTCTGTTATTAAAATTATGATCTCTTAATTAATTAAAACACAAAAGAATCATGTACATCAATTAAATCCAATCATCATGGTTAACCTCAAAAGATAAATTGATCACGTGGTGTAAACAATCTACCTGTCAGAACTGGATTAAACTGGTTAGAACTTGTCCATTTTCACGGAAAGTTGAACAAGTGGTCTGAAACTACCGATTTACGGTCGAAAACTTTAGCACCACGGAGAAAGATTATACATCGCGGCAAGAACGATACCACCGCGGTAAAAAAATATACATCACTGGCCCGTGGTCCTTTAAGGGCCTGGGGAGAACACTGTGTTTAAAAGCATCTCTTAATGTTATTTGTTCTTCTAATGTTGTTTTTGTATAAATAAGGCCGTTAGTTTTCTCGTTTGAATTGTTTTACCTTGTCTTATCGGGGCCTCTTTTAGCCGACTATGAGGTATGGGCTTTGCTCATTGTTGAAGGTCGTACAGTGACCTATAGTTGTTAATGTCTGTGTCATTTTGGTCTCTTGTTGACAGTTGTCTCATTGGCAATCATACCACATCTTCTTTTTTATGTTTTTGTAAATTCAATATGCAACCATCAAATTGTTATCAAACCAAACTGAGCAACTTTCATATCAGAAAGGATGTTTTTCTATATTGATGAAAATAAAAGTCAATAGCATTGACCAAATGCCTGGAGATAATTTTTAAAACAATTCTGAAAAGAAGCAAACTTACATTTTTTTAGTATGTATGTAATGTTTATAATATTTTTGGTGTAAATGGCAAAAACAGTCAGGAAATAAATGATCCTGTTTCCTACCTCTGTCATATCTTCTATATACTTGGCATTATAGTTGTTTATATCATTCAGCGATGCCTCATACTTGTCTTTTAGTCCTGCTACTTCCTGTTGACATTTTGTTAATCTTTCCTCCATTTTCTTTTTCTGTAAAATAAAGATAGACATCAATAACGATAGGTCAAACAAATTGAATTTAAGTTTTCAAGAATTTCTCACTATATGTCTTTCTATGTTGTGATGTCTCACTATTGTTTCAGACAAGGGAGAAGATTTGGTACCATTAAAACATTTAATCTCGCTGCCATTGTTTGCACCTGTTCAAAGTCAAGAATCTGACGTTCATTAGTTTTCATTTGTTGATGTGGTTCATAAGTGTTCCTTGTTTCTTGTTTTTCTAAAGATGAGAGTTTGTTTTCCCATTTGAATGGTTTAACACTAGTTGTTTTTTGGGGCCCTTTATAGCTTTCTGTTCGATGTGAGCCAAGGCTCTTTGTTGAAGACTGTACCTTGACCTATAATGGTTTACTTTTATAAATTGTGACTTGGATGGAGAGTTGTCTCATTGGCACTCATACCACTTTTTCCAATCTATAAGTACAATTCTTGTTCCTTGGGCAAGACTATAGGTGTTCTGTAACAAGGGGTTTTGTTAAAATACAACACTTAAATGAGACTTTGTCAAATAATAGTGTCCATTTAAGTTTGGCAGGTAGGGATGAGTAGAAGATTAATGACTATGTGGTTTGGGCTTTGCTTATTGTTGAAGGCTATTCATTAGTCAACAGTGCAACTGGGGGCTGTAAAGCCAGTCAAGGTCGTTAAAAACTTCCAACGTTGTATGCCTATAAGAGCTTTTTTCTAAAAACAAATCACTGTGAGACAAATTTCTCTTGGAAAAAGTTGATAGCAAAATCAAACATTGATACACCTAAGTAAAACAAACTGTAATCCTATTTACATAAGATAGAACATTTCCTTAAAAACTCCATTCAACTGTCTGTCGATAATGAGAATTGTTTCATCAATCTTGGGGATGACACCTTTCTATATGAAAGATCAATTAGGTATAGACATACCAAACAGATAAAACAATTTACAAGATAAATTGTAAGATAGAGACTTAGTTGTCAACATACTTGAAAGATACTTTATCAATATTATGTTATAATGCCAAATAAACTCCCAGCTTCTTACTTATGTAAAATCAATACCAAGACTTTAAAGAAATTTATTCTTTCATTAGTTGTTTTGAAAAATTCTTATTTTTGACATGATTCACAGAAAATTCTGCCTATGACTTTTAATATTTTTGTTTAATAATGACACATACTTATAAGATAAGATATGATTGATTGATTTTTTGTTTTAACACCACTTTCACCACTCTTGACAAATATCTTGGCAGCAAGTATTCATAGGAGGACAGTCTGAGTGCACTAAAAAAAATATGAGGATCTCGGAACAATACATGTCATTTACATGTGAATCTTGCATACTTCTGGTATTGAGCAAGAACAGAAGAATGTGTTAAGGATGCAATTGTCAGCCATTTCTCTAGATGAATAATTACAAATGTTCTGTAGCCATATGGATTATGATGAATGTTTACCTCAAGATGTACCTTTTATTGTATTGTGTTGTTGGTTTGATGTCACTTTAGTGCATTTAATAATGTCTTCATTTATCAGGTATAAAAATTATATAAGAAATAGAAGTAAACCCTCATTTAAGCTTTTTTAGCATTTAGAATTGTATATGCATTCCCCTGAATACCAATACATATACTATGTGTCCAGCTTTACTATCATTCAAAGTGTCTCATCTCGATCTACTTTTCAGGATAAAATAAATACCAACAGATTACCTTGTGTACATGGCATATGCACAATAATGACAAAAACTGTCAATCGCCAAGTAAGTTTAGAAAGTGGTAACACTGTGCTTACCAAATGATGTGAAAAATGTTATCCTTTTATATACATAATTAAAGGTAGGGTAACAAGGACAAGCAGGTTAAAATTCAACTCTAGACAATGTGAATGAATGTGAAAAATTCTGTTGTTCTCATCAGTTAAACTGTAATCTAGACTTTCTAACTAGAGTGAAAGATAAAATTTCCATTTGTATTCACAAACATTAAGTTCATAAAATAGTTACTGTAAAGAATACCTACACCAATCTCTCAAACTTAAGAAGGTGAAGTTTTTATTTCAGTGCAATTCAAAATTTGATACTAAGGGATATCTATAAAATTTTCCATTATAAAATTTTCATATCTAATAAAATTATATATCTGGTATGAAATCTCAGCAATCAAATATCGTCAACCTCGTAAATTAAGGTTGACATCTTTTGTCTGCCTCTTACACTCAAAGTATATTTGTATATTGTAGTGGTTTATATTTATTTTTTTGGACATGTACAAATTCAACATTTTCATACAAGGACAACAACAAAAATCCATTAAAATTTAAGACATTATCAGCAGGATCAGCTCAACATTTTTTTTGGTGTCAAGTTTCAGTAAATGAATACATATGCTCAATAACATAGTAATATGATATGAATTGTTGGTATTTCATATCTATCTCCTGGAGTATTCAACCTGTCTATCCTACAGGTAAATAGTATACCTGTCCATTCAGGTGTGTACTGGTAGTTTTCTAATGGTCATTTTGTCAAATCGTAATTATATACGGTAATTTTCTGACCATCACTAATGTGAAATGAATGTAACATGAGATATTTGTCAGCCAGGGTGACACTCTGTACCTGATTAACTATTTAAATTAGATTTTCATTCTTCAAACCAAAAAAAATAATTTAAAAAAGCCTAAGGACACTTTAGACTCTAGCCACCCATAAAATTCTTATTTAACAAAATAGACAATTAGATATCATATCAGTTTTCAATTGTAGACCCCCAAACTGAATAACTTAAGAACGTGTGATCAGTCGCCTGACATTAAACTTTCAAGCAGACCAGTTGAAAATTAAATGGCTGTACTGAGGTCAATTCACACACTTAAATGGCTGTACTAAGGTCAATTCACACTGTAATACAATGTAGATATTTATCTTCCATATTTGAATTTCTATCAAGAGTTAATTACTATTTACAAATAAGGTATTGAGAAGACCTTAAACCCACATGTCTAACTAGGAGATTACTATAGAGTGGACAGCACCATTTGGGTCAACATTACACAAATCTGGTTAACAAAGACACTCTTTAAAAAGAGAGCACACACTGTTGATCATTACTTTTCAATGAATTTCAGCAGAAACATCTAACTAAGGCCTAAATTAAAATATTGTTTGTTTCTCCAATCCCAACCCCTGCCAAGCTAGGTGAGTGTAGGTTGGTAGGAAAATAATTTTATTTTTTTCAAAAAGCTTGAACATTATCAGACGATACGGCAAGCTTGAAAATCCAAAATGAATAAAATAATATTTGACTTAGTTTTGACAATAAAATTTTATGAGTAGCACCAATTTTGCAGGGTCGGTCAGGATTGGGGAAACAAACAATATTTTATTTTAGGCCTAAAGAAAGGTTTTCATCAGAATGTGTTATAAATATAATGATTTCCATTTTAAATAACATGTACTTGATCTGAGTTTTGTGGTAATCAGCATTGTGTATAAGATTCATAACATTTGGTTAAGGCAAACTAAACAGAACAGAAACGAAAAATTCTACATTTTTTTCCATTTGTAAAGGGGCATAAGTCTACAAAGTGAAAGTGACGCCACCTAAACTCAAACTTGATCTGTGTTTTGTTGTATGTTTTGTTGTAATCAGCATTGGGTATATTAGTTTCATAACATTTAGTTGAGGCAAACTAAAGTTAGAGAACTGAAACTAATCTCTGGACGGACAAAGTTGAATCTTAATGCCCCCTCTGCTATGGCAAAGACATAAAAACCTACAATTTTTAAAAAAGTAATCAAATTTGAATATTAGTAGCTTGAAAGGGTGCATCAAGTGCTTATTTTCCTCTATAATATATGCATATTACTTATTATTCTGTATCATTTTGTCTTATGCAAATGAGCATCTATCATTTATAGCTGTAATAGATACATTTCAATACCAACAGAAAAGACATATACAATAGATGTTTAAAATAGGTGAAGTAGAAAATATAAAGCCTAAGTTATTTACTACTACAGGTAAAAATTTAAAGGTAGTTCAATATCTATTGTGATAGATTACACCTTCTCAATATAATACAATGTACACATAGTTCAGATACTTTATCTGTCCACCAAGTAAAGAAATTTGTCTATGATATGACCACAGTCACCACACCTTATACATGTCTGCTAAGGTTTCATCTGTGAATATTAATATCAAATGACTTTGAAAATGGTGGCTGTTGTGGTTCAACTTTTACTGTTGTATGAACTTATATTTTTTTCAACTTTCAACAAATTCCAAAGTGAAAATCAATGATTTCTTTTGATACTGACTGTCAATCAGAATAAATCATGCTGAGCTATGCCAGAAACCAACAAACGCCATTAGCACAACTTTTTACACGAGTACAGAATCTGATTCTAACCAATTATCAATCAATGACCATGTTTGTTTTTTTTTGTTTTTTCTTATAGTTTTATTAAAACTTTTAACTAAACTATTGACACAGAGATATGTCTTTCCTGTTTGCAAAAGAAATTGGAGAAAGACAATCTGACCAACAGCAACATTGCTAATTCATTACAGAAAAGTAACACCTTTTAGTATGACTCAGTCTCTGCAATAACAGTCACAGCCAAAACAAAAACTGAAAGAAAACAATAAATCAACAATAAACGTTCTTACTTACTCTGTACATAACTCTGCATCCCTTTATTAAGACATAAAACTTTTATCAGCAACTTTATAATAATAATTTCTTTCATAACATTGGAAAAAGTGCCAATTATTTTAAAGTTCCTGGACCATGAATCTGAGGCAGAACATCAAAATGGTCAACAACTGAACATGGAAAAGCAACACCCAGGCCTGCAACTTTCATTGAAGGCAAGACATATAAATCAACATATCAACATGCTTTCATGAGTTGTCCTTTTAGTTGTTATACTCTCAACTCTCTTTTTTTTAATAGTATACCAGTGACACCCATAAAAATTGCACAAGATGAGAAACCCCAAAAGATTATGAAACTGCATAATGCAATTTCATATTTAGTTACATTTATAATTCAGATGTGATTTGTATCACTGATGCACATTTCCACTCAAAATTATAACTGTAACATTTCATTTTAATAAATTTGTAGTAACAAACATGTGTTATTTCTATTTTTAGTTGAGTATTTTCACAGAATTTTCTCGAAAAAAGTTGTTTTATTGTTTGAATATTTGTGGTATGCATGGATGCAAGAAGTCTACCACAAATAAGAATTAAAATAATAACTTATTTACTACATTATCTTAGACTGACTGCTAATAATATATCTTCACATTTAATCATAGCCTTTAATCTTGTATAATTTCACTTTATCCCAAACCTTTAAATTCCCATTCTATTGTTAGATCTATTATCTACCAGCCGAAGGGAGAAGATTTATACATCCATTCATGGAAAAGATAATTTCCCATTAAAAATAGACAAGAAGTATCAGGTCCAATTGCTGATGTTAGCCGTCCTATTTAAAATTTGACCAGGTTTACTGAAAATTCAGAAAAATATGTTAATTTCCAAGGAAAAACAAAAACCAAACATTGTTAAGGCTTGTCACATCTACTTGTTTATATGTATTACCTGCTGGCTACAACAACCTTCACTGTCGCCCTAATGAAAATGCAAATTACCTCATTATTCAAACTAATTACTAAAGGAATTTACCTAATTATTCATACTAATTACTAAAAGATGTCATAACTAAGCTTGAAATAAATCAGATTCCATGCTCTCAGATAATCAATAAGAGTGAAAACACAAAAATACTTTCACTGTGTGACTGATTATGAGAAACTTATATGAATATAAAAACATGCTGATTTTTTTCCACTACGGCACATACATATTTAAAAATTACAGAAAGCTAACAATAAAGCTATAAGAAATGGGAATCAATCAACCATGAAATGATGAAAATAAGGTCAACAACGGGTGAACACTGTCAGATGGCCTTGATAACCTTGCATGGTTCTACAAACTAAAGGTAAAGGTCAGTCAACTCTTCTTACATGGACGTAAATGTACACCATACAAAGATTCTATATAACCTCCTCTTACATGGACGTAAATGTACACCATACCATTGGAGCATGAAAATGAGGTGACAGATAAAACTTCATATGCCAGATCTGAATACAAAGTATGGATTGAGTAGCTTCTATTTAGTTTACTTTCTGAAATACTATTCTAAGATATATATTATTTATAAAGGCTGTCTCTGGATGAGAATACACATCACATACATTTACTTCTCAGCTAGTTCAGACAAGACCATATAAAGGCATGATAAAAATTAAAATGTACAGGACATCAGACCAAGAGGATTTCTTAAGTTTCAAGGCAATAACTTTTATTTTCCTGAAAGAAAAAACCTCATTCTCATCACTTTTTAAACATGGGCAGATGCAGATAGATAATATTCCACATGATTAACATTCAGACAAATGTGATTTATTCAGACGATCATGATAAAGGTTAGGAACAATATGAGGAACCCTTTTCCACAATTAACTTCACTGCATGACAATCAGCGTTTATAAAAAACAAACCAGTTGCTGCAACCATTAGGTAATACATGTACATACATATAGTAAACAGACATTAAATTTACAAAAAATATGAAGAAAATATAGGTTCATTTAAAATTTCTAATGTATTCATCATCTTCATAAAGTATTAGAATCTAGACACATGGTACAGTTAAACCTGTTTAAACCGAACCACCTCTGGACTTGAGATTTTGTTCGGTTTTGGCCGATGTTCGGTTATATCAGGTTCACAATGCACATAATTTGATATGACGGTGCCTACAAACATGTTTGGTTTATACAGGTTTTCGGTTTATACAGGATTCGGTTTAGTCAGGTTTCACTGTATATATAATTATTAAACCAGAATTTGTTACTAGAAGAGATTTAGACTAAAAATGTTTCCTGATAATTCTGAAAGGTGCTTATTACATAATACCAATAAATTACAATTTTGTACTTCCAATTATCCAATATTTGCACTTCCTCACCTGCACTTATAGTGCACTTCACCTACTTGTGGTATGTACAAGTACTCTTGAAAACCACAAACATTTTCACACCATACAAACTATGACATTACAGTACATAAAACCATCTGCAGACAACTGACAAGTTGGTGCTTCCTACTAAACTTTTCAAGGATTTTTTGGCTATGTCTGCACATACATGTAGCAGTTTTCTAACTAAGATATTTATTTTTTCACAAACAAAGTTAAGATAAAGTTATAGTAAATGATTGGTTTTAAATTATTGATTTTTTGTACTAAACATCATAATTCGTAAAATGTAAAAATAATTGATGGTTTTAGTAATAAGATTCAAAATCATTATAACTGTAGTTTTAATTTTGCAATAATCACTAGTAATACTGCAATGAACTTCATCATCTTTCATAGGTAACACCTGCCTCATATTATTTATTTTCTTTCTATGTAACATGTATGATCATGCTATTATTTTTAACAAATTCAATTAATATTTAAGACCAAACTGGGTAACTTGTTATCATTGCATGACAATAGTTTTGTTTGTTGATAAAAACTTCTAATGAAGAGCAAAAAAATATATCTGATTGCAGGACAAATGGCATCAAGAACATGTGTATGTCTCTGAACATAACTATTACATAACAGCATCTGTACATGGAGATTTCACTATCCATTCAAAAACAGATTCCAACCCTTCTTTGCAATGAGTTCATTCACCCATAGATATGTACTTACAGTGTCTAAAGCTACTGAGTCATCACTTTTCATGTTATTCACTTGGTTACTTACAGTATCTAAAGCTACTGAGTCATCACTTCTCATGTTATTCACTTGGTTACTTACAGTATCTAAAGCTACTGAGTCATCACTTCTCATGTTATTCACTTGGTTACTTACAGTATCTAAAGCTACTGAGTCATCACTTCTCATGTTATTCACTTGGTTACTTACAGTATCTAAAGCTACTGAGTCATCACTTCTCATGTTATTCACTTGGTTAGCTGTACTTTTCTCTGCTTTACAAGCATTGTGGTAATCTTTTCTATTGGACATTACTTTTGTGTATTTCTTTTCCCATGGTTTCTGGGCCTGAAAAAATACAAGATAATATTGTGAAGTAATTGTTATGTTGAATCTAGCAAGGAAAGTGCAACAGAAAAAGAGAATATATTTAAATCACCACTTATCAAAACTTTAGCCTTGTACATTATGGACAGACTACCCTGCTGCGGTAGGCAAAAAAAAAAGACAGACATGAATATTCTTTTTATTTGTATATATAAATATTTTTGTACAAAGATAAACTAAAGAATTTCTGTACTAAAACAGCAATTTCCAAAATGAAACAGGTATCTTTCTGATTAAATATCATTTATGGACCTGTTCATTCTAGAATGTAATAGTAAATCTAGCTTCCTGATAAAAATTTACTGAAACATAAGCATTAACTGTTGTTAAGTACTGGTAGCAGTTAAGTTTAAACATACATGTATTTATTTATAGTGGATTTGGAAACAAGTTTTGCAACTTATATTAATCCCTTTCCACTTTGCGGGTGTGGGAGCTGCCTTGTAGCGGCATAAGTCTGCTCTTTTTCAAAGTCTACAAGGGTGTCTTTAACATGCAAGAGATATGGCTCTCTCTTAACACATGTCAGTCATTTATCATCCCCTTCCAACAGACTATCATCGTTTTCTGAAGGAGTTTAAAAAACGGTTTCTATCAAATGTACCAAAATACAAAGTGGAGCCACATCTGGAAAGGCAGTGTTAATCAATGTGCCTGGGACATTATATCATTGCAGGACTCACTAGATGCACATATTGCCAACCCAGTATATGATGCTGAGACTGGGAGACACAAGATACATGTACAAATAGCTATTATGTAATGCACAAATGTGAATATGTTATCAAGAAAAAAGTAGGAAGTTGAGAAATAATCAAAGTCTGAGGGCTGTTATATAATATCAGAGCCAATTTGGAAATATCCAGTTTTCTCAAGAATTTACAAGGCAATTTTTTTCATTGAGCTCAAAAAGTGAATTTGACATGTCTCCTCATTTACAGTACTTTTGAACATCATTCCAAAATACCTAGTCAAAATACAAAAATGTATATGAAGTGAACCAGAATATAAAAGTCACCCTCTTTACTATTAATAACTGACCTATCAGACTTTTGAATGGAGTCAAAATGCATGAACGTAACTACAGCCTGAACAGAGTAGAATAATCGGACAAGATGTGATATTTAAGTTCATGCTAACAGTGGAACCTAACAATAACGAAAACATACAAATTGTGTATAATCAATAACAATCAAGAAATGACCAGTCCTGAAACTATATATACTGAGCCAAAAAAGTTTAGCAACACTTTTTTTTTAAAAATATTTTTTTGTTGTTTTTGGAAAAAAATATTTAAACATCATTGGTATAATCCTAAGTTTTACCTGTAATTTAAAACAGTTGTACTTTTTTCCTGCTGATTGATTTCGCGCCATATCAGCTTTGCACGTGTAAATGATGTTTTACCTTCTGTACCTGTACTTTTAAAGCGATATTAAAAATTTCTTTTTCACTAACGTTCAGAAACACAACATTGGTAAGAAAAACACAAACACCTTTGAAAAAATTGCATGGGGCTTCAACCAGGCCTCCCCGAAAATGACAGTCAGAAAGATCTTGAAATGGTTGATGCCGAAATGAGGGTTGCTGACATCTTTGCTCGATATAATGTGCACAAGGCAACAGATTAGAGACTAACAAACAGATATCGACAATTACAACTGCACAGGATAGGTCGATATCTCGTAGACAAAAAAAAACTATCGTCAAGGGAGGATCGCTTCCTTCGCTTTACGAAAACACATGACAAGTTTTTTCCGGCTAATAAAGTAGTGCATTGACTAAGGGAAGCTGCTGGTGTGCCTGCCAATCCTTCATTGGTGCACTTAGACCATGGCTGAGAAATTGATTTTGAGAAACACTATACTCATTAAAGCATTTTGACCCTCCCGCGCTCCATACAAAAAAATCCTAATGAATGTGAGTGATAAACATTCACGTTGCTGCTGACATATCATAATTCCATTTTTTTATTATTAAAATTATATATTGTTATAATTTTGTAATAAAATAAAATTTTACATTTTTGTTGCTAAACTTTTTTGGCTCAGTATACATGTGGTATTCGGGTAATACAATAATGTAAACAGTATGAATACTGAGCAGAGCTGGACCAAGTATTTAAATCTATATTTTTATAATACAGTATCTTTTTACAGTATAACAATGTCCCCTACTATTCTCAGTCAAATCATCAACATATTTTACATGTCTTTTCTTTGTTGATGAACTGAATTTCATGGCCTTGTAAGTTGTATTGTAACATGGTGCATGATTTTAATGACACTAAAATCTGATACAATTTTTTTATGACAGGTCTTGACAAATTCAGGTCAATTAAAACATAACATCTAACCTTGTCACACTTCTACTGCAAATTTTAAATTCAAACGAAGAAAAATTAATGTTCTCTTTCAGGAATATAAATTACAAATGTACAACCCATTAAGATCAGTGCATTAGTTATATATGTTATCAATGAATGAGTTGTACAAAAACAAATCAAAGCTAAGGGTCATTATTTCTACGAGCAAGCTGATCCCCACCTTCTAAGGTAAAACATATTGGTAAAATGTACATTTCTATGTTTACATACAAAGTGTGCTGTTTTTACCAGCCCATTACTAGTTGTATAGCACGTGGTGTATATTTATATTCTCTGACTCTATATAGCTACATATTTGTATCATGAAATTCTTGTAAGGACCACATGAACATGCAGGTCACGCTATATATAGTACATCAAATATTCATATGTTTTCTATGTGTTTTCTTCTGTATTTGAAATTCTGTCCTCATTGTCTATAAAGAAATATTGTATGATAGAAACCTTCGTTTTCCTATGATAAATTTATTCATGACTTGCAAAAGGTTGTTCAAGACCATATTTTCTCAATGTTTCGTTAGACTCCTGTTTACATTTGTTTGTAATTAATGGACATGTTTAACACAGTCACACATCTCTATTTATTCATATTCATAACCTGTATGTAAATCAAAAGTTCATAGCATACATGTACATGTATAAAAAGTGAAATTCCTTTAAATAAACAAATAAAATAGGTTTTAAATGGGTATGTTCACACATGTACATAATTTTTCAATTTGTGTGTCTATTCAAGGTCTGACCTAGATTGCACTATAAATATGTAACAATAAATCACAACATCATGAACATGATAACCAGACTAACTAGGTAGTGAAAACACCATAAACTATTAGTTATATAAATATAAACAGCCTGAGGACATGATATGATGACATGGTATTCATCCTTAATTCTATCTCCACTCAGAAGTGATTAGTACATTGTTTGTAATCACATTTTCCTTGTACTTATGATGTTTATCTTTTGTTAAATATCTATAGATTGATAAATGATTAACAAAATCTGTAATACATCTTGTACTTTGTACAGATTGTAACAGTTGATCTTAAATATGATGAGATTATCATGATTATACATACACATGTACTTAAAACACTTACACGTGTGTAAGCGAGTCAGTGTACATCTATTACGCATTGGTTATCTTTATTTCATACAAGGAAACGAAAGGCATGATATGGTATATGTACATATTTTAAATAAATCTAATGTTAATTCAGAAATTATTGTGATTTGTGAAATAATGGACATTTTTTTTGCATTAATAAAAATCTTGCAATAATTTCTGAAGTTACATTACTGTCATACTGTGAAGTGGTAAATTTTAAAATATAAATCAAATTTAGCTAGGGTCTTCTTCAGTAAAATAAGGCGCTCAAACCAAACATTTTGATCTAGTCAAGTATATTGTTTTTTTAATAAATAGATACTACATTTGTACACCTACATTTGTACAACCATGAGACTACAGTGACAAAAGAATACATGAACAAACAAGTGCCCTTTATACTACTTCATTCCTAACAAGATGGACTCTTGCTATGACACCATACAATTTCTTATTAACATTAGGATCAAAGGATTGAAAAGGAATTGGAAGAGTCTTATTAGTATTCAAGGAAATCTGCATGAATTTCCATTTATAAGAACAACTAAATGTACTTAACAAATTATTGTCTTGTACAGTTCTCTATGTTCAGTTGGTAGTTATTCAGAAAGTACAATAAATGTTTATCTTAAAGCTTCGAATTATTCACTGTAGGACTTTTGAACATAAAATTAAGAACCCAAGTTCAGTAGTTAGTCCTCCTTATCCTAATTTGTACTATGTCATGTATGTTGCAAATCGGTTTGTAGGCACAGAAAACATCATTTTCATGAAATTAAAAGGTGACGAAAAATTTCATCCGTACAAAAAAGTTATGAATCAAAATATCTAAAAATTTGAAAATCTAATTGTATTTCACTGTCCTGACTGATGCACTTAACATACTTTGAACAACTTCACTCTTTATAAATCTTTATGTTTATAAAGTCCACTTAAAGTAATGCTTTGATCTCAAAAATAAATAAGACATTTATGTGTGCCTTGAACTGTCTTCCCATAAAGCTAGTAACTCAACTGATAATCATATTAAAATGTATGTTCAAGTACTCTGACACTCTGAGATTAACAGTCAATTTTGTAAGGAGCAAAAATTAGCATTTATAAATAACAATGAATAAAGAAACTGTTTGCTAATCCACACAGAACATGATTGAAGTAATACTAAAATGTTTTAGCAAAAAATAATTCGCAGTTTGATGTAAAATGATAAGTTATTGGTAAAGACGCAAATAATCTTCAAAGGAAACAACTCTATAATTATAGATTATCGTTGATTATCTCAACGAGATTGATTTTCTAGCTTGAGCTGGTACAGCGAAAGTGAGAAAAGCAATTGAGTTGAGATGACCAATGATAATCTGTTTATCGCTATTTTATCTATGACGACGTTGTCAATTTCAATGTCAATTCCGTTAGCAACGCCACGTGGCCTCCTTAGTTTCTAGCGATAATTTTTCCATCTCAAGCTAGAAGCATGATATGGAAATTATCACAAAAAAAGATCAAAGGAAAAATGCACAAAATAGCGATTATATCTTTCATTCACTCTTACTAAACTTAAAATGCCAAAACTTACCTTTTTGAATCCATCATCGAATTCCTTTGTTTCTTTATAGTGCATCATAGATTTGTGGTAATTTTCTTTCTGCCATGATTTGATTCCCTGATAAACTTTCTGCATCAGGTTCTCTGCTACAATTGTATGTAAATCAGCTGTACTATTGGCTTCCTCTAGAAGTCCTCTCCACATTGCTTGTGTTGTTCCATATTCTGGACCTACAATTATGTCCACACAAATGTGGCTGTTAAGTTTTTTGGGATAACAGTAAAACAGATGACATCAACCCGTTTTTCCTTAAATTTAATGCTTTTTCCAGTCTACAGTACATTAATTGACATTTCATACAGCATTCTTATTTTTGTTTCAGAAATATACTATTTTCAATTAATATAAAACAAAGAAATCCAAATGAAAAACACTAATATTATACATATATATGTGTATATTGACTATAGACATGTACATGTATCATTGTACATTGTACAAATGAATGTCTCCTGCATTTTCTTTTGGAAAGTAGCCTCACTTAGACACGATACATTGTTCATGAGTACATGGTAAGAAATGTACTCTTACTGTAAATGTTACATACACAACTTGGTGAAGTCACACAAGTATGGTAACATCACTAACATGTAGATACAATATATATATATATATATATATATATATGTATTTAGTTGTTTCCCCATTTATATCTTATTTTATATTTACAGATTTTTCAGTGACCATGGTGACTATACATACCTTTATCGAGAAAATCATTCCATTTTTTAGTCCAACCTAGTAAATTTTTTGAATATCCTTTTTCTATTTCTGCTCTCTGTTCTATAAGCTGACGTAAATTATCACAAAGTTTGTATCCATTGTCACATCGTTTCACAGTCCGACTATATTTTCCTATTTCCCAAAAACTATCACTAGTGGCCGTCATTTCATCATGAATCGACATGTTGCTGTTTATAATTTATCTCAGGATCTGAAAATAATAAAAAAAACTTGCTTATTTTGAAACTACAATATACAGTTTTCAGTCTAATCGTAACAAGAGTAATTAATCTCCTACTGTGTACATGTAAAAAATGTATGATGAAAACATTTCTAATATTTGGCTTTGTAGTGATACATCATCCTAGACAGTAAACTCTCGATGTACATGTTTGTAATTTACACAAACACTGGTTCATTCATATATAATGTATATGTTCCTTTCTAAAATTTCAAGTATTTGCAAAATTTGTTAGAAAAAAATAACTATGACTTACAAGAACTCTTCATGAACACAAATGTAATTTGACTAATAAATGGCTTTCTTAGTTTCCCTGTTAGGATTAATAACTTTCCAGATAAATATTACAATGATTTTAACTTTCAAAGTGTAAACAAATTTGTCCTAAGTTGATTTTATTTTGTGTATCCAACTTCATTTTATAAATCAAATTTCCTTATACCCGAAAAGTGGTCCAGTATATGTTATCAAATGAAAATTTATTCCAGCAGGAAGCACATGTATTTACAAAACTACATGTATTTTTTTCAAAATAGTCTGGACATACATGTACTTGTACCAATAGTTAAATTATCTAGAGGCAACTTTCACCTACATGTATATATATAAATCATATATTTGTTTGTACCTGTAAAAAAGGTAAACATCTTTGGATTAGTAATACACAAATAACATCAATATGATCATGATGATTTACAATATACATGTAATCTGCTAGAAATACAATTAACAATGGTTATTCTTTACAAATCATTTCCTCAAACTTTGATGATTGAAGTACAAGCTGTGCAAAATGTGTATATTGGTATTCTGGTATTTCCGATACTAAATTTAAACCCACTTTTGACTTTTTGGGAAACATGTAATGTAATTATATAATAACATATTGATAAACATGAATTATTTTAATTGCTAATATATTATAATATATAATGGTCCTTGATCATCAATTGTGCAACATTTTTATGATCATTATATATGTATTTTATTTTTAATGTATTGGCAATTACAATGTATGTACATTCTACATACTACAAAAACAATGAAGATGGGATTATTAATTGTCAATTTGGTTATGTATATTATATTTAAAAAAAAATTGACAGAAAAAGAAAAGGGGGGATTCTTTTCAATGACATACATTCTGAATTTTAATTTGTTATAAATTTTCCAGTACAAAAAGCTAAAACATATATAGTTTTTTTTTGTCTGTATGAAGCATAAATAGCGCTATAGATGCCTCCTTGAATCAGCACGCCGCCTGATTAAAATGCTTGTTTCTGAAAATTACATAAATTGTATTTCCATGATTACAATAAATATAACTTATAGCACTGTAAAACATTCACCATTAAAACTGAACTATCTAGGAAACTCTAACTGTAGGCTGTGATGAAATATACAGATTCCACTTTCACAAGACTGCATGTATTGACTCATTAACACAAGAAACAGGTAGATCATATCATAACAGTGTCATTTTTCTTTATCAACACATATTTCTGAATTATTTTTAAAAGTAATGGTGATGACTGTTCTAATTCAAAATGCTTTATTTTTCATTTCCTTTTAAAGCCCGAAGTACACCGCTTTCTGATCAGTTTGGTGATGAGAAAAGTCACTGTATGGTTTCTCTTTATCAATGAATTTATGACCATACATTTGACAACAAGAAGCTGATGACTTGCAGATGCCTAGCCTTGTTTTACTTTTGTTACAATCACTTGAAATGTCATTAGGTAAAGAATGTATAATGAAGGTCAAAATATAAAGTGTGTTTACAATTTTTAATGTTTCCATATCTTTACATGTAAGTTCGTTTCAATTGATCATTTTGATTTGTAACCATGACAATGTACTTTTATTCAATACTTTTTTCATATTTGTGTATATTACTTCATTGAAGAAAGACAAATGTGGACACTTTTGCTCAAGAAGTGGACACATCCATCATGCTTTTTGAAAGTGAGAAAAAGCTTATTGACCATATTTTACATGTGTTGTACTAGGACAATTTCAAATATAAATAATAAGAAAAAAAATAAAACTTCAATTTATACAAATAATTGCACTCTGAAAATAAATACATACAAAAGAATATATCACAATTAAATATCATCGTCAGATTCGTCATTTTCACTATCTTCACTTTCCTGAAGTATGCTTTCATCTTCAACATTGTTTTCCTGAATAGTATCACAGATATTAAAAGGTTGAATGTCACCCGTAAGAAAGTTGCAATAAATATCCCATAAATTTCTCACAAATAAATATGTTTTAGGTTTTAGAACCCTTTCAGGTGCACGATTACGTGTTTGTGCAGCACGACGGAACACTTTCTCAGAAGACACTGGACGATCAACATGTTCATTCCAATCCAAAATCCCTAAGCCCGTTCTGATTTCATAAGTTTTTTCTCCATAATGAACCCTTTTGTCAACATATAACAGTAGTGTATTGTGAAAACTTTCGATATAATGCGTATTCAAACAATGTATATATTTCCCTGGCTTTTTGTACATATACAAGGACTTTATAGCCTTTCTCAAAAGTCCAGCTGCAATGTCATCTCTTATCATAGTTCGGGATAATGTATAATGAGGTTCAGTTTTACATCGTGAAGTTGGATGGCACCATTGATGGTTGTTCTTGTAATGGTTAACAATATTGTCAAGTGATGCAATGAATCTCTGAGTTGATCCTTCACAATTTTTCATTGCCCAGTATGTATGGGTCTTTACCCCTGCCACTTTATCTGCCAACTCTCTATGCCATAATACTCCATGGTTTTTTTTTGCACCTTTTGCTACTTTTGTTATAGCTTTCCTTACTTCTTTCCCAGCATGCCATGTGTCAAGGCAGTCTATGACATTGGGTTTGTCTTTCTCTATGAAGGAACTTATGGATGAGTTTCTGTCATGGCTATGACAACGCACATTGACAAGTTCAAAGGTAAGAAAAATGTTTTCAGTTGAAATTTTATGTAATAATTCATTACATAATGAACTTCAATATTTAGGATACATAGTAAATATCAAATATTTCAATAACTAAATAGCTTTAAGACCTTTCTAATCTTTAAATTCCTTTCAATATAGTTACACATCAATTGCTCTTTCGGTTAAGTAGATGGGATAGCTCTACTCTTTCAATTGGTAAATTATTGTTAAAATGACATTTGACCTGTTTGTTATAAAACCAGAAAATTATCACATTACATTAGTCATTTAGACAATATCATTTCTTCAGGATTTTGATAAATTAATGTTGATGTTTGTTTAATGCCAATTGGTAAATCCAGCCCACTTCAGAATCATGGGGAACTATAGCTAGTGTTTGAATTTATGGTCCTGTACCCATAATATTGCCTATTTTATCAAAATATGTCTGATTAGGGAAATGTTTTGGCTTACTTGCATGTGTAATGTGTCATATAATCATAAAATACATTTTGTGTATTTATGCCTAATAGATATATATAAAATGATGTGGTATGGGTGGCAATAAGACAACTCTACATCCAAATAACATGGAGAGTTGTGATCAGCATGATATATTTCCTTTCCTCTTTCATGTGTGTGTTGTTGATTCATTTCAGTTTCCTTTTAATACTTATATAATTCTTATTTTATAACACAATAATGACAACATGCATATGCAAGTCTGTCCATACCAGATTCTGCACTTTACTGTCAAAAAAAACCAGTGTCCCCAAATAAGAAAATGATAAGTACTACACATTTCTATTTCTTTTTTAATCATGTTAATAAATGTCATGGTTGATGATTCTAAGAGTTCAATGGTTATTCACCCTCAAGTATTCAACAATACTAATGAATTATCTTGAGTCTTAATACAGAAACATTATCATATACTGATCCAGTGAGTTTTGCAACCCCATCCCCAAACTAGAAATTCACAAAATAGTTTTGGTGAATAAGTTTTGTTGTCATTTAAATTGAATTTAAATTCTATATTCAAAGAGCTACTTATATAAGTGACATGTTGTCATTAGACTAATAACGAATAAGATTTGTGAAACTGCTGTTTCTGTCAGACATACAACATGTACAAGAAGGATTGACAGAAAAGAGCTTTATGCTGTTCATTCATTTTATTTTTAACTAATAGTTGTAATGAAAATTTCAACAATTACAGAGGAAAAAACACTATCAGTCAGGGTTACTACTTGTACAAGTGTATGTTACATTGTATTTACTTGAAGAAGTGAAAAAAAAATATACACATATAAGTAAATAAATAATGTTTGAATAATCTCCTCTCACTTTTCTGTAAAATTTACTTGTATAAGTAAATTTTTCTTACAATCCCACAAAAATCCTCAAGTTTTGAGATGTAAAATCATGCCTTTAATGATTTTTCCCAGGTTTGCTCATTTATTTTTTTCATTAAAGTTCAATGTTTCATCTCATTAATTCATCAAAGAAACTGATTGAGCAAAGATCTTGTATATTTGCGCAAGGCATTCAAAAATTACTCCTTTGGGGCTTGTAAATGAGCAGTGTTAAGAAGAGAACAGACAAATGAGACTTTCATTTTCCATGAAATTACACTTAAATGATTAGTAAAGACATCTGCAATAGGTACACAATTTAAAATTCTATTAGAGCAAAGAAATCTTAAGATTTCAAGAAAAGAAGAAAGGATGATTTTTTTACTTATACAAGTAAAAAATTCTGAATGACTAAGAGACATAACTAAGCCATTTATTTTTTTACCTATACAAGTAAATAAAATTCACTTGTATAAGTATAAGAGTGGTGATCTATCTGATCCTAATAATTATCGTCCCATTGTATTGATCAGTGTTTTATCGAAACTTTATACTATCATTTTGACAAATCGTTTACTCAATTGGTCCGAAGAAGAAGACATATTAATCGATAACCAATTTGGATTTAGACCCGGCAAGTCAACTGTAGACGCTATATTTATTTTATTTGGAATAATTTCGCATACACTTCAAAATAAACAAAAACTTTATTGTTCGTTTGTGGATTTCTGTAAAGCGTTCGACAAAATTAGCAGGAGGATTCTCATTTATAAACTATTACGGAGTGGTGTTAGCTCAAAATTTGTAACTATGGCTAGATCAGTATATTCATCTGTAAAAATGTGTGTCAAAACTGCTGATTTACTGTCCGACTCATTCGAAAATTTTCTTGGTGTAAAACAAGGGGAGCCCTTATCACCTTTACTGTTTTTATTTTTTATAAATGACTTGATTGAAGACATGGAAATTAGTCCTTCAGCTGACATAGTTAACATTAATGAAGTTCTGATATACTTAATACTATTTGCAGACGATACTATATTATTTGGGAAATCTCCTGAAATTCTACAGGAACTACTTGATAAACTACTTATTTATTGTAATAAATGGAATATAGAAGTGAATATTAACAAAACGAAAGTTGTTGTATTAAAAAATGGCTGGCAACCCGTAACTGCAAAATTTTTCTACAACAACGAAGAACTAGAAATTGTCGATTCGTATATATATCTTGGTATGCTGATACACTGTAATGGAAAATTTTTAAAAACACAAAAGCGATTAGCCTTACAAGGTTCACGATCTTTGGCAGCTCTGAATAATTCTACAAATGGTTTATACTTGACGAAGAAAAAGAAATGTGATTTGTTCGATAGTATGGTTGCGTCTGTGATAAATTATGCCTCGGAAATTTGGGGTTTCCATCGTGGAAATGATGTTGAAATTATCCATAACCGTTTTTGTCGATCTATTTTGAAACTGGGTAAAAGTACTAGGGCGTTTGCAGGCCTCTACATTATCATTTTTTCTAACTTGTCCCTTCGGACAAGTTGCAAGAAAATTAACTTGTCCGAACTCTGAACTCACTTGTCCGAATTTTTAATTGAAATTCCTCCATATTGATAATATATGCTATTTGCAATAATAACACTTTCCCTTTGATTGTACCTAATAAAGATCAATAAAGGAGGCATTTTATTATGTTATATGAATACCACATCGAAATTCATTTTGTTATTTCAGACTGAAGGCTTATTTGCCAGTATGAGCTCTCTGACTCATTGTCACTATCATGTGTCGATCATTAAATCATATCTCTTTCCATACCACTAGGTTCTCCTATTCATGGACCTATATTCATTCTGAAGTAGTGGTATGGTGTAAACCAAATACACCTGGCACCTTTTTATAAATTTATTGATGGTGCCAAACAAGATTTTACAATTTATTTTGATTTTTACATACATTGATATACATGATATATGATCAGGAAGTACATAAAATATTTTAGTAAAAAATCTGCCTTTTTAGATTTTTTTTAATTTTTACATCTTAACTTATTATTTTAACATATATTTCTTATTAAATAAAACCTTTCTTAATTTAATGTTATGCTTAAAAGCAAAATCAAATGACACAAACTTTAATTTAAAATTTTAAAGTTAAGGTAAACAATGGTAGAACTCCATATCATGCATATGGAGGTGCTCCTAATTCAAGGAGGCTTATACTAAGAAGAAACATTAACATTGGGTTACTTCCCCTTACTTATTTCCCCTGGTCAATGGCTGCCAGCATGTTCAAATACGTTCAATCAGAGACATATTATACAAGTTTACATGTCTCTGGTTCAATCAATGAATATTTATTTCATTTTGTATGAACAATAAAACAATCATTCATGTTTTTAGGAATGTATAAGTCTTGAATTTGATCTATAAACATCTGACATCGATTTTTTCACTTGTCCCATCGGACAAGTAGTAAGATGAATCTACTTGCCCGACACCTATTTCCACTTGTCCCGGACAATCGGACAAACGGTAATGTCGAGCCCTGGTTTGCCAATGAATGTAATAAGAAAACAAAAAGTTTTAAAATACTGGTTAAAAATTGTAACTCATAAACCACTTATTGTGTATGATATCTATATATTGTTACTCAGAGATGCAAATACTGGAAAAACTAATTGGGTTTCTAATGTTCGTGACCTATTGTTTAGTATTGGTTTAAACTTTGTATGGTACCAGCAGTCTGGTATGAATATATCATTAGATGTAATAAAAACTAGATTAAAAGATCAATAGATTCAAAGCTGGTCTGCATCTATGCAGGACTGTGAGAAAATTACTATGTACAGAATTTTAAAATTAGATTTTTGTTTTGAAGATTACGTAGATTATAACTATAATTCACATTTTTTCACAAAGCTACGTAGTGGTACTATGAAGTTAAATGTTGAGATAGGCCGTTATACAAATATACTAAGAGAAAACAGATTATGTACTTGTTGTAATATGAAAAGTGTTGAAGATGAGTACCATTTTACTCTAGTGTGTCCTGTGTATAGATATGTACGACTGCAGTTTTTACCAAATTATTACTGTTCATGGCCAAATGTGACAAAACTTATGTATTTGTATCAAACCAAATCTAGATCTTTAGTTGGAAAATTATGTAATTATTTGAAATCTGCCTGGCAGATTAGATCACATTTAATAAGTTGATCATTTTTCTATTGTAATATCTTATTAAATTGTTCTCTGTTGTTTATTGTGTGTCACAATGTAAATATGTTTGTGTTGCTATAGCATGTAACTACTGCTTTGCAAATAAAGAATTCATTCATCAAGTATCCTACAAATTAACTTATATGTGTATACTTTTTTTTACTTCTTCAAGTAAATAAAATACACTTGTACAAGTAGTACCCCTGACTGACTATTGAATGAAATAAATCTTCTTTTTTATATGAAATAAGTATTTAGTACAGTATCATAATGTATGAGCAAGGATGTAATACATCCTTGGTTAAAGTTTATGGTTTACCTGTTACAAATTTATAGGGTACATGTACAATGTATACTTGTTTGTAGAATATTTTTTTAAATAAAATATTATTTCAATATTATCATGATGATGACAATCGTGATTTTATATGAAATAGTTCTGGTATTGCATGTATTTATATAAGTGATTGTCATTTGCAATTTGTCAATGAAAAATTTGTTTAACAAATGATGAACTTATAAAACAATAACATGCAGATCTAGACATGACAGGCCAATTCATTTGGTCACACCCAAATAGACATTTGAAATATCCTTTTTTTTCTGCCATGAAACACTTAAAATTTTAACTTTGGACTATATTTTTTTTTATCAATGGCCAGATTATATTTTCGCCCCGGGCCAGGTGTGCTAAAAAAAACACCTGTCAAATCTTTTTCTTCAAGGAAGTGGTCTGCAATTCAAACTGATAGAGTGTCAACACTTGATAGTCAATTAAAGTTAAAAAATTTGCCAATACATTTTCAAAGCGGGTAATTGACAAATAGACGAAGGGTGAAATTTAATGATAATTTGATCTCAAAATTATGTCAACAATCCTAAAAATGTCAAGATTGACAGTCCTTCCGGAGACTTATTTTGTTCTGTGTACTACGTTTAAACTTGGAATATTTTTTGGCCTCTGTAATAACTTTATCTCAAACTTATTTGTCTTTTATAAATTGTATTAGTACGGAATTGCGTGTAAACTATGCTGATACTCACCCAGATTTTGCAGGTGAAGAAGTTAGAAAAATCCAAAATGGCCGACTTGAATGGGTGTGGTTTATTTTTCTGTATGTTATAACGATGAATATGATTGGATAGCGAATTTTACAGCAGATTTACAAAAGTTGGTTGTGATCATGTTTTGAAAACTTAGAATTATCATCAGTTTCTAAAATTTTAAGGGAATTAGAATACCGAGTCTCCCGTCATGACGTATTTGATATTACAATGTATGTGATATCTTAGCCGTTTTTATTTTTTCCCACTGAATTTTTGGTTTTGAATGCAATGTTTATATCATACACAGGATGTATATATGTCAAAGATAATTTTGAATCAACAGTGGATGGCTCAGAAAATGATTTGATAGTTCACTAACAATGCAACAATATTTTGTACAAAACGAAGAGTTATCTCCCCTTTTCAATGAACTTTCAGTGCTTTCTATCACTTTTTTCTCTCTTAATTTGTTGCAGTTAATAAAAAAATTAAAATTTTACTTTGAGAAAGAATGAATTTGTGATGTGAAATAGATGAACAAATTTTGAAAACAAAATATTTCATATACTTTCCACAGCCTGGTTTTTCCATGGACACCCTCTTAAAGACTGTTTAATTGATTACTTTATTTGATAAAAAAAATAATGATAATGATTATGTGATCATATTGGCAAACAATTTGTGATGATGTGATCACTTCCCATATTTTTAGTGGTATGAGTGCGCCGCAAAACAGGGTAACTTTTTTTATGTCCTGATGGTTAGAACAGGGTCACTTTTTCATGTCCTGCTCTTTAGAATAGGGTCCCTCAGTGGCGGATCTAGAAATGTTCATAAATGGGGACCCACTGACTGCCTAAGAGGAGGCCCACTTTAGTCACATTTCAGTGATTACCTATATAAGCAACCAAATTTTTTCCCAAAAAGGGGGGGGGGGGGGGCTTGTCCCTCTTTAATTGTTGAAATTTTCATTATAACTTTTAGTTAAAAATGAATGAACAGCAAAAAGCTCTTTTCTGTCAATCCTTCTTATACATATTGTATGTCTGTTAGAGACAGCAGTTTCACAACAGGGTCTTTTTTAATGTTTTCTGTTTAGATCAGGATATGATTTGGCAAGTGCTGTCGGCACAGTTATACCCAAAAAGATAGTCCGTATCCCTCAAGCATTTAGTTGTGCTATACATTAATTCCGTGACGCCACGCGACGTCCACATAAAGTCAGTATTTAAATGAGCTATTGAAATCTGAACATCGTATCCATCCATTTCTGGTACAAAAATGTAGTAAGGATACATTTTTGTTAAAAGAGGGGTGAAAGTTAAAATGATCTCCGTAGATCTATTTTGAGGAATAAATCAGTTTCTCGATTTTACAAATGTGAATTTAATGAGCATGGATGCAATTTGGGTACTCCTCATCATGACGGTCGTTTGACAGTGTGTCATTTCCAGATGAAACCTGAGACAATTATACTAACTGGTAGTATAATAGTTGAAGATGAAACCTATTTTTAGCTTACATAGCCCAAAGGGCCAAGTGAGCTTTTCTCATCACTTGTCGTCCGTCGTCGTCGTCCGTCGTGATCTTTTACAAAAATTTTCTCCTCTGAAACTTTTTGGCCACAATCACCATTGGGGTATCTAGTTTTGAAAATGCGTCCAATGACCCGGCTAACCAAACAAGTTGGCTGCCATGGCTAAAAAAAACATAGGGGTAAAATGTAGATTTTCGAGTCTCTGAAACCAAAACATTTCGAGCAAATCTGACATGGGGGTTAAAACAAAACTGTTTATCAGATTAAGACCTGGAATTTTCAGACGAATCGGACATTCGGTTGTTGGGTTGCTGCCCCTTAATTGGTAATTTAGGGATTTTTAAAAGTTTTTGGCTATTATCTTGAATATTATCATAGATAGAGATAAACTGTAAACAGCAATAAACAGCAATAATGTTAAGCAAAGTAAGATCAACAGATAATTCGACATGACCAAAATGGTCAACTGTTCTTTATAGAAATTTTTTAACATTTTTTGTAAGTTTTTGTCAACTTACAAAAATCTTCTTCTCTGAAACTACTAAGACAAATTTACCCAAACATGGTCACAATCATTATTAGGGTATCTAGTTTTAAAAAATGCGTCCGATGTACCTACCTGTCAACCAACATGACTGACATAGATAAAAATAGAACATTGGGGGAAAATGCATTTTTGACTTGTATCTCTGTAACTAGAGCAAAAATATAACGGTTGCATTATTTCATGCATCAATTGTAAAGAAAAATATCATGTGAGCTACACAGGGTCCTTGGAGCCTCTAGTTTTTTCTATGATCCAATAAGCATGATATGGATTCAAATTTAATTTGTCGAACTGTATAGCAAAATAATGATACATCTACAAAATAAACACATAGTTGTATTCATCTGATGAGTTATGCCTTTTTAACAGATTTTTATAGTTCGTTCTTCTGTTGTACTGTTACACCACTGTCCAGGGTTAGGATGCAGGTTGGGACCCCGTTAACATGTTTAACCCCGCCACATTCTGCATGTATATATATATGTGCCAGTTTCAAATCAGCAGCCTGTAATTCAGTGGTTGTCGTTTGTTTATGTGTTACATGTTTGTTTTTCGTTCATTTTTTGTACATAAGTAAGGCCGTTAGTATTCTCGTTTGAATCTATTATTTTCCTGTTTGTCTTTTTCTTTTTTTTTGCCACGGCGTTTTCAGTTTATATTCGATCTATGCGTTTGACTGTCCTTCTGATATCTTTCGCCCCTCTTTTCATTCACTTGCAGTACATGTATTTTTTTGGAAGCCGAAAAACATCCTTATAAATCAGTTCACTTCCTAGTCTATCGATTACGCTCAGTAGGATTTTTTTTATTTTCCGCTAAAAGTAAAACTTCCATATATAGCTTGAGAACAAGCGCGGTTGATAAGGACTTTCTTTGTACCAATGGATTCGTCATTCATGACTCATTCATTTTTGATTGTATTTCCATTTAAAAAATTTATCTGTGAACCAACGCATAAGTAAAAATATCTGCCGTTTTTTATAATTGGATTTCCCCCTATATATCCTTTGTATTTCTGGTGTATCCTGCTGTTAATTTCAACAGCTTGTATGATTCTCTAAATCAAAAACGTTTACCTTCTTTTTAGCTCATCTGGCCCGAAGGGCCAAGTGAGCTTTTCTCACCACTTGGCGTCCGTCGTCCGTCGTCGTTGTCCGTCGTCGTCGTTAACTTTTTTCATTTTGAACTTCTTCTAGAGAACCACTGAATGGAATGAAACCAAACATGGCATGAATGTTCATTATGAGGTGCTGACCAAGTGTTGTTACTTTGTAGCCGATCCATCTTCCAAGATAGCTGCCAGAGGGGGACTTAGTTTAACAAAGGACCCTATGGGAAAGATATACAAATGTCTTCTTTTAGAGACCCACTGAATGGAATGAAACCAAACATGGCATTAATGTTCTTTATGAGGTGCTGACCAAGTGTTGTTACTTAGTAGCCGATCCATCATTCAAGATGGCCGCCAGTGGGGGACTTAGTTTAACATAGGACTCTATGGGAAATGCATACAAATGACTTCTTTTAGAGAACCACTGAATGGAATGAAACCAAACATGGCATGCATGTTCCTTATGAGGTGCTGACAAAGTGTTGTTACTTTGTAGCCGATCCAACATCCAAGATGGCCACCAGCAGGGGGGCTTAGTTTAACAGAGGACCCTATGGTAAATGCATACAAATGACTTTTTTTTAGAGAACCACTGAATGGAATAAAATAAAACATAGCATGAATGTTCCTTATGAGGTGCTAACCAAGTGTTAACTTGTTACTTTGTAGCCGATCCATCATCCATGATGGCCGCCAGTGGGGGGACAAAGTTTAACATAGGACCCTATGGGAAATGCATATCAAAAACCCAAGTAGAATCAGGTGAACGATACAGGCTCTTGAGAGCCTCTAGTTTATTTATTTTCTGACGTATTCAAAAGCAGAATACACATGTAAAATTTAAAAACAATCTATCTATGGAGTAGTTAATTATGTACACTTCGCCTTAAATTTCTTTGCCTGTACACTTCAATTTGTAGTTTAATGAAGAAAAATGAATTATACCGACGATAATACAACCAAAATTGATCAAAATACTCGTTTACATTAGCATAGGAGTTGGCTGATGAGCGGACAAACTGCTAAAAATGGCAAGAAAAAATAAACAAATGTTTCGATCAAGTCGATGTCCCCTTTGATATGAATAATTTACTAGTAATTTATCAACTTATTTTGGAGGTGTCAGTGGTTAGGGTGGTAGTTTGTGTGTATGTTTGTGTGCGTATTGTTATGCTTTTACTTTTCTACACTGGTTAGAGGTATAGGGGGAGGGTTGAGATCTCACAAACATGTTTAACCCCGCCGCTTTTTTGCGCCTGTCCCAAGTCAGGAGCCTCTGGCCTTTGTTAGTCTTGTATTATTTAAATTTTAGTTTTTTGTGTACAATTTGGAAATTAGTATGGCGTTCATTATCACTGAACTAGTATATATTTGTTTAGGGGCCAGCTGAAGGACGCCTCCAGGTGCGGGAATTTCTCGCTACATTGAAGACCTGTTGGTGACCTTCTGCTGTTGTGTTTTTTTATTTTGGTCGGGTTGTTGTCTCTTTGACACATTCCCCATTTCCATTCTCAATTTTATATCGGGTATGATTGACATCTCCACCTTCCAGCATCCTACGTTAGTAAAAAATCGGCCAGAATTTTTATTTCATTATTCATTTATTTTCGAAAGTAAGTAAATTTTATTTGCAGTCGGACAATATATGTACATCAAGTTCAATTAATTAATATGAGCTCTGTAGAACTAATCCGACTTGATGTTTGCGGAAACCGACTTTAACAATTATAAGCACATTATAATGAACACACATCACACATATAAAGAAATATATGACAAGTAATTGACATAAATGAAAGCAAGGCCGGCAAGATAAAAACAACTGTGGCTGTCAAAGGGACAAACCATTTATTAAATTATTGAAATAAGATTAAACGATAAACATAACACTATAGGCCAGAGGACTTTAAGCTGTTCTACAGCAAATTTATGGTCGACATAAGTTATTTTAAGATTTAAAATAACATGTTAATATAAAATGGTTAGGCAGGGAATTCCACTGTATTGCAGTCCAAGAACTTAGATCATAGTAAAGCTATTTTTTGCCTTTCCGTGAATTATTTTCAAAATCAAACATTGTTTAAGAATTTTGGTACTTTGTCTTCTTGGTTTCGATCCTGTTTTGTTTTTTCATAAGAAAATGTGGAAATTATGTTTGATTAGTGTCATGGAATTGCATTTTAGTGTTTATTTGGAGGTATTACGGTAAAAGTCAGTCCGCCGGAGTGAGATCGCTACCATTCCAGTACTTATCTAAAACTATTTTTTTCTTCAGATTTTCGGAACATTCGCTTCGGCATTTCTCTACAGTTATCGTTGGTGAAATTGAAATTAGAAGACGATAAATTTTAAATTTTTTATAATCAGCGCTTAAAGACGGAATACATGGATGGTAATCATAACTCATTGTCAATATATGTAGCTGAACTGTAAAATAATGACGCAATTGTCCTTTTATATGAGACAAGGGTTCCCATGGCTGTGGATCTGTAGATTTATGTGAAAAGGAGGCAATTTTCACAAATTTATGGAAATAAAAATTAAAATGTTTCGAAAACGCACTTGACAAGTAATTAAAGTCACATAAATAGTGAAACAAAATAAACTTCAGGAGCCAATCAGGTAGCACCTTTCTCTTATTACATGAAAAATCATGGGTACCGTACAGGTAAACCACAATTTTAAATATACAATGAACAGCACATTTAATTTTTTAAATTTCAATATGCTTTTATGGTGGCTTTGTCCAAGGATTTGTAGAGTTCTAACTATATGTATACAAATCCTTGCTTTGTCAAAATCACAAAATCAAATACTGAGGTATCCACCAAAAATACAACTTTTCATGAATCCACAAAAATTGATGCCCTCAAAAATGAAAAAGGAAATTGAATTAAAGGAAATTAATTTGGTAAACAGATCTAGAGGCTTTCGAGACGCGACGGCCATACTTCCATGACGGCCCTAGGATATTATCGGCCATACCGTCATATCATCCATGGGACATATCGGCCACACATCGTAAGACGTATCGTCCACACTTTTTTTTTTTTTTTATTGAGTTTATTACATAAAATATAATACGAAAAATAAGTATTTGTTCATAATAATAACATAAATATGATTGTGTATAAGTTTTTTTCTGCACATACGATCTTATTTATTCTTGTAAGAGTTATCTTTGCTTGATCATCATCGCTCGTGTTTACAACTTGTTACGGCCATATTGTAAGTATATTGATTATTTCTTCATTATCAGTTGTAAACATTTTCTAAAGAATCATTTTTATTGTAATGAGATATAAAGGCATCATATTTTATATGAAGTTTAAACTAGTAATGTTGACTTTCGCTGTCAATGTCGATATATAAATACAAGCAGATGTTACAGATCTTTTTATTATATCTGTAAAAAATATATATTATTCTAAACTATAAAAATCTTCTCAATCTCAGTGTTGGTGAAATTATAAACAGGACTCAGTGTAAAGGTCAAACTCTAAGGAAGGCAATTCATCAAGTTCGAGTTATATTTGTCATGATCATCAGACACATTGTTTAATATTTTGTTTTTCTTTCTTATAGTTTAGAGTCATTCTATTTGCTGAACATCTTTCCAAGACAGAGACTGGGAATCATATCGCAGTCATACCACACCTTCTTTTTATATCTATCAATTGATACCTATTGTCCATTTATTGGACAATGGTGTAATGCAAATACAAAAAAAAATGTAACACTTAATAAAGATTTAATTCTTATCATGTAAAGGTCGTAACCCAAATTAAAGTAAATCAAAGTGTATCAAATATGACCGAAAGTACGAAATATGTTTCAAAGGCAAAACCTAAATTAATAATAAATTTGTAAATACCTGTATTGCAAAGCCTGTGTTGCCATTTATCACAATCTTCACATTGGAGAGCATGTTGTCTTGGTCGGACTTGCTGGTCACATAGCACACAGGGGTACGACATGATGAACAGCAATTTCCCAAATGAGTGCCACCGACATTTCTGGTTACTTATATAAAGCAAGGTCGGTACATCAAAAAGACTGCTCAAACAGCTTGTATTTTTACAAGAATTTCACTACCAAATGTACGTTTTCACTCCGCTTGAACTCAGCTTGGGAGTTGTGTTTTTATAGTAATCTTGAATTGTATTTCCTTTACAATTTCTTGACAAAAGCATAATTAATACTTGTGTTCATCAAATAAGTAATAATAAGCAATCAACAATCTTCTTAAATTTCCAACTTAATCATTACTTGATTACAGCTGATTACCTTGTTTTATATATTTCAAAACTGAACTCATTGTTTTAATTATGACAGAAAATAGTCTCCCATTCGGATATATATAGTCATTAATATTTATTCATTTTGTTCTATTTGCTATACACAAGATATCAAACAATCATCTAGAAAACAATAAGATATTTTAATGTTTTATTAGATTAAACACATTCATTTACGATAAATATATAATGAGTAAACAAATGATATAACAAAAATTAAGATGAAAAAAAATGTAAAAACAGTATAGTTTATTTAAAAGTTATAATAACCATGTATAAGTATCAAAATAATTCATCTATAACATCTAAAAAAAACAACAAAAAAAAACATGGACGATACACGTCTTTTCAAAGTATGGCCGTTTTTGTACTATGGCCGTTTCATCTTTTCGGGGTATGGCCGTTTCATCCTATGGCCGTCATGGTAGTATGGCCGTTACGTCTTGCATCGATCTAGAGTGGGGTCCTCATTTACGCCATAATATTCTGCAGTTTATGTTCAGATCTTTATGATTTTGAAGTTTACTGATATTTCTATATGAAGATAAAATCAAAATCAAATTCTAATATGAAGTTCCTATTAAGCTTTGTTAACAAAGCTGTGTTCTAATGAGGTCAAAAAATATGTTTGACACATGTGCACGGACTTACTTTTTATATTAACGTTATTTCCATCGTTGTCTTTTTAAATATTTACATTTAACCAGCTATAATAAACTTTTATTATATATTTTTATCAAACAACATATATTTGCCCTGCTCGTAGTTTTTAAACTTATCAAATATGAAATGTAATAAACCGACTCCTAGGGGAGGACACAGGAACAGCCAATAAAATTGAGAAAGGAAGTGGTGAATATGTCAAAGCGACAACCACCCGACCATAGAGCAAACAACAGCCGAAGGCAACCAATGGGTCTTCAATGTAGCGAGAATTCCCGCACCCGTAGGAGTCCTTCAGCTGGCCCCTTAAATATGCATAATAGTACAGTGATAATGGACGTCATACTAAACTCCGAATTATACACAAGAAACTAAAATTTAAAAATCATACAAGACTAACAAAGGCCAGAGTTGCGGCGGGGTTAAACATATTTATGAGATCTCAACCCTCCCCCTATACCCCTAGCCAATGTAGAAAAGTAAAAGAATAACAATACACACATTAAAATTCAGTTCAAGAGAAGTCCGAGTCCGATGTCAAAAGATGTAACAAAAGAAAATAATAAAATGACAATAATACATAAATAACAACAGACTACTAGCAGTTAACTGTTTTTTTAGAAATAAATGTGTTTAGTTCCGATGCAAAGACCCTATCAGTGAATCAATGTTAAAGCCAAAATATGCAATCTTTAATGACCTGACAACAGTATCGTAACTATATCCCCTTTTAATAAGTCTATTTAAAGGTTTTGTTAGTTTTTGAGGAGAATACTGACATTTTTGTGCTTTATAAAGAATATTTCCATAAAATTTTGGATGTGAAATACCTGAACGTATAAGATGTCTGCATGTTGAGTTATATTTACGAATTATTTCCTTATACCGGTGATAAAATTTAGTAAATGTTTTGACCAGTTTGTGATATCGAAAACCCTGGTGTATTAGTTTTTCAGTAATACATAAATTTCTCTCGCTAAAATCTAATACGTTGCTACATACACAAGCGAATCGTACAAGTTGAGATATATAAACACCATAAGATGGTGACAAGGGAACGTCACCATTTAAAAATGGATAATTAACAATAGGAAATGAAAAATCATCTCTTTTATCATAAATTTTTGTATTAAGCTTCCCGTTTATGATATAGATATCAAGATCGAGGAAAGGGCAGTGGTCATTGTTATCATTAGCTTTATTTAAAGTAAGTTCTACAGGATAAATTTCTATAGTATACATACTGAAGTCGTCATTATTGAGAGCCAATATATCATCCAAATATCTAAAAGTATTGTTAAATTTTTGTATCAAATGTTGTTTTGATGGGTCTTTGCTAATTTTAGTCATAAATTGTAACTCATAACAATACAAAAACAGGTCCGCAATAAGTGGTGCAAAGTTAGTCCCCATTGGAATTCCAATAACTTGACGATATACGGAATCTCCAAAGCGAACAAAAATGTTATCAAGTAAAAATTCAAGCGCATAAATAGTATCAAAGCATGTCCAATTGACATAGTTCTTTTGTTTATTGCTACTAAAAAATGATCTAAAAGAGTTTGAACATATGTACTCACTTTCCGACTTTTTAAATGCCCAGTTAATTAGGATTGTGAATTTTTTCTTAATAAGAATATGAGGCAAAGTGGTATATAGGGTAGAAAAATCAAAACTTTGAACAGATTCAAAATCATTAATATATGCATGCAATTTATCAAGTACTTCCAACGAGTTTTTGACACTCCAAAAGTAATTAATTCCACTATTTTCAAAGGCCTTATTTGAACAATTTATTATCAGGTTTTTTATTGTACCAAGTGTACAAACATTCTTAAGGTATTTTCTGACGCTTCGACCTATAAATATATTGTATTTGTCATATTAGAATCCAAATAATTCCTTCATGTCATGCTCTATGCTCATTTTAACATGGGTAGGCATTATATTTGACCACATTTTACACCTCGCTAACACTCAGTGTAAAATATTGACAAATATAATGCCTATCCATGTTAAAATGAGCATAGAGCATGACATGAAGGAATTATTTCTTAAATAGTCTTAGCTTGAAAACGTGTTTCTTTGAAAAAAAAACCCACAGATTACATGTAGCTGTTTTTACGCATCTATTTAAAACCCCAAAAAAGCAGCTTAAAACAATATTTAACAAAACAATTTCATACAGAAAAATAGCAGACATTTCAAAGGTGTTTTAACAGAACTGAAATTTTTGGCAATTAGTCAAAGATTTAATACTGAGAAATAATTAGAACTTTGATGAAATCATGTTTTTCATTCAGGAAATTGGCTGAAAATTATTGTCCTTATTAGGTCCTTTCTGGTAGCTTTTGAAATATAGTCTTAAGTTTAAAAAATAATCATATTTCATTATTTGTTATAAAAATATAATTTACCGGCATATTTCTTCCATTTCAGCTCTTTGAACAATGTTGAAGGTTTTACACCTCAAAATCATAAAGCAAAATTGTGCTGCTAGTGAATATGTGCGCCCACTCTATACCCCTCTATTATTGCATAATAATTTATTAAATTATGATTTGATTTTAGTTTACAGGAAGGAATTGGCAGAAACTAAGAAAGAGCTTGAAACCATCAGTATAGAGATTGACAGTCTATTACAACGACAGGCTTCTTTACAACAACGTAAAACTGAATTAGACTCCATTCTCAGGCAAAGTAGTGCTAAATCTGATGATAATGATAAGAAATGGGATAAACAAGGTAAAACTATTGAAAAATATGAAGAATAGAGATCTTTGTAGCCATTTCAGTGGGTACATGTACCAACCCTTTGTCTGAAATATATTTGTCTCATTTAATTTTTATAAATTTTTTGATAGATATTTACTTCAGCATGACAAAAATATAAAATTTTGAAGAAATTAGAACCAAACTATATAGGAATGATTTCATTGGATTTCTAGCAGTTTGAAAGACTTTGATTGCTTCAGAAAATTGATTTTTCATTACTTATAGCTATAATCCTTTTTACATATACAATGTCATGAACATAGTATGTGATTAAAACCTGTAGCTGATTTTTAAAGAATTATTCCTTTTGATGTTCTGTACCCCCTTAAGTACACTATTCCATAAAGATTTATGGCGCTCAACAAAGACACTTCATAAATTTGCAAATGACCATTAAAAATGTACATGAATTAAATAGATAAATCTGATAAAAGAACAAACATTTTATGATAAAAATTCTTGTAAAATTCATAGAATATATTTCTTGAATTTGTTTTAGATTTTGAATGGAGCAATAATCTGCTGGCTAAGATGGGATCAGTGTTTAACATACAGACGTTACGTCCTATGCAGCTACAGACCATGAACGTGACAATGTCTTGTAAAGACTGTATGTTGATAATGCCAACAGGGGGAGGGAAAAGTTTATGTTTCCAGTTACCAGCCCTCTTGTCCAAGGGTAAGTATGATTAAGAATCCACCTCAAATTTGTAAGTTTGTTTCATTAGTAACAACCTTTAATAGCCTTTCTTTTCAAATCAATGAGATCCTTTATTTACTATTTATTTAACTCTACAGAAATGATTTTCCAAAGTAGGCAGATTTGTAGGAAATTTTTACAGCTATTTCCTTAATCCTGAATGAACTCAAACTTTCAAGGGTAGAAGTACTAGTTTACTCGTATGCAGAGTAATTAAGGAAATCAGTACTGCGGATTCATTAATTTTCGTGGGTACCAATTTTCGTGGATTGTGGAAAACTTGCATACTTGTTGATATTTAAATTCTTGGTTTTGGGAAAGTTTGCATACATTCCTTTAGATAATTTGTATTTCGTTGAACATTTAAATTCATGGTTCTCTAGTTCCCACGAAATCCTCGAAAATTGGTATCAAACGAATATCAATGAATCCTCAGTACATTGTATATGTTTTAAACCTGTTTAGGTTAACATTAAGACAATTATAGAATTTGTATTTTTTTTTCTCCATCAATTACATGGATACACCATTAAGAATACGAGAAAGCACTAGATGGCTTTCCCACTGGAAGTTAAGAACCCTGAATATTAATGAAATATTTACCAAAGGATATCAAAATGGTTATTTAATCGGTTGATTCAGGCACTGTCAAACCTACTGTATAGGTCAGTACTATTCAAAGAAAAACATATTTCACTTGGTAGTTCATCATTGTTCATTTAGTTTATTCCAAAGTTTTGAGGATCTGTGATATATTTAAACGATTTTTTCATTGAATTTATATTACACCTCACTACAGTTTACTGAGGTAGATTATTGCTTGCAATTTTTTAGCCAATATAATTAATTATTATTTAAAACAAATTACCAAATAATTATAAAATATTTGGTCTGGTTATCAAATAATCACTATAAACATGATAAAAGCAGCCAAGAACATGTCATCACATTATAAAAAATAAAAAGCAGCCAAGAACATGTCATCACATTATAAAAAATAAAAAGCAGCCAAGAACATGTCATCACATTATAAAAAATAAAAAGCAGCCAAGAACATGTCATCACATTATAAAAAATAAAAAGCAGCCAAGAACATGTCATCACATTATACATGTTATAAAAAATAAAAAGCAGCCAAGAACATGTCATCATATTATAAAAAATAAAAAGCAGCCAAGAACATGTCATCACATTATAAAAAATAAAAAGCAGCCAAGAACATGTCATCACATTATAAAAAATAACAGTGGGAGGCTAAATATTTGATAATTTATTTTATTTACTTTTGAATTACAGGTATTACTTTAGTTGTCTCTCCTTTAGTCTCTTTAATGGAGGATCAGATAATGGCGTTGGAAAGATATGGAATTGATGCTACAAAACTAGATGCCTCAGCCAGCAAAGAAAAAGTCAAAGCTGTTCAGGAGGCTATGTTGGACAAAAATGCTAGTCTAAAACTGTTGTATGTCACACCAGAAAAACTGGCAAAAAGTAAAAGATTTATGGCAAAACTGGAGAAAATGTACCAGGCTGGGAGGTTTTCTAGACTGGTGATTGATGAAGTCCATTGTTGTTCACAGTGGGGACATGATTTCCGTCCAGGTAAATATTTCGGATTCATGTATGGTTTTACACTAGTTATTGAATGGTTTACACTAGTAATTTTTTTGGCGCCTTTATAGCTTGTTGTAATGTGAGGCAAGTCTCAGTATTGAAGACTGTGCTTTGACCGATAATAGTTTAGTTTTATAAATCATGACTTGGATGCAGAGTAGTCTCATTGGCACTCATACCACATCTTCTTATATCTATAAACTCAACATAGATTTCAGGATTAAAATTTTGTACACCAGACATACTTTTTGTCTACAAACAACTCATCAGTGACACTGGAATAAATAAAGTGGCCAAATAAAGAATGACCTTGAAGAGCATTGAGGATCAAAAGTTCCTTTAATGTTTTGTCAAATACAGCTAAGTTAATCTATTCCTGGGGTAGAAAATCCTTAGTATTTTGAAAAAAAAAAGTTTTATTATCAGTCAGTTTGTAATTATGACCATATCAATGATAATACATGTCTACACAGAAGTGCTGACTACTGTTTAAGGTTTTGTTTTTTTCAATATGTGAATAAAAGTATATGTTGGTTAATCTGAGATAAAATTCATGTTTACATCAACACATTACCTTAATACTGAGACTATATATCTTATAATTATAAAAGTTGAAAAACTCACAATGGTCAAAATACATAAAGCAAAAAAAATACAATCATTTATTTAGTTTAAACATATTTTATTTGCTGAATTAAAGCAAAATGGATTAGACACAAGTAAATCACACCAATGAAGTCTTCTCAATAGTACAATATAAAGTTACAATAATAGTATAATATAATTGACATGCATATAAAGCAAACAGTTTATACAATATAGTACTAGCTTTCATAGTTGAAGAAAGAGGCGAGAAAGTTAAAAGAGAAAAAGAAAGTTTGAAAAGTCGATTAATTCTGTGACGATGACTTGTTTATTGATGACAGAGATGACATTCCATGCCAGCAATACAATCATTGGTGATGTTGCTGAAATTATACAGGAAGAATAATGAATGATAATTCAACTAGTTTTAGGAGTACTTTCTTAGTCATTCCCTATTGTTTTGATCAAATTTAAGAATAACTTAAGAGAAAAAAAAAAGAAAAATGAAATTTGGTTGAGAATTAGTACTTTACTCCATTGTTATTTTGGAGAAAAAAGATACAGTGTTATGAAAACAATTCTATAAAATTTTGCATTAAAGGATGATCACATATTATGATTAAATATTGTTAAAGGTTGCTTTAAATGTATTTCAGATTACAAGTTTTTAGGTATAATGAAGCGGCAGTTTCCAGAAGTTCCCATTCTTGGTTTAACAGCAACAGCTACTACAAAAGTGTTGGAGGATGTCAAGAAAATATTAAATATTCCAAACTGTCATCTGTTCAAAGCTTCATTTAACAGACCAAATCTATTTTATGAGGTACAAACCAATGATCACTGAAAAAAATACAATTTTACAGGGTTTCTTTCAGGTGTGGCAACTGTCATAGATAGCTTCATATTGTATATTGCAATTTTGACATTTGTCTAACAATACAGACATGTGCAAACTGATATAATCAAATTTATTTAACAAAATTTAATTTTTTTTGACACATTTGTTCATACTACGATCAATATTTGTTATAAGTTTTTTTGCGAAACCTAAAGTTTGCCTTTTTGTTTAAAGCTTTATATTTTGATAAATAGATATGTGAAATAATCTGCTCATTGCATACACATATTGAAATTCACTATTTGGCGTACATGTATTGTTCATGACCTCATTTCTATGGTTCAGGTGACTGAAAGAAAAAGTACATATGTTGAGTGTTAAGATAGCATATTACTTTAATAAGCAATGATGTTTGGTATGGAACCATATTTTCGCTTCTTTTGTTTATTTTTAACTCTATTTTGACATTGGCATTTGCCATATTGCTATTTGAATATTGTGAAACATAATATATCATGACTGTGATGAATTGCTATTTTTTTGGGTGTTTTTGGATATACTATTTTGTCACACATTTAAAAACAATTCGATTATTATATTTTGTTAAACATGTATTGTAGGTAAAAGCTAAACCATCAGCATTTAAAGAAACAATATCAGAGATGGTTGAATTAATTGATAAAAGATTTAGAAACCAATCAGGTAACTGAGGATATTTATAGAATAACTAATCTGATAATCTAAATATAGAAATATATTCACAAGTGACACACACCAACACATTAAAACACATCTGTGTGTAGTTTATGTGCTAATAGGCTATTTGCAAATTCCCGTAAATGACCCTGTAATTAGAAATTCCCTAATTTGGTTGTCTCCCTTATGACGGACAATATTTTTAAATTTACAATGGAGAGCTAGCAGACAGAGCTGTGCCTATTGTGAGTAATCTATAAGGTTTTTAAATCTTTTAATTACATTAATTTGTTGTTTAGCTAAAAACTTTTGACATCAGAATTTATTTTCCATGAAAAATTAGTTAAACTGCCGATACATCAATTTCAATTCATCATGCTTTGCATTGGCAAAATGGATTCTTGTCCGGTATGGAACCAGTCTATGATTGTCAAAGGGAAGTAATTTGTTTAAAAAGTGTAATAATAGAATCAAATCGGTAATTGGCAAATGGACTCTTATCAGTGGTGTTCAGTCACAAGTTGAATTTTTTTTAGATATTTAAATGTTTTGATTAGGTACAAATTTTGAAAGTTTTTCCTGATATGAACACTGCTACTGGGTGAGTACCCCATCAGTATATACTCACACTTTGATATCTGATACATATATCTATATGTAAATTTTCCTAAAATCAAAATATATAATTTCTAAGTTTGTCCTTTCTTTCAAAATCTAAATGTTAAATGCACACACAATTTTCTGAAATTATGGTATTCATTTTATTACTTTTTTTTACTGGGAAATCATTATATTCAATTGCAATAAAACATTTATTTATTATAACTAAATTAGAAACTTATAGAATCCACATGATATTTACCCAGAGTAATATCAAAGTTCAATATCAATATTTCAGATACTACAATTACAAATTTCTTGTCTTGAAAAACTGTTCTTTGATGGTGTATACAGCAAAGTATTCAAGATATTGATTTCTCAAATATCTCAAATTAAAAGTTGGTAAATACTTGCAGCTATGACATGTATATTCATTTTCCTAAATGCATATTTGTCATAGAGAGCTTGATTCCTGATCTTCAGTTTTAAAAAATAGCTGGAATTATAAATGAAATATATCTTGCTTAAAATCTTTACTATAAATTTGTTTCAAATTTAGCTATATTTTTATGTAAATATTCATATTGCTGTAATAAATTGCTATTCTTATAAGTAAAAAATGAATAAGGGTTATTAAAAACTCTAGATCATTAAGTGTGTAAAATGATCAAAATATCAATATAAGTGCATGTAGGTTCGATATAAAGATATTATATTATCTCTATTTTAAGATCTTTCCTGTTTCAGCACAACATCTCTAGAAACTGAGGGTGCATGTGCTGTTGTCAATGTTAACATCAACATCTTCATAGGCAAAATAGCGATAAACAGATTATCAATGGTCATCTCAACTCGATTGCTTTTCTACCTTTCCATATACCGTCTCTAGCAAGAAAATCAATCTTGTTGAGATTGCCAACATAATCTATAATTATAGGTATGTTTTAGAAGAAAAAACATGTGTTTTCATTTTCAGGTATTGTTTACTGTTTTACTCAAAAAGAATCTGAAGAGGTTTCAAGGGAACTGAGACAACATGGAATTAAGACAGGGTGTTACCATGCCAGCATACCAGCTAAACAAAAAAGTCAGATACATGAGATGTGGTTGGCAGATAAAATTTTGGTGAGTTAAGTTTTATTTTCATTTTAATAACACCTCTTGAGCTTAAAATTTTCCTCTGTCCTGGTAATTATCACAACTGTGTTCCACCTGTAAAAACTGTAGATCAGTGTTAGGCAACTATTTATTTTTGTAAAATTCAGAAATAGGAAACATGGACATTTTCCATTCTTAAAAAAGATGATTGGTTATTTAATACACCATTCCATATTGCATATACACATGTAAAATGAGAAGTCTTTTCTTTGTCAATGTCTGACAAAAATGGTTTCTTGAAAATTAAGTATTGAGGTTTAACATTAAAGTTACTAAATGTAAAACCTTAGAAGCAATATATTGTCAGTTAGAATGTATGAGAATTGTATCTTGTATTTTAGGTAATTGTGGCAACTGTTGCCTTTGGCATGGGAATAGACAAACCCAATGTCAGATTTGTAATTCATCACTCTATCAGTAAATCTATGGAGAATTTATACCAAGAAAGTGGGCGAGCAGGGCGAGACGAACAGAGATCAGATTGTATTGTATACTACAGATTCGCTGATGTATTTAAACAGAGTACTATGGTATTCACAGAACAGACTGGTTTAGACAATGTCTATGGTGTTATGTCATACTGTTTAGACATATCTAAGTAAGTTCATCAACTTGTTTGTTAAAATTATATAATGGAAATTCTGGGCAGTGTTTTCTTATTTTATATTGTTATGTATTGAACATGATGAATTTTAGGATAAATTTTAGCTTACATGATTACATTCTTGAATAATTTATTTTAAAAATAGAACTGATCTAAAAAGGCATAAAATCTGTAATCAAACAGTTCCTATGTATTTAGAAAATTAGTTTTGTCATAATTAAAGACTTACAGAATAAGTGTCTTTAAAAGTTATTATTCCATTATAATCATCCAATTTTTGTGATAAGAAATAGAAGAAATCATATGGTTAAAAAATGTGAAGAAAGATTGAAATTGTTTTAGATTACAAAAAGAATTAAAATGAAATGACAGTTTTCATATAACTTTTTGTTTTAGATGTAGAAGAGCGTCAATAGCTAGACATTTTGGAGAGTTGTGGGATAAATCCCAGTGTAATAAGATGTGTGACCATTGTAATAAAGACACAGAAGGTAAAAAGGTCAATTAAGTAACCGGGACCTTGACCTTTTGTCCACAAAATGAATAGGCTTCTTACCCTTCCTTCTGTCTTCAATCTGTTTACATTTGGTTCATAACACAAGGGAAAATCATGGAAAATTAATACATTTAATTTTTACTCCTTTTCTAAGTAATGATCAGAAAATGCAAACTAGCTTCTCATGTTATCTTTCAATGTAACTCACATAATTCAATTTTACATATTTGATAAATAGTGTTCAAATTATGATACCAGATTAAATTTGGTATTTACACCAGACGCATGTTACGTCTTCAAAAGACTCATCAGTGACGCTTAAGTATAACAAAAGTAAAAAGGTAAAATTAAGAACAATGTTGAAGAGCATTGAGGACCAAAAATTCCTAAAAGTTTTGCCAAATACAGCTTACAAACTTATCTTTTCTTACAGGGGAAAAGAGAGATGTTACAAAACTAGGATTAAATGTTTTAACAATAATAGACCAAGCATCTGCAACAGATCAAAGAATTACTGCATTGAAATTGTTAGATGCCTGGGAGGGTAAAGGTGCAGGCTCTTTAAAAGTCAGAGGTTTGGATCCTCCTAAGGTGTCCAGAGACAAGCTGGAGAGAATTATTGGACACATGTTATTACAAGGTTTTATAAGAGAGGATTTTCATTTCACACCATACAGCACAATAAGTTATCTTGTTGCAGGTAAATACAAACAAGCACAATTATTTAAAAATTATGAAGAAAGTTTTTTTTTGTTGCAAAAGTTAGAAAAAATACCTCAAGCAAACTATTTTGTTTTCAACTGGAAAAATAGTTTAAATTCTAAAACTTTGTTAATTTCAATCTTATCAGATATATTTTGACAGCTATGCTTAATAAGGATGTCCCTTTTTAAAAGTCACCTTCCTGAAATGAGTTTAATGTGTACAGAGCTAGTTCTTGGAAGGATATTAATTTTCTCTAGTTGGATGACATAAATGTTTTCCTTTAGACTCCACCATGCCTTTCACTTTCAGATTTTTGTTGTTTACTCATTAGTTAGTTAAAAATTATATTGACTGATGCTTTTGCTAACAATTCATTCAATCCTAAAAATCCTTCCATATATTTTCATCTTCTATGTAAATATGTTGTAAATTTGACAATATTTATATGTATTTCATGTTAGTAAGCATAGGTTTTACAATTTCTCTGTCTCAAACACGAGAAAAACTTTACAGAACCAGATCATAGATTCTATAATTACATGAATGCAGTACATTTATTATTATTAAGCTTAGATTTGCAGCAGTGTATAAAGATTGATAACTGTGATTCCTGTACATTTAATAATTTTATATAACTAGATTGTACAATTATTAAAAATGATAAATAAAACTTGCAATACATTAATATCTAAAAAAAACCCAACTATTAGCCAGATAATGAACACAAAGTCCAATATGTTTTAAAGAGGCAATATTGATCAGTTGACCGTTTAAAGCAAAATAACAATTGATTACTTTATAAATATTTTTAGGGGCTAAGGCGAACTTGTTAAAAAGTGAATCAGCAAAATTAGCAGTGGAATTTCTAAACAAAAGAAAATCACTACCAACTCAGAATTCCAATACAGACAATTCACCATCATCACAGAGTGACCATATACCTCCAGCCAAACAGAATGATACAAAACCAAAACTTGTTGTTATAAACTCAGAAAATTCTAAGTTCTCAAACTTTACTGGAACTTCCATTAATCAGAGTAGTCAAGATGAAAATGACTTTACAAAGACAAAAAAGTCTGGCAAATTAAAAAGGAAGAAGCCAGTGATAAATGACTCTGACAGTGATGATTTGGATTTTGGGGAAGAATTTAAAAGAAAACCTGCTATGAAAAAGAAATCCTCTACAAGGTCTTCAAAATCTGAACATATTAGTGGCAGTCAAAGTAACAATTGTTCAAACTCAGAATCTCTTAATGGGAACCTTTGTGAATCTAATGAGGCAGAATCGGGGGACGATTCAGATGTAATAATTGAAAATGTTAAGAAATCAAAAGCTATCATGATTGATTCTGAGTGAATTAAAATAAAAAAAATAAAAACTTAAGGTTATAGTATCAATCTTATGCACAACATGAATACAGGCATAAATCATGGAAATATGTAGGACAAAGTTATGCTTGATGTGATCAAGGCTCCTATAGGTGGGAATTTTGTTTTGTAAGAGAACAGAAATTATCCATTAGAACACTTGGTTCCATAACTTTGCTCTAAGCAGTAACTTATATTAAGGAAATCATAATGGGGGAAATGTATGCCCTCAAATATCTTGTTGTCAATGAGATATATTTTAAGTCTATGTCACATCTTTACTAACATTTAAATATTGACCATAAGGATCTGTTGAAAACACAACGTTACGTAAAAAAATATGATTTCAGATTCCCAGCCTAATGTGAACTTTCCATTTCTATTCTGCATCCGTATATAGTTTATATGTCTCTCAGTAGGTACAATATATCAAAGCTTACATTCCCTATCACAATTTCCTTGACAAAGGGTTACAGCTTACATGGACGCACTGTGAGCTATGGAACTACTAGTAATAGTTTTAAGTGGTGAAGTTGAAATCATCCCTTCGAGAAATCACGAGTTTGTTGACTATAAGTGTGTTTCTGTGCCACAGATGTCCAATTTGTTCCATGTGTTACAACAATTCTGTCCTCTTTTCCTTGAATATGACCTACCGACTTTTCATTGGGTTTGTGCATGAGAACAAAGCAGGTGTCACATGTGGACCAGGAGCTCGGTTTTAAGTGGAATTCGTGTTGCTCATTATTTAGTTTTTTATGTTGTATTTATACTGTTCGGTTTGTTTTTTTCGATGTCATTGTCAGTTTGTTTTCTACATGAATTTGAATATCTCTTTGCTATCTTTCGCACTTCTTTAATGCTTGTAGGCACTGATGAAAACATACTATATATATATATTGAACGTCACTGATGAGTCTTAGGTAGAAGAAACGCGTGTCTGGCGTACTAAATTATAATCCTGGTACCTTTGATAACTATTGAATGTTCATAATGGGATAATTGAAATCAAATCTTACCATGTTTTAGTTCTGAACGAGCAGGAATTGTCGGGTGCAAGATTGTTTCAAAATATGAAACAGACTTAACTGTATCTGTGCTATACTTTATTTAAAGTTCAGTGGGATAGGGGGATCAACATAGTCACTAACTTTTGAATTATTCAGTATGGGGACGTCTTGTATTTTATACATACAACGTCATGCATTTTGAAAATAGAACTGAACCTAACAAAACCTTAACCATTCCATTCTACTTGTAGTATTAGTAGAATGTACAGTTTTAGAAAAAAATGGATAATACACTACAAACTCTGTCTCAATTTTAGGCTAAACTAAATTTGTATGTTAAAAGTAAATTCACAAAAATACTGAACTCTGAGGAATATTCAAAAAGGAAAGTCCCTATTCGAATGGCAAAATCAAAAGCTAAAAAATTATCAAACGAATGGGTACCAACTGTCATATTCCTGTCTTGGTATAAGCATTTTCTTGTGTAGAAAATGGTTGATTAAACCTGGTTTTAAACCTAGCTTAACCCCACACTTGTGTGACATTTGCATCAAATTCCATTATATTGACAACGATGTGTGAATAAAATAAAGAGACAATGTTTTTGTTATATGAATAGGAAATCGTCAGTTATACGCCTTATTTTTCAGACAATTTAACTTCATGTGTAGGGAAGACCTCCTGGTAGAATTTCGAGATAGAAGAATAATATGATTTATAGGAAAACACTTACATTTTTCATATATTAAAATTATTTCCAGTGACTAGAATTAAAGATAAGCCAAGTGGTACTTGAAAATACACCTAAATTTAAAAAGAAAAAAAATGATCACATAAATTAAAAGTCATTAAGAAACAGAATTCTAAAAACGGTTATTGCAATCTTATTAAATATGAAAGTAAAACAAACCTCTTTCACCCACCTTGATAATTTTGTAAGTACATGGATTTTCATGATACAGTTTATAGTTACTTAAAGGGATCACTATTTGCTTTAAGCTTGTCTGAAGAAAAGGGGTAGTAAAGATTCCAGAGCGAAAAAGAATTTTTAATTTCACAGTTTATTTTTTTTTAATTTTATTTATAAAACTTTGCGTGAGCTGTTTTCAAAAATTAGTTCAACGTATTTTTGGGATAAGTTTTTAAGGAACATTTCGAGAACAGATACTAAGTAGCTATCCTAATAAAAGGACAAATTCTGCGGCATCCCTTATCAAAGGAGTATACTATTAAACTGACTTATAAAAAAATGTCTTAATGCCATCCTATGACATGACCTAGTAATAAGACATCCCACCAATTGTATGAATACATGTTTTACAAGAAACCCTCAAAATTATTGAAATACAAATATATAAAATAAAAACAAAATGTCAGTAGGTTTTGAAGATTGCCAGAAAACTTTAAAGACAATACACGGTTTAGAAGGAGGTTACAATTGTACAAAAGAGTGACGAAAGACACAAAAGGGATAGTCAAAATCATAGATTGAAAACAAATTATGCTGTTGAACCCTCAAATATCATTTACACACAGACAAAACAAGGAAGTTTTTGTAACAAAGCAACAACAACCGAAAATCTAATTTCAGTTACCACATTTTTAATTATCCATGTAACAGAAATGTTATCGTTGTCTTACTTGAAGTCATGAAACGAGTGAGTGGTGAAAAATAATGTTTGTCCAATTCTTGAACCAATGCATGTATACATCATAAACTTAGTCCTGTGCACGATTTTATCATTATTTTTGCAAATATATCATATAATCGTCAATTTTTTTTTCTGTCTGTTTGTTATGATTTAACAAATAAGGCTGCTCATTAAACGCCGAGTTTTGAAGCCGAGTTTTACCGATTGTCACCTTAAAACCTTTACTAAATTTTCCCATAGATATAAAGATTTGGTTTTGAAGTTTGGTTGTACCTGTAGAAAACTTATTTCAAACGGGATAGCACATCCTCATTTTTGTCGAGCTTGCAACTTTTGTTGCAGAAAGCTCGACATAGGGATAGTGATGCGGCGGCGGCGGTGTTAGCTCACTTCTTAAAAGCTTTATACTTAAGAAGGTGCAAGACCTGGATGCTTCATACTTTGTATATAGATGCCTCGTGTTACGAAGTTTCCGTCAGTCACATGTCCAATGTCGTTGACCTCATTTTTATGGTTCAGTGACCACTTGAAAAAAAAAGTTAAGATTTTTTGTAATGTTGAATTCTCTCTTATTATAATGATTACTATATTTGGTATGTGCGTACCTTGCAAGGTCCTCATGCCCGTCAGACAGTTTTCACTTGACCTAGACCTCATTTCATGCCTCAGTGAACAAGGTTAAGTTTTGGTGGTCAAGTCCATATCTCAGATACTATAAGCAATTATAGGGCTAGTATATTTGGTGTATGGAAGGACTGTAAGGAGTACATGTCCAACTGGCAGGTGTCATCTGACCTTGACCTCATTTTCATGGTTCAGTGGTTATAGTTAAGTTTTTGTGTTTTGGTCTGTTTTTCTTATACTGTATACAATAGGTCTACTATATTTGTTGTATGGAATGATTGTAAGGTGAACATGTCTAGCGGACAGATGTCATCTGACCTTGACCTCATTTTCATGGTTCACTGGTCAAAGTTAAGTTTTTCAGTTTTGGTCTTTTTATCTGATGCTATACGCCATAGGTCAATTATATTAAGTGTATGGAAATATTTTATGATCTATATATAAGTCGCGCAGGTTTTATTTGACCTTGACCTTATTTTCATTGTTCATTGCTCAGTGTTAAGTTTTTGTGTTTTGGTCTTTTTCTTTAACTATAAGTATTAGGTCAACTATATTTGTTTTCATGGTTCATTGGTCTTTGTATGGTTCATTGGTCTTTGTTTAGTTATCTTGGTTAATGTAATTTTTATGGACAGTTGTAATAAAGCTTAATTTATACTAAGGACTATCAAAATAATATCAATGATTAGTAAAGAAGGCGAGACATTTCAGTGTGTGCACTCTTGTTACGGAAATGTTGTTAACCGTGCCCGAAAATATAGAAATGATCCATGTAAACTTGTTGCTCCTTTAAATAAACTTTTTCTAAAAGGTTACCTATTCAACACTGTAATAAGATCATTGAATATTGTTTTTATTGGTATAAATATTGATTTTGTTATCAGTAGATTAAAAGCTAACTAAATATTACGAGTTTGTTATATACGTATACATTTTCCTGGATCTACAATCTGTCGATACCTGTATATTGGCATTGCACAAGGTCATGTTTTCTCTGGCTGTTTATGACGTCTTTACGCTAAATCTATTGTATGTGAACGGATTGATTGTTTAGTCTTAGAGGCATGCTTTTTTTATTAGTTGTTAGTGGCTTTAAACTAGCTGTCAGATAACTGTGAGTACTTTCAGATCTGTTCATTGTGTCTTTTTGTGTCGGGATGTATAAGTACCGGGCACGTGCACATGTATTTTTTGTCTATCTGATGAGTTAAGCCTTTTTTCAATTGAATTTTATAGTTCGTTCTTATGTTGTACTGTTATACCACTGTCCCAGGTTAGGAGGAGGATTGGGATCCCGCTTACATGTTTAACCCCGCCACATTATTTATGTATGTGCCTGTCCCAAGTCAGAAGCCTGTAATTCGGTGGTTGTCGTTTGTTTGTGTATTACATATTTGTTTGTCGTTTATTTATTTAACATAAATAAGGCCGTTAGTTTTCTCGTTTGAATTGTTTTACATTTTTAAAGAGATAACTGTATTGTATTTGAAGCTTTAAGGACGTCGGTAGTTTTACTGTCGCAAATTTAGTTTACCTGACGACGCGGAGCGGAGACAGGTAAACGGGTATTTGCGACAGTAAAACTACCGATGGACGTCCGAAAAGCTTCAAATACAATACAGTTATCTCTATTCTAAAGCAAAACAAGTTTATAATTAAATTTCAATCATTATTTCAGTATAATATCTTCATTAAAGAAAATTCCGCGAAAAGATGTTATCTTCTTTGGTCCCTACACTAGGTGACGTCATAGGTATGCTTCCGGCGTCAAACATAAACACCGGGCGTTTTCAGGCTTCTGTGCCGCTTCAGAATGTAATAAAATTTGATAAAAAGAAGATTTTTAGGCGCAACAAGTGAGTTTTTCGTTTATTATTGTAGAAATAACATGTCAATTCATTCCGAAATTCAAAATGTCGGCTTCCTTAGTTACAGACATGGAAACAGAGAATTTTACGCTTGCTGTCATCCAATCAGAACATTTGTTACAAAATAATTGCATTAGAATGTCTTATCGGGCCATTTAAAGCTGACTATGCGGTATGGGCTTTGTTCATTGTTGAAGGCCGTACGGTGACCTATAGTTGTTAATGTTTGTGTCATTTTGGTCTTTTGTGGATAGTTGTCTCATTGGCAATCATACCACATCTTATTTTTTTATATTACAAGTACACACCCGTGATATCGCGGTCCGTGACTGAAATAAAGTATATAACTATGCCTAATTATGAAAACTATGGCTAATTATATATATAAGCCTTATTTTAGTAATTGGTATTGTCATCAGATAAAGTCATGTCGATTATAAGATACACAGTTTTCTCTGCTTTCAAATCTTTCTGCTTGAACCCGTCGACCTGGAACTTATCAATTATTGGTAATATTAATTATTTGGAAAACAAAAGGTCCTGGCTATCCAGGAATGGAGTAATATTATATGTCCTATTTTCTTATAGAATGTCCTGTATAATCTAAGCATTGACCCATGAAATTTGATCTGATATTTAAAGAATGTAAAATATTTTACTCCTTGGATATGGTCAATAAATTTATTTGGCTATTAAACTGTGAGTCTATTTAAATATTTGAAACAACTTGGCTATTTCTTATCAAAACACCTACCTTGAGTAAACATTTATTATATAACACTGGGATACTGTAAGCAATATTTATAATGTCTGACTTAAGCATACTGTTTTGTTGTTCTGCTTTATTGTATTTGTAATTGTTTGTAACTTTATATTGTCATTTATGTATATGCACTATGCCCCTTGAGGGTACCTCTTATGGAAATAAAAGTAGTGTCAGCCTTTTGATTATGTGTATACAGCAAAATCCTATATAAATACACTGTTTGGTGGTGCGCCTGTCAAATGCGGAACGTACAGATAAGGTTATAGGTAACAGGTGAATATACTATTGGTATCGGTATCGGATTCGACCCGGAACTTGTTAATTATTGGCAATATTAATTGTTTGGAAAACAAAAGGGTCTGGAGTGGTGTAATTTTTTATCTACACCATTGTCCTATATTAGCTATATGTAAAGTCGAATTCTTTGATTTGTCGTTTTTACCCGATGACGGCTGACAAATTGGACCTCGTAATTTTAGTATTATAGATAGTAAACAAATCACAAAAAGCATGGGTATTGAGCACGTGTTTAACATGCATAATCAGATATTTGTTTATTTCAATGACAGATCCATGCGTATTGTGGTCACCGGATTTTTACGAGGAGGGTTACTCTCGGGTCACTATGCATACGGAAAATATGTCGGCGAATTGCTTCCTAGAAGCAAGCAATCAAAAATAAGTAAACTTCTTCTAAATGTTGACAAATCTAATTTGAGATTTCTTATGACTTTAACAAAGTAATTTATGCCAGAAACAATGATATTAATTATTATGACGTTAATATTCAACCATATTCAGTTGTCAGAATCTTGAAGAAGTTTAAATTGACGATAAGAGAGGTGTAGATTTTTTTTTTATATTTAGTGGTGTAATGCACGCTGATTATAAGTTTCTAACTTTTCTTGGTTAAAAATCAATGTTATCTTCAAAATCGATTTCAAATAGGAGAAACCTACTAAAACATGTAATCAAATTAGCGAACTCCAAGATAAATTGATACCTATATTGCAATACGCAAGTTTCGGGTTCCTGTCGGAGTTATCGTTACTGGATGAAATCTCCGGTCTGAGGTTGCGTTCCGTGTATTTCTGTACCGGAAGGTGGGACTACTAAGGACGCCTGAGGGAAAATGGTGGTTTATCATTGTTGTGTTCCAAACTGCACCGCATCAACTAGAAAGTTTAACAAACTGTATAAGTATCCTTGGATGCAAGGTGTGACATTTATTTCTCTGCCAAATAAGATAAGGAACGCAAAGGAAAGGCGAGACTGGTTGAGATTGATTAGGCGGCCGAATGATTGGACTCCAACGAAATACACACGTATTTGTTCACTGCACTTTGATGAAAACAACAACAACACTCTACCAACATTGTTTCCTTACAACAATTTCAACAAGTATATTTACTAGGAGAAGTGCTGTCCAAATTGTTTGCAAGTCTGGACTTGGCCATTTTCAGCATTATTTTTTGGTGAGTGGGTGCCTTTTTAAAATCATACTTTGATTTTGCATAAAAAATCCTATTTATAAAAAAAAAAAAAACATAAAAAAATCACAGTACTAAAAGATGACATATATGGGTCAAATGAAATACCTATGTAATGAATTACTACATCAGAGTAGGTGTGTTCGAATAGCTATTTTATTTTACTAAAAGTTCTTGACGACAGTCTTTTCAGTTGGATGATGAAAATGCATATCTTCGAGAAAAAACCAATACAATTGTTTGGCTTCCATTTCTACGATTGTGCTTTATATTTGTCATCCTGTGATGTTTTAAAATTTAGTGTCCTTAACTTCAAACATAACGTCCAATAAAATTTAAGTATGATGTATACAAGCTGAAGCCCCGCCTATCTTAATTGTCATGCTTGAGCAAACATTGATACAAGCAAAGCAAGCAAGCCAAACACAGATTTGTCTTGCTAGCATTAATGTATTAGCTGTAAAATTATTACAATCATCTAATACTACAATCAAAATGTCACTGTACATAATGTTCACCATTTACAAACGCACAAACAATCCATATAAAATAATATATTATAACTCATTAAGAAAAGATCAAGAGAGATCTATAGATGTAAGAAAAGATCAAAAGAGATCTATGTAAGAAAAGATCAAGAGAGATCTATGTAAGAAAAGATCAAGAGAGATCTATGTAAGAAAAGATCAAGAGAGATCTATGTAAGAAAAGATCAAGAGAGATCTATGATACATGCTCACATCAAAATGAGCTAACTGGATGAAAAATCCATCCTTAACGCTAACATGCGAAAAGTTAAATCAACATTGCCAAATATGGCCTTCTTACTCTTACCAGCTATATAAGCATTTTTGTAAGTAGGAAGATCTATAGAATCTACCACCTCAGAAATAAACCCATCACCAAAAGGACAAAGCATTGGCCAAAAACTGGCAGAGGGCCAGTATGGTAAAATTAAAGTACCAACAGCTTTACACTGCCGCATATACATCAATACACGAGGGATCAAAGAAACAGGTGGAACAAATAACCCATTGATCCCTCGCCAATCAACCGTGAAAGCATCAACACCTGATGAATTCACATTCCAAAATCTGGAATAAAAAACGTGCAATTTAAAATTGTCGTCAGAGGCAAACCAATCAACCTGGTGAGGTCCCCAAAGGGATTCAACTAACTGAAATACAAATTCAGAAATAGCCCAATCATCTGAATCAATAATTCTACTTAGATAATCAGCTCTCTCGTTCTCAGTACGGGGGATCCATACCATATCTATATTAACATTGTGTTTAATACATGTGCTAAAAATGTCTAAAGCTAACTTTTGCAGTACTGATTTAGTGCTCCCTTTACTAACAATGCTAACAACATTTTGATTGTCAGTTAACCATTTTACATTCTTGTCACTTTAAAAGTTTATCAGCGACAAAAACACATTTTTCACCGCAGTCAACTCCTTCCATGTAGAACTAGTAGAAACTTCAGATTCTAACCACGTACCATGAGCAATATTATATGGGTTTTCCACGATATAACCACCGTAACCCGTATTACTTGCATCACTATATACAATAGTCTGCCAAGAAACATCAGTCTTAAAAGGTTTAACATTGGCTTCATGTAAATTAAACCTCCAAAAATTAATTTGATCAATACTTTCTACAGATAAATGAATATAACTGTTCCATGAATGAACACTATTAATGTCAATAGACAAATGTTTAGTCATTAAATATACTATATTGCCTATAACGGGAGACGTAGATATAATCTGTCCTACCAAGGAAGCTACCTTCCTTACAAATACTTTACCACTTTTGGTTAAACACAAATCAATGTCTGCAATGGTACTCATAATCTTATCAATACGATTGTCAGGAATAGTAAAAACGCTTTTATCTGTATCAATATTAGTACCTAAAAAAGTTAGATTTTTAGTGGGTGTCCACATAGACTTTTCAGCTTTAGGTACAAAACCGCTACTTATTATGTCTTTTTTTTAACCTGTATAGACATTTCAGTACACAATTCCTTATCATCATGTACACCAAGCCCATCGTCCAAGGACATGATAATCTGCTTGCCTTCTCCTCTCCACTTTTTAATAAGTGGTCTAGTTAGTTTTGTAAATATGTAACAAGCCGTACTGAGACCAAACGGTAATACTAAAAATTTAAAATATTTGTTAACACCGTTAAATTCCCATGCAAAACCTAGATATTTAGTGTGAGGCGGGAATATAAATAATAAATTAATGAAATGCACATTTATACCCCTGGGGGTTAATAAAAAAGCACCTTATAATAGAAAAGCACCTTATAATAAAAAAACACCTTATAATAAAAAAGCACCTTATAATAAAAAAGCACCTTATAATAGAAAAGCACCTTATAATAAAAAAGCACCTTATAATAGAAAAGCACCTTATAATAGAAAAGCAACTTATAATAGAAAACCACCTTATAATAAAAAAGCACCTTATAATAGAAAAGCACCTTATAATAGAAAACCACCTTATAATAGAAAACCACCATCTTATAATAGAAAAGCACCATCTTATAATAGAAAACCATCATCTTATAATAGAAAAGCACCATCTTATAATAGAAAAGCACCATCTTATAATAGAAAACCATCATCTTATAATAGAAAAGCACCATCTTATAATAGAAAACCATCATCTTATAATAGAAAAGCACCATCTTATAATAGAAAACCATCATCTTATAATAGAAAAGCACCATCTTATAATAGAAAAGCACCATCTTATAATAGAAAAGCAATAAAAAAGACACATAAGACAGCTATGGCGTTCCATACGGGAAGATATCGACGTGATGATATGCAGAATGAACGTCATACTTAAAAATATATGAATGTGCATTTATATAATGTTTTGCAATACGCATATCTTCAAATTTTACACTCTGCTTCCATAAATGTCTGTTTATTTCTCTCAAATCTAAAATTAACCGCTTTTTGTTGTTTGACTGAACAGCAACAGTTAAAGGATTCACAACAAATGGAATATCTAATGTCTCCACAATTAAATCTCCGATTTTACAAAATCTGCATTATTCAAAGCTGATAAATTATTAGATAAACAAATCGATAAAGGATTGGAATAGAAAGGTAAAATATAACCATGTCTAATAGTATCTATAATAAATTTAGGAGCACCAATGTCTATCCAAAATTGAATGTTTTTTCTAAGTCTACCTTTAACAATTATATCAGATTGACCTAGTTCGTATTCAAAATAATTATTGGTCAAATTGCCATCAATATGATTATCTACTAAATTGTCATGTGAAAGTTCAAGATAATTAAAATACTCATCTTTTACAAATTCACTGGGCCTGGTTTGGGTTGTTGGTTTACTGCTGTTAGCATACGGACAGCTGGACCTGTAGTGTGCGTATGACCCACAATAGTAGCATTGTCCCCTCTGTGTCTTTCCAGCGTTTAAACCTTGCTGAGGGGGAATTCCATTGAACCAAGGTTGCTGAAGCCGACGAAAGGGCTGCGGAACGAAGTTGGGAGCCTGTCCGGATAGAGACTGGTTACTAGCCGTAGTTTTGGAACCATTACCTCTAACCTGCTTGGACTTCCCTTTCTTCTTGCGGACAGCTCTATTGTCAGCTCTGATAATATTTGCTTCGTCCTCGGAGTCGGATGCAATAGGATTAGCATCATATTGCCTAGCGGTATCCTAACCTCCCTCGGAAGTGTCAGCAATTTTGATGAGCTTGTTACGATGCTTGATCTTATCTACGGTAGCTGATAACAAATCTCGTGCGTAATCTACCTTCCCATTGTCTATAGCCCACAAAGTCTGAACAAGATCCTCGAGATTTTCAGTATTGAACTCAAATTGAATCTTGTTACCTTCGTATTTCCATTTATAGGAAGCATCTGTTTTAAGTTTCTTGACCTGGGATTTCATTAGCTGATTGGCCCCTTGCAACTCTTCTCTTAATCCACCAATTTTCTCCGTAACTTTGGCGTCAATAATCGCCTCGATATCTTTACTCTGTTGGTTTACAGCTGTTAACACAGTTCTCAACGAAATATCTGGTTCACCTTCACTATCCATGATTAATCTCGAAGGAACTTAAATCGATAAAACACAACTACTGACTAGAACAATAAACGTGACCGATCGAGTGGACCCTGTCGTGTCGAATGATTTAACCGCCAAATCAGATGAAACACATAACCTAAAAACGCCAGCTATGGGCAGACAATTCAGAAGAAAATAATTTCATACTAATTCATAAATTCAACCGATTGAAATTATATTTTGTTTTATACCATATATCGATTCGTTCATTCAGATATTTGTCAGTTTGCATTGGCTCTTCAAGTCCAACACACAACTTCTCACGAAATTGGTATTTTTCTTACAAAAATTACATTCATGTGATGAATTCTTTTGATGGAGAATGAATGTTGCACTTGTTTTTTGTCGGTTTTTTTTGGTGTATCATTGACGTATAAGACAAGCTGAATCCCCTTTCAATTCAAATTCAAAAAAATACGAGATGGCATTCATGACACAAAATAACTAAATTAAACTTACAGCAGAAGAAAGATAATGAACATCGCTTTTATAGTCTACTAAATATCGAAGCCACAAAGTGGTCTTTTTAAAAAAGATGTAAATTTATAAAGGGAACAACAAACAAAATAGTTCGAATATTTATATTGGAAAAAGTAACGGTGTGTAAATCATTATTTCAATTGAAAATCAAACTGTTGAATTTTTCCGCTGCGAGGATTTTTTTTACATTTGGTCGCATTTTTAAAATCGTTGGAAGTTGCACTGTGTAGTTTATACTCTTGTATTTTTAATGCCACACACATCCAACACAGACAAAAAAAAAAATGGAAGGTTCAAGAAATAATTGATGCAAACTATACTTTATTGTAGTTTTAACATGGGTAGGCATTATATTCGTGATTGTTTTTGCCCCGAGCGATATCGAAAAACCATTATAAAAAATGTACTACTTCAGTGAAATTGTACGTCATACTTAACCCTAAACAAATAAATGAACAAAAATTAGTAAACATACATGACTATCAAAGGTCAGAGGCTCTCTACTTGGGACAGGAGCAAAAAAAAAAGTGCGTCCTTTATGATTTTGTACAAAAATGCATCTTTTTAAAATAGTCGAAAACAAAATTGTCTCTCCAATGGAAAAAGCCGAAGCCCAAAAAAAATGAACGGTGCATTATAGAAACATAGAAGCTGATTGCAAATGTTGACGACGAGATCTATTTTATAACTTGAGTATTGCCTAATACTATTAACCTGAAATAAATATATTTCTAGCAATTCAATTGATACCTTGATACTCACATGGACCAACAGGCGTTAGCAAACTATAGGTCCCCGTATGGCCTTCAACCATTAGCAAAATACACACTTTTAGTTTATAGAATAAAAGCCCCAAAAGGTCTTGGCATGAAAAAAACACCCAAAAAAGTTGAGCGAAAAAAAATTAGGGATACCGTATGAAAATTGGAAAATGGTCCGTAACATTACTTTAGTCAACTCACTAAGTTGAAATTATAGACCTGGCGAATTTTAGCCTTTTTCAATGGATGTCAGTATGTTTTAAAAAATCATGGTTTGTTTGGACATTTTTATAATTCAAGTCTTGGTTTTAAATTATTTGCAAGTAAGTTTAAAGTCATTAACAAATAATGTCAAATCTATGAACAAAAGAAAAATGAATAGACGATCTACAACGCACAGAATATCATGTATGTGTTCCGGACCATATGAGTATTTGGACCATACGCGTATACTCATATTGTCCGACCGTAGTCGTAGTTTAGTAAAGCCACGTTTAATTAATCAACAAACAAAAATTCCTGATTAGTATTTCGAATTATTTTATTTAGGCGTTGAGAACCTTTGGTGACCTCACGGTTTAAATGTCTATACTAAGGACGTCGTGAGCAATGGGCGTTATAGACGAACATTCACATAATCTGCCCCAGTCAATGGGATATTAAAGTGCCCTAATCAATGTCCACAGCCACACTGTTATGAATTCGATTCTATGTATACAATTTGTTAACATGTATACAAACTTAAATCATAACTTTCTTTACAAATCAAGTTTATGCATTCAAAAAAGACGGTTTTGACTCAATGCTTTAATTATCACTAGTAAAATCTTACGTGACATGTGTTCATTGATTATTTACCTTCAGTCACAGTAGGTAAACTGTACAGACGGGATTGTATTTCTTTGCTGAACTCAGTCCGTTTTTTGTTGTCGGATGCAAACCATGTCTTAATTTCAAGTAAAGTTACATGGGAGTCAAATGATTTATTGATTTACTCTGTCTGAGCAAATAATTAAGGCAAGACACATAATAATTATCTGGATCAGGGGTTGGAATCAAAGTTATCAATGCTAAAACGATTATCAATTAGCTTACATTAAGGCGACAGTAGTCTACCGATGTTCAAATCTCGTCAATCGAAAGTAAGAGACTAGTTAAGGTAACATACAAAACCGAGAGAATTGTATAAACCATAAAAAGAGATAACACTGTGTAATTAATCAGCTTCATTGACGATTATTATCTTGGTTTTTATTTTAAATTATATACAAGCATTGAGCACATCATCAGTAACAAGTTTTTTCTGCTTTTCTACTCGAAATTCTGTTTTTCTTTCTAATACTTAGGTTTCAAAACGTCATCCACACTCCCGGTTTTCGACCCCCCCCCCCCCCCCTCCCCCCAAAAAAAACCCCACCAAAAACACGATAATGCATTTCGATTTTTAATTTGTTATTCTAAAAGCTATCTGTCAATTTGCAGTATAAATGACGACCTTGATTGGCTATGCATTCCTCGCACGGTTGGCCATGCTGTACTAAGTGATTATCAAATGCATTTAACAAAAATATAACACAAACATCATAATTGAACATTTGCACAAAATTCGATGCTTTGTCAAGAGTGAAAGGTTTTATGTAGACGAAACGCACGTATGGCGTACTGAATTATAATCCTGGTACCTTTGATAACTATTATGCACGTTATGTCTGTTTACATCAACATTAATTTGAAAAGCTTTAAAGAAGACAAATAGAAAGTAGGTAATGTGTAATTTTATAGATGCTATAAAAAAAGGAGTTCTGACCATGATAAAGTTAGATACACAATGTTGTGCGCATAATGCTCCACCATATATCTTGTTTTGCAACCAGTCTGTTTTATTTAATAAATATGAAGATTGATGGTGTTAAATGTCTGCTGAAGAATAAATGTATACTAGAATGAGAATATGTTAACATTATACAGAGTAAAAAGCGAAATAATATAAATACCGAATTGCCCGGAAATTAAAAACTAATAGTCCCTAATCAAATTGCACAAACACATCTGCTGAAGAATAAATGTATACTAGAATGAGAATATGTTAACATTATACAGAGTAAAAAGCGAAATAACACAAATACCGAATTGCCCGGAAATTCAAAACTAATAGTTCCTAATCAAATTGCACAAACACATCAAACGAAAAAAAATTGAACACACATATTCATAAAAGAATACAAAGCACTCAATAACCTAATTTATAAATTAGGAGCCTTTTTTTTATTATTTAATATCAATTTTCTGTTGTGAATACGTTTTACCTTAAAAATACTGTGATACTACATAAATCTTAAGATCCTCCATCACCAAAACTCAAAACTCCGAAACAGAATATTATATAAAATCAGGACACCGATAAATACCAATCTGTATTCCTGGTAGATGAAAGTCCTTCGATAAAGGATGTCGGAAAGCAATAATGGATAAATATATAGGTGATACAGCGAAAACTGAGACTCAAAAATAAGATTAGTTTGATAATTTTTAACACAAAAACTACCAATCAACCCCATAAAATGAGCAAATGTGTAATAAAACAATGCCTGGAAATATCAAATATACACAATGTCGATGATGTTGAAGGCTTACTCTTATAAGAATGTTGTATTCTATTTGTCGCAAACCTTTAGTTTTACGACAGCAAAATATAGATTAAGTTGTATATAAAATAAACAATAATAGAAATGACATATGAGCTATACTGCTATCCATTAAATTCTGTTAAATTTTCATGTATTTATTTCTAATTTCTAACTATCTAGTAAAATAGAAGATAAAAGCAAATACAACATATAGAAATGAACTACACCTTTTTATGAAATTTGTTCATCGAAGCTTTGGTTTCATGTCTTACAATAGAGTTATTTGCTTCGTTTCAACAAAAGTTGACACATTCGAAAATATCCTAACACATAACTCGAAAAAAAATTATTTGCTTCGTTTCAACAAAAGTTGACACATTTGAAAATATCCTAACACATAACTAAAAAAAATCACATAAATCTGGTATGGCGCTATGTCTACTGTGTAACAGTCATAATATACCTTTACACTCATTCATATTGATCAATTTAGTCTTTATGTAAATACCTCCATTAAAAGTACGCAGTTACACAGTAAATGAGTGTGCTGAATAGGCATATTCTAATCGAAGGTATTTTCATTTTGTTACCATTGATAAATATGGACAGGGGAATAGTTGACGACATTGATCTTCAGAACCGATTATCTGTTTTATGTGCATTGACAGTTTTCGAAAATGGAATTAAAAAATACGTGAACGATCAGTTCGATATATTTCACCAACACCTTCAAAATCAAATGAAATATATAAAAAATGAAAGGTGTTCGATTTCTTGCAGTAAGCATAAATCACATTTAAATGATTGGTGTTCACTGTGTGCAAGCTGGAGGACAACGATTTTAGGCAAGCACAAATCAAGGCATACAATGGGAAATAATAATACAAACTGGTCGTATGTAGACTCCTCAAAATGGCATATGGACGCAAGAGAAGTTCAAAAGTGTTTTAATCCCGATTGGTGTTTTAAAGGAGAGTCCACTCCAGAGGACGTCTCAGTACTTCTCGGTAGTATGAATAATTGTCAGTATTTTAAACAAGATGTTAAAGAAATTACAAAAATAAGGAACATCGTTTCGCACAAAAGCAAGATTAAAGTAAAAGAAAAAAGAAAATGGTGTCAAATGCTCATAAACTTTCTTAAGGATCCAGATATATGGTTATATAATGAAGCAAAGACTGCTTCAGATGACATCATGGTGTTCAAACAAAGATATTTTATAGAAATGATAGAGACTGAGAAATGTATCCGTCTGTTGACTGTTGTATATGATATTATAGAACTGAATTCCAGACTGTTCAAATTACATGAAAGGTGGAATTATTTTTATCATTTGTTCCATACTGTATTGATGTTCACACTTCTTGCTACTGTTTTGATTCTACAATATGGTAAGTTATGTATGATTAAAAAAAAAGGCGATTATATTTCCTCTTTTTGAAACTTTTTTCATATTTTATAGTCTTTTTAAATTGCTACAAACATCGTCCATACACTAAGACATTATTGACAGATTCAATCCATCACTTTCTACATATATAAAGATATGTCTGTACCAATTTAGGAATATGAAAGTTTTGTTTATTCGTTTTGTGCGTTCGAGCTTTTGATTTTGACTTTTTTTGGTTTTTCATTTGAGTTCGCTTCCTTTGTTATTCATCATTTGTTTTGGCTTTGTGTGTGATTTAATTTCATTAGAATTAATAGCGAAGTTTCCGATGTCTTGACAAATTTTTCCAAAGGAATAATTTGCATGATTTGTATGCTCTAGGAAATATTTCTAAAGCTTTCAGATTCAGTTTTTTCAATAAGTATATATATACTAAATATAAATAGCCAGCTGGGACACCTTTCTGTTGAGGAAATTTGGTTTAGATGTAGGTTGTGAGATAAAATTGAGAATGAAAATGGGGAATGTATCAACGAGACAACAACCCGACCATAGAAAAAAACAACAGCAGAAGGTCACCAACAGGTCGTCAATGTAACGAGAAATTCCCGCACCCGGAGGCGTCCTTCAGCTGGCCCCTAAACAAATATATACTAGTGTAGTGATAATGAACGCCATACTAATTTCCAAATTGTTCACAAGAAACTAAAATTAATATAATACAAGACTAACAAAGACCAGAGGCTTCTGACTTAGGACAGGCGCAAAAATGCGGCGGGGTTAAACATGTTTATGAGTTCTCAACCCTCCCCCTATACCTCTAGCCAATGTAGAAAAGTAAACTCATAACAATACGTACATTTAAAATTCAATTCAACAGAAGTCCGAGTCTGATGTCAGAAGATGTAACCAAAGAAAATAAACAAAATGACAATTATACATAAATAACAACAGACCACTAGCAGTTAACTGACATGCCAGCTCCAGACTTCAATTAAACTGACTGAAAGATTATGATTTCATCATATATATCAGACACAACCCTTATCGTTAGGGGTTTAGTATCATACCATCATAACATATATGAGAAGAACATAACCCGTGTAGTTATTGTAAACAAACAAGTGCACAATCAACCCATTGGAACAAATAAATTTGCTCCTTTTTCTATTATGTTCAAAACTTTTTATCCAAAAAAAAAGTCCGTTGAGTTTGTTTTTGAAAGACCTTTAAAACAAAAATAATTATTCAAAGTTGAATCATATTTGACTATTTGATTTTCTGTTTCAAAAATTGCAAAGGTCATCGATTTTCGACTTATGCGTGATTGACTAAAAGAGGGACGAAAGATACCAAAGGAACAGTCAAAAACATAGATCTAAAACAAACTGACAACGCCATGGCTTAAAATGAAAAAGACAAACAGAAAAAAACAATAGTACACGTGACACAACATAGAAAACTAAAGAATAAACAACACGAACCCCACCAACAACTAGGGGTGATCTCAGGTGCTCCGGAAGGGTAAGCAGATCCTGCTCCACATGCGGCACCCGTCGTGTTGCTTATGTGATTACAAATCCGGTAAATAGTCTAATTCGGTAGGTCAAATTCATGAAAGGGAAGGGGATTGTAGTAACGACGTAAGGAACATATCCGATATCATTTGTGACTAAGGTGCCTTTTTAACAGAGAAATTTGGTCGTAAAACAATACATAGAATCATAACTAGAACACACGAGGTTATAAGCAAAGTAAGTGATATACTATTACATGTGAGTCCACCTAGAAGTGCTGATATTTTTTTTAATCATTTCAGAGTACAAGAGCAATGTTGACACGACTATTAACAAACTTTTAGAAAGTAAGTTTACATAAATATTTTCACATATCATGGACACCTCAGATTAAAAAAAAGTTAAAAGTCAGCAAATTATGCTTTATTTAGCAATTAGCCATTTTATAAGACTAAAAAGATAATTATATACAACCAGTATGACCCAATTTTTTAGGGCAAAATTTTGAGCTGGAGATTTGAACGAGAATCTTGAAAGATACTTCCGAAGTTCGTACACTATCAGAACATGTAAACAAACAGAACAATTTGTTTTCTGATGCATAAAAAAACCCATTAATTAATGCGTCAATAAATTTATATCTTAAACAAAAATAATCTATTGTATTTACATAACAGGAAAAACATCGAAAAAGGTATTTATGTGATGCAAAAAATTATAAAAGTCCGCTAAACTTAATCAGTGATTTGGGCACATCAACGTGACGTCATACAAAATGGAATCTTTTGAATTGAAGCAATCTCCCATACAGACAGAGTTTTCGTCCTTTCCATCTCAATCGTTTTATTATAAACGCGGACATGATCGCAAAGCAAAATGCGACCAAAATATAGCCGGGTGCAGAGAGATTGACTGGAGGAAAGGACGACAGGTATGGGAGATTGGAATTGAAGGCTATGCATTTGAAGGTTTCGACAATACATTTAAACCTGTAAAATAAATGTTCTATGAAATTGATTGATGGAAAAAAGTCTATTCCTTCCGATTTACAATAACATTGCATGTATATTGTTTACAATACAATATGAAGTGCTGTATAATACACGTAATTTGATTGGACGACTAATCAGATTCTAGAATAGATCGGGGCTGTCTATGAACAAAGTGTAGTAGTCAGCCGAGAACCTTAAGCGAATCAATACAACAATAATTAAAAGCCAGAGATCAATTGAAGGTCTTTCCACCAAAAACCATGTATTTTGATATGGAAGTAGTAAAATTCGGTTTAAAATGTAATTTCCAGCGTCAAATGATAGCTTATTGAACGCTGATTCCAAAAATATATGGTTTCTACAGGCCCGTAGCCAGGAATTCCAAAAGGGGGGTTCGTTTGACTCACAAACTCGACTTTAACAGTCACAATTCGAACAGAACATTGACTTTAACAGTGCTTATTTGTTTTCAAGAGGGGGGTTCGTCCGAACCCCCGAACCCCCCTGGCTACGGGTATGTTCTATGAAATATTTTTTAAATAAGGGAGATAATTTGTTAATTCCGGTTTTGAAAAATGTTTCTTCTGGTATTATTTGAAAGTTTACTTGGCACTGATTCCACAAATATCTCGTTTAATATACTTTGCTATTAATAAAGTACAAAAAATAGCTACTTACGTTTTACACAAGGCCACTTCCGGATGGCTTTTTCAAGGTTAAATGGCTTGAAACCTAATGCAAAAAGTCCCATGGATTTATCATGTATACATATGAGATAAAAGCAAAGGTCAAAATCTGGAACGTCAATTTAACCTTTGGTCTTGAGCTCAACTTCAAGGTCATCAACCAAGAACCTCAAATCAAAAGACTCTAGGTCTTAATTATATTTGGTTCATGAGTTTTATCACCATATGTATATTTTTTGATAAAAGTTTGCTGGCTTACCACACTTTGGGTCATCTATAAATCCCCATATTGCTAAATTGGTTGGGCTTGGCAATACATCATATTATACTGACTTCAGCTTGAATTGCAACCTTTGTAACTCCATCTTCCAGATATCATTCCATCCTAACTTCTGCTGTCTTGCTCCTTCCCAGTTTAACCAGCTTTCCTGTTTCTTCATACTCACGGACTACTAACACAAAGGTTCCTGGTTCGATTCCCGTTTGGGATGAAAATTTCAGGAACTCAATTTTCGGCTCTCCCTTGACACCATTTGCGAGTATGGTCTTGAGGAAACGATGATAGTCCGTCGGACGGGGACGATAAATGGCTGACCCGTGTTAAGAGAGAGCCATATATCTTGCACGTTAAAGACACCCTTGTAGATTTCGAAAAAGAGTAGGCTAATGCCGCTACAAGGCAGTACTCGCACCCGCAAAGTGGAAAGGGATTAATATAAGTTGTAAAAACTTGTTTCCCAATCCACTATAAACAAATATGTTTAAACTAAACTAAACTGCCTTTAGCATTCTATTTTCTTCTTTCATTGATCGTACCTCTTCCTGAACCAGGTGTCTTTTTTCTTCCACCGTTGCTTGCTGTTCTCCATTTTGATGTAGTTGTAACATCCACCCCTGTCTTCCAACTGCAACTCTGCGAACTATCTCACTGTGTTTTAATCGTGACTCAGCGTCTTCTATTGTCTTATTTGTCGACAACTTCCTTTCAGATCTTATTTCTACATTTGCTGAACGTACTTTCTCATCCCTGCTGTTTTTTAACGCCAGATGTTGTTTAATCTCGGTCACCTTGAATTTCTCAGTGATTGACTTGAGTGGTAGCTGTAACTTGCTTCCTAAACTGTATAGGCCCACACTGCTGGAACTACGTTGTACTCCAAGCCATCTACGTAAGTAACTGTTTGATATTCTTTCTATTCCCTCTATCGTTGTCATTGGTATATCATACACAAGAAGTGGTCACAGCAGCCGAGGCAATATCCCATGCTGGTAAATCCATGCCTTGTACTTTCCTGGTAGTTCACTCGTATCTTCTGCCTTTAACCAGTCGTCCAACTGCTTTTATGTATCTTTCACATTCAACTTATCTGACAAGATGTTGTTGAACCATTTTCCGAGGCCCTTAACTGGCTTCTCTAAGACTGTTGTTTTTTTTTTTTAGTCTCCTATTTTAAACCTTTCCTCCTTAACTTTACCATTCTTCACCACCAAACTTCTGGATTTGCTAGGCTTCACTTTCATTGTTGCACAGGTAATCATCTATTAAGCTCTTATAGTGTGCACCTGGCTTCAATAACTGTCTTTGTGCTTATAGTCATATCATACATGAATGACCTTCCTGGTGGTTGCCGTACTCTTGATTTCATCCATGGACCTCTGCTCTTCTTCTCTACTGACTTCAAAATCATATTCATTGCTGCTGAGAAAAGGATGACAGATATCGTGCATCCTGTCACTATTCCGACTTCTTAACGTTGCCATGTTGTTGTAAAATCTCCAACGGTAAATCTCAGCTGCAGATGATTGAAGTACTCTTTTATCAGCTCTGTAGTTCCGTCAGGTACATGATATCTTTCCAGCATCAACTCAACTAACTTGTTTGGTACTGTCCCATATGCATTCGCTTAATCCCACCAGACGACTTTGGCTTCTCGGATTATCTGTGATAATACGCTTGTGTGTTCATTACAGCCTGATACACCTGGTACCCCTCCTTTCTGTACTGCAATGTCAATGTACTCGTTGATTAGCATGTAGTTTGTCATCCTTTTGGCAAGAATAGCCAGAAATATCTTTCCTTCCACATTTAGCAGTGAGATGGTTCTAAACTGTTTTAATGTCTCTGACTTCTCTTCCTTTGGTATAAATCACCCTTCTGCCTTGTGCCAACTCTCTGCTAGTCGACCTCTTTTCCAAATTACTCTTATCAGTTTCCATAGACGTCGTGTAATTCTCTGACAGTTCTTTTATACTTTATATGGTACTCCATTTGAACCTGGTGCTGATGCTGCCCTTCCTTTCTTGATAACACCTACTATCTAATATTGGTACTACAAATTGAAAACTTCATCTTTAATTTAAAAAAAGTCGTGTATCGTTTCTTTTGTTGACTAGTATAGTTAAGATATCGATTCTAATGTTTTTCCCCTTAAAATCTGTTGGTTCAACTTTCGTGTAAGAATAACACCTTGTTTGATAAAGTCATTAAAGGATGCACAACGACTGCGTATTAATTAGAAATTGAAACGCCATAGGGTAAAGGTTATGTTACCGCTGAGAAATTAGAATGAAAAATTAGAAGTGCACAATCTATCGAGCAATCTATATGATATAACATTCGTTATATTTTTCGCTTGAATAAGTAGGAATAATTTCTCTTATTCACAAAACAAGATTTTCAATGAATTATAATTTGAAAATAAGATTACATTTCTGAAAATTCGTGTCGAGTGCTGCTTAGCCAGTCGAGGTTGTTAAAAAGGTCAATCATCATAAAATTTGGACGATGTAGTCGACATTTCAATTCAGCATTGTGACTAATGAATAAAACAGATATATAAACTTTGTAACGAGGACTGTGAAGTTTTATTAACGGCTGTTAACAGTTTAGTATTGTCTGGGATATTTTCATACACATGCAGTCGACTCTTATATAAAAATAATATGCATCTAAATGATTATTATATTTGATAACTGCAATTATAATGCAATATCATGTTGTTTCAGCCTTAGATAGGTTGTCATTTTAATTGTTATGCTTTATTAATTTTAGTATGTCTTTTCAGTTATTCGTTACCAAAGAAATCTAGAAGTTACAACTTCTAACAAAGGTATGTTTTCTCTCTTTTATATTTCATAAAAGTTCTATCATTAGTTTGCGAAGTAATCAAATTTATATTTGCTGTAAAGCTTTCACGTCTTAAGATTTAATTTATATCGAAAACTAGCCAACACTTTTGTGATATGAAAACTATCTTAGAGTTATATGCAAATTGATTACTACTTATGATTCAAACCAAATAAAGTCAATTTTCTCAAACGTTATGTAGCATTTTTTTTTATTTTTTTTTATCTTAGTCACAAATACATAAACAATAACGTTTCATACAAAAAATAAAATAACACTATGATAAATCTTGATGTTTATCAACGCTTTTTACCAGGCAGGAAATAAGACAATTTATGTTATGTTGATTTTACAAACTAAGAATTTATCAATATACATTTCCAAAATGGGTTGTCTACTGGCAATTCACTGACTCTCTAAGTTGGAGAGATGTATTAGTGGGTATATAAATACATGTTTGCACGAATGTGTTTCCGTTATTGGGTAAACTCTAGAGCCTCTAGATAATGTCAACTTCAGTCAGTAGAATTTCTTAAGATAAGTTATAAAAATGATAATATTAACAAGATAAAAACAGCTTTTTAATTTCGATAACAAAGATCATTTGTCATTGGTGGTTACCTACTTATGGGGTTGCTACGTTCATTTAAGACGTGAAGTAAACACAAAACAAATAAATCGTATGATGTTATCATATTTAAATTTACAAACAGACAAAATAAGTTACATTTTAACTTTTAATATGCGAACAAATTTTTAATGCACCAATATCTATCAGTTGAATAAGTCGAAAGAGTAAGAAATAACTTCTTACTATAATATCTGAAAAGGACGGAAAGAGAAACATCAAACACACAGATCGACAACAAACTGACAACGCCATGGCCAAAACAGACGAATAATAAATAGCACACAAGACAAAACATAGAAAATTAAAGACTTAGCAGCGTGACCCTACCAATAATTTGGGGTGATCTCACGTGCTCCGAAAGGGTAAGTGTATACCGTAAATGCATAACATATCAGTTTACATCATATTACGGTACAGAGGGAATGATACAGCTGAGAGATTGGACATTGATAAATGGGCAGTTGAAATTATCACGTGTGTCATAGTCCGCGCAATTTTAAAATATCGTGCACTAACTCAAGTGTTATCGGATTGAATTTTTTTAAACTTGACAATATTGTTAGGATTGATATAAGGATACATTATGCTTTTATAATTTATTTTGGATTGTCGTATCAAGTACAGTTACCTGACTTTAAATGTCAGATTTGATTTACAGGACACACTAGTACAAAATTGTTGATATTTATGAAAGTTAATTAACGTCTGGTTTTGATTTTTTTTGTTATTACAAAGTATGTCACTTTCGCGTTAGATAATAAAGGACAATTTCACACATATTATGCAGTAGCTTTAGTATACGCGAATCAGTATACCATATATAGTATTTTTTATTTGGTGTTCTAGAGTAATATAGTGCAATATTTATATGCCAAAAATAATCAGCATGCATTTACAAATTCATTTTACTTATTTTTAATTGAATGCCATCGAATTATTTCATTTTGTTCCTGTAAACAGAGACAAAGCATATATCCTTACAATCACCTGTTCTTTAACAGCATTACAAATTTAGAGTTTTTATATTTTTTTTTTCAGTCTGCGATCTCGAATTTGGTCTCAGTTTTTCTACGCATCTTCAACAACATAAAATGTTTGTGGGAAGACACTGGCTGTTTGAAGGCATACACCAGCGAATGGAAGAATCTATGGGTGTACTTTTAGTAGCTGATACAGGGTATGGTAAATCGGCAGCCATGGCAAATATAATTCACGGAAAACATAAACTTATACATTTAGATGTAATTTATCATTTATGCATATCAAGTCATGGTGAATTCCAGCGCGCAGATAATTTCGTTTTGAATATTGTTCAAAACCTTTACTGCAAATACCCTTCATATGGAAAAATTCTAGAAAAAAGTGGTATCTTATTGTCATTAAGAAATATGGAAATTAAAAATTCATGTAAATTTGATCCTGTCTATTGTTTTGACAAATTAATCATCGAACCATTGTCAAAGTATGTGCCGTCTGAAGAACAACGCCTTGTGCTTCTGATTGATGCTTTAGATGAATGCAATACTAAAGGTTTTCAATATTCCGTGCTTACATTGTTGCAAATGCGATACAGATCGTTGCCTAAATGGATTAAACTGTTGATAACTTCCAAAAATGATTCTTATATAATCGATAGATTTAGCGGTCTTGATAATTGGCATTTATATCGTAATTCTGATGATAACAAAAGAGATCTGTTGTTATACTGTAAAAAGCATTATATTGATAGTGACTATTTAGAATATCTTCAGTGGAATTTTGTGCTGGTTAAAGATGTTATAGAAAAAAGAAGCAATAACCTCGCTTTATCAAAAAACACTTTCCCAACATCGCTTGACGAGATGTTTGGAATAGAATTCTCTAATATATTTCAAGGTTGCAAATCTAGGACATTCAAAATCGCCAGAATCTTTTATGAAATAATTATAGCCAGCATGAACCCTTTGACGAAAAAAGAACTATTCGAAATTAGTACTTTTTATAAAAAGCAATTACAAGTGGACAGTGACTTTGAAAGTGTTTTTACTGAAATCCTTACAACAATTGATCAGTATTACTTTGACAAAGGTCTTGTCAGACTGAAGCCCTTTCTTCAAGACTGGTTGATTTCATATACAGATGGACGCCCATGTAAAGTTAACAAAATGAAAGGTCATGCAGCAATATCTCGTTTCATGTTAAATAATGTTTCTCATAACAAAGTTATGGTGAACCATGATTTAATTGTTGAGTTATTTATGCACATCGAGAAATCTGGGGCAAAGAAAATTAATATAGGCTTGCTAAACCCGTTACAAATTTACGTTGACAAAACTTATTGTGGACAAGACTTTTATGGTGTGTCATACGAACCATGCCATTCTATTTTAGATTTGTTTGCTTCTGTTGTCGATTCTTACAGTTTTATGAGGAAAATTATATCTTTTTCCAAAAGTAACAACATGACACTGGCAGCAATGAATTCTGTTTTAATGAATAACACAAATTCTCTTATTGCTATTCTGGAAGAAAGTTCGCTCGACTTCTATAGTCTAACAAACATGAATAGATTAAAAACGTTTGTAAATTATGTTTATCAAGACAACGATTCTGGCTTCCTTACTGAAGATGATATTACTTTACTACATATTGTGATTATAAAAGGAAATCTGCAAGCATTAAAAGTTATTGCTGAGAAAGAAAAGGACACATTAAAACAAATCACTGCAAGTGGCAACACTGCAATTCAGTTGGCGGTCATGCATAATGACTTAGAATCTTTCATATTCTTAACAAGTAATTCTACTAAAGGCACTATTTTGCTACGCTTTGCCGCTTTTGTAAGGGCATACAGGATTTTCAATTATCTTCTCGATAATGGAATTCATGATTTATGTGTAAACTGCAAGTCTTTTCAACAAAGACTGGCATATACAGATTTGTACCAGGATGTTACATTTAGTAAATGGAATTTCCATTTCTCTGTATTTGCAAATAGAAAGTATCATACATTGTTAACTGAATTAACATGTGAAAGTATTCTAAACTATGCAACTAGAGTTGGGGATCAGATGATTGTTGAAAGCATACTCCGTGTCAGTAATGAGACTCTTGAATGTAGAGATTTTCATGGATTAACGCCGCTTGCTGGTACAATTGTTTTCCAACACCCAAAACTCTTCAAATTCCTCATCGAAAGAGGTGCAAGTGTAGAATTTCGCTGCAAACCTATAGATGTATATGAGAGAACAATGCACATGATTAGTTTTGACATTTATAATAAACTGTACACGGAAGTAAATTTAATTCTTCGTGGTAACGAATACTGTCCGTATGGGGGTTCATTTGGATTATTATCCCTCCGTTGGCCCTCGTGTGAAATAATGATAAATTATCAGAGGAAGAATATGGCTAGAAACATTTTATTTGATATAGACATTCACTTCAAATCCCCCTTATACTACTTAGTTTGTGAAAGTGAATTAACATCAATGAGCGGACTTCATAATCCATATTCGTGTAAAATGTTTTTATTTCTTTTTACTTTGTTTCAGAAACAAATTGATCAAAACCAAATTGATTTCCTTGTAGAAAGCTGCAACAATCCAGACATATATATTCATTTATATTCTTATGCATTTGGTGAGCTCAAATCGTCGTTTATCTGTAAGGAGCCAAGGCTCTATTTCCGCGGAATTTTAAATCTTTATTTTGATGTGCATATTGGAGATATTACAGAAAATACTGGTCGATTTTCAAATCCATTCGCTCTCCTAAATCCTATGAGACATATTTATAGCGGCAAGTTATTACCAGCATTATTTCCAGTAAAGTCCCAAATGTATAAACAGGTAGAAGTGTCATACAAGGGAGCAAATATTATTAATCGCCTTAACCCGTTATTTTCAATCGTTATCGAAAATAAAACAATTTCTAATACTTGAATTTGGTAAACTACTGTTGCCTTTTAAAATCTGTACAACATTGAAGTCATGTGCTCTATACAAATGTGTGTTTTTGTAAAATGTAATGTCACCTTACTTGTTTATCAATGTACTTATTTAAATAATTTTTTTCTGATAATAAAAGTTCGTATCAAAACTTTCAATATGCAGCTTTTCTTGTTCGGATGACTTATATTAAATCATCCTGACAACATGGAGCATCTGAAATGGTACGTATTTCATTGAGACATTTAAGAATCATGTTAAAGGCCGTACATTGACCTATAATGGTTTACTTTTTTAATTGTTATTTGGATGGAGAGTTGTCTCATTGGCACTCACACCACATCCTCCTATATCCAGTTGTCTAATTGTTTGATACGGGTAACACTCAAAAATGATTGTAACTTTTCACCTATTGTCTTTAGTTTAGTACTTGTCTTCTAATTATGTAGGAGAACTTGAACCAGTGTAACATTTTATAACGATTTCATTTCTGATATTTTCCCTTTGAATTATAAACAATACTCAGTAAATCAAAACCAAACTAATATTATCGTTATAAACATATACATGTACATATGTACATTCACGGTTTAACAATCTATCTATACCCGTGTCTTGTCATTGCACACATTTTTTTCTCTCTGAATGTCATTTACGTCTTTATCCTAAACCCATTGTATGTTTGATGTGGAATGATTGATACTTAATTCTTACAAACATTTTTTTTATTAATTGTTTTTGGCTTTGAACTTGTTCAAATCGTATTTAATACAACTGTAAAAGGAAATAGGGAATGTGTCAAAGAGACAACAACCTTACCAAAGAGTTATAAAAAACCCAGCTGAAAACCTTCAATGGGCATTTAAGACAGTATGAAAATTCAGCAATTGGAGGCGGCACCTAAACAAAATGTGTACTACTTAAGTAAAACTGGACATCATATTAAACTCCAAAAGATATAAATAAACTAGAGGCTTCTGGCTTTGTGTCTGTTTTGTTGTAGGGATGCATACTATAAATACCCTGCCACACCCTTTCTGTGTTTTATATACTCTGTTTATATGTTGTAATGTTGCACCGCTGTCCCAGATTAAGGAGATGGGCTGGGCAACCGCTAACATGTTAAAGTACGTCACATTCTGTATGTGACTGTCCCAAGTCAGGAGTCTAAAATTCAGTGGTTGTATATCATATTTGTATTTCGTTCATTGTTGTTTTACAGGAAACATGCCGTTAGTTTTCTCGTTTGATTTGTTTAACATTTGTTATTTCGGGACGTTTTAAAGCTAACTATGCGGTATGAGTTGTGCTCATTTTTGAAAACCGTATGTTGTCCTATAGTTGTTAACTTCTATGTCACTTTGGTCTATGGTAGACAGTTGTCTCATTGGAAATAATACCACATCTTCTTTTTGTATATATACAATGAATTGATTTTGTTGGTTGCATAAAATCGTAAGTAAAATTTTAACAGAATTACCATACCTACTAGTATATATATGTCTGGCCAGGATTGTCTGAACTAGAACTAGAAAATATATATCATTAACACAATTGAGAGCAACAGTAACCAATTCAACAACAATGTAATGAACTTAGAACTATTCTAGAATATATCGTTCAGGTGTTTGAACGCGCAATCAACAAACTACTAAACACCTTGGTTTTTTAAAACTTGGAAAATCAGCCTCTTATTTTGGATGGAATATGATAAAATATTTGTAAAATGATATTGAAACGTAGTTAATGATAACATTGGCATTAAAACGAATATAAAATGTATGAAAAAATATAATATTTTATCTAACTTTTTATAACAAAATGAAGTGTTTTTTGTACAAAAAAAAAATATCATTTTTCAACTTTTACTGTAATCGAACTTTACAATGTCAGACATTTCAAAATTAATCTTTAGATGATTGTTCATATCATGGTTGATAGTTATACTCCAAAGAATTAGTACTTTGTGCGCAGCCTCCATTCAAACGGATAACCGCATCTTAACGTCTCCCGATTCCTGCCTTAAGGCGACTAATTTGATGCTAAGGTAGCAGCAACTATTCCCGACGAAGGGTATTGTTTATTTTATGACGTGTTTGAACTTGAGTTTCCTGTCGTGCACTTTACGCCCTTCTATGCTCGATTTGATTCAAATTCGGCTGATGATCGGGCCAAAGAAGTTAAACAGAATTCCATTGGGACAATGGATCTTACCATGCTTGATTTTCCCTAACAGATGTTAACATCGTTTGTTGCCTGGTTTTTGTTCTCAAAACGACTTATAGTGGAATGGTGATGACCAACAATACGTGCAATTGTCACAGCGACATACCTGCTTTTCTCATGCTGACTATCTGTGTCATCTTGTTGCAGTTATGAGTTGTGGATGACCAATTGCAAGGTGTCAATCACGTAACTTATAAACTTGGTTATTTAAAGTGTTGAAAACAATGAAGATAAAAACATCTGTTTTATGGTTTACGAGTGCAGTAGCATCATGTGCAGATAAGAACTTATCGAGTCGGTATTTATTGATTAAACTCAGGTGATATTTAAAGAATGTGTAACTAGTTCTAGTTCAACAAATTATGTCACAAAAAAATAAAGAGTGTTTTGTTAATTTTAATTTCAATTTGGTATTGCAATACTTTTTTCCATGTATATGTATTCTTCAGCATGAATGGCCATTTTTGTTTTTAAAGTTTTGATTAATAAAAACTCAAATTGCACCGTAAAACTGAAGAACACTGATGGTCCTACATCCTGTCGAGATGAAAATGTTGGCAATGCACACGTTCCCCTTTTTTTTAGTTGAAAAACTTATGCAAAAGTTGAATCACAAAAGAAGCTGAAATATAGCCCAGTCAATGTTTGTCTTGTTTTTTAAGATCATATTCTTTCATCATGTAGTTAACTCTTTCACCATGTAGTTGTCTCTTTCATCATGTAGTTGTCTCTTTTATCATGC